>NC_134834.1:70023108-71261008 GCF_004210375.1 Tachypleus tridentatus | reverse complement strand
TATAGCTGCTTGTTATAAAGAAATATTGGAAATCATTAACACATCGTGATTTTCAGAACCGGCGTTCACTCAATCGGTGTGCTATGATGCTTATTTACCTGTTGAGGTAATTATGCTTAATGGTTGAATCTTAATAAACACTGCTTCATTTTTTAACCTCTTTTGTCCATTCATACTTTTTGTTCATTTCATCAACTTACAATTAAACTCCCACTTTCATCATATGTTGGTCGTTCACTTGCACAGAGAAAACTAATGAAATTTTAATTTAAAGTATATAATTCGTATAAATATACTAGTATACTAAAATTTCTTCCTGCTAAAAATATTCAATTATAAATAGCATGTATATGAATGTGTAATTATTTTGAGCAGGTATTGAAAGAAAGATCCATAGAATCGCTTTCGTTTATTAAACTTCAAATCTAAATAGCGAGTACAAAATAAGTCAAAACTCTCATATGACATACAAGCAGAAAGTTCCCATATCAAATACTTCCAAGCCAGTTTAGAGTTAATTTCCAGGCACAATGGGTTAATCAAACTTTATTTTAACAATTTTTTTTTTTTTTTACATTCTAGTGTGGAATCTAATGCGTGAAGCTATTAAGAACAGAATACAATAACGGAAGACAGGCGTCTATATTGTAAATCATTCGAGTACGAATCCAACGCGCAAAGCCATTGAGCTACGCTGCCTTAAGGATGAACCTTTTTAGCATAAATATATTTGATTCTCGAGAAATTTCTGATCATTCGACAATGCAATCTTGCAAAGAACAATCTTATGGATGTGGATACGTACTAATAATTTCCAAATAGAAATATTCGCCCAAGGAGATTTTTGAACTAAGTCGTGCCAAATTTCAAACTATTTCAAAGAATCAAGTCCTCATTAATCTTCTATAAAGCAGAGAACCTTACATAACAGATTGCTTTAGAAGAGTTAAATTCATCAAAACAGCTCTCTCAGTGTCTGCGGAATTTACAGTGCTAAAAATAGGGTTTCGTTGCTCGCGGGGTCTAGAGTCCAGATAGGCTTTTGTGTAGCAGTATGCTTAACTTCAAGCAATCTAAACTTTTTGCAACCACAGTCCACACAAAGCAAGCCCTTACAAAATGGAGGCTAAATTTACAGAAGAAAACACTCAAGTTCAATTATCCACTGTGATGAAGACTGCACATCTCAAGGTGAATTTAATAAAATTTGCTATTGAGAAACTTTCACACAAAATATTAAATAAGACACTGGAGTTGCAGCAATCTCTTTTTATCACTTACCCTGTTTCATATCTAGACCCAATAAATTTTTACACCTTTTATATAAAAAGCGATCTTCGAATCTGACGTTTACGCAGATGTGAGAGTCCGTGGAAATTTTGTTTCAGATACATAGTAAAAAATATCATGAATAGCCTTTGTTCCGACAGACATTTTGTAATTGGGAAATAATAGTAGGGATCTCCATCAAGGCCCAGCATGCCCAGATGGTTAAGGCACTGGACTCGTAATCCAAGAGTCGCGGGTTAGAATCCCTGTCGCACCAAACATACTCGCCATTTCAGCCGTAGGGGCGTTATAATGTGATGATCAATCTCACTATTCGTTGATAAAAGAATAGCCCAAGAGTTGGCGGTAGGTAATGATGACTAGCTACCTTCTCTCTAACCTTACACTGCTAAATTAGGGACAGCTAGCGCAGATAGCTATCGTGTAACAATGCGCGAATTTCAAAAACAAACGAACAAACATGGCCATCAGATTCAAACGAAATAAACTAAAATTTGATTTTCACTCGAAATATTCTTACCTGATCAGTTTTTACTGTATGGGGTTTGATCTAATATGAAAATAAAGTATTTTGTATTTGTTGTGTACAGTAATACCTCATTTTTAGCTAGAAACTTGTGGAAATCTTAATGCTTAACAAAAGCTATATATCAATCTCCTCTTCAGATATTAAAATCCAAATCTTCCATGTTCTCCTCTCAGTTAAAGGTTGGTACACAGTTCTTTATATTCTGCACTTTATTTATTAAAATTATGAAGGAGTCCAGATTCTACTGGTTCACCAAACACAACGTTTCTCTTGACTCGTTTCGCATCAAACGCAACGCTAATCCACATTGTTGTTTATTAAAAGAGTCACTAACACAATAAAACGTAAACAAAAATACTGTCAGTATTATAATTAATCATTTTAAATCTCTTCTGGGGTTCCGTATGTGTTTTATATACAAAATAAGATATTTTATCAGTTTTTGGTTCTTTCTGTACACAAAGTATTTTAACGAAGAAATATATAAAATCATTAAATATTATGTAATATATGGACTCCACCAGTATTAACTAATATAAAAAGTCAATATATATTTGATCATAAATTTGGCTTACTTTTTTCTAATAAATATACTTAAGATTTAAATGTTTTGTTACTGAGCTAGTCGAGAGTGTAAACCTTGCCATAATATATAGCTTGTATATATATACATACATATCAAATTAAATTATGTTATTTATTATGTAAATAATATTATGACTTAAGACTACCTACTGGCAGAACATGACCACAACAACATCTAGTTGTTGTTTTTTTTCGAGTTTAGTGAAACCGTCTCTGTGATTACAGAAGCTCTCACAGTAAAGATCAATGAATTAAACGTTAACCAAGTACCAGGCTTAAAACTAGTGATATCTGAAACCACACCCTCCAAGAACTAAATAACAGCAGCATTCAACAACTTTTCCAAACACCAGTCAAAATTAATCACAGTTAAAGAGCTCAAAGTTAAGGTCGAGCTGCTGTCTTATTATCTCTCTTAACACAAGGTAAGTATCTGGCGAAAGAATTATCACGTATATGAAAGAGTTCACTAGAAATGAACAAGAACAGCAGGTAAAGTCCACGATAAATTCATTCCACGTTTTCTGTGGTAAAAAATCAAAATATTGTTTTATTTTTCAAAAAAAGACTGATAGTCAAATATGTTTAATTATGTGTTGTAGTTTTTTATTTCTGTATGTTATATTAAAGTTTAAATTAGTTATTATAGTAATTACCTGTATAACTCTCTTAGCGTTCAATGTGCGGCTCTGGTACTGAAACGAACTGAAAGGGAATTTTTATCTTCCGAATGATTAGATTGTAAAGATGTGCAATTTAAAGAAATTGGTGATTACAACAGTAATTGTTTTACCAGAAGCCAAGGTGTGCAATTAACATCATAGTTTATTTTAGAATAGTTTTAAATTATATTTCATTTATCATTGCATATAGAAAAAATGAGAAAATTTTTCTCGAGCACTTCCGTAATATAGATTATAAAACAGTTTCCCTTAAAAACGAACAAAGTTTTCTTGTTGTTTGTTATGAAAGACAATGATTCGCTAGGAGATTGATAATAGGACATTGATATTCATACTTCACAATAATAAGACATAGATATTCACAGTGCACGATAATAGAAGAATATAGACAATCATATTGCCATAAAAAGAGCTATGATAAGCGTCAACTGTAAGTTGATTTATATTCCACGAGATCTTCAAAATTAACGTCATATCTTTAAAAAGTTTTGTAATACACTTCAGCTACATCACAACTATAAATCGTTTTTTACTTTTGTCATCTTAAATCTCCAACATTTTAAAAGAATGTAAATAACCATAGAAGAAGGAGCGTTACGCATACCAACCAAAATACGTTTGAATTTGTTTCCCAAGTTTCTGAAGCACATTTCAAATGAGATACTTTAAATAAAAGCTGTTTTATTCTTATCCAGAAACTTTACTAAAATTCATATATAGCTTTATTCACTAAAGTTAGTCTACCTCATATTTATACCTTAAAGTTTTTGGAGTTTACGTGGAACCCTGATCAGTAAAGAAAACCTAACTCATACATATACGTGAACATTATTGAAATTCAGTAAAGAAAAGCTATTTCATGTTTGTACATGAAAGTTATTGATATTGATTTCAGACAGAACCTCTACTCAGTAAGGAAAACCTTCCTCATACTTATACATAAACCTAATTGGAATTCAAGTATAAAGGCTACCTTATACAAGAATATTAATGGATACAACGCAGGACATTTATTTCACATAAGCTATGTACGAAAATACATTGGAGTCCAGACAGAGCCCTTAACAAAAACAACCTACCCAAACTTTATATATTAACATAGCGGACTCCGGACAGTTTTGTTTGTTTGTTTGTTTTGGAATTTTGCACAAAGCTACTCGAGGGCTATCTGTGCTAGCCGTCCCTAATTTAGCAGTGTAAGACTAGAAGGAAGGCAGCTAGTCATCACCACCCACCGCCAACTCTTGGGCTACTCTTGTACCAACCACCAGTGGGATTGAGCGTCACATTATAACGCCCCCACGGCTGGGAGGGCGAGCATGTTTGGCGCGACGCGGGCGCGAACCCTTGACCCTCGGATTACGATTCGCACACCTTACGCGCTCGGCTATGCTAGGCCCACTCCGGACAGATTCTTTAACATTGACTTACCAAACCTTGGTAGAAAGATATAACAAGGTCTCAGACAAAGCTTTTTCGTCTCAATAAAATTATTTTTATCACATTTCTTTATTAAAATTATTGAATTCCCCACATGATTTCTAATTCTGAATTAAAACAAACTAAAACCAGTTTCTATATTAACATCACTGGATTAGTTACAGAGTCTTTACTACTTCTCAATGAAAAATAAACTAGCACAATTTTATCAACAGTACTAAGTTCCCTACAGGGTTTCTACTTCTAAATTAAAAACCAAACTAGAACCAGTTTCTATATTAACACTACTAGATCCCCACAGGGTTTCTACTTCTTAATGAAAATACTAGAACCAGTTATTATATTAACATTACTGAATTTTCCACAGGTCTCTACTTCTAAATCTAAAAAAATAGAACCAGTTTCTATACTAACACTACTATATTCCCCACAGGGTTTTTACTTCTCAATGAAAAGAACAAACACTAGGCTTATACATCAACATTACGTGATTCCAGACAGCTTTTATCATTATCACCACTGGACTCTAAATAGAACCCCTACTCAGTAAAGAAAACCTATTTCAGTTTTCTATGTAAATATTTTTCATTCATAATACATTTTAGTCGATGGAAATAACTAATGTTATACTTGCTTGTTTACATATTCACGAAATTAAATCGTTTAGTTTCAACTTAAATTCCAAATTTTCCCTTGGAGAAGAAAGGTCTACCTTTCGAAAACTTTCGGGTTATATGGGTTGTATCCTTCTATAAAGACTTCTTGAACCTATATGTTTTTCTGACATCATGATTGAACTTATATGTGTTACAGATACAATTAAATATGTTTTATTTGATACTGTCCTGTAAATGACACAATAAAGAGAGAAGCTTCATGTTTCAAAGAAAGTAGGAAACTAGGTCTCATAATTTACGAAAATATGATAATTATAGTTATTATTAAAATTCAATGATGGAAAAGCCTGAAAGTTGAATATTGTTGAATCAAGATAGTTTTTTTAAAACTATCTTTAGCAAGTAAACACAGTTTATTAACCGTCTTCACCATCAAACTTCTACAAGATTATTATATTCTTAATGAAACTATAAGCCAGACTCGTGATTTGGATTTTTATCAAAACGTAATCATAGACGCTACAAATCGTACAATAACGGTCATTATTTTATGATTTGCTATTTAGTTTTGGATTTGCGCAAGGTTACATATGTATATTGTCTACACTGGTCGCTCCTGATATTAAAATGACAAACTAGAAAACAAAAAGGAGTCGCTAGTCAACATAACCACAGCCAAATTTTTGAATTTCACCTGTACATTTGCAGTATATCTACGGTTCCAGAGTATGGATCGAAGTTGTACGGACACACGCCACGAACCATGAACTTTTGAATTCGCTACTTGAGACCATTAAATATCCGGATGTTGATAGCTTAAAGAATAATCAAGAAACAGAATTTTTATTGATCCGCATGCTAAAAAAATGAAGACAATTCGAGATCCTAATTTAATTACCTAAACCATGATTAACGCCAATTTTAGTTTCCCTTTGATGTCAGTTTCTTGGAACATCTTGCGTTGTCAAAACTTGTTCTCTGCCATTGATAGCATACAAAACAGACGTCCAAGACAAGCCATAAACGATTTGTATGCGGAGAACAAATGCCACTACGTGTGTAAGACATTAAAAAAGACATCGCAGGTTACAAGAAATACGTCAGTCGGATCACATCTTTTGTGATGAATTTGCATATAGATTAATTTTCACCACATAAATCAAAATCGTCATACCGATTGTTTCTCTTTAAGAACAGTTTTATTTCATCAACTGCATAGGACGTCCTACCAAGTGTTGCTGACACAAGAAAAATAGCGTATTGACTGCATCAGTATTGAGACAAACTATTCATCAAGAAACATGCATATTTAAACTTTATTAAAGCAGTTTTTTCACTCACGCTGAGAGCTTACACGTCGGTATGCATTTTAACGAAACAGTGAAATTTATCTTAACATTTGTGAAATATAGTTTCTAATAACTATGAAAAAATATGTTTACATCAGCGTGAAAACTTCTAATGATCATATAAAGTATGTAGATTTACTCTCTAACTTCACATTCTTAAAGTTTCGTAAGTTAACTTTCGTCTTTTTTTAAAGATTTTTGTCTGGTACTTTCTTATAGATGTGTTGCTATTGTTCGACCTTTGACCCCACGGATGTCCAAGAGTAAAGTGTTAGTACTGATTGGAGCCATCTGGATTTGCAGCGTGTCAATAGCTTTTCCTACATTGCTGTATTCTACGACCCACACCTACAACTATGGTAAAGATGGAGACAGAATTTTGTGTTACCTTCACTGGCCTGATGGACCAAGTGGCATTTCGACAGCTGATTATGTGTAAGTGTAGTATATTAACTTCAGTATAGAATTTAATAACTGATTACGTGTACATTTAGTATCTTAACTGCTTTACTACTTCAGTATAGAATTTAACACTTTATTATGTGCAAGTGTAGTATCTTTACTTATATCACTTAAATATTGAATTTAGCAGCTGATTATATTTGAGCGTGATGTCTGAACTGTTTTATCACTTCAGTGTCGAATTTAATAACTGATTATGTTTGAGCGTAGTGTCTGAACAGTTTTATCACTTCAGTGTTGAATTTAATAACTGATTACGCTATGTAACACAAATTGTGTTTCTGAATAGTATGTGTTATTTCTTAATTGCTTATGTTGTAAAAGTACAAAAAAATGGCTATTATCCCCTTCAAACTTTGCTTTTGTGACCTGGATAATGAAATTTAGAAATTAACTTATTTTCTATGTAAAAATGGGCAAATTTGCACATTTTCACTTATATACGTTCTTAATAAAACAGCTAATGAATCAAGATTTACATGTATTTATACTAAAGATATACAAAAAAGAACAAAAATGTTTAGAAATGAGTAGTTTTTCGAAATTTGCGACTGTAATGTAAACCACTTTCACGTATCAGCCCCCAAATATTGTCTCCCATCATGTTTTTGTTATACGCCCCTTGGTAGCGGCGTTAAAAATACAATATATTTTGGTGGAAGCACTCGCCTTGCTCCGCTGAGTATGCTCCCATGTTCTCCTTGAATTTATCAAGATGAGCGTAAAGGATATGGCCTTTCAGGGACATCCTACAGCCCATTTTGCTGTAGTTCTTCACCAGTGCCTCAACCAGTTCCACATAATTTTCGCCCTTGTGATTGCCCAAGAAGCCCCAAACCACTGCGACAAAGTTGCCCCAAGCTTTTTTCCTTTCTACTGAGTTTCTTGGGAAATTTTGTGCACTCCAGGATCTTCTTTATTTGTGGTCAAACGAAGACACCAGCTTTGGCCTTTGCCTCAAACAGCTTAGGGAAGAAGTCTCGAAGGTACTTGAAGGCTGCAAACCCCTCATCAAAAGCTGTGACAAATTGTTTCATAAGACTCAATTTTATATGCAATGATGGAAACAACACCTTCTGCAGGTACACTAGTAGCTCACACTTGACATTGTGCCTCCCCACAGACAACTCGGTCCGTTGTGGCCAGTGCTTCCTGTTTTAGTGTGCTGTGGTGTCCTTGCTGTCTCAAAGGGAAAGATAGCAAAGAAACTTGGTAAAGCCTCTTTGGAGACCCATCAGGAATGCCACCATTTTGAAGTCTCCGATAAACTCCCAGCCATACTCATCTTACTTCAAGGTTTCTAGCAAGGTTTTTACGCTGTTGTATTCCTCTTTGAGGTGCACCGAAATATATTTAAATTTAAAAAAGGTTTAAAATTTGTATAATATAAAATTTTACTATTCAAGCAAGCAAAAATTGTCCATCTTACTTACTAGAGTTTTTTTTTTTTTTTTTTTGCAGTGCTTGCAGATAAAATCAGGTGCCCAGGGTTTGTCTTGATCCCCGACAGGCATACCGAAATAAGCCTTGTAGGCTTCATACATTTTAGCAGCGGCTGTCACAGAGTACTTTTTCGCTCTTGTCTTGATAAATTGGCCACATACATCGTAGAATGCATCTGGAGAATGCTTAAAACTTCTTGATGCCATCAGATAGGGTATATGGATTCACTTAGGTAGCTATAACTAAACTAAAGTGGTGAGAAGTGATCCCCTGTATATATACATTATTATGAAAAGTTCTAGAAAATTCTCATAAGTTTTACAACATTCTAGAAAGTTCTTGAAATTTTTTGCAAGTTTGAGAAAATTCTCTATCAGCTACTCTGCGCTGAATCTGCCTGAAATGTTTTGGAAAATGGGTAAATTTAAAAATCTCATAACCCTTGTCACAGAAGCAAAGTTTGAAGAAAAAAATAGGTCTTTTCCATTTATTTTAAGCATAAGCAATTGGAAATTAACACTTTCTGCCCAGGAACAAGAAAAAGTAAAAATTTTATTACACAGTATTATGTATAAGTGTGGTGTCTGAACTGTTTTATCACTTCAGTGTTGAATTTAATAACTGATTATGTATAAGTGTAGTGTCTGATCTGTTTTATCACTTCAGAGTTGAATTTCATAACCGATTATGTGTAAGTGTTGTGTCTGAACTGTTTTATTATATTGGTATTTAATTTAACAACTGATTACGTATAAGTGTAGTGTCTGAACTGTTTAATCACTTCAGTTTTGAATTTAACAGCTGATTGTAAGTCCAGAATATGAAGTACTTTATCACTCAGTTATTTAAATTATAAGCACGGAAGTAACCCAGTGGTTAGAGTGCTGGACTATTGAAATTCGAATTCCATTTCTGCAAAAAAACAAATTTGGGAGATGTGGGTAACGCAATAATGTAAAATTCCAATATTCGACAATCAAAAGCAGCCCCAGAGTTGATGGCGAGAGCTGTTGTAGTATATCAGTTCTTAATTATGAATGGCTCGCACAGGTAGTAATTCAGTACATTTGTGCGAATATAAGATTGCAAAAATATAAGTATTGTATTTTAAGCATAAATTTCACGTAACTGTTACTGCTTAACCATAATTATCACGTGCTGTGTGTTATCATGTAGGAGCTGCAGGTTATTTCTATGTAAATATAATAAACTTATTCCTTTTGTATTCACGTTTAACTCGAAGGTTTGAAATACGTCTTGTAGATTAATTGTGATTATCACTTGAATCTATTAGTTTAACTGTGATTATCACTTGAATCTATTAGTTTAATTGTAGTTGTCACTTGAATCTATTAGTTTAACTGTGATTATCATTTTAATCTACTAGTTTAACTATAATTATAATTTGAATCTATTAGTCTAAGTCTGATTATCACTTCAATCCATTAGCTTAACTATGATTATCACTTCAATCTATTAGTTTAACTGTAATTATCACTTGAATCTGTTAGTTTAACTATGATTATTACTTGAATCTATTAGTTTAACTGTGATTATCACTTGAATCTAGTAGTTTAACTTTGAATATCACTTTACTCCACTAATTTAACTATAATTATCAATTGAGTCTACTAGTTTAACTGTCATTATCACTTGAATCTACTAGTTTAACTATGATTATCAGAAAAATATTGTTGTTTAACTGCAAAGATAACTTATTTGACTTGTCTAATTGTAGCTACCAAATAATGAATTCAGTAGTTTGGTTGTAGTTACACGTATTTGTTTTGGTTTAATTAACTCACCGGCATAACTGTAATTATCACATAACTGTATCATCCTGACCCTAGTTAAATGAACCTTCTAAACCTCACAGTTTGATAAACTCACTAGTGCATTAATCAAGACGTACGTACTTGTAGCTAACGAGGTTTTCTTATGAGTTTGGTTGTGTTTTCTTTTTGGTTAAAATGTTTCTTTTGATTCACTTATTTCCTAAGAAGTAACGACGCAGGAGGCATCTGGCTCTACGTTTAAAACATAGTAATGAGAATCTGTAAGACATCCATTTCTTAAATTACTACTTGAAACCTTCTGTACTTGGTGAAACTACATAATTACATAACTGAGTAAAACAAAGAAATTAGTTTGCATGCACCTGACAATAACCTGTTGTAACAAACGATATAGTTGTGATATATTACAATTGGTTTTGTTTTCTCAACTCTGTACCTAAATTTCTCGTGCGTATTAATATTTTTATTATCACAAAAAGAATAGCCATGTTTTCCTATTAACAAATATAAACAACAAAGAAAAGTAAGCTGCATCTAAACTTAATATCTTAAATTATGATACAAAATGAAAACAAAAATGATCATTCTAAAAATATCAACGCGTATAGGTCATATGAACTTTAACTAGACGGGTTAGAAGTAAAAAAGTTTGTTTGTTTTATGAATTTTGCGCAAAGCTACATGAGGGCTATCTGCGCTAGCCGTCCCTAATTTAGAAGTGTAAGATTAAAGGGAAGGCAACTAGTCATCACCACTTACCGCTAACTATTGGGCTACTCTTTTGTTAACAAATAGTGGGATTGATCGTCACATTATAATGCCCCCATGACTGAAATGGCGAGCATGTTTGGTGTGACCTGGATTCGAACCCGCGACTCTCAGATCACGAGTTGAACGCCTTAACCCACCTGGCCACGGTTGGCTAAATAAAAAGGTATATTATAGGCATGTCTCTTAAGGCTAAAATTAAATGAAATTATTTTGTTTATTTTAAAGAAACTAATAAAAAGTGCCCTTAAAATGTGAAATGTTGCCACCCAATGTTTATTGCTCACTTGTAGGTGTCTTGCTGCTGTATTGATCAAAGGCGTTGTATGGATTGCACGTGTAAAGCAATATTTGTTGTAAATAGGCATTACTACAACCTATGAAGATGTGGAGGAGATATCTACCCCCACACATTAGGGTAACTGCATACGTAATTAGGTACATAACTCAAAATCGGCTGTTTATACGGCTGCCTGAAGGGGTTATTTGTTTAAACCACTCTCGCTACTGAACAATACTGTGTTGTCTGTCGGTCAGCCAGTAGACATCAAAATGATGTCATGTAAGGGATGCTTGACGTCAGTAAAATCTGTGTATGCTGTGAATAACGAAAAAAATATGCATTCTTTAGGCTACAATATAGCATGATATATGAACTTCAAAACCACGAAATAAAAATATTTATTACTCATAATTTTGGTTTTATTTACTCTCGAAACAGAACACTTTCGGCGAAGTTGCGGAAGTAATACAACAGCTTGGATGTTTGTTTGTAATATGATTCATGTGTATACAGTGGGTTAGTCCCACTATAAAAAAAAACACTCTGCTGTCCTGCTGTCCTGCTTTCTTTGAAGCTTCAATCTTCTTTCTCAATCGTTCTCAACATGGTTGCCGACACCACAGTTTCCATTGTAAGAACTTTCTGGAAAAAAACAAAGTTGTTAAAAGAAACTACATCTTAACTTTCTACTGTATGTGGAAGTACACTTCCAAAAACTCATTACGCAAATTAATAAGTTAAAGTCCATGGGTATGTCACGGGTTTCATCTTCATGGTTCGAAAAAAAACTGCCGTGGGCTTGGACGCATAATTTCAAACTTCTTGTCGTCCAGTCCGTTTATCATATAACTTCCATATCTCGTAGTTAGTGTTGACTCCTTATCTCTGATCACTTTAAAGTTTTTTTCATTTTTTGTTCTTAAATCCACTTTTAAAAGTCATCCAATATATGAAAAAAACTGGGGCAATCATAGATCCCAACAACAATCTTTATAATCTTTCTATTACCTTCGAAAATTTTATCAACTTGGAGTCGATACCAATTTTTTTTTCTTGTTACAATCGTTGTATTGCAACAGAGGCCTCATTGAAGCAAACCTTCATTTCTCGTATCTAAGATATTTTTCGCACATGTTTTTGCTGTTTGTCGACGGTGTTGGAAAATAGTTTTTGCCCTGTGTTTCATCCTGTTACAGATGTGTGAGGTATGTGCAACTTATTAGGTACCACTGTCTAAGTTGTAAATTGTAAAAACTTATTTCTTACTAGTATATTGTATATTGACAGTCGTAGAGGAAGTCCTACACTTCTATTCGCTATGTTTATGTTTCTCTCACAAACAAGCTTTAGACTAAAGAGGATACGTGTGAAGGGAGAAACTTGTATCCGAATAAAATTTTTGTTTTGTAAGAGTGGATTTAGCTTTATTTTAGCTTACTTTACGTGGTATAATTCACCTACTGTTGTATAAATAACTATCTTTGAAACTGGTCGCCTCTGGTCTTCGCTGTTTGACTATACCAACATCTTTCCCTAGAAATAACTGTGACAAATTTCCCCAATCCTACTTTTTCCTTGGCTTCACTGTACAATCAGCTAATAGGAAATTCCCATAAATTAAATATACGTAGATACTAAATTTGTCACCCGTTTTGCCTCATCTCGTATATTCGGCAAAAAACCTCTCTGCCTTAACACATAAAGTGTGACGATCCTTCCTATAAGCTTAAGACGTGTTTTATGTGTTTACCTAATTAACAAAAAAATAAATAAAGGTGAATGGTTGTTTTTAAGCGCAAGTTAAACGGAAGAACGAGGTTCTAGAAAGCACGATAAAATTGTTCTAGTACAAAATGTAATAATTAAACAAACGTTAAGGGATCACAAAGCAATGTTCAAGTCTTAAAAAGTGAAAAAGAGTTACACAGAAAAAGTTGCCTTATTTTTTATTACACTATTTCTTACATGAAGAGAAATAAGCAAAGTTGTTAGATTCAATTTTGTTTACTGGTTGGTAAGTTTTCATCTCTGTCCATAGATATATTTTTCTGATTTACTGTGGAAAGTAAAGAGCCGTTTATTTCGCTGACATATTAAACCAAGTCTGACGCAGCATAAGTTAACTGTTAAAATTCACGTGGAATACTGCCTTTGTTACGATTATACGAGTAACAGAATCCCTAGTAAGACCTTTACGCTAGACAGACAAAAACAAAAAATTCTGATTTATGTAGTTCTTTCAATCGTCATTAGGTGGTGTCCTTTGCAGGCGAATTTAATTTACACTGTTCTCTTCAAACTTGGAAAATGTCGATTAGATAAACGACGTAAACAGCGACATGTCAAAGGATAAGTTCTAGTGTTAAACCTTCCATCATGTTGTTTTAATCAACTATAAAACATAGCTGATTCAAATTGATGTTCAACAGTGAATTTAATATCAACAGGTTTGGTATAAAACGATGCTTGAACGAATGAAAAGATGTTTGTTTTTTTCAGTTGAAAACACAGAAGTGATGTCAGAGTACACCTTATAATAAGATAGTTTGAAAGTGTCGAGTTATTCATTTAACTGTCGTCATTCATGAAAACACAAGAATATGAAGTAGTGGAAATGGTCTGTGACAGACAAAGCTGTCACATGTTTATACACCGTGATGAATAAACATTCTATGTACGCCCTTACTTCAATCCAATAAAAATAGACCGAGATATCTCTCTTTAAAATCAGAAAAATTCTACAAGTGAAAACTAATGATTTTTACTTTAAATGCAGCTATTGTAAAAGTCCCAAACTGAAACATAAAACATGTTTTGTAAATTAGAAACACGATATTCAGTAAAAAATTGCAAAATCTATAAGCTTCTTTCTTTATAGTCAAGCACAGAGCTACACAATGAGCGATCTGTGTTCTGTCTTCCACGAGTATCTAAACCCAATTTCTAGCGTTGTGAGTCAGCAGGCATACCTTTGTGCCACTGGGGAAGGGGCAATGTGTAAACAAGACAGCCCATATAAAGTTTATATCCTGTGAGAATAATATAGCAAAATAACCTCTCTAAAATTAGTAAATATTCTATATTTACTTCACGTGTTTTTTTGTTTATTCACAGATATGAGCGAATTACAAAAATTATGTAACTAATTTAAGGTGTATGATGTGCTTATCCACTTAAGTCTTATTCTGCGTTAATATATTTATGCTTATCAGTATTTTTAAACAATTGTGTATTTTTGCAGGTTCCTAATCTAGGTCACTAGTCGCAAAATGAGTTGTAATAAATTAAATACACTGATTCCAATTTCACTATCCCTTAGGACCAGCATATCCAGGTGGCTAAGGTACCCGACTCGTAATATGAGAGTCGCGGGTTCGAATCTCCGTCACACCAAACATGATCGTCCCTTTATAATGTTTAAACAAAATAAACAAATAGAACACTCGTTAAATTTACCATGGTAATGTAAAGAAAACAATGTGATAAACATTTTAGTCCCTTTACAATGTTTAAACAAAGAGAACAATCGTTAAATTTACCATGGTAATGTAAATAAGAGAACAATGTGATAAATACCTTAGTCCCTTTACAATGTTTAAACAAAATAAACAAATAGAACACTCGTTAAATTTACCATGGTAATGTAAAGAAAACAATGTGATGAATGACTTATTAATTTTGACACATTAATATAAACGGATAAAGTTGCAAATCTTATCTGCCTTCGCTGTGTTATAACAATACACTTCTTAACATTACTATATAATGGCAGTGTATCTTATTACATTCATCTTTCTACCAAGATATGAAAATCGTGTTCCTTATAAAAACAACAACTGATAAAGTATTTGGTAAGAAGGCTTTAAATGGTAAAACGTGGAATCGAAAAAAAAATTAGTGTATTATGTAGTTCTCTAAATAATTATTTTGTACTGTGTACTGAGTTTGAAACTATTTGTTTTACACTGACCACTGTATCTTAAACAAAAAAAAAACATTTTAAATACACAACATACAATTCTATACATTAGGCAGTAGCTTTTAAATGTCACTACGGGTGTGCTCATATATATAAGATGTATACACACACGCACGTATATATATATCTATGTATGGGCATAATAAATATATATATATTGGTTAATTTAATCAGTTTATACCAGGTTGTAGACATAAACTGTCTCAACTGTTTCAAAACCAAAACACTACGACTCCACATATATCAGCTACCGCTTATTGGAAAAGAAAAAAAGAAAAGAAATGAGAGAAATGGAAAGTTGAACGAAACTAGAAGGTTATTAAGACGGATCTCTGGAAAGTGAAGGTCATCGTTTGAAGAAGTATTTCCAGACCCTAAAATGGTCAAAAGGTAGTGATTGGTACTGTACTGTAACAACGAATGAAGTACAGATGTTAAAATTCAAAGCAATAATATTATACTGAAAATAAGTATAGTACTTTTCCTTTATACCCAAAAAAATGGTAAGATCTTTACTGTATGAACACAAAGCTTATTAATATATTTTTAGAAATTTATTATGCACATTTACTATGTGAACAAAATACATATTTATATTTTTTTTAAAAGTGATTCAAGTTATGGGAGTTTAACGGAAAAAACATTAATATTGCGAGGGGTATGACGGAAAAGTACCAAATATATTGTAGTATTTCCAACCTAACTTGTCAATAGTATTGTCTCTTTCTATACCCATGATGGTTTACTGCTAAATAACTCAACTCAAATGAATGTTTCTTAATTATATAACGTGAAAAGGTAAAGCACTTGCATCATATAAACTAGTTAAGTGTAAGGGTCAAACAAATGCGTTGAGTTTAACATATCAAAATGACTAGAGATATCGATGATTAAATTGTTATTACTAATACCTTTCATTAAAATATTGTGAAATAACTTTGTTAATTAAACGGTGTATATATGAAAATTTAAACTAAAATATTGTGAGGTTAGTCACGACCCAAACAACAAAGTAAATGTATATCAAAGATACACAATAACTTCGGGAAACAAGATAAATGTGAGTGAATTTTAAAAAGCAAATTAAGGTAATTCAAAATAAGTGGCAGAAAATGAAGTAAAGTTTCCTTTTACATGTAATAAATCACTGGTTAAAGATGAAGAGATAGAGAAATATCTCTTAAGGTGTGGAATTTAATTCAGAATTAAACAAACGTATATAAAAGTTAGTCAGAAGAAAACATCAAATTAAAAATAGATTCACTTATTCCTGCTGGGATAATGATTCCTAGAATATAGATAAGGCACTGTTTTTCGTGCAAACGCAAGGATTGCTCAACAGGAACAGAATAGTGTGAAATATGAAAGATCGTGTTTGTCATCGTAAAAATATCGGGTGCTTGGCTTATCAACATTAGTGTTAATAACATGTCTTCTGTGTTCACGAAATGTTTCACTAGCTTTGCGACCTCTCTCACAGAAGACAACAATTTATCGAACAGGAGACCAACTGATTATCCTCATGATTAGAAGTTACATAGTGTAATCTTTTACACAAGGAAAACGTTCAGATAGTATGGCTGAGTGAACATTATTATTGTCAAAATCGGAGCAAACCTGCAAATCTTTGAAGATGAGACTTTTAGTAAAAGTGTTTTTAGTGTATGAATTAGTTTGTAGAAATGTGAGCGTTGTACACTGGTATTTTAATACAGATACAGTAAGGTTGTATGGAAGTGTTAATGAAAGATTTTTTGTTTGTTTGTTGCGTCTGTCGAATAAAGTTCGGGGTATGGTAGTGGTTTTGTGAAGCGATTTATTTAGAGAAACGACTGAGTAGCAGTATTAGTCTTCTAATAAATAAAATAAACGTGTCAACAAGCAAACACATTCAACTGTTAGAGCTTTGAAAAACAACAAAAATAAACAGCTAACATTGTTATGCTCTTAGAACATTAAATAAAGTACTTAACAGAGAACAATAAATAACAATATTTGCTTAATAAAAACTGAATTAAAATTAACAAAGAATAAAAAACTGTTATTAACCACAAAATAAGAACCGCAGAATTTATGGATGAAAAGTAATCAGTATGGACGAACTAGGCTTGAATCAGTTATTTATAGTAAGTTTACTGAACGCTACAAAGAACAGTTTCGTATATAAGGAGCAGACCTGCCGTTTGACAACGTAACATTATCTTATTTCATAACGTATTTTACATCTGTTCCACTTCGTCTTGTCAAATCTAAGTATTTAAATTTAATCGTTGTATAATTACTTTCTCGTCTCGTCTAGAAATTTTGTACTTTATATCTTCAGAAATTAAAGCTAAAACCTACGCGGACGACTTTAATAAGGTATTCTAGTGATATAACATGGATGTCGTAACTGAATACCGACACCTGATACTAAT
This sequence comes from Tachypleus tridentatus, assembly GCF_004210375.1. Classification (NCBI taxonomy): domain Eukaryota; kingdom Metazoa; phylum Arthropoda; class Merostomata; order Xiphosura; family Limulidae; genus Tachypleus; species Tachypleus tridentatus. Next base: position 71,243,367 of record NC_134834.1, on the reverse strand, counting down.
TTTCTTTACTTATGTAGCTCCTAGTTAGTGGTTACTGTGGCAACCAGTTTCACAATGGACACTGAAAACAAAAGCATATAATACTCACGTAGATCTTGTCTGGTATATTTTACAAGGTTTGACACAAATCTTTTGTTACAAAATTTAATTAATTAAAGCAGACCTCAGTTTAGATAGGTTCTAATTCTGCAAAATGAAATCTGAGATAAGCTATTGTGAAAGTGATTCACTCAAGTCTTTAGGTTTATGTGGTACTTACGTCTCCGAAAGTTTCTCATATCTTGCCCAGTATGGGTTTTATCACATCGTTTATACACTGTTCCCTAAAAGATTATAAATAGTTAGTAACATGAAAACGAAAACATCGACTAATGGCTTTGATGATGTTTTTGCTGCTGTTATTGCAGATGCTTGCTTGTTTGTAACATCACGTGAGGCACTAAACTAACAACTATCGTTCGCTATAAATTAAACAACAACGAGTCTCTCTAGTCTGCAGCTTTGAGTCTTTCTTAATGCTCGGTATATTTGCGAGTGTTTCAATAATTTTAGATTTTTACAAACCCGTAATTAAAATAACAATAACATTAATGTTTTACAGCAGCATATATGTATTACCTAATCAACCATTTTAAATGGCTCAGAATGGCTAGATTGTTAAGGCACGGGACTTGTAATCTGAGGGTCGCAGATTCGAATTACTCTAAACATGCTCGCCCTTTAAGCCGTAGGGGCGTTATAATGTGACGGTTAATCCCACTATTCGTTGGTAAAAGAGTAGCCCAAGACTTGGCATTGGGTGGTGATGACTAGCCGCCTTCCCACCAGTCTGACACTGCTCAATTAGGGACGGCTAACATAGATTGTCCTCGTGTAGCTTTGCGTGAAATTCCAAAACAAACAAACCATTTTAAATAGAAATATATGTTAGAAGTAATCATTTTCAGAAACAAATAGTTTTTATAAAATTCACATTTTAATTTGAATGATTTACTCAAGGCCTATAAGCAGTCTTCTTTCAATGTCATTTTGTTTTGTTTGTTTTTTGAATTTTGCACAAAGCTACTCGAGGGCTATTTGTGCTAGCCGTTCCTAATTTAGCAGTGTAAGACTAGAGGGAAGGCAGCTAGTCATCACCACCCAACGCCAACTCTTGGGCTACTCTTTTACCAACGAATAGTGGAATTGACCGTCACATTATAACGCCCCCACGGCTGAAAGGGCGAGCATGTTTGGCGCGACGGGGATGCGAACCCGCGACCCTCAGATTACGAGTCGCACGCCTTAACACGCTTGGCCATGCCGGGCCATTTCAATATCATTTTGAATGATTTACACAAGGCCTATAACCAGTCTTCTTTCAACATCATTTTGAATATCATGTTCTTAATTACAGAGTCTCTACTTTTATAACGTTTTAGTGCAAAGCTACATAACAGAATACCTGTGTTTCGTCAAACACAGGGAAACGAACCTAAATTTTATACTTTTAAGACTTTGAATTTTTAACTTAATGACGCATAAGTAATTCTTTCTGTAATTGCAACTAATATTCTGAAATATTTCAAAACCCAAATATTTTCTTCGAACAAAGTCAAAATTAACATAATCACCGTATGTTAGTGGATATGTTAAGGATGCCAACTTCAGTAATATGAATTACAGTGAAACGTCATGAGAAGTGATTCAGATGGTGGGAATTTTTAATTGTGTTTTTGTTTCTAGCAAATGTTTTATAATACCCAATGAAATTATAAACAGAAATACCGCTTAACTATTTATAGGAAGAAGATGTCTCCGTGTGAAAGATCGAAACAATAAAACTTCTATTTTCGTTTGTAAATCCAATACTGGAGTAAACAAAGCCATTTACAAATTATATTTCCACGTGATTTATTATAAAACATTCAACAGCTTTCTTTCATATGAAAGATATTTAACATTATTTCTGTAATTATCAATGTCTCTTAGACCATGCCATACCTCCAGCGACTCAATTGTAAGACTGAGAGCTTATAACGCTGAAAATGTGGTTTTGATTTCGAGGTAGGCAAAGTAGAGATAGCCCATCCCGTAGCTTTGTGCATAACAGTAAATAAACAAGCAAAATTCACATTATTTTCTTAATATTGCTTTCTTGAAAGCAAATAGAACGATAACATGTGAGAATGATATAATTTCTTTGACTACTAAGAAAGTAATAATTTCTTTATCTAAACGGAAGATACATGTTCGTAGACTTTTACTTGGTTATTTTCAATATTTATGACTAGAGGGAAATTGCAGAGCTTTTGCTGTCAAATAAGTATCTTTATTGCAACATTATTTCTTTAAATACAAGATTATGCAATAATACATGCAAAATATAGTCGCAGACATCTAGATTTATAAGTCCGCTTGCATTTAGGTCGTACTTTATAAAACATTAACTAATGTTAGGCTTAAGATCAATAATGAGATAAATTACCACATTAGCGCATACGGTTTTTACATTAGCTTCGTTAGAACTAAATTATACTGTACGTCATACTATCGATAATTAAACTTATAATGTTGTTTTAAGACCTAATGTTAGATCTCTTTTACAATCTGGCACGGCATGGCCAGGTGGTTAAGGCACTCGACTCGCCATTCGAGGGTAGTGGATTCGAATCTCCGTCGCACCAAACACGCTCGCCCTTTCAGCTGTGGGGGCGTTATAATGTTACGATCAATCCCACTATACAGATAGCTCTCGTGTAGACATGCGCGAAATTGAATACAAACCCTTTATGATCTTAATTTTTTTAATGTTATTATACTAAATTGTTAATAAAGAATATTTACGTCCACCTTTTCTGTTGTTCCTTAATTCATAGATCAGTTGTAGTGAGTTGTTTGTTGAGCTTTCTAACTTGTTGGCGCAGGCAGGCACTTGCACTGTTTTTCTAGATAAAATTATTCTTGCGCATGCTTATAAGGTGTACCGACAGCAAAATTTATAGTATGACATGAAGTCGGCGTTTGCAATTAGAACTATTTTGTATTATTCTAGAAACTATATATTTAAAGAAGTACTGTTGCAATAAAAATATTAATGTAAATGCAAATATCTTGCTGGTCTCTACTAGTTTATTGTAATAATATTCAGTTTTTGTCTGTCATGATAATGCATGCGGATCTTTTTATACGCATGCGCACACACGTCTCTGTCATAACAGATCCAGTAACAAGCGTATTATTATACAGACACTATAAAAAAATCAAAGATTGTTGAAGAATTGTGCACACTGAAACATTTAAAAAGAAAGTTATTTCTATAGATTTTATTTTAATGTTCGATAAATTAATCTACATGAAGGTATATGTTAGTATTGTAAATTTGTAGCTCATTAATGCGATAAAGATATATCGCCATCAAATTCTATAGAATCATATTGTAGTAACAACGGAACTAATTTTGTGAAGATTATTTACATTTATAGCATTTCCAAGCAATTAGATAAGCACTAAACCTTCAGAGGTTTTCACGCTGTAAGCACTAGTTTAAACAAGATCCATTAAACAAGAATGGATTACCTCATCTACATAAGAATGGATTACCTCATCTACATAAGCTCTGATCTTTTCCACTCCTATGTTTAGATTTTTGTACGTTACTTATCTCTTTTTCTTTCTTATCTACACCGGAATAAAATTTATTAGGTTTTTCCCATCTAGCTTTGCAATTCAGAGTGCGTGAGATAATACTTTTCTATTCTCATTTATCCCATATAGTTTGCTAAAATTTCCTCAGCATTATTTTTGGCACTGCTTAACTGGAGAAGTGGACCTGAGACTTGCACTACTAAAACTGAACTTTAATACGATTATGATTGAAAACGAATAAAGATTCGATGTCCATATGAAGTTATTCATTGGACAGCTTTTTCCTGTATTATTTTCTTAGTGTTTAAGCCTTTGCTTGTAACTGTGGTAAACCCACATAATGTTTGTTTAAGGCTCGAAGAGGGACTTTATAAACTTTTTCTTGTAATAACATTCCGTATTTCAAGGTTTTCTTCATGGTTGAATCCTTGACGTCATTTCTTTCTGAATTACCTGAAGAAAGCAATGAAATTTTAATTGCAAAATACAGTTTGCAACTATTGGAATACTGTTATTTCACATTGACAGTGACGCTGGGAGAAAATGATTAAAAAATGAGCTGAGCTCGGAAGTCGTCAGAATCAATAGAAAAAAGACAAGATAATATTACAATAAATAATCTCCATAAGTTGAATTGTAATTTCAATAAACCATACCTCTTTTAAAGATGGAATTATTTTGATCTGAGATTTGTTTGTTTTTGAATTTCGCACAAAGCTACATGAGAGCTATTTGTGATATAGCAGTGCAAAACTAGAGAGAAGGCAGCTAGTCATCACCACCCACGCTAACTCTTGTGCTATACTTTTATCAATGAATAGTGGGATTTACCATCACGTTATAACGACCCCACTGCTGAAAAGACAAGCATGTTTGATGTTACGGGGATTCAAACCCGCGTCCCTTAAATTACGAGTCGAGTACCTTAACCATCTAGCCATTCCGATATGCCTGGAGTAGTGATCTGTGTGAGCTAATTTAAACATTTTGCTCTGTTAATTAACTTCTTCGGATAATCAAGTGCATTGAATATTTATTTGCAGGTACAATATTGTGTTTCTCTCATTAACGTATGCTGTCCCAATGATATCAATGGGTATAGCCTATACTTTCATGGGACATGCTTTGTGGGGTGGAAAAGCTATTGGAGAAATCACTGAACGTCACAAAGAGGTCATCAAATCTAAGAAGAAGGTAGGAGGTGTAAAGATTTTACTATTACATATATATTTTAATATTCATGCTTGTTTCAGTTTAACTTTTATTTAGAAATTCGTGTAACTTATCCTGTTGAATGTGTATTGCAATATTCTCGCCTGTTCCTTAAATTTATAGAAGATTCTTGAGTGTAAGAATTAACAATATACTAAGTGTGTTTGTAATACTAATGATTGACGGTATTTTTGCCAACTGAATTTTCTAGAAACTCTCCTCTCAAGCTTATAAAGGTAGCCAACGAAACAGGAAGAAACAGTTTAATATTATTGTTAGTTGGTAATTTGGAACAGTTAGTCTACTATAAAACTCTGAGGCTATAACTGTAATTAACGCTTATTAATCTGGAAACTACAGATATTTGACCAGGAACATTTATAAATTTCTAACATTATAAACCGTTTAACTTCAGAGAAATAACTTCGGACCTTAGTATTTCTACTAGAACGTTAGATATTTTCGTCGGTGAAATGCTTACGTGAGCTCATTGAAGCAACTAGTTGGCTAGTCGTTAAGCAAACTGTACCGTTGATCAATTATAAACTTATTCGCTCATCGTGAACCTTCGATAAAATATTCAGTTCAAGACTAGACAGAAGACTAAATATTGTTTGTAAGTTTGTAAAGCTTTTTTATATACATCAATATTTCTAATAACTATTATTATAAATTGTATTATTGTTTGTATATTAAAATATATTTATGTTAAGAAAGAAAACCGTGTGCATCAGTTTTGTAGCCACACATCATAAATTTTATACATCTTTATATTTAATTCACTAAATTTATATTACAATTTAATTTAGTTTCAGGTTATTTGAAGTCGTAATACGTAACATAAAAATCAGAGACTCGTTCGAAAAAAATTATAATGGGTAACAAAAATTACACTGGGATAAAACTGTGCAAACTTATATTCCGTAAACATTTACCAAATTAGTGTATTAAAACTCAACTTATTTTGCAAATTAGTACTTCGCAACTTGCTTTTTTTATTAATTGATTATTTTGTATATAATCTTCTTTTGTCAACCTAATATTTTGTACCTATATTATGTTACTCAATCTCATGAGGTTGTTTGATTTCATTATCTTCGTACTTCACGTTTTGATTTTTTTTTACTATTTTGTGCGCGTGTTTACTTATAGCAAAGCAACATCTGACAATCTGCTGAGTCCACCGAGGGGAATCAAATGCTATTTTGTATTTAGGCTTATTTTTAGCCACGGCATAGTGGCTCACAGATTGGACCTAGTTTTTCAAATATTGACCGATTTGAGATATAATTACAATTTTGAACTCAGGAGGCTAAAATCTATCGATTTATGTACTTGACCACACCCAATATCTCATATATTAATTTACTCTAACCATGCATAAAATAATGTCCATTTGAAGGTAGGTTGCTAGAGATTCTGATGAGTAACAAAATTCAATAAGGTATATGCCCGTCTCATGTTGATATTCCTAATGTATAAAAATATAGGCAATAAAGAGGGAAAAAGGAAAGATACCACAGATTAACCTACTCTGATACCACAGATTAACCTACTCTGATACTACTGATAATGCTTGTTATCTAAACTTTTTTATCAAATTAAAATTTCATTACTGTATTTATTTTACCAACTCCACATATTGAATTTTGAATTATTTAATCAATTCACAATGTTGTATCTATGCTTATTTTATCAGTTTACTACAGTGTTATATTTGAAGTTATTTTATCACTTTACTACTATGTTATATAGAGTGTTGTGTCCGGAATTCGTTAACACTTTGTATTTCAACTTTTTGTAGACCTCATACTTTGCACGTGGACTTTATTTGCAAACTGACTACTTGGTATCTAGACTTCTTTTGTAAGCATGATTACTTAGTAGCTAGATTTCCCTTGTAAGTATTGTTATTTGGTATGTAGATTTCTTTTGTAAGCATGATTACTTAGTTGCTAGATTTCCCTTGTAGGTATCGTTATTTGATATGTAGATTTCTTTTGTAAGCATGATTACTTAGTTGCTAGATTTCCCTTGTAAGTATTGTTATTTGGCATGTAGATTTCTTTTGTCAGCTTGATTACTTAGTATCTAGATTTCCCTTGTAAGTATTGTTATTTGGCATGTAGATTTCTTTTGTCAGCTTGATTACTTAGTATCTAGATTTCCCTTGTAAGTATTGTTATTTGGTATGTAGATTTCTTTTGTATGCATGATTACTTAGTTGCTAGATTTCCCTTGTAGGTATCGTTATTTGGTATATAGATTTCTTTTGTAAGTATGATTACCTGGGAGCTAGATTTACCTTGTAAGTATTGTTATTTGGCATGTAGATTTCTTTTCTAAGCATGATTACTTAGTAACTAGATTTTTCTTGTAAGTATTGTTATTTGGTATGTATATTTCTTTTGTAAGTATGATTACTTAGTAGCTAAATTTCCCTTGTAAGTATTGTTATTTGATATCTAGATTTCTTTTGTATGATTACTTAGTAGCTAGATTTCCCTTGTAGTATTGTTGTTTGGTATGTAGATTTCTTTTGTCAGTATGGTTACCTTATAGTTAGACTTATTTTGTCAGTACAATTACTTTGTAGCTAAATTCATTTTACAGTAAAACTATTTTGTTTGTGTAAATATACTATTATATGGGAACCTGGTTACTGATGTTCGATTTTCATGTAATGATCATGCTATATTTATAGGAAAATATTTATAACGGAATTGTTTACGTTCTTTTTTTACAGGCCTTAGAAAAGTCGAAAAATTAAAGGTATTCTTACTTAAAATTCTCCATAAATCAAAAAAGTACTTTACGTTTAGTCTTTTTTTTCTTCCTATATTTGTACTTAGGCATATTTTTTAGCTGCGGTATAATGGCTCGTAAATTGCTTTGTGTTTTTAAAGTACAGATTTCAGATCTAATGACAGTTTTAAACTTAGGAGGCTAAGCCCTTTCCACTGATGTACTTAGACATGCCTAATGTCCTATATCAGATAAATCGAAAAATTAAAGCATTCACAATGACATGTAGGTTATTTATATTTCTTAAAATTATCCATACTTGAAAAAGTAATTGTATAAAAAGTGTTCAGTGAAACAGACGATTCCAGAATGGAAGTCTGTTTGTTCATTATTGATCTTTGTTCGATGATCAACAACATTTTTCTCTTCCCAAGCGTCCTCTTTTATTTATTCGACGCGATGGTTCTAACTCACTAACTCCCACAGGTTATTGAAAATGTTATAGTAATCGATGTAGAGCCAGGTGTCAAAACAAACTTATTTAACTCAACTGGAGACACATATAGTGAGTGGCCCATTTCTTCCTGTTAACAAAGTGAACTTCTGTTTATGTGTGAGATATTTTAAAACTAAAAAAAAATATGTTTTAACCTCGTAATAGTTTTCGGAGTACATATAAATATAATTTAAAAATGAAATTGTTCAAGTAATTACGCTAATTTTTATGCACGTTGAAATCTATGAAATGCCTCACAAAAAACGATCATCGTAATATTTTTGTTCGGTATGTCATTAGACTTACAATGAGGGAGGATGCAATTATCCCTGATAATGTTTGTAAAATTATACCCCTAACTCGTTCATGTGAAATGCACTAACTTCCCATAAATTCATTAAAATAGAGATATAAAATGGAAACATTATTTGCAATTTTCAGGTAGTACGCATGCTCATTGTGATTGTACTCATCTTTGCCATATGCTGGTTACCCTATCATGTGTTTTTCCTCTACACCTATCACTATCCAGAAACTGCTTACACCGACTACGTCCAACCTATGTTTCTGGTTTTCTATTGGCTAGCAATGTCAAACTCGGTGTACAATCCGATAATCTACTACTGGGCCAACAAACGGTAAGTAAACTGAAAAAGGTTCAATATTTAATTTTAGGTGAACTTGATAATTCCAGATTTAATAAATCCTTCTACAACACATGTAAAACCTGTTAAAGAGCCACTCGGTTTTAATAACTCTTGGAATATTTTTAATCCCTTATCTTATGAGTGATTTCATTTGAATTTGAAAATCGCATGGTGAATAAAATATAATGAGTAACCAGGCTTAAGATGTTTGACCTGATAAAATCTAGAGTAGCTGTCCAGATTTGCTCCTCATAATGTTATGAATTATTTGAAATAATATCTGTAGAAGTATCTCCTTAAACTTATTGTATATACTTTATAAAGGATATTCCATTAACCAAGCAGGAAGTTGACACGTTATCACAACATTCAGTAAATTAAAATAAATGTTATATGTTAAACTGTGTGAATACTTTAAATCCTAAGTTTCTCTATCTTGTGGGTCAAGGAAATTTAACATTTATGTGTAAAAAGTGAAAATCTGAAATTCATTAATCGTGATAAAATGTCAAGCCTGGTTCATTTTTCAACAAAATACAAATAACCCCATCACACTTCATTAATAAGAATTATAGATATTAATATAAATGGAATACAAAATAAGTTAAAAATGTATTTTTTAAGTTTAGTATGCTACTGATAAGTAAATAAATTCATCATTAGCCTGTAATTTTATTTATACTACACATGTATGAGAAACACCTGAAACACTAAATTACAAATAAACCTTTCTTGTTTCATTTATTTCCAGTTTCAAAGGCTATTTCCAATCAATATTATGCTGCAGAAAAAACCTCCAGCTGACTCAAAGACAGACGAGGATGAGCTCTCGAACTAAACCTCGTCGCTTGATCTATCGGTTACGATATTTGTCTTGGAAAAGATCGACAACAAGCGACGGCCTGAAGTTTATTCGTTCCCTCAATAAAAACACAAATGGTGGAAATGGTACTATAGACGAGGTGATGCTGTGAAGAAATAAGAGGTGCCGATTCCAATGTCGTTAGAAAAATGTATGTACATTTAATTAAACATCTTCACTATTCGATTCCAAATGACTTCTGGAAATTCCTTCTGTATTCAACACAGCTGCCAGTATTTAAAACATGTTAATATTAATTAATTTTTTCGTGAACAATGTTGTGTAAGTATTATAACTATCTTGGTTTACCCTTTGAACAGGTTCAGTTGTTTGTCTGTAGAGCAGAAAGCATGAATTATCTTTTCATTAGATATTTGCACATTATTCAATAAATTCTAAACAAATCGAAGACATTTCTCTGAAAGTCGAATTAATTATTTATAATATAGGTAAAATAAAAAAAACTATTCGGTGAAATAAGACTGAACTTTGTTCTTTGTATTTGCTTCATTGTTCAGATAAGAAGTAACATTCATTGAAACTACTTGAGCGATAACGAATGGTGACTTCTACACCATACGGCGTTAATCTTCACACTATGTGATGCTGTTCTGTATTCTGTAATAAAATAACAAGTATGAACATTAAAAGTCTGAATTTTTCACCACATAGTTCTCATCTATTCAAATGGCACAATATTTAAGATGGATGGGATCTTCAATTTTTCAATGGAAACCAAAAACAGGAACAACAAAATCCTTCATGAAAGAAAAGTTAAGCTCACGAAAAAAGAATCTTTGACTCCATAAACCATTGAAGCTAGGCGTATGTCCAAGCACTTGTAGAGTGGAGACTCATAGAAAGTGTTTAAAGATTTGAAATTAATACTTATTTCAACCATCTTTGAAAAAGCTCGTTCCAATAGAAATTGTAATGTGGAAGAATAATGGATAAAGATAGAATACGATCGATGAAAAACAAAGTAGTTTCAAGAACAGCCAAACAAGAAACATTCATAGATATCAGCTGATGATTTGTTCTTACTTTGTATTGTTCAATAGGTTTGTTCTAAAACCTCGAAGCGATACCTAATTGATAGAGGTTGTTTCTGGATCTTCAACCTAACATTTGTTTTGTGCACTAAAATCTTTGACTTCCTTCTGAAACTTCGATTTGGTCATTTGTTTACAAATGACTGTACACACACTTTCTACAAATAAGCAAACTATATTATCTGTTAAAACAACACGTTAACGTAAATCCACAATCTATCTTTACATTAATGTTACCTTTACAGTATTTAAGCCTTTAAGGTTTGCGTGATTAATAACTTCGTATTAAATCCCATTGACTGATCTGACGTCATACGTATTATTATGGTGAGCTTTTAATTACACATCTCGCTATTTGAAATACAATTGTAATTGAAAATGAATGTCATCTTATTATACAGTACTCATTTTGAATTAATATATTAATTTACCTTTTGAGCTGACATTAAGCAAGCAGACACATTTGTTAAGTGAGACAAGCGATGTATATAATTAAATATTTATAATATATATCGTTTTCAAGCGAGTTATCGCTAATCATTCAGTAGTTACTGTTGTGTAATCGATTAGAGTCATTGCATGAGTAAGTTAAATGGCTTACTTCTTCCAGCCTCTAATTGAAAAACATTATTATTCAATTTGTTATGATGAATTAAAATATTTTATTGATTTGTTATTTACTGTATCTAACTGGAAATATTTATTCTTATTTAGCTCATTACAAAGTGAAACATTATGTTTTGATTATTTGTTATTATTTCATTTATTATGATGAATTAGTATTTAATATTTCTAACAGAACAGATTTATTATTATTTAGTTAATTATTATGACTTGATATGTTTATCATTTTTCCCATTAATGTTTCTAATGGGAAGTTTAATTGTATTGAGTTTATCTTAATAGCACTGAGTTTATCCTAATGGTTTAAGAAGTGTATTGTCACGTCATTAATACACTATATCATAATTCTTCAGTGGAATTTGTATAAATACAATTTAAAAATAGTTTAGTTCTTAGTATTATATTTTTCAACGTTAATGAAAGTGTATTATATACGTTGTAAATTAGTAAGTTATCTATTTATTTAGCTAATTATAAATTGGGCTGTATCATTGTCAACTAGTATCTTGACATTAACATAAACCAATAATTTGGTTGATCACTTACAAACTTGTTTCATAATGTTACTTACCTATTTAATTATACAATTATAAACTGGGCTGTATCATTGTCAACGAATCGCTTTAGTACTATTTGTTTGTCTAGCTTTTCACATGAACAACGTTGAAATATTCTGAGCTAGTGAAACTGGCCTAAATAAAACATACTTCTTTGTCACGACCTTAAATCGATTCGTATTCAATTCAGCTGTAAAATATTACATTTCTAATTTAAGTCAAAACCAAATATATTACAGAAAAACTGATGATTAAAATCGCATATCATAACGTAAATTAAATGACCTCAGTTTATTGTTCATACAATTCTTTCTTGTAAAAATAATTTTAATATAGTTCCACACCACGTAAGTGACTACGTAAAAAACGTAATTTTCCCATGGCTTGAGGGTATATAACACTAAATTTTAAGGTTTGATCTCTGCTAAAACCATTTTCTGTAATCTGAACTGTTTGCTTAAAACATTTATAATCTTACAAATCATTCATATTAATAGAAACGTATTTTAATACATATTTTCAATCCAAATAAAAAGGCCCGGCATGGCCAGGTGGTTAAGGCACTCGACTTGTAATCCGAGGGTCGAGGATTCGAATCCCGGTTGCACCAAAAATGCTTGCCCTTTCAGCCGTGGGGGCTTATAATGTAACGGTCAATCTCACTATTCGTTGTTAAAAGAGTAGCCCAACAGTTGGCGGTGGGTGATGATGACTAGCTGCCTTCCCTCTACTCTTACATTGCTAAATTAGGGATGGCTAGCGCAGATAGCCTTCATGTAACTTTGCGTGAAATTGAAAGCAAACCAAAACAAAAAATAAAATAATACGAGCCAGAAAAAAAAGCAAAATTTTGATTTATGAAATACCTAATTGTATTTTATAATATCATGTAATTAGGTTTGTCTTATAATATATAAAATGGTACTGAACGCTGCGTCTAATCGGTATCATTGTTAGTCTCAGTGAGATAACTCTTTTTCGTACACATTTTTGTTCAGAGCAATTTGTTGGACACTTGAAAAAAATTTTAAAATGTTTTTAGTAAAGAACTGGAAAGACTTGATAACTGTTTGAATTTTAGCGTTGCAAGTACATACACTTATCGTTGTCCCAACGAGAGACAACCTGATAACACATGTATCAACTTACTGTAGTCTGACATTATATGGTAGATAGGGTGGTGTTCGTATCTCTGTCACCGAACATATTCGTTCTCTCAGTCGTGGGTATGTTATAAAGTAACAGTCAGTCCCACTATTCATTGGTAGCCCTTATGTAGCTTTGCGCGAAATTCCAAAAACAAACAATCCTCAATAGGTTGATATGGGTGATACTGGATTTCTTTCTAAAACTTTACAACTTTTCTGAAACTGAACATCACAATTTTACGTTCATGTGATACAAAAAGTCACGAAAGAGTACGTGTTGAATACCAGGATTGTTACACTTCCGTAACAATGTATCACTTTTCCATCCTGTTTCATAGTATAAGATGTCCGACTTTCGTGTCAAATTGGAATAGGAATTTGAACATAAACGACTTTTTATTCTCGTGCAGAATAAACGATGTTGCCAGAGATGTTTAGGTATCTTTAATTTAATAAAAGTTGTTTTCGAAAGTTAGCCGCAGTGTACCAATAATGGCAACAATTTGTTTTCATTGTTTTTAATTAAAGATTTACTACTTTATATACATGTATGAGTATGTTTATGTAACGTTTGGTTCTGTTTTTACTAATTTCACTTCTTTGTACGTAAATAGAAGATAATTCCTAAGTATTTTGTTTCGCAAGGTTCCGAAAATGTTTTCAGCTTATTAGCGGGGTATTATGTTCTCAGAAATACATTTTCCGAATTAAAAAAAAAATTATAATAATGATTTCTTATAAGCATACCACGATAATTAACATTGTACTTAAGACTACAGTTTCTTTACGTTTCAGCAAATTTTTCTTTCTACGAAACAAAGCAAAACGTAATTGATCTGAGGAGAAAATACCTTCATTCTGAAAAATGAAAGGTATTTCAGGATTCGTTCCAGATTCCCGCTACGCCTTTACTTGTTTTCAAAGTGCAGGAAAAGATATGAAAGGAAATGACTTACGCTTGGCTAACATGTCTCATAATAACAATGACGCTTGTTTTAGGATGAGATGTATTATTTCTTTGCTTTCCGATAATTTCAAAATAAAGTGCAAAAATACTGTAACAAGTGAAAGCTTAGTGAAATGTATTGTTTCTGATAGAGAAGTAAATATATGGTAATAAAATCTTAGAATGATTTTAAATCGATCTCTACGTGTGTCCTATCTGCTCAGATATGGGTCAAACACTTTCCGACTTTTATATGTTATCACCTAAAAGCAACAATCAATCCCTCTGTACTTTAAAGTGAACATGTAGGCGGCGGATGCGTTAAGTGGTTTCTCTCCCTTTAATCAGGTATTCAAAAGTAGGAACAATTATAAAGAGGTCTCTGACCTGATAGTTTAATTTGTATGTTGCATAAGTTGTCGTCTTGGTTAAAAATATTATGCAACTTCTTTCCACCATGCTAAAGGTCTTCTGTGCAACCTTTAGATGTAAATTGTCTGTAAGATCTAGAAATAGAGAATTCGCCAACTTTGAACACAACTCGCTTTGCTAGATTTGAAATGTTTCAAAACAAAGAATTAAGGAAAACATTTTCGTTTAGAGACCAATAAAACTACAGATAAAAGTATAGAGTTTGTTTAACTGGAACAGTAAAGTAAGTGTCTCAGTTAGAGATCACAAAACTGGTACGAAACGGCGCAGTTATTGACTTTAAGAAGGAATAAAACTTGTTACAGAGAAGCAATGAAACCATTTTTGTTTCATTAATCCTGATCTTTCTTTCTGTTTTTTTACTCGAGATACTCACAACATTTTCTTTTCTTACTTATTTTTACAGATTTGTATTTGTTTTCTTTCTTTCATCTGACTATAAACATATTATGTATAAGTATGTTTCTTAATTTGGCTATAGAGGGCGTTTGGCTAGTAATAAAGATATGCATGAACTTTTATCGAGCATTTTAAAGATAAAATCACATCTGCATGTATATTTGTATGTTGTCAAATGTAGATAAATAATCAAGAGAGTTTAAACCAGAACGTTATCATCAAAGTTGTTAGCAATTTGTTTTTCATTTTGTAATGGAATCACTTTAGAAGTAGCAACATTAAACTGCATTTAACCTATAACTCAAATTATAAATAAATGGATGTTAGCTATTAGAAAAAAACAAGAATAATTTCTTATGAAAAAAATAAGAAGAAATAGGTCATTGATAGAACTGATAAAGCTCTTCTGTTGTGATAACAATCAAACTAAAAAATATTTCTTTTTACAAGAATAAAATTATATATCTTCAGCAGCTTAAATGTTACCTTCTGTGAGTCAAGTTACACCAGTAGAACCCGTTCTTAACATTGTTTTGTTATGAATTGTTTTATTCTACACTACTAATTGATTCGCAATGCAAAATTAGCTATATTAGTTCTTTGTCTGGTTCTGATCTTTAAAAGCAGCTTGCACTGACTGAAAGATATTGATAAACGGATTATAAAAGCCATATCTGTATATTAAACGAAAGTTGTGCTACTGTTACAGGCGTGTATATGTTTCGAGAAAAATAGTTCAGAGAACTTTTATTTTTTCATATCACTCAGTCACTAATTAGTGAATTTTATAAAGAGATCAATCCCATAATTTCTGTCTTCTTCATTAGTTTCTTCATTACTTTATTTAAACTTTTATTTTTGACGTAAGTATAACGTATTATTTGAAAAAAGACACCATTATAAGAATTTACATACTGCTAAAAGCAATAGAAAGTGTTATGATTATTAATGGAAAGTTATGTTAATTATAGTGTTATCGTATCAAATTCTTATTTAGTTATCTTTAACTAATGCTACCATAATAAAATTGTCTTTTTATTAATAATGTTTACTGTTCCCGCAGCAGCAGTTAACCCAATTTGTTCAGAACGAGTCTTTCTCATATGGTAAGTCAGAATTAACATAAATTTTCATCCATACCTATAACACCTCTTGATGTGATAAGACAAAATGAACGTAATCTACATCAGTACCAATAACATCTCTTGATGTGATAAGACAGAATGAACGTAATCTACATCAGTAGGTGTGATAAAACAGAATAAACGTAACCTCAGTCAGTACCAATAACATCTCTTGATGTGATAAGACAGAACGAACATAACATCCATTAATTCCCATAACATCTCTTGATGTGATAAGACAGAATGAACACAACCTCTATTAATACCAATGGCATCTCTTGATGTGAAAAAACAGAATGAACATAACCTCCATCAATACCAATAACACCTCTTGATGTGATAAGACAGAATGAACATAACCCCCATCAGTACTAATAACGTCTTCTGATACGATAAGAAATAATGAACATTAAGTTTTATCAATATTAAAAAATTCTGTTTATGTGATAAGCAAGAATAACCATAACTTTCTAAGAACACCTCCGAATATCATAAGTACAGGATCAATAAACCTTGAACCAGTAACCATACATTTTCTTATCCTCACTCACATCAATATCTTATTTAGCTAATAACTGTCAAGCAAAACGAAGATAATTAATATGTAATAATTCTTTGAACGTCTGGAATTACCAAATAAAAATAAAAAGTAAAGTGTTTTCTCTCTGGCATTTTAAGTTATTAAGTTGATTTGTCTCACTCTACTGATAAATGTTGGAGTGCTTTTCGTTCTAAACAAGTAGGCTTAACACTTGTTGCTGTATCGTTTATACAATTTCGTCTGGAGCAACCTACAAATACGAATGTTTGGACGAAGAAATAAATACAGTTTCTGTAGTTTCTGGTCGTTTATTTAAAATTAAGTATAGTTAATTACAGAAAAAAAAACGTTTTCTTCCAGTATCCGAACTTTCTTTTAATATGTAATTTTTTTTTATTCAGAAAAAGTAGCATACCCTGTGAGGGCTAGAGATAAAGTACTGAAAGCAAATAAACATCATTAAGTTTCATTTTTTCACTCTGATTTTAACTGATGTTTTATCATGTGAGGTCTAGAGATAAAGTAATGACATGAGATAAACATCATTCGGTTTCGGTTTCATACTGTGGTTTTAACTGATGTGAGTGTGTCTGTTTTTATAGCAAAGCCACATCGGGTTGTCTACTGAGCCAACCGTGGGGAATCGAAACCATAATTTTAGCGTTGTAAACCCATAGATTTACCGCTGTACCAGCGGGGGCCATTTATCATCTGTGGTCTAGAGACAAAGTAATGACATAAGACAAACATCATTCAGTTTCACTCTGTGATTTTTACTGATGTTTTACAAATGGTGTTATTCTTGTTTCACAGCCACTCAGTGACACAGCGGTATATCTGCAAGCTTACGACGCCAAAAACTGGGTTTCGATACCCGTGGTGAGAAGAGCACATATTGCCCATTGTGTAGCTTGTGCTTAATTAAAAAAACAACAATTGTTTTACAATCGTCTCGCTTCTTAATTCTTTGTCTGTGTAGAATTATCATTGTATAGTGCTTAGCGTATAAACTACTAAAAATTCAGGAAATTATGAAATGCTTATGGTTTATAAATGAAGACGATTTTACAAATCAAAATAAAATTAAATCTGCTCTTATGAACATTACAATCTTGTAAAATATCGTATTTAATATCGTGTGGATACTCAGAAGTGTCTTTTGTGGTTGTTATATCACTGTTAGGTTTGCGCAATATTTTATATTTTGTAATTCAATTTTAGGAAAAGCATTTATTTTTAAGAGAAAAAATAATACAGTCAGAAATTAATTGGTTTAAATTATTATTTCCATATGTTTTAAGACGGATAATGACCCAAACAATAAAGAAACAGGGAGGAATTTAAACAAAGATCTCTGTAATTGAAATTTCGATCGGTTTTCGTCTTGCACATGAAAAATATAACATAAGCAACAACTAATAGCTTACTCTTTGTTTATACAACAGCGATGTCATGCACGAGAAGACGTAATGAAAAGACAACTTTAAGGAGCAAGAAAAACAGAAATAATTGTTAGTTTTGTCTTATCGTTGTTTATTTAATTGTTTTTAACCACTAAGGAGTTGTTTTAATAGGGAAAAAAACAGACAGAATCACAAAAATTGATCTCAGTTCTGTTTTCGGGTTATAATATGTATTGGACATATACATAAATATATTGAACTTAAATAACTACGTTCAAATGAAGCCAAATGAATAAACAAAATTATGAGAAAGGACTGCGTTAGAAACATCAAATCCTAACTTCTGATTAATTATATTATAACCATGCATTTTAAAACCATAAACAAAACAAGTTAACTTGAAACAAAATACGCTGCATATTTTTAAAAAAGGATCCAATAGTACAAGCTACAATGTGGGATTATAAAACGTATCCTAGTTTTGGAGGTGACTAAGAAGTAGGACTCACATTGCGGTGGGGATACACCGTCTATCAGTCTTAACCTCCAATTCGCTAGTGCACATAAGAAAATTAGAAATTAAGAGAGTAGTATGTGGGTGCTCAAGCCCACAACGTCCCATATCTAAATCGCCCTTCACTGCCTGTAGACAGTTGTGGGAAGGTGAGTGCTCTCCCAAGTTAAAATAACAATAAGAAAAAGATAAATATAAAAAGATGAAAAATAAAAAATAAATAAATAAAAATAAAAAATAAAAAATGAAAATAAAGTATTACCATTTACTTACCTCTTGAAATTAGCATTCCTTCCCCCACTATGGTAGAGGCGCTACTTAATATCTAGTAATAATACACATCATTACTAAATACACATTACTATTTTATTAATATTTAAAAGTTTAGTAAGTTTAATTATATTTTTATTCTGTTTCCTCTTGGTAGGTGGCTCCCCATGGTCAAGCGTGTTAAGGCGTGCGACTCATAATCTGCAGGTCGCGAGTTCGCATCCCCGTCGCGCCAAACATGCTCGCCCTCCCAGCCGTGGGGGCGTTATATTGTTACGGTCAATCCCACTGTTCGTTGGTACAAGAGTAGCCCAAGAGTTGGCGGTGGGTGGTGATGACTAGCTGCCTTCCCTCTAGTCTTACACTGCTCAATTAGGGACGGCTAGCACAGATAGCATTCGAGTAGCTTTGTGCGAAATTCAAAAACAAACAAAGCAAACAAACCTCTTGGTGGGTAGGTATCTTATTTTTCTTGGTTTGTTTTGTTTCGTTAAAGTTTCTTTGACTTTCTCTTCTCAATGGTTGTTTTCCTAACAAAAAAAAAAGTTTTATTAGCATTCTACTATAGCTTTTACTAGTATTATATGAGTACCGTGTCCCAAGAATATCCCCTCTGTGAACACAGCAGATAGCCCGATGTGGCTTTGCTATGAAAAAAAAACACATAAAAAACAGCAGAGAGTACCACCTTCACGAATACTTGTGGTTTGAAAAACCACGAATTTTAGTCATATTTTTTTGCTGATATTTTAAACACTTGTCTGTATGCTGTTGTGTTTTATAGACCCCTGCTGGTTGCATGTGAGATGAAATTCGCACATGAAGGTTGTGGACTGCATGCCTCATCTTTATATCACAAAGTAGCACAATTCATTTTGATACTGTTGGTGAAGTTTAATGTATTACTTCTTAATTTTGTTCAAGCTTGTAATTAACACCTGTACTTTTGTTTCAAAAACAAAAGTGTTTTCAGTATACCTCAGGAAAAAGCCGTACATATTAACATTTAGGAACTATGGGATTGATTCTGACTAAGGCGATCAATTTCATTTCTACAAAATTTGTCACAAGAAGCTCATGTGGAAATTGCAACTGATTTCTATTCCGGAACATGACAACCAAAGTAAAATCGCACACATTCATATTGGGAATTATAGAATGTGTTCTGATTAACCCCATCAATTTTATTTTTATGAAATTTGTCACAAATAGCTGATGTGGAAAGAGCCAATGATTTCTGTTCCAGACAAAATATATTTCTACACATATCTCCCCCGCCCCCAGTGTCACAGCGGAATATCTGCGAACTTACAACGTGGTGGGCAGAGTACGGATAGCCCTTTGTGCAACTTTGTATTTAACTACAAACAAACAATACACATGTATCATATAACATATAAGTATATTTGATTGTTTCTTTAGTTGCTGTTTAGCATAAAATTACACAGTTGGCTACACGTGCTTTGCAGACTACGGGTATAGAAAACCAATTTTCAGTGTCATAAGACTGCTAACATTACACTGAGCCACTAGAGGGCATAAATATATGTAAACAGAAAGCCTTTGATGGTTTTTGTAAACAAAAAACAAAAAAAAACGTTATCGGTTCAATTTCAGATAATGTATTGATTGCGCTATACGAACAAAATATATAACAGTGACTCAGTGAATAAGTTATGTAATTTTATTTTGTATTAATTCTATAGCAAACGTATAACTACTTTAAATTTTATTGGCCTTATCCAAACAATGTGTTTAATGATACATATCCACTACATGTCAGATTTTATTGTTGATTCACTAAAGTTACTATCAAATTCCTAGAACTATTGAGTAAGATGTGAGAAAACATTGTATTCATTTGAAACCATTTTCGCTACACTAAAGATATTGCACTGAACTTCCATCGCGCAATTTCTAAAGGATTCGCATTTTTGTCCACAAAATAATAGGATGGCTCCCTAATGTGCATGACCCATCTTAATGCGTTAAAGTTTTCATTTTCAGGATAATTGAATTTCATCTAGGATTCCTTTGAGTATACCTGAGAGCATCAATTATTAAAGGCTTAATATTTGGTCTTCATATTAACGTTTTATGTTATAGGGGAAGCTTTGTAGAAGAATAAAAAGAAATAAACGTCAAAGATTAGAGAAGGAATAATATCTGGTAATACAGAGATTATACGCAGGTATGCGTGAGTGTCTGTATATATGTATCTATCTACATAACTGTATTCTACTATAACTCTCACCCGAGTTAGTTATTTATAATGTAAAACACGCCTTCTGTACGACAGTTTCTAGCAATGGTTTGTTTGTTGTTGTTTAAAGTTAACCACAAATGGGCAGTCTGTGCTCTGCCCACCACAGTTATCGAAACCCAGTTTCTAGCATTGTAAGCCTGCAGACATACCCTTGTATCACTGGGGAACTCAGGTAACGGAAACTTTCTTTCTCTCATAATGGGTTATCTGAGCTATGCTCACTGTGTGTATCGAACCCCAATTTTAGCGTTTAAATCCTTAAACTTAGCGGTGAGTTACCAGGAGGTCTAAAAATCTAAATATCATTTTAAATCAATTTCGTAAGCTTAATTAATACATAAATTATATTCTACAAACACTTTTTGTTTCGTTTCTTCGTTAATCGGCAAAATATTTTTAAAGCAAAGGGAGCTTGATAGAAACATTTTTCTGCCACATTAAAATAAGTTTATTAATCATAAGAAATTTAATTAAATCAGATAAGGCTTATGATCTGAAGCTGAAAAGCTTTGAAGACAACTGATTAACTTATTATGCTTAACAGTTATTACCTCATTAAACTGTAGAAGTTTTCAGGCTTAATTTATTCAAATAATTGATGAAAGAGGCGGGTAGTTTTGTGTTTTCGAAATAACAAAGCTCAGGTACGAGAAAAGATCAATCAAAACAAGTCCACTATTATCATATTCACAGGATGCTGCTTCAGTGGGATATCACTAAGTGATTAGCGAGTGAAGATCAAAGAACACCTCTTGTAGGTTACATAACATTACGTAATATGCTGCAGCATTGGATTGGGCAAATGTCTTGTAATAGACAAGGATGCCGACACGATGAGAAACATTAGCTTTGTATAAGATGAATATACAATTATTTGTTGATATTATTTTAAATATTGTAGAAATAACATTAAAACAATATCCGAGATCATATCAAATCCGGTTGTAGAATCCGTGCAGGAATATGTTTTCCATCCGCATTGATTACTACAAAGTTGATATTCTAATGTTTAAAATTGCAGAGATTTTTGTTCCAAGATCCATTAATCTGTCGTTAACATCACGTTTTGTAACAAAACGTGTAGATACTTCATCCCAAAATGCATTATTAATAAATATTTCCCTGTCGGATTAAAAATGCCCCTTGCATATTACATTTATTACAAAAGGTATTTGGCTTTAATTTTTTTTAAATACTTTACCACGTGATAGAATGATTGATGAGTTAACCTACAGTTTTCTAGCGTAGAAACAAAGTGCAATATAACAACCTTGAATCTCAATTCATAATTGGATATAATACAAAATGTACCTATACTTTGTAGAAGACAGAGTTTTAGTTTACTCCACTGAACAAGAACTTGTTCTCCCAAAACATGTCCAAATGTTGGTGTATAAATCATATGGCTGTATAAGTAGAGATAATCAAAATTACCAGTTGCGTCCTTTACCCACATAGATAAAGTCAAATTAGTTTCTATACTATAGTTTAGCAAGTTTCTATATGAACTTTAAAAGCATAAAATTTTGAGACGACAAG
This sequence comes from Tachypleus tridentatus, assembly GCF_004210375.1. Taxonomy (NCBI): domain Eukaryota; kingdom Metazoa; phylum Arthropoda; class Merostomata; order Xiphosura; family Limulidae; genus Tachypleus; species Tachypleus tridentatus. Next base: position 71,220,963 of record NC_134834.1, on the reverse strand, counting down.
ATAAGCTTGTCGTTCAGATGTATAATGTGAAACAGGTTGACAGGAGCAAAGATGTCTTCTTCTTCTTATGCCAGTTCCATTTGATCTGTGCTGGACCTAACTATTCATTCCGTGAAACTGATATAGAAAATTTCATGTATGGATTTTCTGTCATACATTGAAACTAACGAATTATATTCAGCCCACTGACCCTTCTCAATCGCATATGTGTAGGAAGGGAGGAAAAAAGAATTCAGTTCAAACATTGTATACTGACAGGATATTTCATGTGGAAGAAGAGTCATAATTACTTGTCGGAAGAGTCCAGAGTCCATGTTCTTTGTTTCTAGAAATCTAGAGATACTTTCTGAAATTTTTTCAGCACTCATTGTTTTCCATCTTGGACAAAAGGCTTTCCTTGGATGACATCTGATGTTGAATTTATTTCAGACTCAACAGCTTGTTTTCCTTTGACTGAAGATTCTCTTACAAATATATATATCACAAATATTACTGATTAACTAAACAGATTATTCAGTACACCCTCAATTACCATTGACTTTCAGAACAATAAGGTAATATACGTATATGAATATTTAGAGTTCCAGTGTTTTGTGGAAAACGGGTCTCTACATAAATATATGAATACTGATGAAGTATGACATCTAAATAACCCAACTGTAAGACACAGAAATGTTCAATATGACATAATCACGCGATGAAAAGCGTTGATATTTGTTAAGTATGAGAAGCTACAATATCCTCTGGTGGTTCTCTCGCGAACCACGTAACAAACATCCTCCTGCTCAGATGACCTCATGATCTTACACTATGACCTTACTGACAATACACATCCTAGTAACACAACTTGGAACTATTCACTCTATTTTTTCACCATCCTACACCGTCCTCTGTTGTTAACTTGTGAAAGTATGATGCCAATAACTTCCAAGTTTCTGCCACCTTTATCGCCTGAAATAGGCCACATCAGCCAGTTATTGTGTGGTTCAGTATGGGCAAATTAACTGCGTACGCTTTAGGGCTACTGTCAAGATGTGTGGTTATACCGGACATGCTTACATTGTGAAGATCCAAAATCGTGATACCATAAATTACTCGAACTCTATAATCATCACATAACAGACGTATAATTTACACTTCACTGTCTACCCTTCGTGTAACACCCATTTACTCTATAACAACATTACACTTCAATATACATCATAATATACAGTTTGTTAGACTAAAATTTCGTAACTCACCTTTCATTGTACGCTCCGTATATAAGATTTTATAATTTACTGTTCAATATGTACCATTAAATGTCATTTCTATATAGTAAATTTATAATTTACTTTTCATTGTATACCCTTCCCAATGTATATCATATAAGATGTAACAACGCTCTAATTTATCATTTGCTATTTTCATTTTTTTATGCATATTTTCACATAAAAACTTATAATTTACCTTGGAGTAAAATTCCATAATATAATATACCACTTACCCTGTAACAACATAATGAGGGGTCCGGCATGGCTAGGTTGTACATAATCTGAGGGTCGTGAGCTCGAATTCCCGTCACATCAAACATGCTCGCCCATTCAGTCGTGGAGGCGTTTAAAGTGACGGTTAATCCCACTATTCGTTGGTAAAAGAGTAGCCCAAGAGTTGGCGGTGAGTAGTGATGACTAGTTGCCTTCCCTCTAGCCTTACACTGCTAAATTAGGGATAGCTAGCGCAGATAGCCCTCGTGTAGCTTTGCGCGAAATTCGAAAACAAACAAACATTATGAGTTACCTTTCAATACATGTAATGTACTATTTATCGTTTACCTTTTAACGTGGTACTCATTGCATACCTATATGTAATATAGCAGTTCCTATAAACAACCTTCTGTTTCACCACTTAATATACACCGTTTCCTCTATTCCCTCCACATAACATAAAATTTACGATAAATTCATTTATTCGTATAACGTTTACCTAAATTTTTCATTATGCAGTTCACTCTATATATTAGTGCCTCCCAGTGGCTCAGCGGTCTGTTTGCAGAGTTACAACGCTAAAATCCGGGTTTCGATACCCGTGGTGAGCGGAGTACAGATAGCCCATTGTGTAGCTTTGTGCTTAATTCAAACAACTGTATATTTGTATCATTTTTTTGGCCTTGTAACTATATGAATTGTATTTACTACTGTTCAAAATTATTAGCATGTTTTACATTCAACTATCAAAAGTTATCGCGCAATATTTGCACTATTATTAAAATAGCATTTATGAAGCCATATTGGCACAATCATGAAAATACTAAAAGTTAACTGACCTGGTAAAAATCAAGAATTTCTTTACACAATATGCCTCAACAAATCTATTTTCGCCGTCAAGTACAATTGCAACTTTTCTCTAATTGTCACGCACAATTCCAAGCTTTCTAAAAGATGTAAAAAACTTCCACGTGTGAATGTCACCACATCCTTTCTGGAATATTCGATCGTTGACCTCTGATCTGTATTTCAAAGTTTCAACACTTTGTCGATTTCGAGGCTTATATCACGAGTGTTCCAAAATATTTTATGACTTTTCTGTAGTTTAAGAATATTCGATGAGAATCAATCATATTAATTATGCTAAGAATACTGACCAGATTTATTTGACCTTTAAATTTTGATTGGTTATTAAATTCAATATTATAAACAGTAAAAGTTACGTCTAACCTTTACAGTATTATTAACACTACTACGTAACAGCCATAATTTCAAAAAACACCAGAGGGCGATGTAGGAGAGCGGAAAATAGAGTGGATAATTTCAAGCTGTGTTACCAGGATTTGCGTTGTTAATAAGGTCAAAGTGTACAATGATGAAATCATGTACAATGCGTGGGAGAGGGCGTTTGTTACGTGGTTCGCGAGAGAACCACTAGAGGATATTGAAGCTTTCCATGCTTAACAGATATCAAGGGTTTTCATCATGTGATTACACCATGTTGAATACTTTTATGTCTTACAGTATGATTATTTGTATATTTAGAGGCACGTTTTCCATAAAACACTCGAACTCTAAATATTCATATCCCTAAATTGCCTTATTATTCTGGAAGTTAATGGCAATGGGTCATGGATTGGGGAAGTACTGAATAATCTGTTGCGTTTAGCAGTCCTCTTCCCATGGATTTGGGAAGTATTGAATAATCTGTTTCGTTAGCAGTCCTCTTCCCATGGATTGGGGAAGTACTGAATAATCTGTTTCGTTTAGCAGTCCTCTTCACATGGATTGGGGAAGTACTGAATAATCTGTTGCGTTTAGCAGTCCTCTTCCTGATAAAAAATAAAAGAATCTTCAGTCACAGAGAAAGGAGTTGTTGAGTTTGAAATAAATTCAGCATCAGATGTCATGAAGTACTCACATGTTTTGTTACAAAATATGTTAATAACGACAGTTTTAACGGATATCGGAATAAAAATCTCTACAATTTCAGGCATTACAATGTCAACTTTGTAGTAACCAATGTGGATGGAAGACATATTCCAGCCCGATCTTTGCAACCTGATTTTGATGTTGGTATATATATATGTATATATATATATACAAAAATTATAAAACCTTATTCAGTAGAAGAGTAAAACAGCTTCAGGATCTAGGAATTGATATCAGTTATAAAAATTGCTTGAGATGATACATATTCTCTCTTATGTTCTGGAGATTCACAATTTAAATTAGTGAAGCAGTGAAATGTACGAAATTGATATACCTTTTAGTAAATTATTACTCAAACTATGTCGTCCTCGCCTGTGTTAAATTTTAGTTCATTTAGAACGTAATCAGTCCAGAAAAATCTCAACTAATACCTGCAAAACTATGTGAACACTGTGAGAGTTTATTCGATACTCTCACAAGATTTGTGTGTGTACGATATGGTTGGAGGTGTGTTTCCCCGTGACCAACTATCTCACCATGCAATAACCTCAACATAAGAACTGTAAAGTTTCAACAGAAAAAATATCGCAAACATCTTATTTGTCTTCATGTGTGGACAATTTTGTATTCGTTTTATACGTTATTATTGTTGACATGCGTTGAAATAAAAACTGTGTGTGTGTTTTTCTTATAGCAAGGCCACATCAGGCTATCTTCTGAGTCCACCGAGGGAAATCGAACCCTTGATTTTAGATTGCGTAAAAACTGTTAACTAAGTTTAAGTCCGATAAAAATTGTGATGATAAGTTCATAAAGTTGTTTAAAAAACTTTCATGTGAAAGTATCTTTAACATATACGTTTTTTTCTCGTAGATCAATAGCCAGAGTTTTATTGAAAGAAACAACAGAATTGAACTAATTTGTCAAAACATTATTTTTAGTAGTAGTAACTCTTTGCAGATTTTGCTTAATCTCAAAATCTTCAAAGACAGGACACTTACTCGGTTCGTTTGACCAGTCTTGTGTAAAGTTGTCATTTCGTAGAATACTCAGGAATGGTCCTAAATAGATATTGATAAATTTAACAGTGTTACTTTTGTAAAACCCTTATAATAAACTTCAGTATAAATCACACGTAAACGTCTGCTAGAAGTATAACACCTGTCAAGAATTCCTGAAATGTGACATGAACTTTAACCTGTGACTCATGTGTATCACTAGAAAATGCCACTGACCTATCAGTATTAGTATAGTTCACAACGTTAACCTCGACTCTCTACTGTGATATTTATCACAACCAACATTATTTGAAGAAAGTCTGTACGTACTAGAACAAAGTCATGTTGGACTTTTTGATGTATTCACCACGAGAAATCAAACTCCGGATTTTTGTATTGTAAGTATGTAAAATCACTGCTGGCTCAACCACCGGAGGACGATACTTATCTAGACGTAATTTAAACATTATATCTAAAGAGTGACAATAAACAGTCCTTATTACAACTACGCAAATTGTCAGTTTACTGATTAAATATCTAGAATCTGGATGCTTTACAGAAAACAGGTTTCTACATAGCTTGTACTATATGAATAGCCGTGCACTATGATATACAAATAATGATATCTTAAAACATAAATATGTTCAATATGACGTAATTGTATGCGGAAACACTTTAATAACTGTTGAGCATAACAGTTTACAACATTCTGGACATCTTCTCGTAAATCATAGATTGCCTCATCATCCTACCAGTTTGTTCCCTAGCGGCATAGTCTGGAACTATCTGTCCATTAACAAACTAACTGATGTTACTTTATGTGGCCACTTTGGATCTTCTTCTTCAGTGTCTGAAACAATCATCATTCTGCAATAGGTCACGTGAAGACGTAAACCAATTGAATGTGAATCAGTGTACTTTGAGCCATAGACCTTTCGATACACAACCTTGCAAGATAACCGCTAGGTATGCCAAACCACAGAATAGTCTACAAAAAGATTTTTTGTATTACTTGATAAAATGTCTGGGCATACCCAGTCATGTGGGACATGCAGATTTTCAAGCTACTAAAAAAATAAACATTCTGTCTGTCAAAGTTGTCCAGAAATCAATAAGATGATAATTTATTCAATTGTAAGTGAAAAATGTGGAAAATTTCTGCTTTCAATTAAGTAATAAATGTTAGGCGAAACTTTAAGAATGCGAAAGTACAGATAGTTGATGAAACACGTTATGACATCTTGAACGTTTCAGGTATAAAATGAAAAATTCAAGTTAGGTTTTGGAATTACACTGATAATAAAAGATATGAGAATTCGATAAAGTTTTTCTGAGGGCATTTTTATGAATGGTTAACAGATGTATATTCGAAATAGCAGAATAACAGTTTAACTAACAAAAAAAATAGTTGTGTAAGGTTTCCTTTTTTGCAGTTAGCACAAAAAGACTATATATGGTGTGCCTCTCACAATTATAGCAACACGATTTTTGGCACACTTACCATTTTACCACTAGAGAGCGTGATATATAGTAAAATATATTTCCTGTAACATATCTATAAAGGTATTAGGCTGTTGCATATGAAATGTCGGATTTTTAAAGGAAAATGGAAAACAAGTACATCTTTTTGTCGTTTAATTTATTTAATCAAAACTAGCTTCTTTAAACTCAATAGACTTCTGTCAACAAGTTATAAGTTTATAAATGTTGGCCCGGCATGGCCGAGCGCTCGTAATCTGAGAGTCGCGGGTTCGCATCCGAGTCGCGCTAAACATGCTCGCCCTCCCAGCCTTAGGGGCGTTATTATGTGACGGTCAATCCCACTTTTCATTGGTAAAAGAATAGCCCAAGAGTTGGCGGTGGGTGGTGATGACTAGCTGCCTTCCCTCTAGTCTTACACTGCAAAATTAGAGACGGCTAGCACAGATAGCCCTCGAGTAGCTTTGTGCGAAAATTCAAAACAAATTATAAATGTCATATCTTTAAATAATTTAGACGTCCTTTGATGCAATGAAGTCTTCGAAGACACTTTCAACTGACTTTTGACTTCCAAATTTTTGTCCTTTAAAAATGTCCAAATGTTTAAACAGGTGATAAACTGTAGGGAAACGATGTGGTGAATATGGCGGATGAGGTAAAATATCATACTAAAGTTCGTTTAGTTTTTGGACAGAAACGGGTCATAAAACTGTATTGACCCACTGCGACTGACAGTTGTTGGATATTTTTATGACAACTTTTGATATAAAATTTTATGTTCACATTAATATTTATTTTCTGTGATTGTTGATTTTGGGTATAAAATGAATAACAGATCACATCTGCTCACAACCATTAAGCACTGACCATAAACTTTTTAGCGTGAATATTTGATTGGCATATGTTTTGGTACTACTTCATAGTCAAGCCACTGTCCATATCGTCGTAAAGAATCAATTTTTCATCACAGATGATAATTATATGGAGAAACGGGTCATTTTTGTTGCGAGTAAAGAGTGAGGAACAAATTTCAACTCGTCTTGTTCGCTGGTTTTCACTTAATCCATGAAGTACTCATTTATCAAGTTTTTTCACCTTACCAATTGGTTTAAGATGTTGGAAAACTTCTGAATAATGAACATCAATTTTGTTGACAAGTTCTCTCATGGTTTGTTGGGTATCTAATTCAACTAAGACCTTCAATTATTTCTCATTAATGGCTGTCTGAGGGCGGCTCCGAAGATCATTTTGAAGGCTTGTGTCACCAGAGTGAAAATCTCCTAAACCAACGCTGTGTGCTCATTAACTGTATCATCACTAAATGCGTGATTGATATTGCGAGCTGCTGTCGTCACATTGAACACCTACAAGAAAACTACCCGAATATCAATTTTATCCACGGTGACAAAAATCAATATAAAGATGAGTTCCTTTCTGAAGTAAAAAAACTAAAGTGAGCTTGAAATGAACCACACAATATACTATATTATTATGACAAATTTACGATAATGTTTCTTTTTAAGCCACTAAAAATCAAATTTCAAATTTTCATGTGAAAATCCGACATTTCATAAGCAACAGCCTGATAAAATAACTGACACAGAAAAACTTAAAAATGAAAACTGCAGTGCACAATACCACTGATAAACAAGACATATTTTGTTGTACTTGTTTTGTTAATAATAACTCATAATATTATTTTTGTTTTTATCCAAAGCTACACAATAAGCTGACCTGTCCGTGCAATTCGGGAGATCAAATCCTGGATTTTAGCGCTGTAATTCCATAAAGTTACTGCTGATCCATTGAGGAACAAAATTACTCAGCTTTATTTGGAATAGTAATTAATAATTTCCTCAGAGAAAGGCCGAGGCCAACCGGGGAAGTCACCTGTTTTAACTACTCGCACCAGTATACAGTAGTGCGCTGTCTGTCAGTTAATCAGTAAACACTAAAATGACGTCACATAAGAAAAGCTTATCTTTGCAGCTTGTACTGTCGTGACGTCAGTAAATCGTACACATATTTTGAATTACGAGAAAAATTATGCACTTTTTTGGGCTACAACACTATGTGGCGCATAAACTTCAAAAGCAAAAATTAAAAATATTTGTTACTCTTAATTTTGGTTTTATTTACTATTGAAACAGAACACTTTCTGGTACCCTGCGAAACTACATTTAGTATAAGTTTGTATTTTATGTTTAATTTGTTGATATGCGCAAAGCTACAAATTGGGTTATCTGTACCCTACCACCGCAAGTATCGAAACCAGACTTTTAGTGCTATAAGCCCTCAGATTTACCAGTGAGCCACTTGGGCGCTTTATTATAGGAAAGAAGTAATATGTTTAATAACTTATTCTCATTTATGTAAATTTATGATAAAATTATTAAACTAATAGCAGCAAAAATTATGTTTTTTTCCTTAAAAAAACAAACGTTCATTTTGTATAAAAACTACAAGACATAGTTTACTCAAATGTGTGAACTTGCAAAAAAATATCACAAGTTTGAAGCCTTTAATTTTTGAATAATACACTGTACACTGTTAAACTAATACTCAATTACAAAAATTCATCCGAGGGTCGAGGGTTTGCGGGTTCAAATTCCCGTCACACCAAACATGTTCGTCCTTTCAGCCGTGGGATGTTATAATATGACGGTCAGTTCTACTATTCGTTGGTAAAAGAGTAGCCCAAGAGTTGGCGGTGGGTGGTGATAACTAGCTGCCTTCCCTCTAGTCTTACACTGCTAAATTAGGAACGGCTAGCGCAGATAGCCCTTGTGTGGCTTTGCGCGAAGTTCAAAATAAACCCAACCAAACCACAAATTCATATAGATCACCAGTTTGAGTAATATGTTGCCCAAATATACACGTATGGATAAACATTTATATGATGATGTCGACCTGGGTAAACTAGTGGTTAGTGTATTCGAATTCTGAATGTAAAGATTTTTCATGTTTCGTGTCCTGTTTTGCTGCAAAATACGCCTTCCGCACTTTGTCTCTGTAGATATTTTATAATGATAAGAGTCAAATACCACTATTCAGTCAAGCAAAGGTAATCCCAGGATTGGCAGTGAATACTGTTAATTAGCTGCATTCTCTTTAGATTATTAGTTCAAAATTAGTAACGATTATGCGCAAGTAGCCCTTATTTAGATTTGCAGGAAAATTGTAAAATAACGTAAATGATGGTTTTGAGCTACGCAGCAAACATGTTTATTATGTAAACTGTAATTCTGATTTACATATTAAATATAAGAAATATTATAGAGTCTTATCTTTAACATTCTTTCTAAGTATTTGATTCCTTGTTTTAAATTTCGTGCAAAGCTACACAAGGGCTGTTTGCGCTATCCGTCCCTAATTTAGCAGTATAAGACCATCACATTATGACACATCCACGGCTAAAAGGGCTAGCATATTTGGTGTGACGAAGATTCAAACCCTCGACCTTCACATTAAGAGTTAAGCGCCCTAACTACCAGGCCATGAAGGGTCACTAAGTATTTGAACAGATTCTTAATCAAATGTCCCCGTTGGTACAGCGGTAAGTCTACGGATTTATAACACTAAAATTAAGGGTTCGATTTCCCTCGGTGGACTCAGTAGATAGCCCGATGTGGCTTTGTTGTAAGAAAACACACACACTTGATCAAATAATGGTAGTAACAAGCTGTTTCTGACTTCACCACAGTTAATTTACTGAACTACTTTTAATCAGTGCATTCCGAGATTTTGTTGTATTTTCTATAAGTATGCCAGAACATTTTGCGTTGAATCGAACGGTGTAAATCAGTTCTTGAAAAAATAGAACACCACTAAAGATTCAGTGAATTTCTGAATGGTTAACGGAACTTTTTCTCTATACACTGGCTTTTGGCTGTCATTTGTCCTAATACGATTTCACTGAAAATACACTGCAAAGCGACTTACAACGCTAGAAACATTGTATCGACACACGTGGTTGGTAATGAAGAGATAGCCCATTGTGTAGCTTTGTGCTTAACTTCGAACATACAAAAAAAATTTATTCAACAAAATGCTTATATTAATCGTTCAGAATTACGTACGAATTCAGAAGTATTAGTTTCGAAGCTGACCTGTGAATGAAACGTCGCAGATCGGAAAATGCTCAGAATGTTACCAGTAAACAACAGTGTTTACAATAATATAATAGTGATCGAAAAGCATGAGTCGTAAAAAAGTCAAAGAAGGTTTATATCTGACTGAAGTGACGATGAAAATAAACGTCCTTGTGCCGACAGAAGAAAGTGATATGAAATAAAATACTGTTTGCTGTTGTTGTTTGAGCGTAAAGCTATACGCATGTCCCTCATAGGGAACCGAACCCAGGATTTTAGAAATGTAAGTACGTAACCTTACTTCTTGATAACGAGAAACCCACTTGATATAAAAATGTATCTCAGAACGGCTGGTATGGATATTAAAAATATTATTGATAAGCAAAGAACAACGTTTCAACCTTCCTAGGTCGTCTTCAGGTTAAGTTTGTTTGTTTTGGAATTTCGCACAAAGCTACTCGAGGGCTATCTGTGCTAGCCGTCCCTAATTTAGCAGTGTAAGAATAGAGGGAAGGCAGTTAGTCATCACCACCCACCGCCAACTCTTGGGCTACTCTTTTACCAACGAATAGTGGGATTGACCGTCACATTATATACCCCACGGCTGGGAGGTTTAGCGCGAGCATGATTACGAGTACGCCTTATGAAACGTTGTTCTCTGCTTATCAATAAAAGTAATAATACCCATACCAGCCGTTCTGAGATACACGTAACCTTAGTGTTGGCCCACCGAGGGATAATAAAATAAGTGAATAAACGATGTGCAATGAAAAATAATAAAAACAGTTAGTTAATAACAATGAGGAAAAAATAACTGTTATAAAAGACCAAAGTGACATCTAGCAGAAAACTGGAGAAGAAGAGACAGAGATAGCCACAAGAATAAAAAACAAACTCAAAACGATTACTTTCAAGAGTTACTGAAATGGCCAGCCGTTACTAGTCACATTACTGATTAACATCACCCCAAGTTTTTAGACTTTAAAACTGTGCAATTCTTCACCCGAATGTCTAATTTACTTACGCTTCATCGAATTACAATATTTGGTGAAAACTGTACCCACTTAACTAACTACTGTAATTTTCTCTGGTTGAGTCAGAAATCGTTTGTTAATTTGACTGCTTAATCAAATCTCTACCATTCTAAATGCATTGATCAAGGGTTAGTAGGTACAAACGTTCCATCAAGAGTGATGGTAGAAACTTGTCATTATCATTCCCAACACACTATTCCAAACCATCTGTTTCCACCAGCAGTTCAAATTATAATTTAACTTTGCCACCATAAGAACACAAGGACTACTGCTTCAATGACGGTGAATGCAGAAACTTATCCACATCAAGCGAAATATTATGTAAACCATAATCCGTAATGACGAGAAAACCCACTTGTATAAAAAATTATATATGTAAAAATGGCTGGTATGGGTAGAGAAAACACGATGTAGAGGAGCGAACAATTTTCGACCTTCTTCGGTCATCGTTAGGTTCACAAAGAAAGAGGTAACCAACCGATAGCTGACCCCATGTTTGAAAACGGTTATAAACAAACGCAAAATTAAAGAAGTCTTACTTATACAACAACTCAAGCTCAAAATAAACCAATACAAAGGAACACCTTTATACGTATATTAATAAATATATCCAATATCTAAGCACGTCCTCTGCATTCCTACACTCAGTTACACAACCACCTTCAAACAAGTGGTCAGCTATCGGTCAGTTACCTCTTTCTTTCTTTCTGACGATGACCGAAGAAGGTCGTAACGTTGTTTGCTCCTCTATATAAATTTTTTCAACCCAAACCAGCCTAAAATATATAATTGTGTAAACTAGCATTTTCACTTTGACTGAAGATATAATCACTTTCCATCATTTCTAATCAGTACAGTTTAGATCATCTAATTCCATCTAACAATTAGATAAGAACTGACAAAAATCACATCATTGTCCAATCCATGTACCCTCTTATGCAGTGAAAGAAAAAACTGTTCATAATAACATACCTTTTATTTTCATTTACAGTGTAGGAAGAAGTATTCCTTAATCACATAATCAAAATCATCCATTTCTAATCAACAATGTGATTAAAGCTATGTTATATCACTTTCGTTTAGCTCTAATCACAGCAAGAAAATTTCAAACAGGATAAGGTGCATTATCTTTAATAAGATTGGTTTCATTTAATCCTAATAACAACAGGATAATTTCTGATAGCAATACCGTTGCCAACCTGGAGATGTTAGATCAAGTCTTAAAAGGCAAATTCAACAGTAATTTGCATCAAACACATTCACTTCATGAAGCATCTCTGAATAACTTACAACTTACATCGTTAGTTTGAATATCAAAAGAAAAGCTGTAAGGTGAAAAAAAGATTTGAGAAGGAAATGAGATTATAGAAAAGCATGAATAAGAAATATCGCCATATTGTTAACTCGAATTTTAATACGTTTGAAGATTGATTTCCTAGAGAGACTACTTAAAGACTTAATGAAATGTAAGTTGTGTGTGGCTGAAGGTAACTACCTGTGACAGCTGCAAGTCTCTCTGTCAATGGTGCTGAGAAAGAACATTTTTGTTTTGTTATTTGTTTTTTTTTTCTTTTAACACACAGATTCTGCTGAGATCAGCTGGTCATCGTAACGAAGCTCTTAACATAATTTGTATCCTCACGCGCAGTTTGGCGAAGATATGGTGAACAGGAGGTGAAAAAGCGCGAATCAAATAGTTCAAATGAGGACAAATTAGGACATTGGCAAATCTTTTAATCATCATAGGAGCCGGAAAATGTCAGTAGAAATAGAATCAAAAACTGCACTTGATCAACGATAATGCGTTACAGAGTGATAAACCATCTTACAGTTGTCGACAGTTTTCTCCATTACTATATACATTCTAAACAGAAAAGTTTATACATGTTTCTGAATGCCATGTAAAATAATGTTTTTGCCATTTGTGTGTGCGTGCGTATGTGTGAGTATTTTTACAATATGATTTACACAAATTCTTTCGGAAAAGAACTTAAAAGGGTATTGCCTGGTAGACATTAAGATGCCCAAGTCTGAGACTGAATCATGACCAAGTGATGTAATGTAATTAAAAGCGTTGAAATAATGATTAATCATATTCTCAAAAGTTGCTTTCAGCATTGTAGAAAAAGTTTTTGTTTTTGTAATACATAATGTCGTCCAATAAGTTACACATTACTGTATTCCATAATCAAAACTTGGAGTGCATCATCACATCCTATTGGCTGATGCTGAACGTAATGAAGACGCACAAAATGATAAATAAACAGAACGTTATTTTCGTGCAAAAATCTATAGTTTAAAAAAAAGTTTGTATGGCTTTTATATAAACTTAAACACACCGTAAAAATCTGTTTAAATTTCATTTTTTTAGTTGAAATTTAGGATTCTTTAAAAGCGGCAAATTGAAATAGTTGTATATTTTTCGAACACTATGCAGTTCTCAGTTGATTCTAGTTTTCAACTGAAAATAAAATGTATTCCTATTTTACAACTTATTGAAGTTCCAAATGAAATCGATAGTTCGTAAGTTTCGATATATTCTATAAGGATTATACGAACAAAGTTCAAGGCCTCAAGCTGTTCTTGAAACTACTTCCTCTATCATCCATCGTGCTCAATCTAATGGTCATATACAGTTACCCAACACTGTAATTTCTATTCCAACAAGCTTTTGAGGAGAATAGTGTGGTCTGTCCTGATAATTCAGTTTCACAAACTCTCTTAACATCCACCAGGGATCGTGGTTGTCGCCTTTCAAAAAGAACTGCCAGCTGTGTGACAAATGAAATTATATTGGTTCCAGTTTCTTCTATAAGCTTTCTTATGAACCATTTCAGCAGTTTTCCTTGAAAATGGTTAGGACACAATCCTTCAGCCAAAACATAACTCTATAGGCGTGATACTGTCGAAAGTTTGAAAATTCACTATCAATCATGGATGGTACCACCACAGTAAAACATACGTATTGGGCAAATATCTCAGTAGCTTTATTTAAAAAAACCGGAAATAATTAATAGAATTGTTATTTAAGTTCAAATTTAAAAATGACTATATTTTTCGCAAGACTTGGATAATGTTTATATGTATATCGTGTTATTCGAAAAACACATTTACATGACACATAAAGAAATTAGTGACAATTTTCAGTTGTTGACTCTTCACATGTAGTTTTTAATATTAGTTCATGTTTTATACTTTACAAGCTGAAGTTATGATAAATAACACAAAAATCCAAACTTTCACACAATTTAGTTGTAACATAATATATTATTACACTATTAATTATTACCTCTGCAAACGTTTTGTATGAACTTTTAAAACTAACTATGTATATAGTTAAAACATGGTTTGCATTGTGAAATGGTAAGAGTGACTTTATAGAAAAAGATAGGGGCCAAATTAGTGACGGTATCTATATTTTCTGTTATCTGCTTTCAAACCCATTGTTTCACGTGATTGATTAATTGACGGTCATAGGCCACAGAAGTGTATTACGAGCTGAAATTGAAAGGTCACTTGGCAAAGTTAACACTACTCAAGAAGTGTCTCTTTATACCAGCCTCATAGTGGCTGTTCTTTTGTAAAGCGTTTACAATAACGTCACACCAAACATGTTCGCCCTTTCAGCCGTAGGGACGTTATAACGTTACGGTCCATCCCACTATACGATGGTAAAAGAGTAGCCCAAGAGTTGGCGGGGGGTGGTGATAACTAGCTGCCTTCCCTCCAGTCTTACACTGTTAAATTAGGGACGGCTAGCGCAAATAGCACTCGAGTAGCTTTGCGTGAAATTCAAAACAAACCTGGAAACCGGCTTTCGATACCCGTGACGGGCAGAACAAAAATAGCCCTTTGTGTAACTTCGTGCATGACGATAACTTAACTGCAAAAGTTGGAATTTTCGCAATCCACTCTTTCCAGAAACAGTTTTTTATTCTTTTTAATGCTGTGCTTGCAATGATTTATTCTAATAGCAGTATAGAGAAACAATTTTGTTAAAAGTAGGAACGTTAAACACTTTATAAGTGTTATTATAGTAACATCCAGATATCAGTACTTCAGCGATGCGATGTGCATTTACGCACATGATAACATAAGAATGCCTGTAAATTTGATATCGAACCATCAACACGGCATCTTGTTTTCGTAAGGTACATTGAAGATTTTCCTCACTCGTTCTAACTCGGTGACATTTCTAGCGTTATGCTAGAACGTTAATCCGTCATTCTACGTCTAATAACTTTTGAAACAGGAAACTCTAAAGCAACACGCGACGGTCTTTCTATCGAAATAGGCAGTTGTATCTGTTAAGTTGGCAAGTTTTTGTTATATATATATATATGTGTGTGTGTGTGTTTGTTACTTAGGAATTTTAATAAAATCGTCAAATATTCATACTTACTCGATAGGCCAGAAATCTGGAAATTTGTTCCCTGGTACAAAAATATTAATATTAGAGTAATTAATTTTTATATGATCACTACGGTCACAATTCGATCTTTTTGAAATAATGTTTGAATTTTAAAATAATTAATATTTTGTGAAAAAAAACTGTTTTATAACAGGACCGGCGTTAACAAATCAAGCAATAGCCGAGGGCGACAGTTTGTTTGTTTGTTTTAGAATTTCGCACAAAGCTACCCGAGGGCTATCTGTGCTAGCCGTCCCTAATTTAGCAGTGTAAGACTAGAGGGAAGGCAGCTAGTCATCACCACCCACCGCCAACTCTTGGGCTACTCTTTTACCAACGAAAAGTGGGATTGACCGTCACATTATAACGCCCCCACGGCTGGGAGGGCGAGCATGTTTAGCGCGACGCGGGCGCGAACCCGCGACCCTCGGATTACGAGTCGCGCGCCTTACGCGCTTGGCCATGCCGGGCCCTAGGGCGACAGAATAGAGGGTCTGCGAAATAAGAATTATTTTACCGGTGAATCGATTTGCGAGGGTTGCTGTATGTGAATGATATCACCACACTTGTTATGTTTCCCCTATCTAAGAAAATCTGCTGCGAATAAACAACGGTAGAGAGCGGGAACAAAGCGTTTAGTTTTCTTCCTAGTTAGTAAAATTTCTCGTTAAACATAAAATACTCCATAAACGGAAGGCTAGAAAATTCTAAAAAAAAGTGTTGAAATTAGGTCGGTGTGGTCTGTAAGTGAGGAACAGCTAAACATATTAGATGTTGTTACTGTTTTTTTTGTTTTTCAGAAAGAGTTTGTTGGCTTGTAATTAAGCATAAGACTACACAATGAGCTATTTGTGCTCTGGTCACCACGAGTATCGAAACCTGGTTTTTAGCGTTTTAAGTCCGCGGACACATGGCCGAGCTACTACGGGGGGGCTCTTTTGAACCATTTCAGTCTGAGGTAAGAAAGTAAAAAATATTTATAAGTTTGAAAAAGTATCAAATATAGTAGCAGTAACTCCAAAGGTCATACATGTCTGATTGAAGTCAGTCTTTTTTGGGCTCTATGAAGAAGGAAAACAGAAAAAGAAGCAGATTTGAAAAAACAGAAGGGCTCTCTATTCAAGTTTTTCCAGCACGATGCACTATAAGAAAATATTTTATGTTTTGCATTTTTCACAAACGTATTTGAGAACTATCTGCTCCGTTCCTAAAGGATATGAAACTAGTCAGCACTACCCATACCAACTTTGGGGCTATTGTAATCAAATGGTAGAATTTGACTGTTTCTCCTATAACGTATTCTTACCAAGGTTTAGAGAACCATTTTTAGGCGTGAACCGTGAGACCTCAGATCCATAGTTCAGTACGCTTACTAAATGGGTCGTGATCATCCCAAAATAAAATGAAGAGACAACCATTATAATGAATGAGAAAAGTGTTATTGCTATAAATTCTGGTAAAATATATCATAAAGTGCAAAAGGAAACTATTTCTTGTGACACGGACAATTCTAAATAGAAAAGATAAAAATGGCTAACACAATTCAGAAATACACGAGTATTTCATTAGAGTTATCCAGCTAAATATCCAGACACTGAGTCAATTATGCGACACTGTTAGTCGAAAAGTTTTCAGAATAGCCAGGGACATTTCACTTTTCCAAAGACAAGTGATGTCTCGAGCGAGTATATTCCACAGTAAGATTTCTTAATTTTCAGTCAAACGTAATTCTCACAACTTTCCAAAGGACAACAAAATGTAAAAGTTTGTCAGTTCTTTCATGTCTACCTGAAATGCCAACAACTTATCTGGCATATTTCATCACAGGAAGGATTTAGAATATTGACAGGAACTAAATATGTAAAACAACTGATTCGAAAAATCTTCAACGATTAGAACTGACAAGCTAAAACTTGCACTTTAAGCCCCACAGAGCAGACGACAATGATCAGTTTATTTGCTATAGCTGTTGATGCATCTGTAATTGAACGATTGAAGATGGCGAGGTTACAATGAACAAGAATTTTCCAGTTTTTTTTTTTTTTTTGCTTCTGTAAAATACTCAGCTAGTTCTTATTTAATCGAAGTTATTCTGAACGATTGTTTGATTTCGCTGACCCGGAAAGCTAATGTAATTTTCTTGGACCAGTCAATGCATGCAGTATGAATCTCATATTGAACGATACAACCAGTTGTTGCGCTGAGGTAGTAATGATATTTGGCTTGAGTCAAAGTATATATATATATATGTGTGTGTGTGTGTGTGTGTGTCTAAGTATCTAATATTCCTGATTCAATTCATCAATAGCAAATATTACTGCAATTTGTTTCAATGCTAACTATGAAGCCAATGAGTGCCACGCTATATGAAAGGACATTTGATATTGTTCGTGTACTCATACACCATCGAGAAGAGGTCTTTGAAGCAACATTCCCACAAACGTTAGTGAAACAAAATCGGATTGTTAAAATACGAAGATCATAACTTATGGATATTCTTGTAGTGTGATACAACTTGTTCTTCGATATTAGCCTCGCCAACGGACAATTGCAATGTTGTGATCTTGAGATGTTCCGAGCCATTAAGCAACTAGACAAAAAAAAAGAGAGACAGAGAGAGATATTTCTCTCTTCTACACAAGACTGTTTAAGGCTTTGTAATGTAATTGGTGGCCACAAGAGTTGTTGCAGCAGAATTGTTTAACACCAACAAATATTTGCCCTTGAAAAATAGTTTTCCTTTATGAAAGCTGTCATTAACCTTTCTTCAATATAAAGCAAACCTAGAAGATCAGCTTTTAACAAAATTGTTAGGAAACATTTTTGTTGGAGGTTTCAGCAAGATTTTAGTGTTTTTTTATGGTGCATTGTTGATAGTATCAATCTCTAAATCAGTTTCTGACATGGTGAGAGAAAACTGCAAACAAATCATTAGCCTTTTTACTGAAAAGCTGTTCATAGGACTTTTTAAAAAATATATGGCCAATAAAAAAACTAGCAATATCATTTTGCCCTTCACCGTTACAACTGCAAAACATGTTTTACAAGTTAAACTTTTAAACTCTATGCAGTGACTATATCTTTCTATTTTATTGTAAAAGCTGGTATCTCTGTTCGTTCCTCTGTAGTTAGACTCTTTCTTTTAAATTATGAATGTTACTACAGGGAAAACGATGTGAATGGCCACATGGGAGCGCTACTCACTATTTTGGTATTTTTGTTTTCGAAAACAGGCTTTCTACATCCATATCCTAGCCTAGAAAAGAACAATTTACGATTTCTTGGTATTATTTCCTATATTAACTTCCAATACCATATTCAATGGAACAACTTTGAATACTAAATGTTTCTACTAAACTCTGTTAATGTCACAGTATCATTGAAAACTATACCGTTAGCTGTACTATCCCCCATATCTTGGCCTGTAAATATCCAATTTACAATTTCTAGATGTCATTTTCTACATTTCACAAGCCGAGTTCAGCTCAGATACATTACAGCTGATTTGCAATTATTGTCACGTTTTATATTCTAAGAATTATGGAAAATTTTGGAGAAGAACTAGATGCAGCACAAGTTATATCATTGAAACTTGTAGATTTGCTGAAATGGTTTCCCTGTGATCAGTAGATTCAAAAGAAAGAACTATTTCAAACAGTTGAAAAAATGTGATGAAATACCACTAAAATATACGCACAATAATTTTAACATTATGTGAAATAACATTAGTGAAGTAATTACTTCAAACGGTGACGAAGTTGGGATACCTCTTCACTCTAGGTGTCTAAAAAAACGTGCGAATGAAAAAAATTAAACTAACAAAAAGATCTTCAAAACAATCTTCTAAAGCTGCAGTGCCTGACGTACTCAACAACATCCATGTTATGATGAATCAATGTAGAAGACAAGCTTTACTAAATCAGTAGGATTGTATGTTTGTGCGAAAGAGAAAGAATAACAAACAAAAAACAGTTAGAGAGCATCACACAAGAGTTAAACTTCATCAAACGATCGATACAGTAAAGGAAAACATGATAAACATGATACTGGTATTAAAAACTTTTATTTAAAAAATGTAACAACAACGTTTGGATCTCCTTAGGTCGTCATCAGCCATATCAGTTATCTGTTGTTTCTTTTTGTTTGTTTTTTCACGTGAGTTCTTCGTCCTAACGAATGATGCTTATCTGGTGCAGCAAAACATATTAAGGTTGCTACTTTTAATGTTGACCCTTTTGTAGCACATATCCAATACCATTTAACTTTGTGCCAAACAAGAGAGGCAAACAAGTAAGTTTCTTGTTTCTTTTTTCCAAATTACAGAAATTAATTAATTAAATTACAGAAAATTAACCATTTTCAACCTCATGGGTTTATTTTATAAATTCAAAGGAAGACAAAACAACCTCTACAAGCGATATGTTGCTATAGTACTCCAGGACTGGTGGTTAAAGATGGAAAAATTAAAGGTAGATCTGTTGACTAGGCCTGTGAAAGATTCTTTATTTGAAAACAATGAGGTTTAGTAAGCAGAGTCTTGAAGCTTTGCTACGATTCAGAGAAGTCATATTTAAAGATTCTCTTCCAAAAAGCATACGAAACGGGTGCATTAAAATTAGATCTCTGAAATCTTTGAATCTTGTAATTCATAATGAACGATTTATGGATACGTAATCACAAATATGAAAAACATCTAGCACCATGTAACAGTGGCTGAGACGATACATTAAAGACACCAGCTCCATTCTTGCCTAAGTTGCTACATACAGAAAGATAAATCTGAACCACCACCTGAAAGCTAAGCATGTTATTTTGCCTTTAATTATCGCCTTCAGTTACCAAAATAATTATTCTCTGTTTATCGTTGCATTATGTAGAACTTTTAAACCTGATAAACCATCAGTAGAGATGCATACAAGTAATTGGAAGAGTGTAATATTGAGGCAAGTTAAAGAGATGAGCTATTCTTCACAATGCCTGATGGTCAAATGGCAGGGGTCACAATCAACACAGAGGAAAGGATGAGGAATGGCTATAATTCATCTGAGTAAGTTGATAATGATCAATTTATCTTAACTCCAACAATATCATATAAACTCATATGTTTTTGAATTAAAATGTGCTTATTAGATCACCACACACACAGAATGAGTTGACAAATGGTGCTGCGAAAAACAAACAGGTGAATAAACACTCCAATTTCGGAAAGAAATTCATTTTTTTTTCATATAAAGTTGGGGATTTAGGAGGGCACATCATAATAGGGGCCTTCTGAAAGATAAAGTTACATAAAAATGATGTTATTGTTTGTAATTAGGCACAAAACTACACAATGGGCTATTTGTGCTCTGTCCACCACAGGGCAAAAAACTTATTAAAGTTTGCCTTCTTTCCAATAAAATAGCTTTCTTCAAACCAATTAAATGCAATGTAATTGATATTGGCTTTAAGAAAATGAAAAAAAAACTCATAAAGTGGAATCAATCCAAATTCAGACTGCACACAAGTTTTATATACATTGGTTCCATATATAACCACATTGGGCATGCCACTAGTCTAATTTGTCAGCGTACTGTGCTGTCTTTGGTTGTAATTTAATGAGTTATTTTATAGAATATTAAAAGGATTAGGTTTTCGAGATACTTACGAGAACAAAAACAACATTTTTCTCAGGACTTTGAACAAACACAGAAATTTCAAACAGAAACACAAAAGGGTGTGAAAGCATTTATTCATCAATTCGTTCACAATAAAAAATTAAACGAAAATCTTGCAGACACTCGAGTGAGGTAACAATACCATTATTTAACAGTTTCGACTACAGGATTATTGTATCAGACCCCAACAGTCTGGATCAACAAATACAGAGCTCAGTACTAGTGTTACTACCGTAAATCAATAACACAGAAAATCAGTCAATCTTGTTGATTGAAATCTGGTGGTATAAAGTAATAAATTCCAGATGGCATATTGGCTTTCATTGCCCAGATTATTACCCAACAGAACAATGACACGAAAGGATGTAATTCAATGTTCAGAAGATCGATATGATGAGTGTCATTCTCTTCATAAAAAACACACAAAATAAACCTGAATAAATAAGACTGGTTTTGGAGTAGATGCAGGAACTGGCAAGAAAAAGTTCAGTAAAAAATCATCTAGCTTCGACAGTAAGAGTTGAGATTGAAAGTAGACTATACTATATTTATGCTATGTTATATTAGATAAGAAGTGACAAGAGTTGTCACAGTAAGAAAAAACAAACCACTCTGTTACATTACTTGATTCTCAGAGTTTTATGTAAAACATCCCAATTGTTTTATTTGTAAATACTGCATTATATAGAATCTGGAAGTCTACTGTGTATTATCAGTAATAAAACGTAACATTTACAAATAATGGTATTTGGTTTCTTTGGTTTTTGGAATTTTGCACAAAGCTACTCGAGGGCTATCTCTGCTAGCCGTCCCTAATTTAGCAGTGTAAGACTAGAGGGAAGGCAGCTTGTCATCACCACCCACCGCCAACTCTTGGGCTATTCTTTTACCAACGAATAGTGGGATTGACCGTCACATTATAACGCCCCCACGGCTGGGAGGGCGAGCATGTTTGGCGCGACTCGGGCGCGAACCCGCGACCCTCAGATTACGAAGCACACGCCTTAACGCGCTAGGCCAGGCCCTCATTTACAACTAAAACAATAATGTTTGTATGGGTTAAAAAGGCATTTTTCACTGAGTTTTATGTGACGGAAACAGTAGTGAAGACATGTAGAATTACGGCTGTGACATACATTTTAGAAGCCTTACACATTGTGGAATTTTGACAGATTTTTATATGTTGTACCTTCAGAGGTGCACACTTTAGACGAAACCAGAATCACACGTCAAGACCAATGTTAAATCGCTCTGAAATCACAAAATCTTTCAGAGAGTGCCATTGTTTATCTTGTCACAGTATTTCTGCTGTGTTGACTTTCACTCCACCTAGTGGAAAACTCAATATAATTGAATATCTACAGGATGGGTTGCATGGGCAACAACAAAGGTTTCTGATATTCTTCTGTAATAACATGTCGACCATATTGGATCTTCGCAACTATAACTGATTTTTCAAAATCATTCTTGAAATGTGAATAAATGTAGAAAACGAAACAAAAGAGTTGTCAATCGAAAATTTCCAGATCGATATAGAAAAATGTAAACAAAATTACAAATTATCTGCCATATTTTTTTTTTCTGACAACAACAACCAGAAACTGAAAGATAGGGTTTAGTTCCACAGGCATAAACACCGATACCAATCTAGGAGATAAAAATTTGATAAAGCAAAGAGACTTAGCCATAGCACCTATCTGTTTGTGAAATCAACCATGACGAAACCAAACTGGTTAGATTAGCAGCAATTTCGGTTGGTCATGAAACTCACCAAAAAGTGGACTTAAAGAAAACGGAAGCAGCGTGTGTTTTCACTTTAGTGAAAGTTAAGCAAAGTTTTCGTTATCGTAAAGTTTGAAACCACGTGTTAACAGTTGTAGTAGTATTTCTTCAGATGTTCATAAGTATATAAATTTAATCCCCGTAACACCAAACATGCTTGTCTTTTCAGCCTTGAGGGCGTTATAATGTAAGGTTCAATCCACTATTCGTTAATAAAAGAGTAGCACAAGACTTGGTGATGGGTGTTGGTGACTAGCTGCCCTTCCTATAGTCTTGCACTGCTAGATTAGGAACGGCTAGCGCAGATAGCCCTCGTGTAGCTTTGGCCAAAATTGCGGAAATTTATCCATTGTCCACTACAAATTCTGACAAACAGTTCTTGTAATTCTAACTCTGATGAAGCCAAAATTAATCTCCAGACTAACATTTCTCAACTAAATTGTAATTATTTAGATCTTAAGAGTGATTGGCGAGGTGCTTTCATATCATACTATACAGGGTGTTCCATATCAGTGCACCCAAACTATGTCACGCGGAAGTTTACAATTACTAAGTAATTTTTCTTTGGTAATGTAAACTCATTATCAATTTAATATTTTTTAAACATTCAAATTTCTTTTAGTTTCTCGTTGATACACAATACTACCGTAATTTCTGCCTGTGAGGGGTGCTACAAGGACTGCTGTACGGACTTATTTACAGGTGCCACAAAAACTTTAAAACATTAAAAGTGTGTCGCGAGCTGAAAACGTTTGGAAAGCAATGTTCTATATTAGTTTAATGTAAACTTATCTGAATTGTAATATCTGAACATTTTTTTTAGTGCAGACGAGGGTTGAAACCCTGCCCGGGCAATTAATGGTGGTAGGACACTGGACGTTTTGGGTATATTAAACAAGATATCATCCATCTTATTTAAGTTTACTGGATTTTCATCTCCCTATTGGTAGATACGGACAAAACACAGCATGCGTTTTTGGAACTGTTACTGTATTTGTTCACCTTTTCAATCTTTTAATACTTGGATAACACAAACACGTTTTATTTTGTATTTCCTGGACGTAAAGTACACAATACGATAGCAATGATCCTTGGAAACCACATGGTTGTGAAATATAATTTTTAAAAGTATTTTAATACGTTGTATGTTTGAGGCTCAGAAGGTGCCAGATTAGGTAGTTTCTGACATTATCTTATTTATGATAAGACGTGATATCAGATTAATTCATTTCTGATATGGCCTGGTATCATATTAACTCATTTTTTGATAGGAGCTGTTATCAAATTAATTCATTTCTCGTAGGAACTGGTACAATATTAGTTTGATTTGATTTGTTTTGAATTTCGCGCAAAGCTACACGAGGACTATCTGCGCTAGCCGTACCTAATTTAGCAGTGTAAGACTAGAGGGAAGGCACCTAGTCATCACAACCCACCGCCAACTCTTGGGCTACACTTTTACCAACGAATAGTGGGATTGACCGCAAATTATAACCACCCACGGCTGAAAGGGCGAGCATGTTTGGTGCGACGGGGATTTGAACCAGCGACTCTCGGATTACGAGTCGAGTGCCTTAACCACCTGGCCATGCCAGGCCCTGGTACAATATTAAAAAGGAAGAGACAGAATTTTAAATATCAAACAAAATGGGAAAACTGAAGAAGGAAATGTATAATTGAAACGAATACAGACGCTTTTGTCTCAAAACAAATAACTTAAGAAATATCATTGATCGCCTCATGATGTGTTTTCCAAAACCAGACTCACTAAAACATTTACTGACATTATGAAACATCGTATGCTAGAAAGAAAAAAACACATATTAGGTTTAAAACTTCAAATTGTAATTTCATCAATTAAGTTATGATTTTGATTGCTTTGAAGCAGTTTTATTCGCTCTCCTACAACGTACCCTCGACACCAAACCACGGAGCGGTAGTAACGGGACACAAACCGTGAAGCCTCCACAGTCCAGCACGTGAGCCAATGGCCCGTGATCGCGTCAGAATAAAATGAGTAGACAGCTATTAGAATGAGTGAGGGAAGTGATAACGCTATAAATACTGCTATGTTACCTGAGAAAGTGAAGCCAAAACTGCTTCTAGTGACAAAGATAAATCTTAAGAAAAAAAGCAAACAAAATACGATAACACATGAGTATTTGATTTGAATGATCCAAATAAATGGTCAAAACGTGAGTCAGTTTTGCAACAGTATGTTAGTAAAAAAGTATCTATAACAACCATGGACACTTTTCAAAAGATGGAAAGTGAAGAAGTTTCCAGCGAGTTATTACACACTAAGACTTGTCAATATTCAAGCACACGAAAGTCTCACACATAGTTAGCTTTTCAACAGACAACAACAAAAAAAGGTAAACTAGTTTTTGTTATCAGGTCATTCATGTCCATATGAAAAGCTAGCAGATAATTTGAAGTATTTCAATAAAAGAAGGATTTAGAATATCAATTGAAAATGTGTAAAACAGTTGATACGAAAAATCTTCACAGATTAAAACTGACAAGCAGACGACTGTGCTGCCACACAAAAAAGATGAAGATTATCGTCCTATTCGCCATAACTACTGATGCCCCTATGATTGAATGATTGAAGATGACGAAGTCAGAAAGTACAAGAATTTCTTCGGATACTTGTCGCTAAAATATATAAGGTAGCGTTGGCATGATCGAAATGTTCTGAATGTTTTTTTTTACTTCGCTGCCACGGAAGGCTCATGAGTTTTTCTTCTGTAATGCAATGCACACTGTGAATTTATATTGAAAAATGTAATCAGTTGTTGCACCAAAACATTAACGTTATTTTGTTTTATTCAAAATCTATACGTGTCTAACCTTTATTATTCAGTTCGTCAATAAGGAACATTACTACAACTTGTTTCCAATTTACATATGAAGCCACTGAGCGACATATGACGTGAAATTATTTTGTTCCTGTACTCATATTCCATCGAAAAGAAGTATTTGAAACAAATTTGCATATCAGAGGATAACATTATCACTAGTGACAGTGGAACAGAACCACATTACGAAGAGAAAGAAATCGCTGCTAAAAATGTCTTATGGCTAATTTTGTGGTATGAAAAAACTATCAGCCTTCCTAAGAAGAGTGATACTACGAGTTATGTAGTTATAACAATAGAACTTCAAACTAACAAAGTGTAGTTGGTTAGTAGTGACTGTTGTGTTGTTGTTTTTGAATTAAGCACAAAGCTATACAATGGGCTATCTGTGCTCTGCCCACCACGGGTATCGAAACCCGGATTTTAGCGTGTAAGTTTGCAGACATACCGCTGAGCCACTGAGAGGCCTAGTAGTGACTGTCAATAACTCATAGCTCGCTAACGAAGAACAGACTCTGAAATAAACACCTTTACGTGTAACTGTAGGTGAAGAAGTTAACTCTCTACATCATGCAGATGCTTGTATTTCATGTACGGACCTCAAAACACTAAATTTAAAAATGTTCCATGATAAAAATTCCAAAATTGCAAAGCACCACTGACAATACCATATATACAACCAACTCATGTGATAAAAAGCAACAAATATTAACAACAGTATAATCAACTGATAACACAAATTCAACGATTCTTCTGGCCCGAATTTCACCCAAGTTAGTAGTGATTCTTTAACAGAAAAACATAACATTCCTAGTAGTTCAACGATAGATCACCAAGAAACCATACTGAGCTCAGAACCAATTGATTATAAGGATTATAAAATATGAACGGGAATCTGCACCGCTCGTCACGGCGTAAATTGATGGTGGAAGAAAGGATAATATTGTCTTTTGCTTGAGCATACATCATGTTTAAGCGATCATTAAGCCAAAGGTTAGTAAGAAAACATTCACTGTGTCTAAAGCTTATATTAATTTATTGCCAGTTATACAAGGGATGGTTATAATACACCTGAGTAAGCTAATGATGATGAATTTATTTTCTACTCTTACAAGATTATTAAATTTCTTATATTTTTTAACGAAAGTACGATGATAAAAACATTAACCACACACAATGAGTCGATAGATGATGTTACAAAAACATACGCAGAGAAACACCACAGTCTTGCAAAGACATCTACCTGAGAGTGTAGCAGGAAACATCATAACAGGCACAGAAGTACCAGCTTCATTAGTAGTAGGGCTTCTGAGTGATAGAGCTACAGAACAAATGGTGTTGTGAGTTTATATAAGATTTCTTGTTATCAAATACAGTAGCCTTTTATCCAGTTATTAAATGCAATGAAATTTCAACTGGCTTTGATAAGAAGAAAATACAGCCAAGATAGAATCAATAATTAAAGAAATTATTCAGATTTTTGGACCCATCACTGCTAAATGTTGAACCAAAAAAGATCATTTTTATCACCCTTTCACTTGCAATAGCCACACAAGATGGAACCATCTACAAACCGGAAAGTAAATACAGCTTCAGAAACATTCTCATTGAAGATGGAAATACATAATATTCTTCTTATTCCGTAGGTGCAGTGTGGCCACGGCATGGCCAGGTGGTTGGGGAGCTCGACTTGTAATCTGATAGTCGCGGGTTCGAAACCCTATCACACCAAACATACTAGCCCTTTCAGCCTATGACTGTTATAATGTGACGGTCAAACCCACTATTCATTGGTAAAAAGGTAGCTCAAGAGTTGGTGGTTGGTGGTGATGACTAGCAACCTTCCTTCTAGTCTTACACTACTAACTTAGAGAAGGCTAGCGCAGATAACCCTCATGTAGCTTAACACTAAATTAAAAATAAAACAGGTGCAGTATTGATACATAGTTCAATGCCGATGATCAAATCAGTTCCTACACAGCCTAATAAGGAAGATCTTTGGAACTCACTTATTGTTACATTCAAGCATGTATCCCATACAAATCCAGAAGATCTTATCATTTTTTAGACAGTCATAAAGATGTTAACGAGCTTGCAATGAAACGCCAAGAATGGAAATGACAGAAAGTGTAAAACTTTACTTAGAAGATGTACATGGTGTGCTGCAATGAAAGTATAGCAACGGTATCTGCACAACAATATGGTGTCATAACGTACTTCAGTAACAATGATATCATGAATCACACGTTTAGTTAGAAAATGCCAGTCTAGCAAACTGGGGCTAGCCTACAATTTGAATTATATAAATTTGTTTTCTGGCCCATTATTGTATTTAAAATGTATTGTTGTTTTTTGACTTGTAGTCCATACTAAAGGAACATAGAAATTTTGGTAATAAGGTTTTAAAAAATGGACTGTACTATTCAGATTATAATTATAATAATCAATTATTTCAGTCAACATTTCGCCATTACAGCTTAATGAGGACTTGTACTACACAAGCTGTTTATCAGAATTTGTAATACGCACTGGACAGATTTAAACATTTTAGCAAAAACATTAAAAAGAGAAACCAGTCGTGTTTTTGTGTTTCTAGCTAACAAATAAACAGAAAAAATATCACCCACGAAAGCAGTTCGAGTTAATGCAATATTGTCCAAACCAAATTCCAAAGCAATGGTACAATAAACAGATGTTAACAGTTACACTAATGACAGTCGCTATCTTTAATACACATATACGGGATCGTCTGTGCCCCCAGGTATAGGCCTCGTTATAAAGGCTTGTATACAATACATCTTCGCGTGTTAACATTCATATATTTTAGAAATTGTTACAGTTTATCTATGTAAATACCAATGTTTTGGGAGGCGTATTCCCCTGATTCTCATAGAATTATCATGTTCAAGTCTATCACGCAGTTTAGATCCCAGAGAACCGTTTTCCCTTCCGCCTACAATATGCAATCATTGATAGACTTGAATATCTAGTAACCTTCGCCAACATGCAAAAAAATATATATAAATAACAATTATAAATTATTTTTCTAATAAGAGCAAGTTTTACATAAAAATAAAGTTTATTAAAACTTATTCGGTAAATGTTCATATCTTTTGAAAAGTAATCAATAGCTTTTGGTTTTTTAACAAATCTTAAACATTTTATTATAATTAAATTTAATTATTTCGACCAAAGTTTATTACAAACAGTTGAATAGGTTTTATATTGTGATATTATAACACCCTTAAATTAATTATATGACACCATACCATACTTCTAATCCAAAGTTCTGTAGTTCTACACTTTCGGTCTATGGGTGCGTTATACGAGTGACAGTTAAATCTCTCTGTTCGATTAAAGTCGCCAACGAGTTGGCGATAGTAGGTGGTATTGACTAGATAGATGTCTTTTCTCTAATTTGTGACTTCAAAATTACCGAAAGCTAGCGTAGGTAGCACTCGAGTAGTTTTTTTCGAAATTTAATAAACAAACGAATCCAAAAATAAAAACTCAAAACTCCGAAGCTCGATTCTTCGCGGTCTACAGAATGCAGATGGCTTTGCACTAAAATTCAGCAACCAGCTACTTTGAATAAGTTTTTGTTTTTTTTATTAAATATGGTATAGCTAACGACACCATCGGAAAAAATGTAACTAAATCTAAATAATGAACAAAGATTTATTCTATTCGTTTGTCAATTATGATTTAAGTTAGATATGTCTTACTAATATTTTATTTCATAACAAAGTTATTGAAAGCATTAATATCTTCAAATAACCTAAACATAAAATTATACTATGCAGGCTTATAATACTGAGTTGAAACAAATTATACATTATTTCGCCTGGAAGACTAAGACTGAAAACAAATCACAGACAATTTCTCAAGAAAACTGACGGAAGGAAAATATCAGTTTCTCATAGATCTCTCTATAACTGTGAAGGTACTGTGAAGTCATATTATAAAGGTAGTATAACATGAATTTAACACTATATAATCATCATATCAAAAAAATTTTTTTCATATTATATAGAGGTTCTAGAAGAACAAGGGCGATAAACGCGGATTTTTAAAACATATATATAGCAATATTCTAAGAATTGTTCAGTAAAAAGTAAATACGAGACTCACGTCACTCGCTAGAAAAGTCAGATAAGAAAAAATTGTTCATCAAAAAGCAAAATCCGAAAATAAAGTCACTCATGATGAAACTTTGTAGAATGGACATCAACTGTCTGTTGTGGAGACACGAGTGTAGAGGACGACGTTTCGAAAGTCTTCCGCGTTTAATTTTCATGACCTGAATATTCTGCCAAAACAATTTATCAAAAACTAAAGTCACTCGCTGGAGATTTTTGATTAATAGGTGCCGAGAGATCCGTGAAAAATTAAATGACGCGTTTAGTTTCTGCTGGGATTCTCTAAAGACGACTGCGTTTTAATGTTCTTGTTGATTTTAGTTTTCCGAGAAAAAGGTGGATCTACCTTGTACTTACACGTTCTTGCCACCCGCTACAACAGCGGTAAGTCTACGGATTTACAACGCTAAAATTGAGGATTCTATTTCTCTCGGTAGACAGAACAGATAGCCCAATGGGGCTTTGCGATAAAAAAACACACACACTCACTCACACGTATCTAGCTACTTCGATACATTTTGAATCTTGGCGCTTGAGTTTAAATACGTCACAGCTAAAGTTTCATTACTCAGTGGCACAAAACTTCTTTGTATTTGAAAGTTAAGGCATACTACATCCAGGAAGGTTGAGTTTCCTCAAAATGTGATTTGTACGTCACATCGTCGCCTGATGGAGCAAAGAGACATTATGTGCATTTTCTAATCCATTTTCTATAGCACTTGAAAAATTAGTATAAAAAAAATTTGATTTTCACAATAGTTAATAATGTATAATTAATTATTTTTAATCTTAATGTAATTGACACGAGCTGTAAATTTCGTTAGTATTTTAAAATAGCATTTGTAACCAGTTAAATATTTAGAATGTATAACAATAATAACAATGAATAATATGAAAAATATACACATGTATTTGGCTGGAAATGAGTATTTTTGCAGTGAAAGACCTATAAAATTAACGTAGGAATCAAAATTCGGGAAAAAAAAAGACTAGGTTTTATTATGTTTTTAATATTTTTGTGGCTTTATATGTTCTTCTTTGGTCCAATTTATGCTAATTTGTCCATTTTATACTAATAAACATTCACTTGCATAACTGATACTCAAAATAATTATAGAATCTGGGCACAACAGAAAGACGAAGTTTATAGCGTACACCGTGAGGAATCGAACCCCTAATTTTAGCACTTTGAACCTCAAGACTTACAACTGTCCCACCAAGGGACAATATTACTGCAGTATTAGTCATAATTGTTCCATATCATTTCCTGATTGAAAATTGAGCGATAGATAGCAGTACATTAATTGTTTAGAATTTTTATATATGTTTATTCATTTATTTCAGCATAGAGCTGCAAAATTGGCTATTAGCGTTGTACGGTTGGATTGGTTTGTTGTGTGTTGTACGCAAAGCTACACGAGAGCTATCTCGTCATCACAACAATCATGAAAAGTTCAGGTATTTACGAAAATCAGTGTTAAATTTCGGATTTGAGATCATATTTGAACAGATCTCGTCGAGTGCATTCTAGAAACATATAGTTTTACATATTTTTCTGTTGCATAATAAAAGATATAACAATCTAACAACATTTTCAAGGGGTGCATTTTTTGTCTATCCCCTGTATATTAAATACATTTTGATTTTGATCATGGTATTCTCTCTTACGGTTGGTGTGCATATATCTAAATAAGAATGGTCCCTTGACGAGTTAGTGGCAAAAGTTATGGACTTAACACACTAAGCTCGTGGATTCATTTCTGTATGGTAGATATAACGCTAAGGCCCGGCATAGCCAGATGGTTAAGGCACTCGACTCGTAATCTGAGGGTCGCGGGCTCGAATCCCCGTCACATCAAACATGCTTGTCCTTTTAGCGTGAGGGGCGTTATAATGTACGGTCAATCCCACTATTCGTTGGTAAAAGAGTAACCTAAGATTTGGTGGGGAATGGTGATGTCTAACTAGCTCCCTTTTCCTCTAGTCTTATACTGCTAAATTAGGAACGGCTAGTGCAGGATAGCTTTGCGCGAAATTCAAAACAAACCAAGCCAATACTTTATTAAAATTACAATTTTCTGTTTTCCCTATTACAGCTTATTTTCCCATTGCTTCTGTATTTTACTGCTCTTAGAAAATAACTATTTTGTTAATCTATCAAATCAATTTTTGCAATCATTCCCATTACTTGAGTATTAATGAGACTACTGGTGAGTACTAAAGACCATACCTACTTCCGAAAGACAATGCCAAAACTATTTATGCACGTAGTTACTTGTACGTTCATTCTTCTGTTAAAGGTTTCCTAATAAGATCATCATTAAAATATAAACAAAAATAATATAACTATTGCAATTAATTTCTACTAATTATGATTCCCTACAGGATAACGGTACGTTTACGCACTTACAAAGCTAAAATCCGGGATTCGATACCACGTCAGACAGAACAGATAACCCAATGTTGGTCTGTCCTGAAGACAAACAATTCGACAAATTATTACCGAGCTTTCACGCATATTTTACATATAAAATGAATAATATCACACAATTTTATTAGTTCTTTAATGAGTGCTATAACAGGCAGAAACATAGAATTGCCCTTTATGTTGTAATAAATGGACTTAATCTGTAGTTAATGGTATAACAACAAGTCGGTAATTTGATTTTTAGAGGTAGCTGCGTAAGAAGCGCATGCTGCCCTCTTCTGGCCAGCAACATAAAATTTAAGATAGTATTTTTGACATTTACATATACTAGTCGACAACACATGGCACCAATGCATTAGATCCTCGTTTGACTTATTCATGATGTCATATATGCACCCTGAGAGTGGAGAAAAATAGTTTTCGATAACGGAAAACGAAAGCAAAACGGGAAAGTCGTAACACCTGTCACAAATCTACATGCACACAGAATAAAAATTTTACAAAGTTGGAAGTTGCACAGAGCGTAATTAAAGGATTTTCCAGTATCATATAATCATGAGTTCCATTATAGTATGATGTCATATGAGTCTTTAATGATAACATAACAACAAAAGGTCATTTAGTCCTTTAACCCAGTTTCTGCAAACTCATCCATGGGAAAAGTGAAATTTTCAATCATTTTCTTTTTTAATAAACCATCTAGTTTTCTCTTAAGTTCTTTTTTCTTTCTAATGCGTCAGTTTCCACTGCTGTTGATTGCAACTCATTCCATAAGTTAAAAATAATCAGTTAGAAAAATACGACTGTTTGAAATATAGCCTATAGAGACTGTCTTTTCCAAAACTTAAGCTATTATTTTCATTACACAACATAAAGACATTAAATGCCATTATTCTATTTATACCATAGATAATTTTATAAATTTCAATAAGATTGCCTCATATCTTTCACTTTTGAAAAGGAAATAAAGTGAAAGATTCTAACTTATTCCATAAGATAAACCTTTATATCCTCAAAATCATTTTAGTAATCTTCTTTTCATTTGTTTTTTTGTTTGTAATTAAGCACAAAGCTACACAACGGGCTGTGCTTTGTCAGCCACCGGTACCGAAGTTGCAATTTAACCATCTTCTGTTCTGTAGTTGACTTCCCCGTTCCGAATAACCTAATGTCTAATTAACTACTCCCAGACCTTCAACAGACAGAAATTGTTTTCTACAGTATTACATCTTGTAATTTCTTATTTCATGAATGGTTCTTTTAAATGTTTATCTGCAATTTGAATTGTTTTAAATCCTATCATTAAATAAACAACTTATTTTTAAAATGTATGTTTGATTTGTTTTAGCTTAATTCACATATCCACATTCACTATTATCTGCGTAAACTGGTCATATGCTAACGTATCTACCCTTGCATCAGGTTCGGCTAAGGTATTGACTGTCCTTCTTACTTACTATCTTCCTGATAAAGTAGCCACTAATGCCTATCAGTTATTATAACTATCTGTTGTTAAAATGATTAATGTCGGTACTTTCAAATGTACAGAAATACTAACAGTTTCCTGTCCACTATTCCATTCCTTCACTTTGGAAATTATCTAAACCTGTACTTAATATGCCTCCTATGGTATCTTTTAATCATTGTATGTTGGTTTTTCGATTGAGCAGTGTCGTTGAACTGATCTATTACATTCGATAATTTGATGGAAATGGTGTAGATGGAATGTCTTGCAATCATAAGTGGCAAAACATGGTGTAGATGTGTTTTATGTTTTTAGTTAAGCACAAACTACAGAATGGGCTATCTCTGTTCTGCCTACTACAAGTATCGAAAGTCGATTTCCTGTAGTGTAAGTCCGCAGACATGTCACTGTGTCAATTAGGTCCACTCCTTTACATTTTCAAAGCATTTCCTAAACTTTCCAGTAAAATTCCAGATGCTAAATCATGTGTTCAGCACATGGCGCAAGCCCTTTTCCCGTTAATGCAAACATTTAAGTTAAAAACATACAATAGCCGTCAAATTAGAAACTATAATCTCAGACTTATGCTCACAGTTAATTGACCTTCCAGAAATGAAAGAAGTAAACACATAATCTTTGGCCAATTTTAAAACACTAAAAGAGCTATTTTCTACTTCTAGTGATTCACATATTGTAATCTCTCAATTATTAACTTACTATCAAGAGATTAACATTTATATAATTCAGGTGAATTTCAATATTTCGAATAAAATACACAGGATCAGCAATATTTTTTAACATCCTCTCTTGCAAAACACAGGATAGAAAACAATTTAAAATTCGGTCACCTAATAGTCTTCAACAAAAACTTTGCCACTGCCATCTTTAAAAGTCCAATCCCTATTTCAAAATTTCACTTATCCTTAACATACTAAAAAATATTTCAGGTAGTTCTCTCTATTTTTTAGCTCTTTCTCATATGACGTTTGAGATTTCCTAATTTCCTGCCCCTCTCTCTGTGACCGGCCCAACATGGCCAGGTGGTTAAGGCGTTCGATTTGTAATCAGAGGGTCGCGGGTTCGAATCACCGTCGCACGAAACATGTTCGCCCTTTCAGTCGTGGGTTCGTTATAATTTTACGGTCATTCCCACTATTCGTTGGTAAAAGAGTAGCCCAAGAGTTGGCGGTGGGTGGTGATGACTAAGTACCTTCCCTCTAGTTTTACACTGCAAAATTAGGGACGGCGAGCGCAGATAGCCCTCGTGTAGCTTTGCGCGAAATTAAAAAACAAACAAACTCTCTGTGGCTCATCAGTAAATCTGATACAAAAAATCGGTTTCGATAACGATGACGGACAAAGTACAAATATGTCACTGTGTATCTTTGCGCTTAACAACCAATCCTAGTTTCTTATTTAACAAAGTGCCTTTCCTGTAGTTCTGTACATCTTTCACACTATTTATCAGCTTATGACGTTAATTTCTGATTCTTTTAATTTATATCCTTAGTAAGACAATTAAATTTCATTTTCCTGTTATCTTTTCCTCTTGAATCAAAAGAAACTCGTCTCATAAAAATTCTCCGATCTGTATCGCAAACTCTTTTAACTCATTATTTCAATTCATTAATGATAAATCTATTTTAGTCTTCAAAATTGGCTTTCTGAACATTAGAAATTTTTTTTTTTTTTTTTCAACCTGCCTCGAAATGTTCAATAACTTCTATCCTTCTAACTACATTTGAAATGTCATCCCATTAGGTTTGCTCATCGACCATTTAATATAGAAAACTATCCTCAATAAATTCAAATATTTTTTTCTTTCTTATTGCTTTACCCTAGACAATCTCAATAGTTATATTTAAAAAGAAAGTTTCCTATAATTATTGCATCAATATTTTAACTGTTAGTAACTTTGATTGTTTTGAACTTCGCGCAAAGCTACGCAAGGGCTATCTACGCTAGCCGTCCCTAATTTAGCAATGTAAGACTAGAGGGAAGGCAGTTAGTCATCACCACCCACCGCCAACTCTTGAGTTACTCTTTATCAACAAATAGTGGGATTGAACATCGCATTATAACGCTCCCACGGCTGAAATGGCAAATATGTTTGGTGTGACAGGGATTCGAATCCGCGACCCTCGGATTACAAGGTGAGTGCCTTAACCACCTAGTCATGCAGGGCCTAGTAGTAACTTTGAATTCATTAAGCTAATTTTCATTCAAATCATTTGTCTGTTTAGGTGGCATACAATTGCTTATTAAAAGATGTTTACTCTGAGTAAAGTTCCACTTACCAATGGCAAAGCGGTATGTCTGCAGACTCCCACCAAGCGAAACCCGGTTTCGATACCTTTCAATACCAGTAGTGGGCAAAGTAGAGATAGCACATTGTGTATCTATGTGCTTAATTACAAACAAACGTCAAATTACTTAATGTAACCCATACAAAAATAATTTATCCTCGTGACTACCAGTTTAATATTTCCTGTTGTAACAGCACGTGGCTCATCTCCTATATAAAGAATCACAGTTAGTCATCACCACCCACCGCCAACTCTTGAGTTACTCTTTATCAACAAATAGTGGGATTGAACATCGCATTATAACGCTCCCACGGCTGAAATGGCAAATATGTTTGGTGTGACAGGGATTCGAATCCGCGACCCTCGGATTACAAGGTGAGTGCCTTAACCACCTAGTCATGCAGGGCCTAGTAGTAACTTTGAATTCATTAAGCTAATTTTCATTCAAATCATTTGTCTGTTTAGGTGGCATACAATTGCTTATTAAAAGATGTTTACTCTGAGTAAAGTTCCACTTACCAATGGCAAAGCGGTATGTCTGCAGACTCCCACCAAGCGAAACCCGGTTTCGATACCTTTCAATACCAGTAGTGGGCAAAGTAGAGATAGCACATTGTGTATCTCTGTGCTTAATTACAAACAAACGTCAAATTACTTAATGTAACCCATACAAAAATAATTTATCCTCGTGACTACCAGTTTAATATTTCCTGTTGTAACAGCACGTGGCTCATCTCCTATATAAAGAATCACATGACCAGAACTTTTTAAAATCCGTTTACTGTTAAATATCTTATGATCTGAAATTTTAAAATAATTCCCGTTGAGAATGCTTTCCAAATCTAACCAATGTTTAGTAATTCTCATAGGCTTCCATTTAATTTGTTTGTTTTGAATTTCGCACAAAGCTACACGAGAGCTATCTGCGCTAGTCATCCATAATTTAGCAGCGTAAGGCTAAAGGGAAGACAGCTGTTCATCACAACTCACCGCCAACTCTTGGGCTACTTTTTACCAACGAATAGTGGGACTGACCGAATCATAAAGAGTAGAAGTGACATTTACTTTGTGGATTATTTTTATGTAATACTTAAGTACAGTAATCTTTTAATTATGCTATTAAATACTAACTTACATCTTTTTAATTTTTTATGTTTAAAATATGTTAATTGGTACTGAGGATATTATCCTGAAGAGTTTGCTCATATGTTGTCAACATTCATGTGACTTTAGGCTTGAATATCTTTAACACAGTATAGAACATATGACAGCTTACTCAGGGTCATTTCGCAATTTCCATGTGACTTATCATGAATACTTTAGGAAAATGTAAATAAGCTGTGCTCCGAAAACATACCTTCACGGCTACTTATAGCTATTACTCAGCTGCCAGGGTTTCTTCTTTCCACATTTAAACATTAGTCTGATTTTTTATTGCTTGCTCCATTTTTTATACCCCCATAACTGCCCTTGGTGATAACTGTCTTGTGACACTCTCCACCTGCGTCAATCCACCCTCTATTCTGGTACTATATATGTACCTTATTCAGATAATATTATTACTTTGTCTTGACAAAGCATCACTAACGGGTTCCTACTATTACGATCGTTCTGAGATACTTGATTTATCCAGTTGACTTTCTAATCATAACTTTATTTATTTTTTATTTCGATTGGGAAGCTGATTACGGTATCAAATTCCGGATCATTATTTCCACAGGAAGGCAATTTATATCCCTAGTATCCCACCTCTGATATCTAACATTACACGACAATCGAGGGGAGGGACACTCACTCTTGATTGATACTGTCAGTAATCGTATTTGTAGTTTCGAGTGAAATTATATTCAACAGATCTGAATCCATTTCAGCACAGATGAAACGCTTTAGGAAGACATGTAATTTGTGAGTTGCATACAAATAGTGCTTTTAAATTGGATGGAATCCTGATAAAGCATCAAGTCATGTTGCCTGAACAGCTTACTGGTGCACTTATTTTAAACATGACATCTTGGAGAGACTTTAGATTCACTTTTTCCTGTGCCTTTTAATCTGTTGAATATTCAGCCAACCTGTGAGTCAGTGGTAAGTTTAATACTTGCAGTTCTGGGGTCCGAGGTTAGATTTTATAGGATGCATTGGTCAGATGGTTTGAAGTTGTTTTGCCCCAACAAAAACTTGTTTTGCCTCACAAAACGCTGTTCCATTCAGTGATAAAAACCATAGTCTTTAAATGACCTATGAAAAGCGAAACAGACGCCACGGTATAAGCTTCCTTTGACTCTTTTTTTTTTTTTTCTACTGGTTCTTCGAGTTTATGATGTTTAGGACGTTTTATCATTTGCTTTAGGTCAGCAACTTACCTTGATAGGTGAAAGGTCTAGGAATGAATTTAATTTTTTCTCCATCTACGAATGTTGTGGTTCATGCTGGAAGGTTTACTTCTTAGTTACATAAACAAACAGTAATACCTTATCCAATACGTTCTCAGAACTTCGTGATTTCGCCTTTCACCACGAGGTGAAGGCATTTTTTCCAACTCTCAAATCATACATCTGATCCTCGAATTTTGGGGTTCTCAGTTGGAGTTTGTAGTTCACCTACATACTAAGTCCCCTGATGTGACAGGGTAAGTCTAAGGACTTACACTCGACTTCAACATTTTGTTGTTTTTTTTTCGCTTCATTTTGTAAGAAAAATCTCGGGATGAAAAGTTTAATTGAGGATGAGTCAGATCCATTATTAGCATGAACATTGGTTCAAAGTTTGGCTTTTACGTTCCTCACATTTATTGTTGGAGTCTCGAATTTCATCAGCTCCTGTGGGAGGATCATAGTTCTACCCCTCTTCGTGTGTGCCTTTCCATAACATTAACTACTCTCCACATTGGTATTCAGAATAGATTCTGACTATATCCTAGATTTCCACAGCTTAGTCATATCACTAGTAGAATCAGTAATTATTGTTTATCTTCCGGGGTTGTGGGAGCTCCGTTATTCAACAGTTTTTAAAAAGAAGCTTTAATAACAACCTTGTGTTTGTATTTCAAAATAATTTTTTTTCATGTCAAAATTGAGTTCAGAAATGTTTGTATTAGGTCTCCTTATTTCTTTTGAATCACAAAAAATGAAATAAAAGCGTGGATTAGTGTGGCAAACGATTTTTACTGTACTTTTCTGAAGAAGATTTGAAACTACCTAAAACTGAAGGATCTGTCAAAGTCAAGGATCGCACAGATGAACCAATGATGCAAGATGACTCCTCTTCCCAATAATCCAGATGAGATATTGGTCCATAACAGAAGAAGATCATTGAGTGGGTAAAGACCCACTTTACTTCTATTTACAACCATTTGTTAGGGTTAACCGGAGCAAGTTAAAGTTTGCTTATTTCAACTGAGAAATAGATGAAGGAGGTAAGAAAAAATTACTAATGTTTTTTTTTCTATTGATCTTAAATGATTAACAGAAGTTGAAATGCTAAACCCACAATAAGTTCGTAGTGGCATGCTTTAGGATATTAACATTGTGGCATTCCTACAAAGAAAAACAAAGCAAGAAAGAAAGTTTATTGAGGTTAACATTGAAAGCCACATCTAAGTAAGACTAAAACATAAATATTTACACTCTGCCAAAACTAACCAGGAAAATGATAATAATTGATAGCTAATAACTATGCTGATGAAGAAAACTTAAATGAGGCAAATCATCGAGATTAAGGCAGTAAACTGGTAATGGGGTAAGAGTAAAAGGTGATGTTGACTACCCCCCAACTAATCAAACTGAAGATTAGGCACTTAAAAAATTATTTACAGCATGAGGCTAAATTCTACATTATGAAGTTCTTTCTAAGATGCTATGTTATTGGTCATTTGTCTGTCTTTATTATCTATAATGTGGTATTGTCATCAGATCACTATTAAACCTAAAGAACAAAATTGTTAAGCAAATTTGGTATCATTTCAGTTTTCAATGTTCTTGACTAAATATTATAATCAACAGCTGCTTTCGGTGTTAGATTTCTTGTTCTGTTTCTTACGCAATTTTTTCTTCAACTTTAAACCACAAAAGTAATTAGTACTTCGTTGCGAAAAGAAGTTCTTATAAAATTACAGGATCATGGACGATTTGATGGGATACAGTGGGTACTGATCGGTAATGGCTTTGAATTTTTGCTGCACAAACTTTCTTTTCTTGACAGTGTGTCTTGGCTCTCTCATGGAAAACTCAGTCTACCGCTCTATCGACACTTACTAGTTGATATTGATAACATTTTTGTTGGGGAAAAGGAACTCTAACAAAGCAAGCAGATGTATAGGTAGAATTTCCTGTTGCCAGTTTATTTCTACAAACTGTTCCTAATTTATTTTTGATATAAAAATTGAACGATCATAAGTCTTTGAACTTTTCTACAATGTCAAGGTGTTTAAGTGATTAATATAATGAAAAATTCAAAGTACTTTCCTTATAAAATTTAAAAAGCTTAAATAAGATTAATGATGTGAGACAATTAATCAGTCTATATGAGTCTACCAGACAGCACTACTGTAAGAAAATATAAATTGTATCATTAGCGGGATCGTTAGTAGGCCTAGAACAAAATAGATTGTATTTCACAAACACATCAATTATAAAAAATTATATATGAAGATTTTTTTTATTATCAAAACCAAGAATCATTGTTATATCTAATCTTTCACAGAAGCTGTAATAGATTAAAACATTATATACTAGCAGTATAACAAACAAGGCTGGTATGCTTTTTCAACCAATATGAAAGTCTGTTGAACAGTTATTTGACATTGTGAAGGGATGAATGCTAGTTTTTGTATTCCAAAGGTGTGATGTACTCTATGGTTTCTTTAGTTACTTTCATTAACAGTAGTGGTAGGAATTTTAATATTACTAGAGTGATGATTTATTTTATTTTTATTATCATACTTTCAACATAAATATTGTTTTGCACTGTTATCTTAGTATATGTGTTTAGAATTAACCTAAATCTCCTACGATGGCTGAACTAGCTGCCTTTCCTCTAGTGTTACGTTGCTAAATTAGGGATGGCTAGCGCAGATAGCCCTCATATAGCTTTGCGCGAAATTTCAATACAAACCAAACTAAACTTGATAAATAAAAATATATGTAAAATATATTTAATTACTAAAGTGAAGGTGT
This sequence comes from Tachypleus tridentatus, assembly GCF_004210375.1. Taxonomy (NCBI): domain Eukaryota; kingdom Metazoa; phylum Arthropoda; class Merostomata; order Xiphosura; family Limulidae; genus Tachypleus; species Tachypleus tridentatus. The sequence continues at coordinate 71,179,740 of NC_134834.1, read as the reverse complement.
AAATCTATAAGCACTATATTTTGTAAGTGTAGTAGGTGTTTGCTAAATTATATTTTTATGGTTCAGTATACATATATGCACATGCAATATTTTTATGTAATATAATTATGAAAGTATTATTCTCAGATATAATCTAACAAACATGCGGAATGCTCTAAAAGTATAATTTTTTAAAGTTTTGGTGTATTAAAACTAAATCCTTTAAAAAAACTTCATTGCGTATTGTTTGCAAGCACACAACTTAAAAGTTTTTTCTCTTCAGGCATTACTGCCTGAACAGATTACCAACTTAGTTTGCGGTTTTCGTTTTAACTTCTGTTTCTCAGGAAAGTTTTATTATTGATGAACTGAAAAGGAAAATGAAGAAGATGATATATGATATACTTCTTGGTGAGTTTTTAATACTAAGAATTAAAGAACAGGGAAAATGATTTAAGAATCTGTATCTGTATGTTGTGATAATTTGTGCTTGAAATAAATGAAAGAGTGGTGGTTCTGTTTTTTTTTTTAATTTTAACTGAAAATAAAAGTAACACAAGCAAAGTAGGATTTCCGATACGATGCCTCCCTCCTCTCACCAGATTAGCTATTCTCGTCCAGCAGTGCCTTCAGCATACAAATAATTTTCTTTACATATGCCACAAGCCTTTTGCTCCGTCCTATTGGAGTCGAATAATTCCAAAATGTCTCTCATGTACGTCATTATGCATCACTTCTCCACCAAACGGAGCATGACATAATCATGTTACTCCCTTTGTACACTTCTACTGAATTATCGCTTCTCATTTGGTAGCACTTGTGCTAGAATGTATTCCTTTTTGTTTGTTTCAAGTTTCACGTTTGTCCTTAGTATATTCATGAAGTAGTCTTCATTTATTTTACTTCTAGTTTCTATTAAGACTGTTTCTTAATTTCACTTTAATCCCAGCTTATTACAGTTGCACTGTTATACTTTCGATCACTGGCTCACTCTTCTTTATTATGAATTCTAAAATTTATGTTACCACTTCTGGAATGACACCTACAACTAGTGCTATATCTCAGGCCTCAGGTACAGGCGATTCGGTGAGAGATTTATCTGCATTTATTCACCAGGTGATTGAACATTAAATATGTCAACTGTGTCTCCAGACCTCAGCCGACTTCCTCCCAAACAAGCTGAGTCTGTTCAGGAAGATGAGGACTTGAATCACCTATTTCTACGTCCTGATTTTGCTGTGCCTTGCCGTGATTCTCCTGAGGAGTTATTTATGCCTAAAATGGCCTTTTTTTATTTTGTTTCACAGGCGTGTGACGTTTTATCCCTTCCTCTATTTCCCAAGAAGCGCAATTTCCTTACTACATGACCAGTCTTCCCATTCCTATTTGTTTTCCCCCTCTACAGGAACATTTGGGTATGTGATGAACAATGTGCCTCACAATTAAATAAAGGGTTTAACATGCCTCACCCTCCATGCACTTCAAATCCCTTCAGAGCTGAGGTGCGTGGATCAACCATCAGGAAACTTTGGGTCACTGATCTGTAGATGAAAGGTTTTTGAAGTTCAACTCTCTTCAGGCTTATTATGGTATGTCGGGCTTTGAATTATTTCCTTCCTCCTGTCAGACATTGTCTGGTGATGATTCATTCCGGCATTTCTACGGCGGTAGCATATATCAATCACGAAAAAAGTATCTGGTTCAGATATCGCTGTTTATTAATGTTGGATCTATTGTATTAGACTTACATGCACTACATTTATCTAATTGCTTATGATATTTTGTATTGTATCATCGTTCCCACATCAACCAAACATATCCTCTTGTTTTCCGATGGCTTTGTAATAGGTGGGTTTTTGTTTCCACGTAAATGCATTTGCCACGTCCCTCATTTACAAGTTATCCCTTTTATTGCTGGTACCTGATCCTCGGTCTCTGACTGTCTATTCTTTCAGGAATGATTAGTCGCACAAACACCTTTATTCATCAATCTGATTACTTCATTGGGTGATTTCTCTTATCTGTACCACCCCATACTGAGTCCTTCTGATCATTCCTTAATGAGCAACTCAATCATGGTTTCCACAATTACAACAGCTGCACCTTTCTCCTCCAGTACCTCTTCTTTGTCTTCAGCCTTGGTCAACGGTTCTACATCCAACCATTCGCATCCTTTATCGTTACTCCTGGCTTTTATCTGTTTTCTGGTGAGGATATTAAGTTTCTCCCATCAAGTGACTTTCCTTTTGGCTCATGCTATACATTTTTTTTCAATGTAGATGCATCAGAATATATGGAGAGTGTTCCACAGTTGGTCAGTGATTAGGAAATTCCCCACTGACCGACCTACTTTGGATTGAGAGACAGTGTTTCTTACATGGATTTTTTGTTTGGTCTTATTGCTCTGAGGTTATCGAGCTAACATACCCTATAGCTTTCATGTTTTCTTGATAGTTTTAGTTTTTGCTTCCCTGTCCTTACCATGTTAATGCATTCCTTACAGATTCGTCGTCCTCTAAATGGTCTACGCTTCTGGGCTGAGATATTAATATGGCACTACATTCCCTCACTGTACCTCTTCATTTGAATCACTTTCCTCACATTTAATGTTTTACCTTTCCCTTAAAATATATTTCCTTCTTCTTTTAACATACAGACATCGAAGGTATCATTTGTTTGCCATTAACTTTTAATGTATACTTTACCACCTTTACTATCTTCTTCTTTATCCTGATCATTACTTTCTTCCAAAGATCACGATAACTAGGTAGGGTAATTCTTTCCTTTTGCCTGTTTCACTTCCTTCTATTTTTCATCTCTACCCTCGTCCTGATCCAGATAGACTTTTGTGTCTGATCTTTTATTCTTTGTTGTTATATTGCCCCCATAGCTTCCTTCCTCCTTCTACCATCACTAATTGGATTCGGCTTTTGGTTTGATTGGTTTATTCCTCATTGTTTTCTTCCTTTTGGAAACTGTTCTAGATGTTTTCTCATCAGATGTAACACCTCACCATTTCCTTCGCATCCCATCTTCGTCAACCATTGAAAGAAAACCTATAATCGAGTATGTGGACTACACCTGCTCTATTCGTCTCCCATTATTAACACCATATTGCAGTTTCTTCTTCGTCAGGTTTTCATCCTCCACTTATGGCTGTTCTTCAGGCTTCATTGTTCTGATTGCGACTCTGCCTGGATAAGCTTATATTCATTTTAGTGATGCCTGACTAGGCTTTCTTAATATTGAAATCTGCACTGTACAGCCATGCTGACTTGAGCTTTATCTTCCATGGATTCTCAGTGCTCACTTTTGAGATGACTAGCTCCATAAGATTGCTTGTAGGTGAATAACCTCATGGTTTAGATGCTTCGTAAACTTGCTTATTCCAGACTGTACCACCCACGGACTACATAGGTAAAGCAGAAGAGGATAGTTGTCCATCCCAGTCATGCCTTGAATTGAATAAATCAGAATGGTTTAGTTTTCAAAATAGGGTTTTGTGGCCACTCATTGCACGGTCTCAGGCGATGACATTCTCCAATACATTCTCACCCCTTTCTTCCAGTAGAGAATAGGAGACGTTGCCACTCACAAGTTATAAGTCATTGAAATGGTCGAACATAGAGGTACTACGCTGGATGGGTTCCACAAAGATAGCTATAACCATTTAATTCAGAATAGGACAGCGGTGTTCTGATGGTGTAGATGACGTAATATCCTTAAATTTGCAATTAACCATACAGTGGAACGATACATAAAAATGCAATTCACCCCTTTGATTGGGAACCTTCATCCTACCCTTATGTGGATATTGGTACCCTATTGTTGGTTTTTTGGATTTAGAAAAACCAAACAACAAATATCCTTACACATGCTTATGGTTGTCTTAATTCTTCCCTTAATCTGTGTTGTGGGTCACAATGGAAGTAAGGGGGATTCTTCTGATTCTGTCATTTTTGTTCTTCCTCTTTGTATCTTGTTTCAAGAAAGTTATTATTTTTCAGATAGTTTTAGTCAATTTTGCTGTTAAGGGTGGGTGTGTTGATTTATATCATATAGACATCCTTTCAGTACTGGATATTGGGTCTTCAGATCAACAGATCAACCCTAACACCTGTCATGTTTAAGAGTTGGAGTGGTTCTAGATTCCTTTCTGTCTCTTGAACTTAAGGTGAAGATAGTGTGATCCTCATCCTTCCCCTGCGTGGATGTCAGTTCATAGCAGCATGGGTTTTGGATGTAGTTTTCTCACCAAGTATGGTATGTCTCACCCTAGTCACTCTACACCTAGAGGCACATTTATTGTTTTACCCACTTTTATACTTTGTGAGATTAAGTTACATATTTACATGGTTAGAACCACTGTTCAGCTACAGTTATCTTCCTCTTGGATCTGCTCCTTCTTCTTTTTTTACATTTATCTACTGCACATTTCACTGATGGGTGAAGAGTATACCTTTTTCAGAAGTAGTATAGTTCCCCTTATCAAGTTTTCAGATCTGACTCTCTCACTTCCAGGAATATCCTTAGGATGGTTTTGCGGAGTACTTCTGTCATTTCCTCGCATTGATCCCTCCATCTAATCAATGTGGGATTCTAGCTAATCTTGTGAGTAGAGGAAAGTACCGTATCAGAAGTAATAATTTTCCTTTACTGAAAATGTATATCTGATAGGTATTTCCCTCCTCTCACCTATCTCCCCACTTTTCTCAGATACTTACGCTAAACCTTGAAGTGGTGGTTTAGTAGAGGCGTATAGAGGGAGCCACATAAGTATATAATGCTTCTATTGGTGGAGAAATGATGGATGCTAATTTACAGGAGAGGCACATTGGATTAATTTAATTCCACTGGGGAAAGCACAAGGTTTGTGGCACACGTAAAGCAAAGACCTGCATATAGAAAACAGTACTGGACGAGAGTAGCTTATCTTGTGAGGGAAGGGAAGTGCCGCGTCTATCAGAAATAAATTTTCAGTAGAGTAAAATTATAAAATGGGTACAAACATGAACTAAAAGGGCAATGGTTAGATTAATATGTTAACATTAAAGATAAAATGTGCAATTTATTCAAGTTTATTCAAATTCTCAGGATTTTTTTTTCCCAAAGGAAGTTGATTTTAGTCACGTGCTCTAATAAATTAAAATAAAATAATGTGCAAAAACACAAAGTTAACATCAAAAGGGGCCTACCATGGTCAAGCGTGTTAAGGCGTGCGACTCGTAATCTGAGGGTCACGGGTTCGCATCCCCGTCGCGCCAAACATGCTCGCCCTTTCAGCCGTGTGGGCGTTATAATGTGACGGTCAATTCCACTATTCGTTGGTAAAAGATTAGCCCAAGAGTTTGCGATGGGTGGTGATGACTAGCTGCCTTCCCTCTACTCTTACACTACTAAATTAGGGACGGCTAGCGCAGATAGCCCTCGAGTAGCTTTGCGCGAAATTCAAAAAACAAACAAACAAAACAACAAATGAGATTTGTTAAACCAAAGATAAAAGTAATTTCACAGTAAAATAAGCAAGTTCTAGAATATTAACGGAAAAATAGGAGAATGAGATTTGAGAACTACTGTTTAAATCTCTTCAATATTTTAATTTTACTGAATATTATAAACCGTATGAACTTGCATTTTAACTCACTGTATATCATTATGTGAATTTGTTCTCTTATTTTTATACTCCACATCTGTTGTTTCATGCCAGACAATATGGCTTTACGATGAAACTTTCCCTAAACAATCTATCAAATAATATGTTTTAGCTAAACAATATTTGTACTTTTTTCATTTCAAAAATCATTTTTAAAACTTCTGTTATTGTTTTCCACGTTATATGAAAGCCCACCATTCCAAATTCTGGTGGTTTTGCACATGTGGAATCATACTAAGCCGCAATTTATTTAGACATTCATTTTGTAGATGTTAAGTCGTAGTAGGTTCTTCAGTTTTGTTGGTTGAACCATTATTCAGCTTTTTCATGTTCTTGTATGCTAGGTAATAGAAATTCTTTATATTTAGACATAACTCGTAGTTGCACTAAAATGAATAATTAATGGATCTTGTTTAAATTTTATTAATTGAACTTATTATCAAGCTTTCTGGTTATTGGTTAGATAATGTTTAAATAAAAGTTAATTTCCAAACATAATCACCTTCTTAGACTTAACATGTATTAAATATATTAATTTAAACTTTACACACTGTGCTGTTTAAACAATTCATTCTACCATTAGCATTTCCATTGAAAGATTTGAAAATTTTGGTTTTGAGAATAAAACTAGTAAATTTATGAGAGGTATAAAAGACTGGTGGGCACTTTTAGTACAAACATTTAGTAGTATTTATAAGACAAACCATGACAGACAGCTCTGGATGAGAGAAGGTGGGTAACTATTGGAAATATGTTTTCATTGTCAGTAAACGTTTATTTCTAGTGCAACCATATTTGTTATTTTTTTGTATGAAATGGGATTGGATTACAAATTATTTCCAAATAAGTGTATGCCTGTTATCTGGCTGCAGAATGATGCATGGTAAATCTCTCAAAGAAATATTTTTTACATATTGAGCCACTGGACTTGTTTTGGGCATCATTGCAGGCAAGCTGTTTTGTGCCTGCTCTAAGTGTAAATAATCTTATTTGGAATACAGGTAATCTTTGTGAAATATTTTTATTTGTCTGTATACTAACATACATCCAGTTGTGACTAAACATGTATGATTCATTAACAGGGCCTGTACCTATGATTGTGGCAAACCAGAGTTCACACATATCAGTTTTCAGCTTATGTCAATGATGATAAGTTGCCTTTTTGAGTTGTCCAAGCAACCATACTGCTAATGATACTGAGACACTTAGAACCAATTCCCAGAATATGCTTTTGTTGGTTCATTTCCATGTGTCCAGCATTTCTCCACTTGACTAATTAGTAAACCCTTCAACTATCTTGTTTAACTTCTAGTACCAGCTATATAATTTCTGTTACTGTAAGCAGAGAAGTAATTCTCCTTTCTAGAATAAATCATCAGTGGTAATTAGCAATTTTGCAAATTCTTTAGTGCAGTGTATACATTACATATTTTATTGCATGAATTTGTGGTAAGATTATTACTGATAACTCTTTAATAGCTGTAGTTTATTACTGTTTTTTTATTTTAGAATGATGAGCTGCAATAGTAGTGTTGGGGCCTATGCAGTGCTTACTGATGTCATATGTACTGTGTTGGGGCCTATGCAGTGCTTGCTGATGTCATGTGGTGTTGGGGCCTATGCAGTGCTTGCTGATGTCATGTGGTGTTGGGGCCTATGCAGTGCTTGCTGATGTCATGTGGTGTTGGGGCCTATGCAGTGCTTACTGATGTCATATGTGCTTTCAATTTTTGACTTTGATATACCATCCAAGAGGAGAAATAAGTCATTGTTCTGTTTTAATTAGACATAAGTTAGATGTTAGTGTTATTAATAATGTGAAAGGGTTTGTCCCTTCCTTGGGTTTTCACTTTTTTTTTTGATAAATTATTGTCTCTCCTATTTATTCTGAAAGTGTATTTTTCCATCAGTTATGGCCCTTGTAAATTCCTTATATTCTAGAGAAGATTTAATTTTTTTTTTCTATTGCTGGAATCCTCAAACCTGAGTGAGGGTTGTGTAGTGTTTTTGCACTTGAAAAAGTATGTTGTGTGAAACTATAAGGAAATGCAGGAAGTTCAAATTTCAGAGCTTAGCTGCAAGATTCTCACCTTTATACCCTGTTTTAGTTTCATGAGATCCAGTGAATATTTTAACTTCTTTTAGGGCTGCTTGAGTATTGTACACCTCTATAACATGGGAGCAATTAGTGTGCACAGTCTCTAGGTTACTCACCTGTTGCATGTATGAGGGTAGCTTGAATAGTTAATGTTGTTACAAACTTCTTGAGAACAAATTCAGAGACATAATCAAAGACAAACTTAGTTTGAATATAACACACAAGAATAACTAAAACTCCAAAGATGAGTAAGTATAATGTTACACAAATAATTCTTGTGGATGTTGCACCAGAACTTTACTGTTCTTTCCTTTCATGTTTATCCTACTGTTTTGGGCTTAAAGACTAAATCCTAATGATAGTTTTGCAGTAGCAGTTCAGTTATACTGGTGCTTATTGAATTTTTGTCAGTGAATTCCATAAAGGATGCTGTAATTTTGATTTTAGCAGAAATAAACAAACTGAACAATCACTGTTACCTGTTTTTTGTAACTGATATTCTGAGCAAAATTCATTATATTATGTATTTTACCAAACTTTTGAACCTGTAAATGATTTTTGAATTCCTTTTCTAGATTAACGGTCTTTATGGTCTTGTATTTTCATCTTCACTAAATGTTATTTTGTTATAGCATCAAACATGTCAAAACTTCAATGAACTTAAGAAAATTGCTGTTCTTATGTTTGGCTAGAACATCTGAATTTCCTCATAGTTGAAGACAACTGCTAGACCAAGTACTGAATAATAAATAAAGTCTCCATAAAATATCTTAACAGTGCTTGGTTTCAGCTAAATTTACAATGTGATATTTTTAAATCATTGTTATGTTTATTTTCCTGGGTGTACCTAACTCTTTATTTTTCAAAAGTGTTCTAAATACTTGGTGACATCTTGTGCTTGTTTAATATTGTATTCTTTTAGACCATTTGTGCTGTTATCAGAAGTGTTTGCAGTGGAAACAATACTCTGTATCTTGTTTACTGAATGAAAGAGCAAAGACTTCTGTGTTTTATTTCCGTTCATACAATGTAGGTAATAATAGATTGCTAGAAGACTTTTTTGTTGTTGTCAAAAGAAATTTTAAGTCTTGTTACTTGTACCTTTTTATTCCAGTCTCTCTTCCAAATTGTCTCTGATATAATTTTATCACTGCTCAAGATTTATTTAAACTTAAGATTATCATCCAATTAAAGTTCTTCAATACATTTTTCATTGTTGTTCTCATTTTTTTTATTACATCTACCACCAAAAGTGGATGAAAGTTATATTTTCACATCTGTTTGTATGTGTGTGGGTTTGGGCCAAAATTGGTATACATTTGACTGTAACTAAACTTAAAAGTCATTAGTTTTTGAAGGATAAAGATAAGAGAAAGGTTACAAAAAAAATCCTTATCTGACCTTTTTGTTTTTTGTCTGAATTATCCCTTGATGTGTTCTATTTATAATTCTCAGTACCAGATAGGTGACATCTACTCCTGGCATGTTGTCATTAAACACTAATACATAGACTAATTAGTTACTGAAAAAATAATAAAAGGACCTTATTATTTCTATTTTGATCTATACTGCAATCAAAGGATAAAATAAATGTCCATCAGTTACACATATTTATACCACAGATGATAAACTCTCCAGAAATTATCTGTATTTAGAAATTTCTAGTAAAGAAGCATGTGTTTTGTTTCAACTCAAATATACACAAAAGTGCTAAGCACTATGTCAACCACAAGGAAACAAATCCAAAAATTGAGTGTTGTAGTCTGTATATTTACAGCTGATTCACTTGGGGGGGGGGACAATAAAGAAGAAAGAATTGTCCTTGAATTTTCTTTATTTCTCTACTTGTAACTTTGTAGACACCTGCATGCAAGTCTAAGTTCTGGAACATGCCACAACAATAACATCTCAATAAACATTGGAATATGGAAATTTTACACAATGCCTATTTGCAGGTTTAGCATTAACAACAATGCAAGTTTTGCTATGCTTCACTTTAATTAGTGTTCCTTTTTTCATGATATTTATTTCTCTTTTTCACTTTGTTGAAACTGATCTTTTGTTTTTTGTATTTCCTTATTACTGTTTCATTTTTTTATCCCCCTATGTTTTGCTGCCCTGAGCAAATGCTTATTTTGCTTATTAACTGAGGGCAGCTTTACTTTGAACCCTGATTCACTTAATGGTCATGGTAAAACATGCTTGTGTACATCTGATTTTCAGTACAGTGAAATGAGGGGAAGATTAAAATTATTTTACAAGTGTGGTTTTACTTTGTAATAATTATAATACTAAAATTTAGATTATCATTTTATTATTTTCAATAACATTTTGATTTGAATTAGTCAGTTAAAACGCTTTTCCATGGGTAAATAAACGCAATAAAAATAAAACACACAATAAAATAGTGTGTGGACAACAGGAAGGTCAGACAAAGACTGAGGACGGTGATACCCAGCAAGAGACGCTGACAAAAGCAAATTTGACGTTTTGTGCATGTGTTGTTTTTTTTTTTTGTCTTTCTAAGCTACATCTTTTTAAAATAGTCAAATTTGTTTGTTAATGCAGGATTTTTTTCAAAAGTTTTTTGTTATTCGAGGAAAATAATGATGTTTTCGAGACTTTCGAAGAGTGACAAAAAATGCCTCGAATTTAAGACGCGCCCTAATTTTCAGTTCGGAAAAATGGAAAACAGGTGTCTCTTAAATTCGAAGTAATACGGTATAAAATACAATGCAACAGCTACCACAACTTCTTTATTAGAGAAACAAACAGAAAAATGGAAACCAGATTCAAGGAACATTAAAAAAAAAAAAAGTAATACCTTCACACATTTTCGAACATTGCAAATTAAACAAGCAAAACATAACTATAGAAAATACCCAGACATAAAGGAGGGACAAATATAAACAAATGCAAAATCAAAGAAGCTCTACAAATACAACAACGTAAAACAAAATTGAACCCATATAAAGGTTCACCTTTATAACTAATAAATAATCTAACATCGAACTGCAACTCTCCCTGCAGTCTTATATCCATTTACACTCTCATTCCCAAGACGTGTGCATGGCAATAGTCAGTTTGAAATCCTCTTTGTTAACCTAAAGATGATCTAAGAAGGTCGAAACGTTGTTCTGTACTTTGTTTTAATTGAAATTTTAATACCCGTACCAACAGTCTTCTGAATACCTAACATGATACTCTTACTAGAAAATACTTAGACTATTTTAACAGAGTAAAAAAAACGTTTTTTTTTAAATATTCAAATTCAGGAAAATATGTTTAAAGAATTTGAGAACAGAGAACTTCCATTGTGATTTTTATAAATCATTAAATTTAAATATGTTTTCTACTTTTAAAATTCTTTCTTTGTATTCTTATTTATATTGGTCATTAGAGGAATAAAGATTGATTTGTGATTGTAATAAGTTAACAAACAAATTCTCTGTAATTGTAGCCATTCAGTATCAAGCGATATTCCCTTTCAACAAACTTAATAGAATATAAGAATCCAGAACTAGCAATGACCATACAATGCCATTACGCTACGATTTAATGTTCTCTATCTCTATTGTTTTTGGTTTCTTCAGAAGATATGGGAAATTAAGAAGAGAGACATTTTTATGTCCTAAAATTAAAATGAAGGGAGTTATCAAATTTTGTGAATATTAGTTCCTGATTAATTACTAAAATAGCAAAAGGTCAGACAATATAAGGTAATAAATGAACAAAACAAATATTAAAATTAGAGTACTGAATCATGCTAAGTGCTCTTACATGAACATAGATATCTGATTGCACAGTTTTCACTTACAATGGCATTGGACTCTTAAAATTTAGCTTCTCAGAAATTGAAATATATATATATACACTGCTGGCCAAAATATTAAGGCCAATGAACATAAAGAAAAAATGTGCATTTTGCGTTGTTAGACTCAACCACTCATTTGAGTAGAGCTTCAAAAGATGAAATAAGAAAAGGGAAAGTAAAATTTTTTTTTTTTAGCATTTAATAGGGAAAATGTGAACTCTATGAAATTAGCCTAAATACTAGCTGGTCGAAAGTTTAAGACCATACCAAAAAGAAGTCCTAAACAGGGTAGGAAACGCCAAATAAGAGGTCTCAGTGAGTTGCACGGCCGTCATTGCGAATAACTTCAAACATTTGCTTTGACATGGTCGATATAAGTGTTTGCAGAAGGCTGGCTGGAATGTTATTACAAGTGGTGAAGATGGCTTCACGAAAATCATGCACTGTTGGGAATTGACGTCCATTTCCATAGCTTTCCCTTGCCATCCACCCCCAAACATTTTCAATGGGGTTTAGTTCGGGCGAACACGCTGGATGGTCCAAAAGAATCACGTTATTTGCCATGAAAAAGTCCTTTGTCCTGCGGGCATTGTGGATTGCAGCGTTGTCCTGCTGAAAGATCCAGTCATTTCCACACAAGCGAGGGCCTTCAGTCAATGAGGATGTTCTCTCCAACATGCCAATGTAGGCAGCTGCTGTTTGACACCCTTGTATAACCTGAAACTCCATTGTTCCATGGAAGGAGAAAGCACCCTAGATCATGATGGAACCTCCTCCACTGTGTCGTGTAGAAAATGTCTCTGGTGGGATATCCTTATTGTGCCAGTAATGTTGGAAGCCATCTGTACCATCCAGATTAAATTTTTTCTCATCAGAGAACAAAACATTCTTCCACTTTTCTACATCCCATGTTTGGTGCTTCTGAGCAAAGTTTAACCGAGCTATTTCGTGGTGTGGAAAAAGGCGTGGCCTTTGAAGACGTTTACTGTTTTTAAAGCCTTTCTCACGTAGATGCCATCTTATTGTTCTTGAGCTGCATTCTGCATCCGTAAGGGTCTTAATCTTGTTCGACGATCGGCTGATGTCTCGCCGGACAATTCGTCGAATCCTCCTGTTCAACGCCAGCGAATTTTTTTTTGGTCGACCACTTGAAATTCTCGTTCCGTATCCTTCAGGGTCTTTTAAAAAATTTGCATTAGCCCAATCTCATCAGCGATGGCACGTTGAGAGAGACCTTGCCTTTGCAGCTCGACAATTCTGCCACGTTCAAACTCTGTCAATTCTTTAGCCTTTGCCATGTTTTTACCCAATGTAACACAGGAAATGTCACTAGATGTTGACAACGCTAATGCTTGAACAGAAATGACTAAATTTCGTTACGTGTTTACCGACTAACGCTTCGTTTCACTATGGTCTTTTGGCCAGCAGGCCAGCAGTGTATATATATATAGGTGTGTGTGTGTGTTTATATAAGGAAATGTATATTTCATGTTTTTTTAATCAGATTTTTCAACTGACAACAAATATCAATGAAAATTAAATTAAGTGGCAAGTTGACAAAATTACTAGGCACTTGCCAACTAACAATCATTGTGTATTAATACCTACATTTTACATGGACGTTTCTCACAAAACCTATCAAGAAAAACTATGTAAGTAGTTATAATTTCTACTTATAAAGGTGGCCAATGAAGATATGTGATGGAAAATATACACTAATAATGCTTAATGATAGTTACTTCAACTCAGAATTGTGAAGTGTATACGGTCAGATTTTCTGTGGTGTGAAATATTATTAGTTTTTTTATTTATATTGTTATTAGCAGTGCTTGAAGTGAAGTAAAAACAAAAGTGAGTTGATTTGTGAAATTTCTGAAGCTCAAAAAATTGTTTGGACAGTTATTAAATTTTTGAATTTGTAAAATGAAAGAAAAAGAGCCCAATTTGTTTGTGTATAAGTTTATATTAGGCCAACATGTTTAAGCCTAAAATAACAACTAACTTTTTATAATTGTTTAGCTAAATTTGTAATGATGATATTATCTTATCCTTTTTTTTAGCCAAAGTGACAGGACAAAAGATGTATTCAACATGTAATTGGTTGTTTTCCAACATGGCTTAAAAAGTTAAAGTGGAGGACGAACCAAGTTGATGAATATCGGTAAAAACGTCTGGTATTTATTTAGGAGGCTTTAGATATTTTGCATATGAAATTTGACATTTTCAAATGAAGAAAATAATTTTATTCTTAACATGAAAATTGCCTTGCACTCGAAGTAACAAAGCATCAATATATTCATGAACATTTTTAATAAAAATACTAGTTTAAATAAATCTAATCCGTGATGATAAGAAAATCCACTTGTAAATAAAATTATATGTGTAAAAGTGGCTGGTATGAGTAAAGAAAGCTCTACGTAGAGGAGTGAACAACGTTTCGACCTTCTTCGGTCAACATCAGGTTCACAAAGAAAGAAAGAAGTAACTGACCGATAGCAGACCACATTCCTACACTCAATTACACAACCTCCTTCAAACATGTGGTCAGCTATCGGTCAGTTACCTCTTTCTTTCTTTGTGAACCTGACAATGACCGAAGAAGGTCGAAAAGGTGTTTGCTCCTCCACATAGTGCTCTCTCTATCCATACCAGCCGTTTTTTACATATATAATTAAATAAACCTAATTTTTTTGTGTACAAAAGACTTGTAATATTTACTGAAAGCTTGCCAACCTCTATGAAGATGTTTATACCTTATTAAAAGTTGCTTCAAGGAAATTAATAGTTATTTTGTGGTTACAAACTTTTCACAACAACTGAACCCATAATGAAAGGGTTCATTTTATCTATTCATGCACTAATTTGTCTCATTCCTGCCTCACTTTCATGCAAGATAAAAAAAAATAGTTTCTGTTTCCATTACCTTGCCGTCATAAATATTCGTTGCATCATCTGTTGAACCTTTCTCTTTTGAGAAGCTTACAGTGTCGACTAATGTTCAGGTTGGTGAATGAGTGAGTTTTACCGTTTATGGAGAATGGAAAGAGAAACCTTGTGTAACTCTGTGGATTGCACTTTGTTTCATTGTAACTTTGTGTTGCATCTTGTCACCCATACTAGTACAAGACTGAAAAGGACGATATTTGGTGTAGTTTTTGACAACTGTAGAAATACTGCGGCAGTTCCAAGTCTACTAAAAAGTTTTGGGCCCACCTGAAAAGAAATGGGATGAAATCCCTTCTCATTCCACCCAGCATAAAGCACCATGCTTATTTTAATATGTAATATAAATTACTATAAAGGCAAGGTGCATTTTCACTTTTTTAATTTTGTAACTTAAACTTCATATATAACCTTTTAATTCAAGGCTAATTATCTAACTATGGAAATGACAGACTAGCTCTGTATACCTTTGAATCTGTCATCAAGTTCATTCAGTGTTTGATCAAATTGCACCTCTCCACTCTCCCTCCTGTCCAGTTAGCAGAGAAGTATTTTTTATATGTTTCCAGAACTATCAAGTCCAGTGTGGGTGGTGAATGTATATTTACTTCACTATAGTGTTTTGAATATATTTTTGTTCTTTAACACCTTTTTTTATTTCACATTTCTCATAAGTTTCTTACCTGTCACTCTTCTGGGTAACAATAATGATCTATTTCATTGTGTTTAAGGATTATTTGAATAAAACTATTTCTATTGCTACTGTGGAAAGTTTATATATATATATATATATGATGTAGGAACATTCCCTACTGAGATAACATTGATAGCTGTTGGAAAAGTGAGAAGAATCTAATGTTTAAAATACTTCACTTGTGTATATATCTCATTTTTACTTTTATACTTTTTCATGAACAATATGTAATGTATAACATGATCATTCTTTTGAAAGACATATTTAACATGTCACACCATCATCACTCTTATATAAATCCTTTTATGTATAAAATCATATAAGAGGCATGTTTTAGTCTCATTATGCAACCATTCTTTTTGTGAGTCATAGTAAACATAATTCACAAGGATTCTTAAAATGTGAAAAAGGTACTTGAAATTTTTTTGAGTAAAACATTCAAGGTGTTGAAAATTATTAAATTTCTTTTAAAGCTCTGGAAAAGGTGTATGAAATATTTTAGAGAATTAAAAAATGTGTTTTTTTTAAGATTAAACAGGCTGTTGAAATTATTTTTCAATGATCTATTGCAAAATTACATAGAAAATTTTCCTCTTAAAGCCCTTTTTTGTATACTTTATTGTGTGCATGCTACTTCTTGTAAAAATGTTTTCCTTAAAAACTACAATAATGTTGGATAACTATAAATTTAACATCTATTGGCGAGAAAATAACTTGTATTATGAGTAAATATAATCAAATCTTATTGTTGGCAGTATTTCTGTCTGGAAGAGTGTGGCTTAATAACTTGAACCTTCTTGAAAGTGTAGAACAATTTGAACTATTTTAAATATATCAAAATGATCTACAAACATTGCTAATAGGTTACATGAGACTAATGAAATTTCTTTCCAAAAATGAAACTAATGGAAATTTGAGAAGAGCTTTTTTAAAAGTATGTAGTTTCATAAAAACTACAGTATGAGTGGCAGAATACTTCACCCTCAAATAAAACATTTTTTTTTACTTGTTTGGTAATCTAAACCTTGCTGAGCAACCTGAAGCTTTCATTATTTTATAAGTTTATAAAACCTTTCATATATCAATTTTAAAACACAAATAATGGGTAAGTGAACAAAATATAAATGTAAAACCTGAATACAATTTATGTATTAGTCTAAACACAAGAAACAACGAAAGTGCTACTATGAATGAAGGAGCCATCAATACTAGACAATGATGACAACGTGGTGCATATTTCAAAATAACCATTGTTGGATTATATTATAAAATGAGCTCTTTCTAATGACTATAAACATGTCTAGTAAGTACATGTTAGCTTTTAAACCTTAGACCTTATGTATAGAAGTTGAGGAATGGCACCTGGTAGGGGTTTGTATAATTTATTATTTGTTTTTAATGCATTCAGTAAACTTTAAAACATATCTGTCAATATGCCAGGTAAGCATACTTATTGTTTGGACATATATCTGTATGACTTGCGTTATCTAATTCAAGATATTGAGTGTAAAAACTGAGATTCTACATAGCCTGTGCACCATGTGACAACAAAATTGAAGTATCTCTTTAAAAATCTCTTTTGAAACAAAGAAATTAAAACTTAGATAACATAAAACTTTAAATTATAATGCTAATTTCATTGACATACATTAACTGTAATGTTATTTAATTCAATTTTGAACATAACTTGGTGACTAATGAAGAAAGGGATTTTAAAAAGTGTCATCCTTAAAGGATTAGAAAGCAAGTTAGGCTAGAATAGGTAGGTTACTTAATATTGTATTACTGAATTTTTTTTCTATCAGCCAGTTAGTGAGTCATTTCAGTTTTATAAATTTAGAGTTGTAATTACTAAAAAACAAAACAACAACAACAACTAGGGATCCAAGATAGTACCCTTCACATGAGAAGTTACAAGTAAGTGAAATTGTTGTATTAGCACCTATTGTGAACTTAGGCCTCTCTGTAAGTCATCTTGTATAACTTATACTTAAAGAAATAAAATGATTTTACCATTTTTATGCATTCTTTTTTCCAAATAATCCAAAGAAATCTGCCCAGCAGTAGAAACCATTGCAACACTGATGTTAGAAAAGAGATTATTTTGTTGAAAATAAAATGGAATATCAACTGAACTTTAAGATGATTATATATGCTTAAATAAAGATTATTTGGAATTGATAAAACAGTTGAAACAAGATAAAGAAGGAAAAAAAGACAATTGTTTTTAAAAAATAGGAAAAAAGTGACCACAAACAAGAAAAAGTTCAAGAAAGAAAATAAAGAGAGAGATAAAATTAGATGTAAGAGATGAGAACTAAGAGATGAATTACAAGAATGAAACAAAAATTTGCAAAAGAACTACAAAAACGTTTAATTTGATTAAAGACAAGATAAAACTGTAGAAAATGTATGAAATAACAAATTTAAAAAAGGAAGTACAGAAAGAGTATAATAACAAAATTGAGTTACGAAAGAACATCAATAAAACATAGAAAGATTACTTTAAAAATGAAGTAAAACAAAATCACAAGAACTCGGAGATAAAGTATCAAAAATTGAAATGGTAAGTTTAAAATCAAACCAATCATGCTTCTCTTTATATCCATTCCATAATTTCAATTTAAAATATCATTATTTATGCAGTATGCAATAGAAAAACCAGTCTGGTTATACCTGATTCCATTCCTTATGCTGCCTGTAACTGCAAAACCTTCCAGACTTTTCTATTTATCACAATCTCAAATTACAGAGTGTAGTAAGCCAGTTCAACATTATTGCCCACTCAAAAAAATCTAATAGACTATGATGGAAAGTTATCAATGGGAGGAATATCAGGCTCAGATTGAAATAACACCAAAAGTGAACAGTACAGTAGGCCCTGGTGAATACGACCACTCCCAATAACAACTTCTTTTTAGACACAATTTTTTTCTGTTTGCAGAATGATTTTACATTGATCAGATTCTCCATGAATGATTTCTTGACAACTGATTGCTTTTTGGTCAAAAGGTCAGATAACCACCCCTCTATAGCAATTATTCTACATTTAAATAAAAAAGTATAAATATGTTGTGTTTTCATTTATTTGATTTTATATATACATGTATGTACTATAATCTGAATTGGTGATGATTCAGTTGTAGTTATATTTACAAGAGTGAGTGATTAGATGCCACATTATACAATAAAAATGAATACAAAGGCTGGAATATTTTTCAAATTTTATGTGAAGAATAAGTCACTTACATTTTTAAACGATTATTAGTTCGGTCTTAAAAAAGTGAAAACTTAAACATCTCACACTTCAAGAAAAGGTTGAAGTCATCATAACAGCAGAAAAGGGTGTCAAATTTGTTCATATTTCTGCTGAAATACAGGTTGGCAAAATTCAGATTCAAAAAGCTGTTGTTGGTAAAGTTAAAATCATAGTTATGGGAATCAGCTCTAGTTTGAACCTGAAAGTCCCCAAGGTGCATAAAAATGCAAATCATAAACTTAACAAACTAATGTTTAATTAGTTCTGTGATGCCAGAGCTAAGAACATTCCCGTTTTTGGAAAGATGATCCAAGATAAGTAATCTAAATTATATAAAAGCCAATTTGTATCAAATCAAGCTTCATTTCTCAAAATAGTAAGGGTCATAAAAGCCAAAATGCATTTATTCATGTAGAGTAGTTCCTTTACTGTGTGGCCATAAGGATCCATAAGTGATGTGGATGCAAGAGAGCCATGAAACCTTACAATGGTAGTGAATATTAGTATAATAAGCCTAAACTAAAGATGTAGTATGGGATCACTAGCCTGGAGCCAAGTGCATAACGTTTATAATGAAAGTAAAAATATCGATTCAGTTTTAAACTTAGATCATTTCTGAGTTAAGCTATTTTTGTTATATCACTAACAATTTTTAACAAAAACAAACCTCTGTCATCAGTGAAGATTCCATTTTTTATTTTTGTTGTCTAAATATTTCACTTTATACTTTAAATACATAGACTAACAACAATATTAGGTCATACTTTTGTTGTTAAGCAATATGACATAAAATCCAGTGTTGCCAAAATGCATTGGCTTTTCCATGTATTAGAAGTTATTAATGTAATTGGTTTTTACCAATAATTATTCTTTGAATACACCATAGATTCATTTCATGAATGATCTTTATTAATGTTTGATTTCCTCAACTGCATTTTTCTTTGTTGGTCAAGCATGATTTTTCAAATGTTTTAAATTTCAGTTAACCGTGAATTGTGATATTAGAATATATGCAGTGGTAGTACTTGCCCTGTCATTTTTGATGGGCTATATACTAGTTTTATATAAAACAAAAATAAAAAAAATTAAGTTATTTTTATTGAAATGGTATTCATCATAAGTATTATTATACCATTTTGCTACATCATCAGGTTACTTATATAGTATGTAAACCATTATGCTCAAACCTTAACAGTGGTGACTGTCACAGTTGAGTTTTATCATTCACATTATCTGGTTATTGATCCTATGAATAACAACTTCCTGTCAGATGTGACTTTTTTATCATGGCAGATAGATCGTTTATATCTAGGACGGACTACTGTAAACTATTAATCTTGTTGATTTTAACAACATTAAGCAATTATCAAACATTAGTAATTGCCTTGTCTTACAGATTTGGAGTGTCACATTGAATGAAGTTTCTAATGCAAAATTTAAGAGCAGATTAAGGAGGAAGGATTAGGCTTATCTGAAATTGCTGAAAATGTAGAAGGTCTAGCCAAGTTATCTTATTGAAATACTTCACATAAGTAGATGGCTTCATTGGCATGTGACCAATTCATAGATTTGGTAATGGGTGAGATTCTACAAATTAGGCTAAAACAAAGTAGTGAAGAAACCTTTCATGTTGGTGATGGAGCTTAATCAGTTCAAGTTGTAGATAAATAACATAGCATAATGTTTATAAAAATATGGGACTTATTTGTCCATCTTGGCTGTTCCATTCTCTAAACTAAAAAAATCTTAAGCCAGCTCTTACCATTCATGTACGTATTAATCTTTTTCATAAACTAACTTAAATTTACTGCTTCCACAACATATGAAACTAACCCACTTTAAAGGCCAACCATACTGTTAGAAAAACGAAACTGCCTTAGATTATAATGACTCCTACCCTTTAAAAAGGTATATTTTGTCTCGTAATCCCACTACTCTCACTGTTAAGTATAAAAAAATGATGTATCAGCATATCAGTACCCTTTACAATCTTTAACACTTTACTCAGATCCCTATTTCCTCATATGACAACTCTTCCATCTCAGGCATCATTCTAGGATCCCCTCTCTGAACCATTTCCAACAACGCCTTTCTTAACGTAAGGAACCCAAGATTGAACACAGTATTTCAAATGTTGCCTAACTACTGATTTGTACAATGAAATTATAACCTCTTTAGACTTATATTCAATAATTTAGTAGATGCAACCCAAACTCCTTTTTACTCTGTCACAAGCGACACCACACTGCATGGATGGCTTTAGAGACTGATTATTACACCAATACCCCCTTTCCTTCATAATAACACTGTTAAGGTTATTCCCATCTAAATTATACTTATAATTCAAATTATGATAACCCACATGCATTATCTTGCATTTATTATAATTCAAACCCATCTGCCATTTATTTCCCCAATTCTCCAGCCAAGAATTATGAAATAAAATGGTATAGAAACATAACCTCTCTGTGACGGAGGCCTAAAAAACTCAAGGATTAGTTAGATGACTGTTTGCTTGGAATGTAAGAAGTACACTTTAGGAGAGAAGCTATTTGAATTTGAATTTAAAATGGTATTTTGCCAGGAATAGAATAGAAAAACCTTTAATTAGATAACTATTTCTTATAATTAAAGAAGGAAACTGCAGAGGATGTTATTTTAGTTATATCTTAAAGGAGATATATTATCAGAAACTACAGGCAAAAATCTCTAAAAAATAAAAACTGGTCCCAAAGGATGACAAAAAAGAAATACCTATAAACGTGAAAAATAAGGACATTATCTCCAATACTATAATGAATCAGCCATTGATAACAAAGGAGATAATGTATTGAGGATAAGAATACTTCATCTTCCCTGAGTTAAAGAATCAGTGTTGTAGGCTATGATTTGAATTCATATGTTGTTATTATTTCTTACCTTGAGGAAACTTACATCATATGATAGAGATGGCTTAATGACAGGATCATTTCTGAAAGTTCAGGAAATAATGTAGACATATTAAAAAAAGAGAGAGGTAGGATGGAATACATAAACAATTTATTATCAACTTCATGAGTTTGGTTAGTCAGTTTGTCTATTTCTGTCAGCCAGTTCTTTTAGTTTTGTGAAACTTGAGTTTGTATTTGTGAAGAAGTATTAGAGATAAAAGAAAGTATAACATGTATAGAAGAAGTTAACAATTAAGTCTGAAATTGTTTTATTAGTATTTATTGTGAACTTATGAATTATTGTGAATATAGTAAAGGAGCAGATGGTATATCTGTGAAAGCTTTTGATATTATCATAGTATGTGTGAAAACATGATCAGCTGCTTCATAATCACATAAGCATACAACACTGGTTAATAGTAACAAAACCCAGTCACTTTAGATAAATAATGAAGAGCAGTCCACAGATCCTCAATTATGAGCTTAAAACCATTGCATTATGGACTACAGAGATTGCATTGGCATTGCATTGTGTTCTGTTACATTGTTCTGACAAAATATCCGAGCAGAATTTTCATTTGTCCACTTTGATGTTTTCAGAAGAGTACTGTAGGATTGTCTCTAGAAAATTGAAAACCCCTTACTTTATAAACAATGGACTTGCACCTTATTTTCCATTTAAATTAGTTTAAAATAGGAATGGCAACATTCTCTGTTTGTTCAATTTCTGAATAATGGAATGCAAGCTAAGCTAATAACCACTGCAGTGTAGAATTAGTAAAATGTAAAACCATCAAAAAGATGAGTGTCTCAATAAGTGTTTTGTTCAGACATCCACAGTCAGGAAACTTCATCTAACAAATCCGCTGAAACAGCAGCAGAAACATTTGAGTGAGAGTGTATTATGAAGTTTTATGTCTACAGGACAGAATTTTATGAAAAATAAACTAAACTGGAAAAAATAAAAACGTCAATGCAGAGACGTTTAGATTTTAAATGATTTAACTGTACATGCAGTAAAGGTTTAAAAAGAACTTCACAAGCTGGAATTTTACTATAAACAGTGTCTTTTATTTGCCAGTACATTGACATTTAAAGTAAGTACATATGTTAGAGTAAAAATTTCAAGGGCACATCTTGAGTCATCTTGACAATTGTGATGCTTCAACCTTCCTTACCGAACTGCAGAGGAAGTAGTTGATATCTCAGCTAAAAGTTAAATATAAAATGGCGATAGGTGATAGCAGAAATTTAAAAGTTTGGCAATTACATAATTAATGGTGCTGAGAACATGGAGTTATTGATATATGCTGAATTTACTCCCAGCAAGCAGACCTTAATACTAGCTAGTATAGAGTTTTACAGATGTTGTATTTCACTTTAAAATTTATCAGTTAACAAATGAAAACTTATCTCAAAAAGATACTTCCAAAATCGCTCTGTTTGGGAGTTTCTGGATTGAAATTTTAAAATTCAGCAACTTGTGTGTAAAGACACCCATTTTCTCCTGAGGGGCATGTTACATTGCAGGTGTAATGAGCAACAGTAAGCATTTAAAACTTACCATTGCTTATGAATGACCAGTCAAAAAGGAAAGAATTATACATTATGTGGCTAAATAAGACAAAATCTTGTTTTCCTTCAACCATTGTTTTTATCAAAACGAAATTATAAAATTATGAGTTGCTAGCTTCAGATACTTGTGAAAAGCTACACAGTGGTTTCTGTGCTAGCCATTCAATTTTAAATTGATAGGTTAGAGGGAAGGCAGTTAGTCAATAGCACTCACCGTCTATTGTTGGGCTACTATAACTGAAGGAAAATACTGGACTATTACTCTCATAATGTATTCATAGCCTCATAGTGCACGCAATAGGATGTGAACCACAAATCTTTGGACTCATAGTCTGATATGTTAACCATTGTGAGATAAGGATGAACCATGAATCATAATTTGTACTGCTTCATTTGTTACCTTTTATTTGTATTATTTACACCATTATTTCTCACCTGGATTCTACAGATAACCTCTTGATCAACACTTTGGTTGTTGAAATATCTCATTAGCTCTACAAGGATGAATAAAACATGGCAATGTAATTTATTTAAATAAATTCTTGCCTCAGCACAGACAGCTCACAACTGCCATGGGGTTCCAACCCATTGTTTGAGAAAGATTGGATTATAGTGTGTGTCTCATTTCACAATAAATAATAGTAATCTTAGAGTATTTCAAAAAGTTAGCTATAGACTTTTCCATAAAAAGTGTAGAAACAACTTAAAATATACTATGTAAAGCTGAAAGTTAAACCCATTCATTGCAGTTGAATTCATAGTGTGTTAAATAAAGCTGAACATATATCTTAACCATTATATTAGCTATTACAGCATAGATATTGCAGACTGCATTTTGCTCGTATACTTGTAATGACATCTTAAATGATGTGATAAAATATCTAATTTCAAAACTCCTTAACTTCATCCCCTCCAGTAACACATGGTGATGTCTGCAGACTTACAATGCTAGAAACAGGTTTGCAATACCTGTGGTGGGCAGAGTACAGATAACCCTTTGTGCAGCTTTGTGCTTAACTACAAACAAACAAATGCTTAACTGTATATACATGTACAGTAACAACAGAATGTATTTAGTGTAGTATTCTCATATTCTTAGAACATAGGTTTACCCTTTGAAAAATATTAAAAAGTCCTTGAATTTTTCTCAGTTTTGTAAAAATCCAGAAATAATTGAGGTAATTAATTCAAGAAACATGTCTAATGTGTAAAAATAAAATAATTCTTCTGAGAGACATTTGATATATCACAGTGAGATAATTATTTGAAAATGATCATGTTTAATGTATCACATTAAGATGATTCTTTGAAAATATGTTACAATGTTTCACAATAAAATAATTTTTTATGGCAATATATATCACAATCAGACTATTCTTTAAAGATGTGTGTGTTGTGAACCTCAGTATGGTTCATGCTTTTGAGATAACAGTGTTATTCATATTGAAGGCAGTATTATGTTAATGGTATTTTTATTTTGTTAGTTTCCTTCTTTAATGTAATGACATTGAAATCTTTAAAAAAAAATGTAGATAAATGTTACTATGTTGTTTTTATTTTCATTAGTTTTGCTACAATTATTTTACTGTTCTATAAATTACCAATGCTGGTATATACTGTGTATCTTATTTCATAACAAATAACTGCTTCTGACTTGAATTTTAAGATGAATTACATTTTGGAATTCATTCTGAAAGATTCACAAGGTTCAAAATGCCACCATTTTTGCAAACTAAGGCAAGAAAACTTTGTAAGAAACCTGTTCATTTAATAATTGTATGAAAAAAATCACATTGCTTTGTTTACTACAGCTGTAAGTTACACGTACCTATTTTATTTATAGCTGCCAAACCTTTAATCAGCTTATTTCATATTTACATAAATAAAAAGGTTAGTTATTTACAGTCTGTCGCAGTTCAATTCACTTTGATCCACAGTGTCACAGCTTTGGATTGTTAGAAATCAAGTTTTGACACCCATGGTGGACAGAGCACAGATAGCCCTTTCTGCAGCTTGATGCTTAATACAAATAATCGATCCAGTTTAAATTTGAGTGTAGATTTATTATATTATATAGTTCTTAAAGGCTATTTTTAGATCCAATGTCATGTTTCTCACACTGACAGTTTTCGTGTCAGATTTTTGTTAAAGGATTTTCTAAGGTGTTCTTGCTGTACTTATTTACACTAAGCATCTCAAGTTTTCAAGAGCTACATTTGTGTGTTCAGACACATCTGTTGTACTGTTGACTGTTTCATTGAACAGTTTTTCTTTTAAACTTGTTAAATACTTTGAACTAGTCACAGTGGCTTAGCAGTAAAAATAAAGAGGTATAACAACAAAAATTTTGTTTCAACAGACCAATTAGTCCATTGTGCTTATCAGCAAATAAACAAACAAATGCTTTGAACCAATATATTTACAGTTAGTTTGTGTGAAACGTTCATGACGAGATAAGTAAGATTAACATTTTTTACATATAATTGGAAGCATTCCAAGTTAAAGCAGTTTGTATTATTAATATTAAATTTCAAATACCTTAAGTGAATTGGTATCATTTCAAATTTTCATCAGTTCTGTTTCAGTTACATACTTGTACATGACACTGAATTATTATCTTTGCTCTTTCTCATTCATATGTTTATTTTTATGAAATAAAAAACTCAGCCTAAAAAAAAAAAAAGACTTTAAATTTCTGCATATAGCTTTTTATAGCAACTGCTGCACTAAAGTATACATTTTAGGAAGTGGTAACTGTTGCTGGCAAAGCACCAAAGATTTAACATCGCTGCCTAAATCCATGATTGTATGCCCAATGCATTGAGAGATGGTTGACATTTTACCTTTCTTCTCAGTTGGAAAAACATTCTATCACTTTTTGTATCATAATTTTTGTATTAATGTGCATGTGAACTGGGATTTTGTCACCTACAAATAGCCTCGAAATAGTTAAGTCAGTAGATACATTTTAGTGCATGAGAACATTTGTGTTTTTGCAATTCCTTTGTGACTGTATTTACGTCAATATAAACTTGTGTAATTGTATAACTACTTGTATTCTCATCAGCATAATGTTGTACAATTGTGTAGGTGATTCTATTGTTGTCTGTATTAACTTGTGCAAAACTTGCATTATATTCAACAGTGTGAACTTCCACAACTGTATGATTAATTTATTTGGTTTTCAATAGTACACAGATTGTCTGGTTGACTGTAATATTTATGGTGGCTTTCAGTCCTTTTTAATTAATCATATAGTAATCTAAATCAGCATAGGTAGGTGAATGATATCATGTCATTGTGTCTAATTTATTATTTAATATTATACAGCAAGCCAATCATTTAACAATTGTAATGTAGATTTATTTTCACCGAAATTAAAATTGGAAATAACTGTGTTGTACAGGCCTAATGAATTCCTCGATTCCCCAAATTTAATGGTATGGACATCAGTTTTCCCTGGTTAAGGCTCATCAACACAGCTTGTGTCAGAAAAACCAAAGAAATCAGTTAGGGTTCTTATAATGATGATGCATATATAGTATATATGTGTTTGTTTGTTTTTTTTCCACCATATTGTGTCCTAAATCGATATGCCTAATTTATTATTCATTATTTACAGTAATTCATTATTGTGATTCTTATTTCTCAATATGTAAAATGTTTTCACTCATCTTTCAAAATTTATTTTTTCATAGCTAATGATAATTGAGGGCAAGGAACTGAAAGGTTATCCTGTGGTTGTTTGAAACAGACTTCAACAATTCCTGAAAATTCCATCTTTCATTGATTTCACCATCGATCTGTGGTATGCTGTAAGTTTTAATTGTTCGTGCTATTATAAGCTATGTTAGTGATTCATAGGTTATATTATGCACCTATTCACAGCATTACAAAGAAATACTATCAAGATTTAGCCTTTATTTGCCAAGAAACTATCAGTGTACTGTCTAACCATTTTGGTCAGTTTTTCAGTAATGATAAAATAATAACTGCAAAACATTTTTGTGGATTTTAAATATCAAAACTTTTTGAAGGAATGTCTGTGACTTTCTTATGAGTACATTCTCCAGAAATATTTTCACTGTCAAGTTACACAGTAAAACTCTGCAAAGTGTCTTGGTCACAATAAAGGAAGGCACTACTCACCTGTTGATCCATAAGCACAAAAATGTCTTGAAGATTTTTATGTCTCTTCTAGCATTGCCTTATCTAAACTTCTTACTCAACTGTGACTTCCCATCTTACAGTGGCTTGAAGATGATCTTTCATGAAATTAGGAAGGAAACACAAATCTTGTATAGTGACTAAAGTATATAGATGACACATTTATGTATCAAACACTTGAATCATTTGGGCTTAGTTGTATATAGACTGAAGTTAGCAAGTAGCTTTCATCCATTCTTTGTGTAAACATGAAGTTTCTTAAGTACTTACCCAAGTGAAAGGTGGAAGTTGTTACTTCTAAATAGCAATCTCACATATTGTTGAGATTAGAAATATAGTCGGTTTATGGGCATCATTGTTTCTTCAAAACATTGCTGAAAGTTATCAGGAAAGGAAATAACCTTTAAAAGATCATTGTAGAAGGCAAACTTTTATATTTATTTTATGTTGCTCTTTCTTACATAGTCTTAAAACTGTGCAAGTTAAAATTTTATCTAATTCATACCTTGAGTATTGTACAACTGTCTGTACTCATTATGACTCATCTAACCTAAAGTTGTGTTGTGTGTTGGGGTAAATCTGTATACAAGAAAACTTGATGTTATCTATAAACAGTGTTGGTCAGACATAAAGAACAGCAGATAGTTTGAAAATCATAACAAACAATGGGCAACAGTAAAATTGAATAAAAGAGAAAAAGTAGGTACAAATGAAAATCTTAGGTATAGTGAATATTTATTAGAGTATTCAAAGTAGGTGGTGTTGACAGTTAAAGACGTATGTAAGGTTTCATTGCTTGTTAAAAACCATCAGTCATTTAATATATACCACTTGACCTTAATATAACACAACTTTCTTTCTATAAGGTCACAAAAAGTATCTACCCAATATGTTGTAATATTACAATAATAATAATAATATATCAACTTCATGTTGTAAGTATTGTTACTTGTAATATCATTAAAGAATGAATTAGCTCAAAAGATTTGATTTTTTTTATAAACATATACAAACAAAATAATTATTTTGTATAATATAGAATTAATTATATTTTTATTATCTAGTTTACATTAATTTGTATCACCAGCTTTAATTTTAGGTTAGAAATGTTTGTATTATTATTATCTCATTTTATATAGTAGTTTTAAAAACAGATTTTTTTAAAAATAGAAATCTTTTGCATATAAAGGAAATTGTAATATAAGGAACTTAAGTATTATTAGAAGTTATTTGTTACATTTCACATTAACTCTATCACCTATTTGAATTTTTCTATTTATGACAGAAGTTCAAATTGCATCAAGATAAAATAAGTTTTTGAAAGGTTACTGTTTGTTATAGAGAATGGTTTTATCAATAGGAAATTTAATAAGTTTAATGTACCAAAGTATTTAAACATTTATCATATTTTCCTCATATAAACAATTTAAAATAAAGAAATTTCATTAAAAGAGTTTCTAGTTGCTCCCTGATATCTGTACAAGGCCAAAGAGTTGGCAGTTGATGCTGTTAACAAGCTGACTTCTTTTTAGTTTAAAGTTAGGAAACACAGTGCAGATATCAATTTGTGTCGTTCTGTACAAATATTCAAATGTATATTGTTTTAAACAACACAATTGGTTTAACTGTCTTCCAATGTTTTAAAGAATGCAGCTGGTTGAATTCTTGATAAATACTGGTAGTTGAAATACTGACTGTATGATACTTTATTGAATACTGCAATTATGTTATGTAACTGTTGAAATTCTGGACAGACTGGAATTTAAGTTTTGGTGTCAATGTTTTTGTTTAAAGGAATGCTGCTTTTGGTTTGGACACTATATATATATATATATTTTCATTTTCACAATATGTTTTGAAACAGTGTACATACGAAGACATAATGACATGAACAAGACTGTTGTTCAGCTGCAGAAAGTATAATTTGTGCAGTGAAAACTACAAACTTATAACCAAACGTTTTATTAAATTTAATCTGTAGAAACATACCAAAGTGATAACTTAATCTGTGGTTAGGTGTAGAAATCACATTCAAAGTTTACTCCAGCTGTTGTGTTTAGAAGCTTTAATTGTAGTATAGTTTTCAAAAAGTATCATCATCTTGTAACGTTTAAGCACTGACTGGTATTATGTACAGATTAAAATCATATTATTAAATATCTGTAAATACAAATTAGAGGATCAGAAAAATATAGATAATTTACTCATTTGATTAGGATGTATAAGAAACTAATGTGTTAAAATTCACAGCTACTTATTAGTTGTTTCAGGACTTTAAAGCACATTAAAGATGTTATAGCTTAGTTTCAAAT
The DNA here is from genome assembly GCF_004210375.1 of Tachypleus tridentatus. Taxonomy (NCBI): domain Eukaryota; kingdom Metazoa; phylum Arthropoda; class Merostomata; order Xiphosura; family Limulidae; genus Tachypleus; species Tachypleus tridentatus. Next base: position 71,150,316 of record NC_134834.1, on the reverse strand, counting down.
CAGGAATGAAAACAAACATCAGACTTTTATATTCCAACTGTATTGTTTGTATAAAATTGCAACCTATGTCTTGTCCCTATATTGCCACAGTAACCTGTAATTTTTATTTCATCTAGTATTATAAGTTTGACCATCTGGTACTTGTCACTGAGGAAGTTATTAATGCTCACAGGGAAATCATTATTGGCCTTACTGGAGATACTTCTTTTTAAACTTTGCTAAAATCTAGAAAACTTTTAATTTTAAGTTCCTGAAATGAAACTATGTCTTAGTGGACTTTCTTTTGTGTATTTTTAACAAGTAAAAAAACATCCTTGATTGGTGATCCAATAGATCTGTTTATATTCACCTTCATTTTAGTTTTAAGTAAGTATCTTGGGAACTTAGCATCTCTAGTATTAGCAGAGAATTTATTTAATGAACTTTTCCCCCTCACATTGTACTAATAATGATCAGATTATGGACTTGATCAAATCTAATAAAAACTAGTTATTTGTTAAAAGTTGATTTATAAAGTGCATCAAATTATTTCTTATTTCTGCCATTGAGTTTAAAGAAAAACTATGTTTAGGAAGTTCAGCAGAACAGTGTTTGATCGCTGTAATACGTTTTCTAATGTCAAAAGTTAAATACAAGATAAATGATATGAAAAAAAAGGCTGTAGCAAAAAAAATTAGTTCTTAATAATTAAAGTTTAATCCATGATTAGTTTAGAAAGCCTAGTTAAAAAAGGCAGAAATGATCCTGATGGTATGAAAGTATTACTTAAGGGCCTCTTTTGCAAAACAATAATTTCAAATCTGCTTTTATTAATCACATGTAGATGGAGGTGGTCAACTGAACCAACTTTGTATTGGAGAAGGAATGTTAACTATAATTTAGGATTTATTATGTACATGTACACGAAATGTGCAAGTTTGTTGTACACAAAAAACTCAGATGTGTTACATAAGTATTTTGACTCAAGAAGTGAGGATGTCAGTCTGACTCAGACAAGATGTAGTGCAAGGTGATGTTCATGCAAAGAATAAAAATACTTTTGCCCATTGCACAGTTTGAATTTCTGTAACCTCTGGAATCTCCAAATTGCAATTCTATAGGGGTTTCCTCAGTATCCCTACATAGTTTTTTCTTGTATTTATTCTCCTTTCCTTTACCATAAACTGTTGCTAAATGAACAGTGCAGAATAAAATAAATGGTTTGTAACTTTGACATCAAATTAGCAATACTATGTTGAATGGCTCTCTATAGAAGATCGTGACATGGCCACAGAATTAACATAATTTAGACTTTACTTTGGAACTGTAGTGGGTTTATATTGGAAAACGTTACAACTTGTTGATCTATAAAACTAGCCTTACTTCAATACGTGCAATCATGGTTATTGTTTTAAGTTTTGTAAAAAGAAAAACATTAATTTGATTGCCAGAATACCAAGATTTGGAAATGTTGTGTAAAAGCAAATTATTCATGTATATATATATATATATACATATACCAAGCCCAATAATTCATGAAGCTATTACCTGAGTCTTGAGTTAGCATGAACTGATTAAACTATGAATTGCTATATCCACTTCAGAATCATGATATATGACAAGAAGTGGCAACTTCATTTCCTACCAGTTTGTACAGAATAATAAAGTATGTCTTACAAAATTCTATCTAAGTTCAGTAATTAAGAATGACTATTTACAGTTTAAAAAAAAACAAATCAAAATAATATTTCATGACTTACAACCTAATACGGGTTAGGAGCATTCTATCCTACTGTCGTAACCCAATTGTGATTCCTATGAGTTCTCCTTTGTGTGGTGTTTGATGCATTTTGAAATAAAAATATGTTATCGTTGTATATGCTTTCCAATTATTTAGATATAAGAAAGTTTTGGTTTATGTTGAACATTTATTACCATCTCTAATGCAACCAAAGAGTATCAAAATACAAGATTTAAGCAAAAAATAGTTCTTTATTGTAAACATTTGTTACAGGAGGCTTCATTATAATCAACTATCTTCAGAAAAAGTTTAGTATTAACAAAACAAGATTTCTAGAAAGTTCAGTTAGTGCATAACAAATATGTCGTTGTTCTTACTGTTTAATCTTTAACCTCATAGCATATCTCTATGCATTTACATATATTTTTTTAATCAAATTGATCAAACAATATCCTTTGTTATATATATATATATATGTATTCACTATCAACTCCTATAACAGCTTAAATCTTTTTCTATTAATAAATGTGTAAAACTTAGAGCAAAGCATTGACAATATCTTAATTTTATATGCTGACACTTCAAAACCTACAGAATGTATTTCTACAGCATATTAAAAGTAAATCATGAGATGCAGTTGGACATAACTGGAACACTTAGAAGAAGCCTCAAGTTACAAAAATCGTATAAAATTTAATTTTTTTTGAGTAATTTATACCCAAAAACTGTACAAGAACAGGAGAAAAAGAAAAGAAATTCCTCTCCAATTACATATTTATATATAAATTTATGCATGTATAAATCATCTGTATCATGTATAGACAGAACTGTAAAATTGTGCAGTAAGTTTTCAGTTTACTCAACAGTCACAGACTTTGCCAAATTTCTCGGACAGTCAACCTAGAAATAAATAAAAAAAAAATCAAATACTGAATAACTTTGTGATGATGAGAAAAGCACCTTAAGTAAATATATATATTCTCAAGACAGTTGGTATGGGTATTAAAACTTTAATTAAAATAAAGTACAGATCAACATTTCGACCTTCTTAGGTCATCTTCAGGTTAACACTGTTCTGTACTTTATTTTAATTAAAGTTTCAATATCCAAACAGTCGTCTTGAGAATACACTGAACAACTTCCTTGTCAAGAGTTATTTAAGTGCAATGTAATACATTCACACTTCTGCATAAAGTAAACCTAGCAGCAATTATAATATGTTAAGCTAATATAAGTTACTCCAAATCCTGCTATTTTAGCTGTTTTATTGTAAATGCATCTTTAATATGAAAAAAAAAAGTTAAACACATACATTACATCCTCTGAGTACAGCAATGTGGTATGATAGAAGTTGCAAGGGAATAACAGTAAGGATTCCCTGAAGACAATCAACAGTGTGAGGCACCTCAAGTGTATTATAGGCATGTTTCTTGGTCTCTTCATCCCCTTTCTCACAGATAATAACTGGTCGGCCATCTCTGGCAGTTACCTACATGATAACAATGAAAACCCACTGTACTTCACAATTCTTTTTTTTTTTTTTTTTTTTTTCCAGTAATGGCATTTTCTAATACTAAAGTCCCTCAAGAATAATAGACATATTTGTAACAGGTATCATTTGTGTAGTATAGTCATTAACCCTCTCACTGTCATAGAAAAAGTAAATTTCCTTTTAAAATTCTTAAAGTTTACTACTTTCTAATCATAGTAAAAAATTTCAAACTCATATTGAATTGAAGAAGATCAAAGAAGATTATTTTAATAATGTTTCAGTGACTTTACATTTCACCATCATTATAGTGATGTTGAGCTGCAGTCACTGAAATGGTAAAGTAAAAAAAAATGTTGGTTTAAGATTTGAATAACTTTCTTAAAAAACAGTACTATTTAAGTCTTTAGGATCATTTAAACACACACAAGCAATTTAAGCTTACACATTTAGCAAGCTTGAACCCTCTCAATAAATTAGAAGATCATATAAACAAATGCAAAGCAAAACACACATTTCAGAAGAAAATATAAAAGAAACAGATTAATTCTTTATTTAATAGTGGATACACACAATATATCTTGAGTAAAAACTAAAACATCAACAATGTTTTCTTCTCATTAGTGGAAATAAAAATAATTATGTAACTTTCTTACCTGCTGAAGAGCATTCATGCATTTTGGATAAACAGGATCTCTTGTGACAACCATGATGACTGGCATATTTTGATCAACCAGAGCCAGAGGGCCATGCTTTAACTCTCCGGACAAAATTCCTTCTGAGTGAAGGTAAGTCAGTTCTTTAATTTTCTAAAAATAGAACAATAAAATTGTAGGTTATGAACAGTATTTTTTTTTAAATACACAGATTTTGACTGATGTGAAATTGAGTTCTGCTGCTAAACATCAATGTTTTTCATCATTAGAAAAATAATGAAACAGGGTTATATTTGCTTGCCAATGGGCAAGTCACGCACCAAAACAACAGGTCTTATAACTGATCCATCTTTCAAATATTTTGTTTCCTTGCCTCTTAAAAACTGTTGCCTTCCACAAAAGGTTCTAATAGTTTTGGTTACATTGGTGTAACAAAAACAAAGCTTTACATTACAAGATCCTAGCCACTTACCAAAGCTCCTTCCATGCAGGTAGCTGTATTGTATCCTCTTCCCATCACCAGTAGTGATTTTTTATCATACATGGTTTTTGAAAGTTCATATACTTTTTCATCAAGCTTCAACACCTCCTCAATTTGCTCTAAAAAGTGAATGAACATACCACAGTTTATAACAACTGGGTTAAGCAGAAGAGAATGCATAATAATACAGATTGTTAATTATCCAAACCATAAGAATAGAGGAAAAGTGAATGAAATGCCTTGATAAAATTGAAATGAATAAATCAATAATTGCATTCTACAAGTAATGTACTTTTATTTTATTTTCTAGAACCATAAATAAATTAAAACTTTCTCAACAATTGTCAGCTACTCAATACACAATCTTCATACAACTCACCTGGAAGAGATTTCAGGCCTTGGATGATTTCACTTCGTCGTGGCTGCATGGAAATTCTGTCCTCGCACATCACTAGTGCAAACATTACTAGAGAAATAAACTGGCTGGTGTAGGCCTGAAGTGAGTAGAAAGAAAAGTATTTCACTCATCTGCTTAAGTAAATAATATCTTTGACAAACTTTAAAGCAGACACTGTTAAATATTCTGAAGGAAGTTTTAAGTCAAAAGATTCTGAGGAACTGAATAACAGATTGATTCGGGAAACACGATAGTAAAGTATAATAGTTGTGTTATTATCTACAACTTTGAAAATAAAAAAATGGTAGACAATATAGAAGCTTGCATTAGTAAATGAAGCCCAAAACGTTAAGTGTTACCGTACTTGCTGAAGAACCAATGTTTAATGTGATGCTTATCATTGATTAAAACTAACTGATATTTAGCAGAGAGCATGAAAATGTGATGGTTTTCCTCAAGAAGGTTTTTCATACTTATTCCAAGTATTTTTAGCTTGCATAGAAATGACAATTCAATCTGCCTGGTGAAGTTTCCTACACATTGCAACCCTTTATCAAAACTAAGTATTAAACAAAACATAAACAATATTTTAGAAAAACATCTGTATAGCATACTTTGTGAGTAATAAGTTTATAAAACACATACTAACTGATTTTCAGAAACCCATATGCAAATGGAAAACAAATAAATTACCTTGGTACTAGCCACACCAATCTCAGGACCTGCATTAATATGGACACCACAATGGCTCTCTCGACAAATACTGCTTCCAACTGTATTTGTCACACCAACAATCAGAGCTCCCCGCATCTTACAATATCTTAAGGCCATCAGAGTGTCAGCTGTTTCTCCTAAAGGAATGGTGTCACTGAATAACTGAAGATTACTTCTCTATGAAATGATCTACATTCACTAACTCCAGAAAATTGATTTAACACAAGTAAATTTTTTATACTGTACTACTAACTTAGTCTACAAAAAACTTGTTTACTTGCATCTGAGAAACAGAAAGAAATCATAGTTTACCTGACTGTGAAATAAAAAAACATACATCATCTCGAAAAATTGGAGTGTTGCGATCCAAAAAGTCACTAGCTAACTCTACCATCACTGGAAGTTCAGTGAGTTCTTCCAAGACCTGACGAGTCTGGAAGCACAAAGAAAAAAATAAAAATGAATAGCTTCAAAACTAAAATGTTATTGTTGACATCAAATTGCACTTAAATAACTCCTTAAACTATAAGTCACATTATACAGTAAAATATTATTTAATCTCTTATAAAATTTATGTACAATATTTTTATATGCCTTCAGTATGAGCACTGACAAAACAATAAGTTTCAAAATGAAATCTTACAGCAATGGCACTATGGAAACTGGTTCCACAACCTATCAGTAACAGCCGTCGGCAGCGCTTCATCTCAGGAATGTAATCCTTGATGCCTCCCAGAACAACAGTCTCCCTTTCAAAATTGACTCTTCCTCTCATAGTGTTGATCACTGACTCAGGCTGCTCAAAGATTTCTTTTTGCATAAAGGAACTGTAGTTACCTGAAATTTTATATAACAACAGAAAAATACTTCAGTAGTTATTAAAAGCTTAAGATCAATATACAATTAAAATTTTGAAATATGAACAACTTAGCACTAGGTGAAAATCTCATATTTAAGTGAAGCAATCTTTGTGCAACATTAGAACTATATATGGCAATATAGCATTAAAACAAAAGTATGTACTAACTAAAACCTAGCCACAGTCATTAACTTTATATATTTTTTAAACTTTAAGGTGTAACGATGTCAACTATAATCCACTCATGCTGTAATTAAGTAAATTACAGTTTTGCATGAGCCATTGGTAACCAAACCATTGGTAGCAATTTCAGAAACACAAAGACTCCAAAACAAACCATGGTTAAAGAAGGCTCTAAAGACTAAGTGAAAAGCTAAACCACTCAGTAAAAACCACACTTACATAGTCCAACCATAAAGCATCCAAAATAATTCCTCATGCTTATAACCTATCATAACATATCAGGTATATTATGAGAAAACAGTTTATCTAAAATTACATTTATATCATTCCAAAAGAATGGAATATCTACAGATATCGTGGTTTATTTTAAACCTTAGAATATCTTGTCAAAAGATAAATTAGACGGATATTTGTCCTTTTTAATATGGTAAGTTTTCAGAAATGATATTTGTGAAAACTACAAGATTTTCCTCTTTACAAATAATCAAAACCACTTATAAAGTCATCAAAGAGGTTATGCTTGCACAATATTATTGATTTCATACATGTAACCATCCAGTATGTCAGAGAAAAACAAATTACTCTAGAGAAACATTTTACCAACAATAAATCATCTACCACCATACCACCATAAAAAAAAAGAGAAGAACAGGTCCTCTTGTTGCTTGCCCAGTATTTCAATCAATAAAGGATACAGTTTTTCTTAGGGATTGAAACCAGGTCTAAATTAAAGCAGATGAAACAAATTGGTTGGCTCTTTAAGTACTGTATACCACTATGGCATTAACATTATTTTGTTTTCAGTAATCTTTTAAATGGAATATATTCCATGTCAATAAAAATGACATTTTTGTCTTCTCTTACAACTGGTTGATTTCACGTTTACTTCACAGACTATTTTTACTTTTTCTTTTAATTTTTTTTATATGGCCTCTATAAGTATATACATATTTTTAATATTTCATTTATGATGCATTTTTAATCTTTCCTACATTGTAATCAGTTGCAGTTTGAATTTTGTTTTACATTTCTTTTTATTTTTTAAATTAATGTTTCTTTTCAGTTTGTTTTTTAACCTATTATTCCACTCTTCCTTTACATTGTAAACCACTTTCACAGATCACTTGATATAAGTAAACACATTATGATGTAAATGTACATTATGTTACTAATTTTTAAACCTCTCACTGCTTTGCACTTCACTACTGAAGATGGAAGGTCTCTGTCTACTTTGTAAAAAAAACCAAAAACACAAACAGTACTTGAACAGTACTTCCATATATATTGCAAAAGTCCTCACTTGCCTTTCATTATCTGTTGGATTTCCATCTTCAGTGTAATGATCTCTCTACCAGTTGTATCATCAAGTGCACGTTTTAGTCTATGAATAGTCAAATCTGCCAATAAATAAAAACAAAATATTACTATTGCATATCATGTCACGAGTGTAATACTTCTTTCACATCGTTCGTAAACTAACCACCATGAGTAATATTATTTAACACACTAGTTAACAAAAATTCTACAGAAACATTCTTACTACTGAAATTTATGGATATCTAACCCTACACATACTGATTTATATTTTTACTGTTTACTTCTGGTGGGGTCAATATATTGCATCATATTAATTAACTTTATACGTTTTTCTCTCAGAGAATTTAGTGTAAAGATTTGCCTTATAAATCTGATAAAATCTTACACTCTCACCACAAGATATACAGGGAATTCTAGCAGTAATTAGTGTAATTAATTGCAATATTGACAGTATATATATATCTTTTCATGATCAGCTGTCTATGCTCTTTGAAAAATGTAGAATTCACATCTTCTCTCATTTATATAATGTATAAAAATTACTTTGTTTCTTGAAGCCTTATAAACAGATGTCCAACTGTATACTTTATAACTCAATAACTCAGCACAATTCATAATTACTTCATCATCAGATTTGAAAAAAAATTGTACAAATAAAAATCCATAATTAACATAAATCGTGTTTAAAAATTCCTATTTTAAACAAAACATCATGAGATGTAAAATATTATGCTATTTATTACATAAGACATCTTTAGACTTAAACATTATTTTAACTTTAAAGTTAGTTCTGTATACTAAAAAATGTAGCTCTTTTATCATAAAAGAAAAGCTTACTGCCATCTGAAACTGCTGCCACATCATCATCCTCAAGAAATATTACACGGTTTGTGTGTTCAATTATAGCACTGAAACATGAGATTAAACAGGTTGTCACTGTCAAGCTACAGCATTGTTAAGTATCCAAAAATCTGACCTTAAGTAATAATTATAACAAAAGGAACCTTTTAAATAGGATAGTTCAGAAATGATGAGTTTGAAAATAAAAGAAACAATTACTAAAGATTTTTAGATTATTCTCAATGAAAATTACTTGTCAGGCACTCATGGAAATATAGCTGTTCAACTGTTCTGTTTTACCTATCACAAACAACTAAACAAACATCACAATGTATCTGGTTTTCTATGGTCACTCTTTATTGAGCACTAATGGCTGTACAAATATCATAAACCATTTTATAACATATAAACCTACATTTATTCCCACAATTTTATAATATTTTAATGTAGGTTTCTGTACTTACTTACAGTTCTAGATCAACAAGATATATGAATGGAACTTGTTTATCTTAACCTTAGAAACTGTTATCGTTATGTGTTATTTGTGGAGATAGAAAAGTTGGAAACTAGTTTTTCCTTTTTTATCACAAGACTTGCCTAGTAATATGGCATTTTGAGAAGTTCTCATAAACTACACATTTGAATATAATATTGAATTTACACTGTGTATAAAATATATGACTTGTATAGTGTGTGATATAAAACCAAATGGTTTAACTCAGAAACTTCTTAAGTTAGTGTTGGAAAGTTTCCAATCAATCAAACAACTACAATACTATTCCAAACAAAATGTGGTTAATTAATTAAGAATACATTATAACACCCCCAAACACAGGGTGAGCATGTTTAGTGTGACGGAGATTCGAACCCGTGACCCTTGGATTACGAGTCGAGTTCCTTAACCACCTGGCCATGCTGGACCTCCAGTTGAGTTCCTAAATTCTCTTGAACTGCTATGGATGCCAGGTTACATTCTGAAATTAAAGGTTGATTCCCCAATAATGTTCAGAAATACTGATCCTCCATAGTTGCATAATGGTACAAATTTAGTTGTTAAGACTTTACTGCCACATGATATGAAAGCAACAATTACAACTGATCATGCCAAAGGTGAACATGTCTTCATTCCAAGAATTATTTTGCTACCAAGTGATTACCCATTTGAATTTATAAAACTTCAATTCCCAGTTACAATTTGTTTTGCAATGTTAATTTATAAGGCACAAAGTAAAAGTTTAAAGGTAGGTTGATTTTCCCTGAAGTAGCCTTGCCTTTCACATGGTTAATTCTATAATGTTCAAGTATACCACAGTGCACTATATAGCTATAAAATAGTTTATATAGTGCATGTAACATTTACTATATAATGTACACAGTACATGTATAATACAAAAATATAACGTATACAGTGTACAATATATATAATTTATAAAACCTGGCATCTGATGCAAAGAAATATTCCACTTCTTTATCTTCACCCATGGGACAAAACTCAGTTGTGGACTCTGACCGCTTCAAGCCAGCTGTATTGGCTGGAATGGTCGATGAATGGCAAGGACGATGATCTGTAAGTAGACAAAATGCACATTAGCTTTCTAATAGAAACTGGTGGATTTAAAAATAATTAAGGAAGTTCCATTTAATTTTTCTTTACTTCATCTTGCTTTCAAATTTAATCAAATGTTCATTTCACATAAAGTTCACTCTTTACTAGAAGTAATCATTTTATAAATGAATATTGTTATTTTCATTTGTAAAAATCAACTGAGAAACATATTTTTATAATAATATTTTGCAATTGTTTGAAAAGCATTTTTTTTATGATTTAACCAAATTTTCAATTTGATGGATATTACCAAACTAAAGATATGTGCAACTGAAATAAGAAATTAGAGTATAGTAATATTGAAATAGTTACTTAAATGCAGAGAAATTAACACATTTACCATAAATTCATTCTTACAAAAAAAAAATAAAAAATGACAACTTAAACATGGAATAATTTTTAAATCTTTAATGTTACCAAAACATATATGTCTTAAAATATATTTTGTATTTCACAAGGTTAAATAACAAGAATTTAATATTCCACTCTTATCTGACTTGGTATTATATATGCACAGAACATAAAACTTTTAGGGTATCACAGAGACATCTTATAATCTTAATCCAGAGATCCTTGGCCCACTTTTTTCTTTCTTTCTTTCTTTCTTTTTTTTTAGTAGCACATGATTTTAAAACCTGTTCTGTTTTATATCAATGTTTAATCTGTAAAACCTTAAACTGACATACTTAAGCTGGTCTTGAAACAAGTAACCAATAATTAATTGCAATCATTCTTATTTACCTTTTCTGCTTTTATTTTTTTACTTTGGAAACTATATACATGGCTTATGTTAAGATTAGTTTCCCAGATGCAAAGCTTAGAACTTAATGAATTTATACAAAATTAACACGCAAAGCTTCAAGCCCAAGTACGAAAAACAATTTTTTTTTACCATAACTAAAGTGTATTTTCATTTTTGAGGAAGCTTGCCAAATGTGTTATTTTCTGTAACATGTATTACATCTGTAACAACTCTTTTATCATAGTTTTCACTGTGCTTTATGTGAATCTCAACCTTAAAAATGTTATGCAACATTAAATATAAAGAAACAATACTAAAAAACAAATATTAAGCAATCCAATTTGAGCTTATAGCCACTTCATTTTTAACTTTCTTACATAAACTTGGGAATACAAAAAAGAATTAAGCAATGAATACCTTCTCTGTCCTTGGGGTCACCCTCTAAATATAGTGGTTTTATACACAGGAACAATCACAAAGCATGAAAAAACACAATGACAATCTCATGAATAGCGAAGTGAGTGAAAAATTCACATAAAATTAAGTTTTCAAAAACAGAGATTTCAGTTTAATGATTAATATGCATCTGTAAAAACAAAACACCCACAAAATAATTCTTGAATTACAATTAAAATAAAAGCTGAAAAATGCAAATTAGAATTATTTTGGTAAAAAACAGTCATCTAGCTGTAAAATTAAAGGACCTTATGGATATGATATGTTTACGTTCAAACTGGAAAAAACTATACAAACATGCAAATGTAAACAATTAAAAGCTAATGTTTATTCCTGAGTAACACACATATAATTGTACTTCCACAAGTAAAATATTTCCATAAAGTTCAATGAAGGATTTTTATTAATTTTAAGAAACTTTTAAATGTTCCATTATTAAAACCTCTTATAATCTCAACTCATTGCTCTTTTTTCATTATCAAAACATTTTATGAAGTCTCAACACATTGCTTTTCATTTTTTATTCTTCTTTTCATAATATGAGCACAAGGCATATGAAAACAAATTCTGGTCACTCAAAGTAAAGTTCTGATGGATATTTTCTTAATTTTAATTGCCTTTGCATTTAGGCATGTGAGAAAACAACAAGCAAAATCAAGGGACTTCACTATCAGATTTAGGGGCTACCAAACATACATTCCCATCACCATCACCAAATTTTCTCCTCAATTCTGCATTGGTTTGATCATTTAAAATGAAATCATCAAGTATGACTAACAAAAACGTCAGTTATTAGATTAATGCTCATATTATGGCATATCTGTAGAGGTTAAGAGAAAAAAATGTCTTTGTTTTTTTGTACATGCCTCTATGTGAGTTATTCAAGTGTTTTTATATGTAGAATATATCTGTGTTAAATGCATATGAAACTAAAAGCAGTATTTGTACCACAGAAAATTCCTCACATGTGCACCATATCTCTTTCAACTGGAATCTTCATCATGCTTTATGTATAAACTTCAAGATTTGTATGCACTATAAAGCATACACTTACACCTATAGACCACAAAGAAAAATCCCATGTGCAGACAGTATATTTAAGGGAATTTACAAGAAACTTGATAATTATGTGAATGATAAGGGCTGGCTTTAAGATTTTATTTTTAATTTATTTATTAATAGTTTCAGTTTAGGTTTTAGAGGATGGAACAGATGAGATGGACCAATAGGTCTCATGTTATCCCACAACATTGTATTAAAATAAATGCAATGTTACAAATGCAAGTATAGACATATATAGTACAAGTCAATCTTTATTTTATTAATTTCCCATTCTTCATAATATGCACTTATGGTATTTAATATGTATAAATACAAAAGCACATTATAAATGTATTTTAAAAAAACAAATACACAATGATAAGCAAGGGCAGAAAGAATGAGAGATCTTTCAAACAACAGGAACAGATTTACAGACCCAGGGTCAAATGTAACTTTAGTCTATTAGCTTGCAAGCCACTGTTATTTTTATTAATTTTGTGATCTGAGAGTTGAGAAATTTAATTAGTATTTTTTTTTAAATTAGTATTAACATAGTTTTCATGTATATGTGAAACATTACTTTAATATTTATTACTACTTATTTATAAAACAGTTCAAATAACCTCACTGTGCATAGGCAGAAAATATATATTTAACACCCTTGTTCCCTTAAGAACCATATCTTACAATAAAATCTGATTTATCATGAACATTTTCAGAAATAATGAATGAAATTGTATACCATAAATGATATAAGCATATATTCATTTTTTTTCTACAGATGTAAGTTTTCAAAGAGTTATTTAATGTTCTTTTATTTGACTGTCACATTATAATTTCAAAACAACTTATAACAAAATATCAAACCTTTCATTTCTAATCATTTTTGTAAACAGCAATCTACAGGAACTATATTCTCAATAATGCTGTACAAATTAACAGTTCTGTATTTATCAAGTGTCTAATTCTTAAAATGTACCAGCTAAAAATTAACTTTGTCATGTACCTGGTTTCTTCTTTTTTTCAGACTCTGGGAGTAGAAATGGAGTCGGTGAATTATGTATGATGGTAACATAAAACAGGTAAAATAATAAAGATTAAAAACGTGATATCAGAGACATTTTGAAATGAAACAAAAAACAAAGTAAAAGCAATATACAAAATACAACAAAGAGCAGGGGTGGATCTGGTGTACCAGCTATTTCTCCAGTTCCTTATTAAACTAATCTTTTTTTACTCTTTGAACTAAAAATATTAAAAGTTACCATCATAATTCTATAAAATAAAATTCATAATTATTACATTATAAAATAAAACAGAATAAAAGTTAAAAATCAAATAGGAATTGTACTCTATCTATTACAAAATGCTTTGCATCACATTTCAATTAAACTTCAGTAATCTATAATGTAAAAACTAAAGGAATATATTGTAAAATATTCCCTATCACTATTTCTTAGAAATTTTTTGCAATTTATCTAAATTTTAGCTTTCAGCAGGTATTAGAGGATAATCTATGTAAAAGAAAGTGAAGAAAGACTATTTTTAACAATACTGTTTTAAAATTACAGTTAAAAGCAAAAAATTCACTATTTACACCCTAATCATACTAAGTAAATAGAATGTGGATGCTAAAAATGAAGGTGGAAAAAGAAGTGTCATTGCAATAACTAAAAATTTTGCTTCTGCTCACACCAATAATTTTAAAACTTTGAGAAAAATTACTATCTTGTCCCTCTCTTAAATTCATTTCTAAAAGTATTATTTTACCAAGAAGCAAACATCAAGGGCCTCATAGGCAAATTCAGAAAGGTTATGTACCTGAAGAACTTTTTCCTGTGGTGTCTGGGGCATAACAAAAAAGGAAGAATCACAAAGAAGGTAACAGGAAACATGGAAAAAATACAAAAGTTTAGTTTAAGTAACTATCAATAATAATTATACCAATCTTTTGTTTTCCCCATTCAAGGTTTAAACCAAAATTGTGAAACTTACTTCTGCCAGAATGATTTTGTATGGTAATAAAACTGTCTTTATCGAAATATAAAAGACTTGAGTGTTTTGTCCTTTAAATGATCAGGATTCACAGTCAAATATTAAGTTTAATTAAGTCTGTTATTAGAACACATTCATTACTGTTGAATTCTGAGTAATACACCTTAAAACACAGCACTTAAAAACTGGCAAATTGAAGAATAATACAACATACTGATGCATTTTTATGTATATTAAAAACTAGATCATTGTATTCTGGCATGTACATTTAAACATCTTCAACAAATAAAAATTCACCATTTATAAATATTGTTTGTAAGGCACTCCTACAATTAAGAACAATGTAATTTCAGTTCTATTAATTAAACTCTTTACTGCTAAACTTGTCCAATTAGTCAAACGTTTTAATACATTAGCATGACATAACATGCAATAATTAATAACAAAAATATACATAATAGATACATATGAGACCAAAAAGACAAAAAAGCACAGTTAATGCATTACAAAAACAGCAGTCAGATCATGCTGCAATGTGTGTGACACAGCAAAAGCACTGGCAGAAAAATAGCAGTATATTTAAATATATATATAATTTATAGTTTAGATTCTGCATGAAAAGACATTGTATAGCATTCCAGTACACCATGACCACCACCTGCAATAAAACACTCTCTTCAAATACCATAACATGTTTAAAATCACACAAAATCAACCTATGAATCATTTGAAACAATTTTATATTCTCATCCATTTCATTAGACTTGTTAGATAATGGTATTTCAGCAGGAAAAAACAAATTCTGATGCACACCCACAGTAGCAGATCATCTCAAAAACCTTCAAATTGATGGGTTAATTTTGTAAAGCCATTTATATAAATTCTAAAAGAGTTATACACACAAACATACATTGGACAGCTTTGATTCCATGTGCTCTACAAGCAAGTCATTATAATGGTTTCTTTAAACTGATTTTTAGATAATATATTTGAACAAGTATCATATTTCAATGCACATATATTGCAATAATGAAAAACACCACAAGCCACACAACTGTATTACCTTCATTGGTTATAAATTAACCTTATATAAGATGAAGTTATTAGCTAGGCACACTCAAACATGTTTTGTAAGCATAAATTAATATAAATTAATATTTTACTTTAAAGAAGCTCCACATTTGTTTTTTCTCTTGATCTTCACCCAACTTTATTTTGCAATTTCAAATAAATAAAAAACCCTTCAGTTCAATCTTTGATTACAAGCCTACCTTTGCTGAAGAGAACAGGAATGTAGTCTGTTGCTAGGTGAGTTTTACTTTTAATTCCCACCAACAGAGGACTTCCACGCCTACAAGATAAAATATTGAAAATAATTTTGCCAGAAAAGCAGCTCAATGTGACTAAAGAAATTTTGAAGAGATTTATTAAATGTATTGAAAAGGTTTATGCATTCTGATTACTGTAACTTCCCACAATCAAAATCATATATAAATTTAATAATATATGATGTGTAAACAACATTTAGCAATTTTCATTAAATACTAAGGCTAAACAATGAAGTACATATAATATATAAAATATATTCTGACAACTCTAAAATATTCAGCAAAAATAAACATGTAAATATTTGTTAATTCAAAGTAACAATCATTTGATTTCACATTCCTTGCATCAAAAGCCATTCAACTAAACCTAAAATATGCAGTTTCTTAATGTTCTTTTTACCATATTATAACAGTTTCACTTACTACCACTTTGACAGAGGTATTTATTTCTAAGCACAATTCTGAAGATTTTAGAATACTGCAAGAGGACCTTTGTTTTCAGTGTTGCTAGCCTTATGCCATATTATTGCCATTATAGGTTTTACTATATTTACCCTGTTTCTAAGATTATATTTTTATTTTATTTATAACTACTAGTATTATACAGATTTGATATAATACTACCAGATAACACTTGCACTTCCATAACCTCCTTATAAAGTTTTTACTAGTTTTATAAAGTATTTTCAAAATTTCATTGTTTCTAACCTGGCTGCCACACACTGTCCTGGATACTTTACACTCTTAAATGCCAGAGCAAATGCCCCTTCCTGCAAAAACATGAAATAAAATCATGTACTATATGAATTATTTATACAATAACACACAAAAGCATTACTTCTTTCTGTAAAAAAAAAAATACTTTCACTAAAAAAACACATGAAGTTCAAAATGATTTTAACTGGTAAAAATGTCTTCTCTTTGTCCTTGTGGAAACATGAATAATATTTCCTTCACATTACATTATAGTTTGGAAGAAAAATAAAATAATTTACATTTATGCATCTCACTCAAAAACTAATTTTTGAAAACTAACAATTTATATGTATACTCAGTAAGGTCATTTATGTTTCTGTTTCAGATACACTTATTATACATTGATAATAATGAAATTACAAAATAAAATAAATTTAATACTAACATACAGTTATAAAAAAAAAGGATGGGCTAACAGTATTGAAGTAAATACCTGTAAAATAGACAAATTTCATTAAAAATCACTTTAATACAGCTTAACATGACTTACCAGTTGCTGAATAACCTGCTCCACAAGCTCCCTAAATGACAGATCTGGGTGGTTATCATGAATGTGCTTAATCAGTTTGGCTATTACCTCAGTGTCAGTTTCAGATTCAAATTTATATCCTTTCTTCAGCTGAAAGTTAAAATATTACGAATTTGATGCTACACACAATAACACGTGGATATGGTTTAACACATCTGTAGTTCTTGATCAATTACACACATATGTAAAACTATGTTGCACGTCTAAGATACTTATTTGGCATTACATACAACTGTACAAGGATAGAGTGTTGCATAACTGTGATATTTAAAATACCCATACAATCCTACATGGACTTGAAGTTATGCACATTCACATAACATAACACTTAAAACAATCTTACATGGATTTGATTTTAAACACAAATCAAATCCATGTAAGATTGTTTTGAACACAAATATATGAGGATACAGTATTGCACGTCAGTGACATATATGAAACAATATTACATGTATTTGATATTAAACACAATTATACATGTATACAGCATTGTACTTCTCTGATGAAACAGCCCTGTTAATATATCTGATTAATTTATTAATGAAGTGTTCCACACTTTATAACCTTGAACCTTTTTCAACTTTAGTATTTCCAAGGTTTTATTGTGGTTTTATGAGAATTAACAAATATATCATGCTTCACACACATAAATTATACGACTTACCAGGAATTGCTTGATGTCACTATAGTTAGTTATTATTCCATTATGAACAACACAAAATTCTGAAAAAGACAAAATACAATTTCATTGATAAAAACCAGCAGCACTAAGTTTCTTGATAAGTATAGTGACAAAAGTCACTGTTTATGTAAAAAAAACCCAATATCATGTTTTTATAACTGGATGAAACCTGCAACTGAAAAAAAACATCAATGAAAGAAGGTTTGAATTTAAATAGAAATAAATTTATTATAATAAAAATAAACAATATGTTCAAAGTTATTGCTTTGTTATAATCTCTAAAATAAAGCTATTTCATAAAGATGGAGTAACAAGTCTTTCTACTAAAAGAACATATATTTAAAATTATTTAAATCAGCAAAGTTTTGTTGTTAGATAAATAATCATACATTATTCTAATGTCTTACCAAAAAGTTTCTTGTAATTGTTTTCTTTATAAACTCAGTTTTATTCTGCAAGTATGCATGCTTGAAAAAGAGTAATAACAATATAAATTGAAACAGGTAATTTCTCTACATATGATAAAGTAAACTGTATTACCAATTGTTTCATCAGAACGATGAGGGTGACTGTTCAACTGACTTGGTGCACCATGTGTAGCCCAGCGAGTGTGAGCAATCCCAACATGAATGTCAAATGATTGGTCAAAATCAAGATCTTCCATATCTAAAGGTAGAAAATCAATCAGGAAATTTATTTTCACACTGGCTCAACCAACTAACAAAATAATTTACACAGTAACACACGTGTCATTTAATGTACAAAAATTTTAATACAAACTATACTACAAATCATCATAAAACAATTACCACAGTGATTACCACTCAACATAATAAATTATGAGAACTCGATTATCATTCAATATAATCAAGTATTATAGTGATTCAGTTACTGTTCAACAGGAAACAACTATCAAGCTACTAACACAATTACAATTTAAACATAATAAATTATCACAGTACTTTCGTACCATTCTGTATGAACAAGGAATCACGGTAACTCAATTATCTTTCAACATAAATCAGTAAGTGTAGTAACTCAATTATCATTCTGCAAAAACCAATTATAATGGTAATTCAATTAGTACTTAACATGAAAGAACTGTAACAGTAACTCAAGTACTATTCAACATAACTAATTAACACAATAATGTAATTACAATTAAACATGAGCAAACTAGCAACTATCTTGATCATTCATTTGCCATTCAGAATCAACCAACTGTCACATTAACTCAATTATCATTCAACATAAACAATTATGACTAATTATGATTTAGAACAAATCAATTATCATAACATAAATTTAGCTATCACTAAACATAAATAGATTATTAGTTGTTTCAATTATCATGAATATCACAGTAAAAGAGACTCACTTATTCCCTATCCCTTAAATACCAATATCTTGATAACTATATTATCATATATTATTAAATCTTATTACGTAAAAGTAGTTTTGCAGACTTGAATAAAATTAATTATAACAACTCATCTAAATAAAGTCACTATGTGTTTTAACACAGATATTTTACTTCTGAAGCTATTTCAAATATACAAATATTTCAAAGTTTGTATATCAGTCTGAAACTTTATCACAATTATTTTAATTCCCTTATAATTTGTTATAAATAAACATTCTTGACTTACTCCAAATTTTATCCTCCAACATTTTAACCTTCCCACTCTGTCGGATGATTGTGGTCTTTCTTCCATCATCATCCTCATCAAATGCAACACCTTAAGGAAGACAAAAACAAAAAGCCAAACAACTATTTTAGTTCAAGTTTTACTTGAACAAGTCATTGTAAATTTATTGACTTGTTCAAAAATAAAATTATCTTGTACCACTTTATTCTGCAACATTGAAACCAACTAACATTCTTACAATAAAAAGTGGCTATTTATTCTGTGAAAGCTAATCTTCAATTACTAACCAAACATCTTAAGTACAAACTATTATTATTACAAGTACTCATTTTTTTTACACATCTTAGTATTTCCTAAGTAAATTTTAAGTTAACTCACTTCACAAACTTAGCTAAAGTATTTAGAAATTTTCCCTACTCTTATTCTGTTTTAACTAACATACACCCACATGTTATTATAATTGAAGTCTAAACCAAAAGAATAACTTTGAGTTCACTGCCTGATAAATTCCTAAAATATAAACTATATAAAACACAGTAGAAGGGAAAAGTTTTATGAAATAAGCTTTATCTAGTTAATCATCCAAAAAATCTTAATAAAACTGGAATACATCAACTGTAGCTCAAAACTGGAAAAGCTGAAGAAAACATTCTTAACATATATTAATAAAAAATATGATTAGTAATATCACAATATCATGTCATACATATGTTTGTAGAAATACGTACAGGATATTCTGAGCAGGCAGTACAAATTCACTAAGTTTTGTTGTTTATTTCATTGTTTAAATAATAAATAAATAGCAAAACCTTTATAAATGGAGTTTCAACTGTGAAAGGCCTGAAAGAATTGTCAAAAAACTATTCATTTTATTTAATCTCTAATGTGCCTGAACAACTGGTTATACAGGGTGTTCGGAAAGTCACTGTGCAGTTTTGTAATCGTATTTTACTCAGTCTATTTCCAGCCAGCAACTGATAGCAGTGTTTAGAAACAAAATAAGAAGAATCCAGGCTTGTATTGATGCCAACGGGGTCACTTTCAGCATTGTTTGTAATTGTAATTCATATTTACCTCCTGTATTCTATATTAAAACATGTCTATTAATAAATATATGTGTACAGTGACTTTTCTAACACCCTGTACAAGTATACAATGAAATCAAAAGCCAGTTAACTACAAATTTATCTATTGATATTACAAGTTTCTTTACTTAAATTCTTGCTAGAACAGAACTAAATATTACGCATGCCAATTCTAATTCTCTTACTGCTATGTTTTTCTTAAATCACTTCTTGTAGTCATACATGTTAATTTGCCAAAACTGAGTGCATTCCAAGAATTGTCTGAGAGCTTTTATTTATTACAATGGCCTACACCTTCATACATTGGAATTTTAAAACTATAAGTTATATTTAAGAAAAATAACTACCTGAATGAAGAGCAGTTTTTAAGTAACTAACTGGAGATAATGGTTTGTTTATAAACTAAAAACAGGTTAGAGTTATAGGAGTTGCAAGTTTACAGATCTGTGCTATAATACCAGAGAATGTTATTGTATTTTTTTTACAATCCTCTCTCTCAAATTGGATAAAAAATAGTCTTTATGCCAAACATCATAAACCTATTGAAACTGTATTCATTGTTATTACTAATCTCATAAGCAAGAAAATTAGCTTTCTTTTTATAATTATATAAATAAGTCATGAACCCAAAGTTTTGATTTTTGGACTAGCCAACTTCTAAGTTGGACGAAGTTAATCTTCCTCCTTCTAATCCCAGTTTAAAGTGATCAGAATTGCCCTAAAAATCACAGATCGGTTAATTTCATTTCTACCCTGTTACAAAATAAATAAATAATAAAGTAAATGTTATAAAATAATTTAATGGCATATAATACCATAACAAAACAGAAATGAAAGTTCGCCAAAAGAAAATGTTGTCTTATGTAATTATTATCTTGTTTTATTTTCAAGAGTGTCGTTTATATAAATAATAGATGTCAGGGCTTACTTTTCCAAAAAGATTTTCATTACCATCGAATTTCCCTCTTGTCTTACACTGCTAAATTAGGGACGGCTAACGCAGATAGCCCTCGTGTAGCTTTGCGTTAAATTCAAAACAAACCAAACCCACCTTACAACCACTAATTCAAATTGTGAAATTAAATACTCTGTGGCAATGGCTATATTAAACATATTTTCAAAAAATAAGCATAAACCTAAAAAAAAAAATTGCTGAAATTCTCACGATCCCCAGCAAAGAGTGCACGTGCTCAGCTTATTTCTATACGTTCTGCTACCATTGTGTTGTACTTGAGCTGGTGTGTGTGTTTCCTTACTTTTCGTTGGTAAAAGAGTAGCCCAAGAGTTGGCGGTGGGTGGTGATGACTAGCTGCCTTCCCTCTAGTCTTACACTGCTAAATTAGGGACGGCTAGCACAGATATCCCTCGAGTAGCTTTGTGCGAAATTCCAAAACAAACAAACAAAACAATTCAAATTGTCTACATTGTTTGTGGTGAATTTCACTATTTTTTTGCCCTTCAGTAACATCGGCTTTCGATACCCGTGTTGGTCAGAGCACAAATAGTCCATTCTGTAACTTTGTCCTTAATTCCAAAGAAACAAACAATTTTTGTTTTGTTTTCTTCTCTCGGTGAATCTGGAGATTCGCCGTTGAGTTTAACAACAGTTCAACCTAGCGCTACCTGTTGACATTAAAAACACTTAGATTATCATAGAGGGCATTGGTAAATGAAACAGTGAATGTATAAACGCGCTGTATACAACAACAACTGTGCAGTACAGACGAAGCATGCTAATAAACTGAGCTCGTGCACATTTTTGCTCGAGAGTTCAGGAATTTCAGCATTTTGTTGCGACCTCGCATTTCTCTTAAGAAAACAAATTTCAAGTAGTTACTGGCACGAAAATTTTGTTTGATATTTTAAGTTTAGCCATTGTAATATATACGAATTCAACGTGGTGAATATAAAATAAAATAAAATTTCTAAACCTCAACAATCGTGAAGCCCAACCAAGCAGAAATAAAAGGTGGCACAGATCAGTAGGGTCAAGAAATACAAGTCATTAATACATACAAAGATGTTGATAGGTATACATGTCTATCTATGGGACGACTTGCGTTCATTAAATAATAAATCTTTTTCTTTTTTTTTTTTTGTACTGGTTAAATCAAAGGCTATAGGCCCATACTTTTGTTTTTTTCAATTCAATGGAAATTAAATGCGACAAAGATGATAGCCAAAAGCAATCAAGATGGCGGTACCTGGTGAAGGAACTTTCCTCGAACGAAGGTTTTTTGATTTGACAGTATATCAGGAATAGAATTGCTCTGAATCATATTATCTACAAAACTCGTTCTGTTAGCCATAAATTTAAAATAATCAGTCATGACTACTGTTTAGGAGTCTTTTGTTAGCGATTGCTACCATTATCACAGGGAAGTTGGAGCACTGCACTTGTTTAATGGGTTTATTCGCTTCCTTTATAACAATGTTAAAATATGTAAGTATGTCAGATAACAGCATAAATTTAACTCTTCCTATTTTAGTTTGTAATCTAAGCACTCTCGCCATCCATTACTGGCTGAGATCCCCAAATCATACAAAATGTATAAGGCAGTGCAGCCTATATTATTCTTTTCTCAACACACATACTAATATTCAGTCTTAATTTGTGCAAAAAAGCATTAAACTTAAAATGTTTGCAACTGAAATTTTGATTGAATTGTTTCTTTTTACCTATCGTCAAAGGAGTGTGTGTATGTGTTTTCTTTTAACAAAGCCACATCGGGCTATCTACTGAGCCCACCGCGGTGAATCGAACCCCTGATTTTAGCGTTATAAATCCATAGACTTACCGCTGTACTAGCGAGGCCGGATGTCAAAGGAACATATATATTTATTACCGAAGAGTTGTTCTCACATAATTCATTAAACAACAACAACAACAAAAACACCTTACATCAACATTATGCCTTTAAATAATTAGTTGGCTAAAATTTTCATAGAAAGAACAAAATTTTTATGACATTTTAAACAAAATTACGTTTACATCTTTTAACCACAAAGTTTTTTACTTCTTGTTAATAATCTAGTGCTTGTTTCTTTAAAGAGTAATGAAGGTTGTAAGCCCTCAATCTTAGAGCTAAGTCATCGTGGAGCAATACTCTAGTGTTATCAAATTGAATTCCTCTTTTCTTCCCTCTTTAAGTTATACCAGAACGTTTTATACATTTGTACTGCAACTCCTAGAGTAATATTTTGAGAAATCAAATAATATTAACAATTGATTTACACTTATAAAACGTTATAATAGTTTTGTAAAATTTAGTCTACTGTGGCGAAAACATATTCACCAGAAACATAATTACGATTTTTTTTTTAAAAGTGGTTTTTCAACGAAATATATCCCCTTCACTGGCACCCGCCGTATGTCTGTGGACTAACACCTCTAGAAAGCAGGTTTCGATACCCTTGGTGTGTAAAGCACAGTTAGAATATTTTCAAACAAATAAATTCAACGGAATCTATAGTGAAAAATTACAGAAGATAATAATTTTGTTCCATGTCGCCACATTTTTTCTTTGTTTTTTGTTGTTCTGGTTTCCATTCCAACTCTTCATCACAGAACTGAAAACTCTAATCACTGTACATTTAGACAGCATCTTCGTAAACATGGGAGATGGTATAATTGTCAGATTTTAACACTTACCTAATTACATATACATTCACTATAAGGCACCCTGTCTTTTTAATTTTTTAAAACAAACTCGTGTTTTTTTTATCAGAAAATTCCATTTCTCCAAAGAACATACAAAAAATACATTTCTCTAAACAGACAAATTAATGAATTTTCTCACCGCGTTTCTACCACGTATTAAATTATTCATTTTGAGTAATAAAAAAGATTAATAGTTATATTCCTCATAACGTTTCTTATTTTACATCAATGTTATATAAATTATCACTCAGTGTAATCATTTCACATAGTCCTTACATTTTTCACAATTTATTAAGCAACATGCTATTGATTATCATAGAAAATGATAATACCATAGGAATCGAATCCCGGATTTTATATTTTAAGTGCATAAATTTACTTCTGAGCCACCAGGGGACCACATTAATTGTAAATAATATTCTATATTACCATTTCTAGGGCAAATTAGAAAACCATATCTTCTGGAGGGACAAATATTTCGGCAATTCTGGCTTCCTTTAACGAATATTAAAATATCGCTTTCCATTGCTATATAATTAATATTTTGCATAATATTAAAATATGTACATAAAATTAAACTTCCCAGTTGAATATAAAATAAGTTACAGTTTTTGACAAATTTCAAATAGTCACGCTTAAATAATTCAAGTTTCGAGTGCTACAAAGTAGTAAAACTGGTTTTAAGATTATTTCAGATTTAGTTGACCTTTTTCTTTCATCACGCTGTTTGAAGCTGGTTTCTTTTATTCTTAACATGCCAACAACTTCGAGTTTTTTGCTCTTTAATGATCTTTTGTCCAGACTAAGACTTGACAAGTCAAGCCAATGACAAAATATAAAATGGTCACCAAGAGCCAAATTTTTGTTAGAATATTACTTGTGTTTGTTAACATACTTTTACGTCATTTAGTTGGGTATTATTTGTGGTATCCCCCGCTAGTACAGCGGTAAGTCTATAGATTTACAACGCTAAAATCAGGGATTCGATTCCCTTCTGTGGGCTCAGCAGATAGCCCGATGTGGCTTTGTTATAAGAAAACACACAATATTTGTGATACGCAGACATCGTAAATAATATTTTCTATAACTTAATAAATGAATATACGTTTATTCACACAAATAATATTTATAACCAGGCCCTCTCAGAGGTTCAGCTGGACCCGGGACTGTTCTATATTTTGAGGCCTCTGTGTATAGTATAAAAGAGATGATGACGTATGAAAAGAAAATTAGACAATCATTAGATCAAAAGAAAAGTCAAACATAATTTGAATAATTTATGTTTAACTTATATTTATTAAAATTATTCAACATTTAATAAATGTTTTTTTTCTAGCCTTTTTCTGTAGATAAAAACAATCTGTGAAACTTAACAAATGAAAGAAATTACAATTGTATACATTTGAAGCCTTCTTTTGAGATTGGGACCTAGACCAAATGACCCTCCTGACTCTCCTTCTATACCCAGCATGACCAGATAGTTAAGGCACTCGACTCGTAATCTGAGGGTCGCTGGTTCAAATCCCCATCACACAAAACATGCTGACCCTTTCAGCTGTGAGGCAATATAATATGACAGTCAATCTCACTATTCGTTGGTAAAAGAGTTTGTTTTGGTTTTTGAATTTCGTGCAAAGCTACACGAGGACTATCTGCGCTAGTCGTCCCTAATTTAGCAGTGTAAGACTAGAGGGAATGCAGCTAGTCATCACCACCCACCGTCAACTCTTGAGTTACTCTTTTAATAACGAATAATGGGATTGACTGTAACATTATGACGCCACCACGGTTGAAAGGGCGAACATGTTTGATGCGACCGGGATTCGAACCCTCGACCATCAGATTACAAGTCGAACGCCTTAACCCACCTGGCTATGCCGGGCTAAGAGTAGTCCAAGAGTTGGCCGTCGATGGTGATGACTAGCTGCCTTTCCTCTAGTCTTACATTGTTAAACTTGGGACGGCTAGCGCAGATAGACCTTGCGTAGCTTTGCGCGAAATTCAAACCAAACCAAACGTCTCCTAATAATTGGGTTTAATTGTAACATAAAACGCTAGTGTCACTTGATAAGAAAAACATGCCCTTTGGACTGACTACCTGCATTATGTTTGTCCCAAGGATTGCATTTATAATTCTCAAGTTGAAAGCATTTAAAGTTATTGCTTAGCCACCGCATCGATTAGCACTTGTTGTGACAAGTGACTTTTAAGAGCCAAACAAAAGCCAACCTCTCGCAAGAAGAGTTAACCACTAACTTGCCCCTTTTCAAGTCTTACAAACTGTGATCTTGGTGTTGTCTTGCATCTTTCAGAACAATTGTAAAAGGAATGTACTTCTGTATTTATAATGCTTAAACTATCATTTGAGATGTTGTGCAATTAGTTTGGTTTTACACGTACATGTATTTAGAGTGTTTGTTGCATGAATGCAGAATACCTAATAAAAATACCAATTAGGGTATATTAAATAACACTTTTCATGTTATTCCAGTTCTTTGCCTTTTAGCGCTATGCAACTCCTTGTAGTAATACAGGTTTCCTAAATCTCTTCCTGCTTTCAAAAAGTTGTTTAAAGTCTATATTTATTTTAATTGGGCGCGAATAGCCTAGTTGCTTTGCACCAAAGAACGAAAATGAACAAACGAACTTATCTTAGCTGTATCAACTCTGATTTTCAATGACAAATTTAGCTCATGAATAGTACTTAGGAAGCTCACAACTTACTACAAAGCTAGCTACAAAATTGTTATAATTGTAAGATTATTCTTTTACAGTATTCACTTTTATGTAATTACTACTTTCAGCTGATTTTTTTAGTTCGAAGAATACAAGCAAATAAAAAGATTGAAGCCGTAAAAGACACACAGAAGGATTAAAACAACAAAAATAGTATACGAACAAAGAGATATGAATAAAGTACATCATAACAACCAGAGCAACGACATGCTAAAGAGCATCAATGCTATAATTATGCATAATGAAAGTGAATTGGAAAACAAAAGCATCAAACATCTCACCCCTGTTCACATCTGTTCAAGAATTCCGCAAACATCATTAAGTATGTCATATAAAAATTGAGAACCCAAATAGTCTACATTTTTCACTACAACCACTACTGTTTGGGCACCTGTAACTGCTGAACATTCCTGCATTAATCTAGCTACACTGTTACTTCATCGAGTTATGTTACTTAGCAGGAAATTCAATAACACTACTTAATCTAGGAACCAGCGCATTTAACATAAATAAACCAGCAACATTATTTATAATAAATCAGCTACACCATTATATCATTAGTGAGATTTGTTTGTTTTAACACCAACACTACCGACATGCGGCTTTGGAGACAAACACATTTATTAAAGGGTCTGATTAAGTTTATTCTAATATTGTATTTGTTGACAGATTTCAGTATTTCTAAAACGTAACAGTAATATTGTTGTAAGTTATATCTTCAACACTTTAATTTAGTTGTTTGCTAGAGAAAGCTGCTAACATGGCGATGATGTTAGATAGAGAAAGTTTAAAAAAGTAGTCCTAATACACCTAAGATGTTTGCTAATATTAATTTTGTTTGTTTTGTTTTTAAATTTCGCACAAAGCTACTCGAGGGCTATCTGTGCTAGCCGTCCCTAATTTAGCAGTGTAAGACTAGAGGGAAGGCAGCTAGTCATCACCACCCACTGCCAACTCTTGGGCTACTCTTTTACCAACGAATAGTGGGATTGACCGTCACATTATAACGACTCCACGGCTGAAAGAGCGAGCATGTTTGGCGCGACGAGGATGCAAACCCGCGACCCTCAGATGACGAGTCGCATGCCTTAACACGCTTGGCCATGCCGGGCCCCCTAATATTAATAATTGAGAGACTTTGTGAAACATCTAGTAAAACGGATTGTCACAGTACAAAAGACTGTTTAGTGTAGATATTATTAGTTAATTTATTTTGTGAATGGGCCTGGCATGGTCAAGCGCGTAAGGCGTGCAACTCGTAATCCGAGGGTCGCGGGTTCACGCCCGCGTCGCGCCAAACATGCTCGCCCTCCCAGCCGTGAAGGCGTTATAATGTGACAAATTTTATTTGTGGACTTAGATCTAAAACTGTGTAGAAATGATAGTAGAGTGTAGCAACTTTACGAAAAAATAAACTAATTTGTTATCGTTACATGAAATAAACTACGTACTAGTTTTACAAATTCGCCGAATAATAGGATATATTACAATAATAAGTTAACCCCTTTTTAAGATATACGCAAGAGTGAAAGCTTTAGTTTAAATGTAACTTCCCAGAGCGACACAGTGATGTACACTAAAGACTGAAGCTATACTGCTATCATTAACGTGATGTATTTGTTGTTGTTTGTTATGCGACAAAAAGTTACACTAAAGGCTATCTATACTCTTCCTACCGCGGGTATCGAAACCCGGTTTCTAGCAGTATAAGTCCACAGACATACCACTGTGCCACTGAGAGACGTGATGACTTAATTAACAGCACGTATACGTAACCATTTATTTGAACTGCATTTCTGGTTTGATTATTCATTAGACTCATTTACTATGGAAGCTCAGAAAAAATCGACCTGAGTTCTTTGTTCCTGGCTTGGTATGGCCGAGTGGGTTAAGGCGTTTGACTAGTAATCTGAGAGTCGAGGGTTCGAATTCCAGTAGCACTAAACATGGTCGTCCTTTCAGCCGTGGGGGCGTTACAATGTGACGATTAATCCCACTATTCGTTGGTAAAAGAGCAGCCAAAGAGTTGGTTGTGGGTGGTGATGACTAGTTGCCTTCTCTCTTGTCTTACACTGCTAAATTAGGGATGGCTAACGCAGATAGCCCTCGTTTAGCTTTGCGCGAAATTAAAAAAACAAACAAACAATCTTTGTTTCCATTCTTGCATGAAGAGTGTCTTTCTTTTACTTCGCCCACCAGTGGTACAGCAGTATGTTTGCGGAATCACACCGCTAGAAAACGGGTTTCGACACCCGGGGTGGGCAGAACACAGAGAGCCCATTGTGTAGCTTTGTGCTTAATTCCAAACAATCAATATTTTACTCCATCAAAAATGTTTTAATAATTTTAGAGTTAGATAACTATCGCTCTGTAGAGAATAAAACATGTATATAATATTTCGAATCTTATGTTATGATTGAGTTTCATATCGTTTTATCATTTTGTAAAAGGTAGTTAATCTCTTTCTTTATTGTAAAAAATTTCAATTAAGCCTCCGAGGCCTGTCATAGCCTGTTGGCTGGAGCACTTATGTGGCTTTGTGCAAAATTCAAGACAGGCTAAAACAGTTAAGCCCCCTATTAAAAGTAGAAAATATCTAGAGAGCATCTGACCCTCCAAGATCGCAATTAAGAATACAACCGAACACCGCCACAGACAGACTCCCAATAAGGGAATGTACTGGCCTAGTGCAATGTGTTCATCTTAATATTTCTTATCAGCATCTGTTTTAATGTTTTTTATCGGTTACGACGTATTGATACAAATATAGCCAAGTTTTGTTATGGATTTATTTGTTGATAAAAGGTGTAATTTACAAAGAATATGGTGAGGTTTAGAGCCAGGTTTGTAAGTAAAGGCAAAGATAACACTTGACACCTTGAAATAAATTGGTCTGGACAACATTTCTGCCAACAACGTTTAAAAGCTCCATGACTCCGGTATCAATGGCTGAAACATCTGAAAACGACATATTTGACATATAACACTTTCTTTCCTTGATAATGTTGTTAGGACTTACTTAATATTTGATTTTGCTTCAGTTTCGTCAGTTGGATAAAGAAAAAATGATTTGTTTGCTTTAACGCAATGTCACATTGGGCAATTTACTTTGTCCATCACGGGGAATTGAACCCTGAATTTTAACGTTGTGAGTTCTAAAAATTATCGCTGACCCATATAAACAATGTTTAAAAAAGTTCTAACTCACCAGCTGAATCATAGCCACGGTATTCCATTCTCTGAAGCCCTTTGATCAAAAATTCTAAAATCTCTCGTCTTGTACGAGGCTCCAAATAGTTCAGATAGGCGAAAATTCCTAAAAAGATACAAAAGATACATGTATGTGTAAAATTTACAATTGCTGCGTAATAATAATATATTTTTATATTAAAGGTTTTGGAGCAAATACCAAATGATAACTTTAATAACAATTTAGTACATAAATTTTACTGAAACGTTACTGTTTTTATAAGCTTTTAGTACAGTAATATTTCACATAGTTTTATTGAGAGATCTACAGTTAGAAGAGAGGAACATCATTCTACAGATAAAGCAACTTAAAGTAATGGGATAACATTATTTATTTATCACGCCAAAATCTCACCTGAAGTAAAAATCAATTTTCAGAAATATCCAAAACTCTCTTTTAATCCTCATAAGTAAAAATACTATTGTTGTACAGTTTTACTTTTATTAATCAAATTAACACCAGGAGCTATTTTCGACCCTTTTTATCTCATACTCTTTATCGATTTGGTATTTTTAAATCTTTGTGTTGATATGTATGTACTTGATAAGACTTATCAAATGTAGGCTATAACTGTCATGTTTTATTATTCTCAAAATTCGAATATTGCACTTAAGAAATCAACAATGGTCGACGTAACATGATTTCAAAAATATGGTAAATATGGGAATTACTAACCTTTCAAACAACTTGAATACAAAGACAATCTTACGTGGACGCAGGCGACATCCATGAAATTTAATTTTTTCAGTCGTGTTTACGTACATATTGGTAAATTATCCATAACAATCCAAATATAAAATTTCCGACAATGGAATTCAAATGTAAAACTATTACGTAGGATAAAAAGCATGTATTTAGGTGTCATAACTAAACACTAAATACAGGGTTCTCGTTATACGTCGCTAATTTTTTAAGGAACACAATGTAAAATTTACCTGCATATACGTCGTCCATAGTTTTTGACGCAGTTCAGCTTAATTCTATCAACACTGGTTCGGTCAGTTTGACCGATCACGTGACCTATTTTTACTCGTTTAAAGGTCTTTATATATTTAATACTTCTAATTTTTAACACAGTGTGTATATCATTACGAAATTTGGCGGGCCTGGCATGGCCTAGCGCGTTAAGGCGTGCGCTTCGTAATCTGAGGGTCGCGGGTTCGCGCCCGAGTCGCGCCAAACATGCTCGCCCTCCCAGCCAAGGGGGCGTTATAATGTGACGGTCAATCACACTATTCGTTGGTAAAAGAGTAGCCCAAGAGTTGGCGGTGGGTGGTGATGACTAGCTGTCTTGTCTCTAGTCTTACACTGCTAAATTAGGGACGGCTAGCACAGATAGCCCTCGAGTAGCTTTGTGCGAAATTCCAAAAAAACAAACAAACAAACAGTCTTTCAGTTAGTATCATAAGACTTTCGCATACAAAAAATCATATATTATTTTGTCGGTGACACTTAACCCTACGTTTTTATACTAATGGCGGTAATGCGCTAAATAATTTCCATTTAATTAATTAATGCACCAAAAACATAGACTAATGACATTCAAGTAGGACAGTAGACAACCCTGAATTCTTTTGTGTAGCTTTGCATGAAATTAAAATATACAAATAAACACGCTCTTATGGTCTCTATCCCCCTATTTCCCATTATTCTTATGGGTAAAAATTCCCCGTTATACACCGTTTTGTTAATTGCTGGAAATTTTCAGTTCGTAACTCCAACGTATAATGAGAACCCGTTGCATGTGACATTTTTTAAATTGAAGAAAACTACCAATAAGAAAGTTTAGAATATTTAATATGTACATTGTTAAGCATGTACAGGATCAAATTCGAAAAACTGAACACGAACTTACAAGTTAAAGTTACTTTGTGATCAATGTGTATACCCTATCACTCTAGTGTTAATACTAACACATCGATGAAACAGGTAAAGGACAGAGCATATATTTTATTAGAGAGCTGCTTCTACTGACTTTTACCTGGCACATATACTTATTAGCTGTATTTAAGATTAGCATTCATCTATTCCAACACACACTAACTAAAACTCATTGCACATTCTTTATTGACTACTTTCGTGGTTTATGTGAATGGCAGTTTTATTACGTTTTTAACAAGGAATCTGAAAGAATTGCTTAGTAATAATTTTCAAAAATTCCGTTTGGTAGGGCAAACCTTCAGCAGACGATAGCTCCAACTTTCTTGAAAACCAAACTTTTAAAAGAACAACTAGTCGAGATCTTGCAGGTTTAAGAACTGGAATTTTTGTTTAATAAATAATTATTAGAAAAGTCAACATTTTCTTTAATTTTATAGTTTGATGAGTTTTGTAACTGAACGAAACCTTGTCTTGTCGGTAGTGACACACAACATTGTAATTAAAATTTTATTATGCACTTTTCGTAACGAAAACAGTATTAAGCTAGAAAACAAAATGCTGACTGTAAATTATTATCAGTTTTACTGTGATGTAATATCACACGTACTTACACATTAAAGTTCAAGTTCTATCTGCTGACATTTATTTTTAATTATCTGTGTATCCTTCACTTTTGTTTACACAGGAAAATCTAAGTTAAATATTACACTTACATATATACACATACACACATTACTCTGAATCGTATACATTAGCACATGACCAGACAATGCATCTTCGTAATGTTGCTAAAACAGAGAAACAAAATTTATTCTAATTTATCTTATATTGTAGGGTTTTTGTTTCTCTTTTTTCTTCCTTTTCATAATGCTTTACCTCAATTTCCGTCGACAGCTAAATTTCATAGATGTAAAAATGGCGTGTTTAAGCGCAAAGCTATGCAATGAACTATCAACGCTAAGCCCACCACGAGTGTCTTACCCTGATATTTAATGTTACAAGGTTACAAGATTGCAGTTGAACTGCAGGAAATTGACAGCTTTATACACATGTATCTATATCAACATATAGTGTGAACGTTACAATGTATGTAGTTAGGGACAACGAATGGGAATTTTTCCACTAAAGGACAATGCTATACAAAATATTCTTTGTATTGCGTTTTCTAAACAGGTAAAAATCGATTATTTTTGTAATACGTTACCTAAACTGGCAGTATCTTTCATAAAATACAAACAGCACAATATCAACTTTAAGTCAAAGACATTACTGAGGTGTGGTGTCCGACCTAGATTCAACAGACAGTCGTAAAACCGGAAAAGGAAATAAAAAACACGATTCTGCACAATGCTTGTAAAACATTAATTCTTCAACGTGACCCTTTCACTAACTTACACTACATTTCACTTAAGATATATAGAAGGTTTGTTTGTTTTGGAATTTCGCACAAAGCTACTCGAGAGTTATCTGTGCTAGCCGTCCCTAATTTAGTAGTGTAAGACTAGAGGGAAGTCATCACCACTCACCGCCAACTCTTGGGCTACTCTTTTACCAACGAATAGTGGGATTGACCGTCACATTATACACCCCAACGGCTGGGAGGGCGGGCATGTTTAGCGCGACGCGGGCGCAAACCCGCGACCCTCGGATTAGGAGTCGCACGCTTTACGCGCTTGGCCATGCTATATAGAAGGATCGAGTGGTTTAATACAATAACGTTTTCTGAGATTCTACCTGAATATCTTAAAAAATAAAGTTGCAGCGTTAAAAAACTGAAAATGTGTATATAAAAAAGTTATCCTGCCCCTTAAAAACACAAAAAGAAACTAAAACCAAAGTTTCGTTATTATAAAAACAGCACTATTTAGGTATGGATTACCCTGATAAGTCCAGACATTTTATTTTATTGAAAATTTATGTACTTTTATTTTCGATATAAAATAATTTTGAAGGACATAACTTATAAATTTTATACTAGAGTGAAATCTTTCTCATCAAGGACCAATATTTTGAAGTGCTTGGCTGAAAAAACAAAGGAAGAATTGTAAACTCTCTCTTTTAAAGACGCAATTGATTTTCGAACTAAGAGTTCAATTGTAAGCCGACAATCAGTGGTTTGCTTTGAATTTCGCGCAAAGCGACACGAGGACTATTTGCGCTAGCCATCTCTAACTTTGCAGTGTAAGATTAGAGAGAAGGCAGCTAGTCATCACCACCCACAGCCAACTCTTGGGCTACTATTTTACCAAAAAACAGTAGGATTGACCGTCACATTATATTGTTCCCACGGCTGAAAGGGCGAGCATGTTTGGTGTAACGGGGATTCGAACCCACGACCCTCAGATTACGAGTCGAGTGCTTTAACCCCATGGCCATGCCGGGCCAGACAATCGGTGGAGTAACTATAAAAATGCACCCGCATAAAAAGTAACTGGATACCATACATTTATATTTCTAAAACTGTAGTTATAATTCAGGCTCTTTATGGCTCTACAACTTTGGGGGACGAGGAACCATACTTAAGCCATTCCGGGCAATGTCACTTCTTAAGTTTCTTAATTGATATATCATGAGCCTAACTTTATTACATGACTTGAATAAAATTGATAAAATTAGAATTACATTATTTAATCTCATTCATAACATGGCAGTCATTTTCTATGATAACTGGTGATATAAATCATGCGTGTGTGTGTTTTCTCATAGCAAAGCCACATCTGGCTATCTGCTGAGTCCACCATAATATTTGTTGTTTTCCAGTCGGTCTGGATAAGCCCTGGTATTGTGAAAAAGCCCTCATCGGTACTGGAAATGGCAGCCGCAATGCTTTTGACATACACCTTGTGCAAATTAATTGAAACAAGACGGAAAATTACGATTGTTTTCAATTTTTTGCGTTTTATTTCTGAGAATCCAAAAATTGCTCACAAATTAATACTTGATATGACCCCCTTTATTTTTCAGAAGATCATTAATCCGCTTTTGCATTGAGTCCACGAGTTGACTACAATCTTTACTAATTTTTGGTTTGCGGTATCACACCTCAATTATGGCTTCAATTAGCTTATCTTTCGTAGTACAGTCTTTTCCTCGAAGTCTTTCTTTACAAATCGCCCAAAATTTTGCTATAGGATTTAATTCCAGAGAGTTTCCAGGTCAGTCCAGCACCTTTATTCGCATTGTAGTCATAAAATTCTTCACAAGTTTCGATGTGTGACACAGAGCCAGATCTTGCTGGAAAATGCCAGATCCATCTGGAAATCTCTTTTTCAATTCTGGAACGACTCTTCTCTGTAAAATTTCGATGTATTGTGGTCCTCGCACCATACCTTCTACGATATGTAAGCCTCCGACGCCTTAGTAGCTGAAAAATCCCCCAAACATCTTCTTCAAGGGATGTTTTACGAACTGATTGATGTGAAATTCTCGAAGTTTCTCACCTGGAGATCTGCAAACACGCAGACTTCTTTGACCCTATACGAAGAAATGAGTCTCGTCAATGAATAACACCTTCCTCCATTGTTCTTGCGTCCAGTTCTTGTATTTCAGACTCCATTGATACCGTTTTTTCTTCATTGATTTGGTAAAAAGTTATTTTTTGACTGGTCTTTTGCCCTTTTAACGCAATTTTGAATGACATAATATTCCTCAAAATTTCGTCATATATCCCAAAAATAGATCGACCGTACTGCAAAACACAGTTAATGACGCCGTCTGTGTGAAAAAATGACTATTAAAGGAAATCAGCGGGTCCATCGAGCCTACACCGGCCGCCATGCCAAAAATATTGTAAAATGACCATTTGTTTTAATTTTCACAAGAGTGTAACATATTTTCATTGCTACCTTATTAAAGATTGTTACTTCTGGAGTATTGTACTTCAATACAGAACTAAACAAGTTAGAAAAATCGATTTCCATTACCTCCATTTTGTGTCATGCTTCCTGGACTAGTGACATGCTCATAGGAGCGGATTGTTAGTTATTAACCTTAGCATGCAATTTGAGCGTTTTTGCAGTGTACAGTGCGTTTAGGTATTCGTAAAATTTGTAAACTGAAATGTGATTTTAACTTAACTGGCTAACATTTCAAATAATTACTCTCACAAACTCATGGAAAAAGTACCCTGAAATTTAGCGGCGAGTTTCCTTTCGGCTGATTGCTTTCCTTTCGGTCGGCAGTAGTTCAAAATTAGGGATTACGGCAGATACAAAGCCCCAGTTTATCATAATCAAATAAACAATCAGACTAACATGGATATCTAGAGAAAAACAACTATCTTAAAGTAACTAACATAAGAAAGCCAAGATTTTTAATATTCAAGAACTTCCTTTCGTGATTTCTTCAAAAGATTACGTTAAGTTACAAGAGGGATATCTGCGCTAGCTGTCCCTAACTTAGCACTGAAAAATCAACCATCCACAGACAACTCTTTTACCAACGAATAATGGGATTAACGCTTCCACAGCTGAAAATGGAAATGTTTGGTAGGATGGGGAAATTAACTCTCAACCAGCAGCGTGTGAGTCGAGTGTCCTCACCACTTGGCCTTGCCTCATCTCATCAAATCATCAAAACTGTTTATAATCGAAATTATTACCTATAAAAACTTACTTTAACAAATTAAAGTAAATTGCTTTAAATTTCAAAGCTTTTCTCATCAATACATCGACAAGACTAATGTCTAAAAATTACTGTCACGAACAAACAGAAACAGGTAATATTTTTTACGAACCCCTAAGGATAAGTTGCAATATTAGTTATTTAAGTTATTTCGTGAAAAAATGTTTCAGTTATTACTGGCCCGGCATGGCCAAGCGTGTTAAGGCGTGCGACTCGTAATTTGAGCGTCGCGGGTTCACATCCCCGTCGCGCCAAACATGCTCGCCCTTTCAGCCGTGGGGACGTTATAATTTGACGGTCAATCCCACTATTCGGTGGTAAAAGAGTAGCCCAAGAGTTGGCGATGGGTGGTGATGACTAGCTGCCTTCCCTCTAGTCTTACACTACTAAATTAGAGACGGCTAGCGCAGATAGCCCTCGAGTAGCTTTGAGCGAAATCAAAAAAACAAACAAACAGTTACCACTGCCACATAATAGCAGAAATTACTAATATTTACAAATTCCACGGTTTACAAAAGTAACATTAAAAAATGGATTTCAACTCTCAGTGAGCACAGCACAGAAAGCTTATTGTGTAGCATTACAATTAACAACAAACATCTGAA
Source organism: Tachypleus tridentatus (assembly GCF_004210375.1). Classification (NCBI taxonomy): domain Eukaryota; kingdom Metazoa; phylum Arthropoda; class Merostomata; order Xiphosura; family Limulidae; genus Tachypleus; species Tachypleus tridentatus. The sequence continues at coordinate 71,113,035 of NC_134834.1, read as the reverse complement.
AAACTCACTCCTACGAAATTTGAAAATTTGCTTTGTATTTCATTTTCTTGTTATTCGCCATACGATTTTTTTGTTCATGAATTGAAATTACACTTATCCTAATGTCCGAAATCTTTGATAATGTTACTTGGTTGTCTTCAAATATCGTTTTACTGTAAAAAATGTATTTCTGTGACTATTTTAAAAGCCTGTAAAACAACAATAACATAAAAAGTAGATACGATTAACGCGTTTAAAACCTTAAAATTATAAACCATATGTGTATTGTACAAAAGCTAGCTTTGCTATTTTCAATGTGGGTAAGTCAAGCTTCACACATTAATTTTCCTGCAAAGACGCAAAACTATGATTTATATATTATCTCATTTACAACTCGAAAAACTCAAAAGATTAGTGGAAACAAGTACAAATAAGTACGAAAAGTGAACAATAGATTCTTGAGAAATGCGCTGTAAAGTGGATCCATTTGCTTTTCAAGATATTAGATGTTACAACGTCAGAGAAACGATAATGTATTTATTTTGTTGCTGTTTTAAAAATTTAGTAGCATTCTTATTATTACATCCTTATTTTATTTGCGTCTTGTCCTAAGAATGAAAGTTACTTACTTCTTTATAGTTGGCAATGCGACTATACTTTCGGAGTTAGTTTCACAGTGCGTAAACTAATAAGCTGAGTTTGTTTACTTTTTTGAATTTCACATAAAGCTACACAGCTATCTGCGCTAGTCGTCCCTAATTTAACAGTATAAGGATAAAAGGAAGGCAGCTAGTCATCACTACCCACCGCCAGCTCTTGGACTACTCTTTTCCAATGAATAGTAGGATTGATCGTAACATCATAACAACCCCTCCCTAGGTGAAAGGGCGAGAATGTTTGATATGACGGAGATTTGAACCCGCGACACTCAGATTACGAGTAGAGTTCCATAACAACCTGGCCATGCCGGATTTGGCTAATAGGCATTTTGCACTTTTGCAGGCCTACTATCTGGTCAAAATTATTAGTGTGCGGTATTAATAATATTGTGCTAATGTTAGTAGCACTTAAATTTATTTTTCCGTACAAATAAAGTAAAAACGAATTAAATTTACCTTTGAACTCTACTGATGTCTTACTCAACCTGAGAAACAGTTATGACCTTTACCCTTTAGTCTGAAGTATGTTTTTTACAACCCAAGAATAAGCTAAGATTTTAACCTCTAAGACACTAATTAATATAGAAACGACTATAATTTGACCTTCGAACTTTTGTAACTCGCTAAGTAAAGAAAGAAATACGGATGATCTTGACTGCAAGAAATACATCTTTTAAGAACACTCTCATCTGGTCTCCATATATCTTGTTTAAACATCATAGTTTTCATGAAATCTTATTTGAAGTTTAGGTTAAAAATACTCGTACATTAAACAGGTACCTATCATAGAACCTCTTACAGAAAGCTCACAGCAAGTACTTGAAATAGAGCAATTGAAAGTTTACGAATCCTACTGTTCAGTAATAACATATACAGATCTCGGTTGACGTCTAAGCTCTGTACTGAGCTTCAGTTACATTATTATGTTTAACTAACATTCACAACTATAAGTGACAAGCTATTGACATTTTAAACTAGCAAGCTAGTATATCAAAAATGACACTAAAAACTCATTAGATACTTGAAAATTATCTTTAGTGACGCTCCTCAAAATGTCAACATCTTAACACCTTTACTGAGACTGAAAGATAAATCAAATCTTTGGCTGGTTGCACTTCCTTTCACGTGTACCAGTTAGAAAAAAAACATATTAGTTACAGAGCACTATAATCACATACAGTACGTGGAAAAATACACAACTAAGTTCGTTTGGATAATTATATCACTTTATGTCGTTTAATACAGATAAGATGACTCGAGCTTTTGTTCAAGTTCTGTAAGTGATGTTCTGAGTGTTAGGAGTGCTTTAAGGAACTTTTCTTTAAGACCGAGATAACTGTTAACTTCATAAGAAACTGAAGAGCCGTTGGAACACTGCAAAAGCGCTACTCTATGAACCCAGAATAAAACAGAAAACACTGCAAATCTTAGCTACTACCATATTTATTTGTCACACTTGGACTGTTGTAACGCTCTTTTATTTGTAGTTTATTACACACACACAAATATATATACATATTCGACTGGTAAGAGTGTCTGGATATCTCACATTCCAAACAGTTATTTGTGTTTAGTTCGTAAAATTTCATACATTAACTTTGATAACCTATATAGTCTGTATTGAATACGAATTTGCAAGTAAAATAAATGTTGATCAAAAGCTTTTCACGAAACAGTAAAATGAAGTTTATTGTAAATATTACAATTAGCATTAAATACCAAATGAAATCATTTTAAAGCACAATTCAAATAGTTTTTTACAAAACATATAGTCATACGTTTAGAATATTTTCTGAGTTATAAACTAAAGAACTTTCTTTTACGAGTATTCATGATTTCAACTGTAATATAACAAAACAAGTCAATTTTTTTCTTACAACTTCTGCATCAAAATCAATATATCATTTCGACAAATCATACGCCACCTAACACTAAAAAAAAATCTGAAAGTCACATTTATAACTATAACAGTCTTTTCATGTTACACAAACTTCTTTTCATGTCGAAAAAAAACCGTTTGAACTTACTACGTACGGGCTAGTTCACGTGTATACATATACTATTGCTAGTTTGAGACGAAACTAGGTGAAGGACAGTCAAACCTGAACATCCTGAGAACGAATACGAGACAACTATTATCCCCCTTTTTTTTTATAACCGAAAAACTATTTAATACAAACTCAATGTAGATAGAATTCACAGACTCTCATGACCAATTAAAAATCGTACAAAATTGAAACCACATTTAAGTACAAAGATAAGAATATTGCCATTTTGAAATATCTAACAAATTACAATCTTCGGTTCTCCTTTAAAGTAAAATATTTTACTATAAATATTTTGATTACTTCATATCATGGATTAGTCATTGCGAATCTTTATCAGAGCAAGACCTCAATTTAAGAAATCTTACACTCAATGATTTCGATAACATCTATATGGACATTTAAAATTGCGTTAATAAAGTTTCTGTTCGGTAGCACATCATGCTTAAGACATGCGACACGAACCTTGTGTGTTAATTAAAAAGAGGACGACGAAAACCAGACACCAGATGGCCTTGTTAGACAAATTCCTCAACTATATTCCGATCAACTCAGGAGAAAGCAGTTTATACATACATGAATAAATTAAAGATATAGGTGGAATAAAACTTATCGTAATTTATTAAGTTAGTTTTTTTTAGTTCCCTGTTTAAAGAACATTATTCACAGTAACTGCTTATTAAATTTGAAACTAAGTTTTATTTCCTTATTGAAGGTTGACACAGTCGTTGAGAACATTTATCAGCTGTTGTTTTCTTTATAAAAATTGTACTTTTGTTACTAAATCTATAAGGACTGTTACATCTACATTATCAAAATTAATTCATCGTTAAACGTTATTTTTTTAAATATGTGTGTGTATGTGTGAGGTCATCGCAGAGGAAATAACTTTGTGGAATTATAAAAGTAAATGTTAAATATTTTCTTCTTTTTCACAATTTGTAGTGCATACTGGAGAGACTTAACACTTTATCAGCAAAGTTAGAAAACTGGTCTTTACTTTCCACATGTTCGCCCTTTCAGCCGTGGGGGCGTTATAATGTGTTGGTCAATCCTACTATTCTTTGGTAAAAGAATAGCTTACGAGTTGGCGGTTGGTGGTGATGACTGCCTGCCTTCCCTCTAGCCTTACATTGCAGAATTAGGGACGGCTAGTGCAGATAGCCCTCGTGTAGTGTTGCGCGAAATTAAAAACAAACCAAACCAAACTTTCCACATTATAATAATAAAGTAATTTTTATTTCAGCTTTGTAGCTTTGTCAGAGCCAGTATAATACAAGAACTGTTTGACGTGAAAACCAGACTGTCAAAACTGATTGTATTATGTTTGTTTGTAATTAAGCACAAAACTACACGATGGGCTATCGAAACCTGGTTTCTAGCGTTGTGAGCCTGCAGATACAGTGCTGTGCTACTTGAGGGTTAATAACACTTTGTAAAAAAAAATTTACTTTTTCTTGTTCCTGGGCAGAAAGTGTTATTTCCCAATTGCTTAAAAGTAAATGAAAAAGAACTATTTTTCTCTTCAAACTTTGCTTTTGTGACCTGGGAACGTATAACGAAAATATGATGGAAAACTATATCTGGGGGCTGATACGTAAAAGGAATTTACATTACAGTCGCAAATCTTGAAAAACTACTCACTTCCAAACATTTTTGTTCATTTTTGTGTAACTTTAGTGTAAATACATGTAAATCTTGATTCATATGTTGTTTTATTCAGACCTTATGTAAATGAAAATGTGCAAATTTGCCCGTTTTTCATAGAAAATAGGTTAATTTCTAAATTTCATTATCCAGGTCACGAAAGCAAAGCTTGAAGGGAATAATGACCATTTTCTGTACTTTTACAACATAAGCAATTAAGAAATAATACATACTATACAGGAACAAAATTTGCGTTACACAGTGTAATTACGTGGAAATAAGGTTGTGCTTTTGCATCACAGCTTTTGACGAAGAAATGGTGAAACGTCGACTGAAACAAAGTTTCGTATTCAGTGATGTCGAGAAAACCCACTTGTAGAGGAATATATATGTAAAAACGGCTCGTTTGGATTGAGAAAATATTTTACGTAGAGGAGCGAACAACGTTTGGACCTTCGTTCATCGTCAGGTTTACAAAAAAAATTATATATTCAAACATCTGACACCGCCCTCTATATTCCGACACTCAATTACACAACCCCTTTTCAAACATGTGGTCAGCTTCCGGTCAGTTACCTCTTTTTTTCTTTGTGAACCTGACGATGACCGAAGAAGGTCGAAACGTTGTTCGCTCCTCTACGTAAAATATTTTCTCAACCCAAACGAGCGGTTTTTACATATACAAAGTTTCGTATTATTATTATCTTGATAATAAAAGTAGTTTTTCTCACTTTACTGTCAAAATATTACTTATGTATGTGAAAATAATAATCAGTCAACTGAATTTGTAGGAAAAGTTTGTAACTTCTTCCAGTTGTTTATTTAAATTACGAAAACTAAAAACAAGTTTGTTTGCTTGCTTTTGAATTCCGTGCAAAGCTACACGAGGGTTATCTGCGCTATCAATACTCAGATTACGAGTCGAGCTCCTTAACCGCCTGGCCATGCCGGGCCTATTAAAAACACTTATATTTCTCCAAAACATGGCCCGGTATGGCCAGGTGGACTAAGACGTTCGACTAGTAATCTGAGGGTCGCGACTTCGAATTCAGGTCGCACCAAACATGTTCATCCTTTCAGCCGTGGGGGCGTTATAATGTACGGTTAATCCTACTATTCGTTGGTAAAAGAGTAGCCCAAGAGTTAGCGGTGGGTGGTCATGATTAGCTGCCTTCCCTTCTTGTCTTACATTGCTAAATTAGGGACGGCTAGCACAGATAGCCCTCCAGTAGCTTTGTGCGGAATTCAAATAACAACAACTCTATAACATATATTTAGTTATATCATTTAGTGAGTCTTGCGCGTTTTTAAATTCTGAATGGTACAATTACCTACTAATTTTCTCAACTTTAAGTAATTAAATAGTACATCTTCTGTGCCCTAAAACACCAGATAACAGTTATTAGTTCTGGAATCGAATTAAGAAATTATATTTTAAATACAACCGTAACTCTTGTTTCGTGAACAAGATTGGTTTGGTTTGGTTTTTTGGAATTTCGCACAAAGCTACTCGAGAGCTATCTGTGCTAGCCGTCCCTAATTTAGTAGTGTAAGACTAGAGGGAAGGAAACTAGTCATCACCACCCACCGCCAACTCTTGGGCTACTCTTTTACCAACGAATAGTGGGATTGACCGTCACATTATAACGCCCCCACGGCTGAGAGGGCGAGCATGTTTTGGCACGACTCGGGCGCGAACCCGCGACCCTCAGATTACGAATTGCACGCTTTAACGCGCTAGGCCATGCCAGGCCCGTGAACAAGAACAATATATATATGAAAAGACTAACAAAGATGAATGATCAATTGAATATTTATAAATCTTCAAGTTTGCGTAGTTTTCCATTTTTTTTTCTTATTGGATTTATATGTTTGTTTGTTTATTTTGTATTTTGAGCAAAGCTACACGAGAGCTATCTGCGCTAGCCATTCCAAATTTTGCAATGTAAGCTAGTCATCACCACCCACCGCCAACTCTTGAGCTACTCTTTTACCAACGAATAGTGCAATTGACCGTCACATTATAACGCTCCCACGGCTGAAACGGCGAGCATGTTTGGTGCAACGGGGATTCAAACCCGCGACCCTTGGATTACGATTCGAACGCCTTAACCCACTTGGCCATGCCGGGCCTTTTCTTATTGGAACTGATGACTAATATAGTTTACCGTATATTACGAACAAATATCAAAAGATAATTTATTAAAGGTGGCGCAATTTCACTGAAGCGTTTAAATAACTAAGAGTGCCCAAGCGATTAGCGTGCTGGAGATATATTCAGAATTCCATGGTTCAAGTTTCGTTACCTTAAAAATAATAAATAAATAAAATTTTACATTGCATTTTGGGGCCGTGGAGATGTTATAAGCATGACAGTCAAATCAAATTCTTCGTTCAAAGTAGAATTAGTAGCCCATGAATTGGCGGTGAGTATTGTTCACTAGTTGCCTATCCACTATTTTTTCAAAATTAGGTGGAAACAACCTTCGAGTAGCTTTGCGCAACATTAAAGTAACAACTGTTAAGAATTTATTCAACGACTCAAATTTACCGGTGCTTGACGTTTACCTACGTACAGGATAGCAACCCTAAAAATACTTTAAAATGAAAGGGATCATTTTAAAACGTATCTCATAATCCCTCAAGTGAACAAAATACCTTGTGCGCATGTCTTTTTATCACTCTCTATTACAAGAGTAGTCTAGTTTAAAAAGACACTACACTTTAATTAGATTGCAATAAGTACAGTTATTAAATGATTGAGTTTAGTTTTCATTTAGTAAATTAAATTGGCCTTTGACGTTATTATTTCTTAAAAGTAAACATAAAATATAAACAAAAATAACCCATTTTCATTTTTAAAAAAGTTAATTTAGAAGATATAGGAGAGAGCTGATGACTTGGTTTATTTCTTGAATACATTTTGTTTGCTTCTGCCTGAGCTCATGTTAGATACTAAGTCATCAATGGAAAACCGAACGATTTGAGGTCAGCAACTAATCAATGTGTACGAACACTTGTAGAATCTGTATTTGTACGTGTGTCCAGTTTATCTGAAGCTTTAAACACGTTGGTCCTAATTTCCCGGTCATCTGTAATCTTGCCCTCGTGCATCGCTTTAACCTATGGCTATTCTCTGACAATAACCCACTTTCTCCTCTTTATAAGTTGGTATTCAGTCCATGGACATTGGGAGTCATGTGGACAGCCTTGTTTGTAACCTTAAATATAAGTTATAATTGTGCCTCTTAAATGATCATGACATACATATAAAGATCCTCAAAGCAATATTTTCAAGGGTTTTATGAACAGTGTTAAACAACTGTTTTCCTTGTAAATAACTCTATGTTCTATGCTTTATGAAGCACTAATGCAAGACTTTGGACACATGAAACAACAGATCGAGAGAGTATAATTGATTCACCTTAATTACTGTTTATATGTTTGATTGTTTGTTTTTTTTAATTTCGCGCAAAGCTACACGATGGCTATTTGCGCTAGCCATTCCTAATTTAGCAGCGTAAGACTAAAAGGAAGGAAGCTAGTCATTACCAAACACTGTCAACTCTTGGGCTACTCTCTTACCAACGAATAGTAGGATTAACCGTTACAATATAAGGCCCCCACGGCTGAAAGTTCAAGCATGTTTGGTGTAACAGGGGTTCGAAAGTACGTTTATATGAGCATTAGTTTGGTAAGGAAAGCTTCTTGCTTTAAGTATATATGATATGACTCACATTTTTGAGGATTGTTCAGGAGTGGGTCATTTATTTGTGTGTAAAGATACGTTTTTCCGTTTGCATGCACAGTAAGTACACAGCGATTATCGAAACCTCATATTTAGCATTTTAATTGCTGATCCACAAGGGGTCGTAAGGTTTAGAAATGAAAATAATAGATATCGTGAACATGTTATGAAATATTCATTATGTCACGAAGTCTTGGTATATTCGTGTAATTCCAGTTTTAGCAGAAAAAATAATGCAACTGTAAAACATTTTAACAAGAACAATTAGGTTTGTCAAAATGTTAAGGACATAATAAAATGTGATAGCTTAATCGCCTTAATCACAAACCACAACCTTACCATTTTTTTAATCGAACGGTTTCAAATTCAACAACGTTCTTATCGAAAATGATTGAATGGTAGTTTGTGTATATGCGATAGCGACTCTATATGTTATCTGGAATCGAAATAATGTATGAAGCCCAGTACACAGCTCAAAAATGTTTTGCAAAAGTATAAAATTCTAGTCAAGCTGACGGTTCAGTTTTGTAATGACTTCTTTGGTTTTTGTTCTTATTTCTTAAATGTCTAGCCTGTTTCTAGATTTTTTTTTCTTAGTTTCACTAGTCAGTCTAGTAAGAACCAGGTCACTTAACAAGTAGACCTTCGTGACTTGAATTTTAGGTGATGCCTGATTTTAAGTGTTTGAGGATCTTACAAGTATAACTGCAGCCTATGAATTGGCGCTAAACACGTTTCTTTTTATAAGAAAAAATGTTAGAAGGTTTTATTGTGTTACCAGTTTTGATTTCTGAACACAACCTCGCAGAGCGAGTTCGAAAGTAGAGGATTAGGCTTAGATATTTAAATATATTTTAAGTATATTATTGTAGTTGTGTTTATGGACCGAATTGTGCATATTCTTAATAGTATACGTTTGCTTACGTATGCAGATAAATTATAATGCCATTGATTACACAGCAGTATAGGAGACGTCCGACCGTCACTGACAGTCATTAACTTGTTGTTGTATGGTATGTTTATTGGGGTACTGTAAGTCTTTAACTTAGTGTTCTTTCTTCAAAATTAACTTAATAAAAATCTTTCGAAGTCATGAATGAAAAGATGGGGGCTGCATGATACGTTAAGCGAGATGTTTGTGCTGAACGCTATAAACGTTTACTTGTATTAAAACGTGTTTGAATTATCACATTTGATTAAATCATAGCATCAATAATGTAATCGGAAAACAACACAAAACTGGCTTTTTTTGTAGTCTGAAATAAATATTTTTTTCCATCTGAATGTAACAGAAACATTTTTAAATAAAGCATAAACAAACTTAGGAATCTTATCAACAATACTACCGAAAGAAAAGGAAATATATAAGATAATTTCTTGTTCATAGAAGTTTTCTAAAGTATCCATCACGTTACCCAAACCTAGAATGAAGTTATACTATTACCAGTAAAGAAGTAGGCTGAGTAGTAGTTCTTCTATAAGATAAGTTAGTTTGCTTAAGCCCTAAAATAACTCGCACAAATATTTTTATAATGGCATTTTAAAAAATCAGAATAAATAACATCTTTTGTGAAGTCTTGACCTTTTTTTCCGAATGACATCATATATTTAACTTATTTGAAAAAGGCTAATTGAAAACTCTATTGCTAACATAGTTTTATTTTGGAAGTCACATTGAGAAAACAAATTAAAGGTAACTTGTTATGACAATATCTTAATTGCATAAAATATTCTAAATTTTGTTTGTTTGTCGTAAAGCACAAAACTACATTACTGGTTGTTTATACGCTACCTACTGCAGAGATCGAAACTCAGTTTTTAGCGTTATAATATATAATCCCACTGATATACTGTAGAGCCACATGGAAGGGGCTCTGCAAAACTCGCACTCACTACTGTCAAAACATGAAAATAATGTTACTTTTTAAGAAAAGCACATACAGAAGTACTTACCACACATTGTGTCAGCACAACTTTTCTTTAATCTGTTGCACTTAAAGTTCTCCTCTTCAGCAAAGAGAATGGGATAATTATTCAGTCAACGTTACTTTTTCTCGAACCTGAACGACCCTCAAAGAAAGTGATGCAGAGACATGAATGGGTAACAATCATTTACGTGTATCACTAATTTGGGATTTGACCAATCTAACTAAACGCTAGATGTCACTAGTGTAAATATAAACAAACTTATTAAAAGTATTTCTAGGATTACGTGATTACGATATGCGAGTAGTGGCAATTAGAAAGTAAAATAGTAGAAACTCAGTATATCAGTAAAAAAAAAAAAATGGGTAAACGAAAAGCCGCAGAAACAGATAACCAAAATAGTGATATCTGCGATTTATTGATGGGTTAGTTGTTTCTGTTACGCTTTGAATTTTCACAATGAAATTTAATGTATATCCACTTTACTATTAGTATTACAAGAATCTGCGAGTGAGAGTAGAGCATGGGTTAGGCTTAACTATATTTTTGTACTGAAATATTTCTCACGTTTTCAGTTTTACTTAACTTTAAGTTCAGTTTTTGGTAGTACTTTGTCATTTTTGATAAATTATACGTAGAATAACGAATAATGACAAAAAGAAGTGGAACATGGTAAGTTATGGTGTAGCTGCTGAGCGATTTCTGAAACGATGTTTATCGAGCGTTCGAGTTAAACAAAGTAAGCCTAAGGCTACATGTGAAAACAGACGGGGTACCAGATTTCTGTTTTTGTAAGTTTCTTGTATATACATCGATCATTTTCGTTGACATTGCTTGGGAATAAATGAAGAAACTGGTTAATATTGAAGTTTTAGCCTACAGGCTCAACGACTATTCCATATTCGTATTTTTAGGGAAGGAGACAGTTGTAGTATTTACAAAATATTTACTTTTTCCAATATATATGAACGAACAATTCATAGATAAGGTGTACAATTTTGAGTTTCATGATAAATTGCAGACTGCATATAGTTATAATGTTAGTAGATGTAATAAATTCATGGATGCTGTATATAGGAACTTCTTGATATAATGTGTTATAAAATAAGTGATAGTATTTAATTATGGTACCATGAATGGTTAGTGTATGTTTATTAGTGGGAAGCATATATGTAGCTTAAAACTTTGGCCATGTAAAATATCCAAGTTTGGGAGCTGAATAAGCACTGTGAACAAGCTTTTCTATAATTTCATATTCCCAGTTTTTTAGTTCTGTTCATACTGATTGACCATTAGGGTAGTCTTTGTTTGCTAGTAAACTTTCAGGTTTAAAATCCTAAAGCTTTCACCCTTTAATTTTGTTTCAATGTACAAAAAATGTAATGTCAAACTTCATTCATTTTGGACCATATTTAGAGATTGCTGAAAGGGGTTGTAGTTCTAGACTGCAAAGACTTGGTACTACATACATATACTCTGTTAGGGAATAATATAGGCTAAACTTTGGACTGGCTACCACCTACAAATGCAAAGTTTTTGCATCCAAGCTCAAAAAATCATGTCCATGAAAGATTTAGGCTAGAAATAAAAAATAAAAGAAAATTTTGCACAGATTTTGTATGATACATCACATCTCTCAGTATTTTGTCTTACTGCCAAACCCATTTGAGGAGATGCGCATCAATATAACATAATATTTAAAAGTATCCATTAGGCTTTTGTGCTTTGAGTATCCTTTTCAACTCTCAACTCAAACTGATTATCTGTACTATATTATATTAAGAAAAAACAACATTTATGTATTAGAAGTGATTTATTTAAAGTATATTAGCATTTTGGCACTACTGTAGTGTGTAGTCTACAAAGATGTTTGCACTATAGTATGTGGTGTACAGTGAAACTATCATCATCACTTTTTAATGATTTGCTGAAACTTAATTTCTTGTTAAATGATTTATATTTATCTACATTTTTGTTCAGCAAATATTAATAAGTTGTATGTTATAAAAGAGTACCTTAAATTTATGTTATAATTGTGCTAATTTTGATTTTTGGAACGCATTTCATTATGATGATATTTTCCCAAAAGAGTGTATGTAATGGTATTTTGTACTTTATTATTTTAAAAGCATTATTTATAATAATAGGCACCAGTTGGAAATAAATGAAAGTTAAAATGGTGATCATGATAGTATGTCTGTAGACCATGCACTATAGTAACACCATTATTTTATTATAAACAGAATATTCTTGTTATGTAACTATATAATTTTAGTGTGGTTAGATATTATTGCATTGTTATTGTTTCATTTCTGCTGTTAGAAGAGCACATATGATTCTGCACAACTAGAAACTAGGAATTGTTTTTGTTCTTTCTTTATTATGATGACATTATATTCCTCATTGAGGGCCACAATCCTTTCAGCATTGCTATTTGCCACATTTAAGTGTTTGATTGTCAGTGATGCCTTCTTGTAGTTCTCTGTGAGCTTCCATGATTAGGGGTTATAATTTAAATATCCAGATGAAATCTCAAGGCACCAGAATAACCCTGTTGTGTTCTTTATGATGAAATTTTCAGTTGGTATAACTTCGGACTTGTTAATATTTAGCTTGATGCACTTCAGAGGTTTGTCCATGTGTTTCTTCTCATTTAGTATCTGTTGCTTATTTTGTATCTGTAGATAGAGAGCTCAATCAAAGAATGCCAAACTAATGCATTCCTCATTGAGATACCACAGAAAATTTTTGGCAGGCAGATTTTGAACACAAAGAATTCACCTTCTTATACTTAACAAGATGTTGTAAAAGATTAAGATCATTGTGACAAGCAGAAATTGTCTCAGGAGCAGTGAACCATACCATAAGATAGATCATAGCTTATGCTTCTTCATCATGGCAAACTTTAGTTTTAACTTGCTTTGTCCATGTATTCCAAATAATGCTGAATGTGATTGAAAATTGTAATATCTGGACCAGAGAAAAGCTAGATACAGTTTTTAAAAATACACACTGGGACAAGTTCTAAGATATGATGCCAACATGCCAAATGAAGGAGATACTTGTGTTTCTAATAGCACACATGCTTCATTTTTGTGGTTAGTGCTCCAAATACTCCTCTATTCTCATCAGTGTTGTTGATATGCTATCTGTCAATTACATAGCCATTGCTATTCCTGTTATGCATGCTGTTTCCCATTCATACTTGCTTCACTTCTTTTCTCAGCCCTTGATTCCTTAAGTGAAAGAACCTTATCTATCTGGATCATGCATCCACAACATATTTGTTGCCTCTGACCACGAAAAAACTTATTGCATTATGGGATCTTGATTAGGATTAGGTCATCCATATGAGTGTCAACACAGTTATTCAGATTAATGAAAAACTTTGCTCCATTAACTTGCTATGTTTCAATTTTTCCCTTTTGAATTTTTCTTAAGATTTTCAAAATACAGTCTTACCTCTGTGATGCTTAAACATTGTCATCTGAAATGATGCAGAAGAACCTGCTTAAGTATTTCTATATTGTCACAGAAGCTACACACGCTACTGTCATTCTCTACATAATATTTCACAAGTAAAAAGTGACATCTTGGTTTACTTAATATGAAATGCTATTGAACATTTTGAATAGTATGGAATACTCTGGAATATGCTGTAGTTTTCCATATATACTAAAGAAATATCCTTCTCCAGCTGTTATAAGTACTCTTGAACTAAATGTTGATAAAATGTATTTGAAACATAATTTTGAGCCATAAATAAGGATGAATATATTCTATAATGTTCCTACAGTTAAATCCATTGGGGTTTTTTATGTATGGGAAATACAATAGATGTCCAAGCATTTATGTATTAAAAAAAACAAACCCAAACAAAATTAAATTTAAGAACCTGCATAAACTAAAAGGATCCCAGGGTACAGGCTATAGTGTAGGATGTAAAATGTGCTCCGAGTTGTGGTTGTGACTGCAGAAGTGGGACCCATATTGTAGTGGGAATATACTGTTTATCCATCTTAAATACTGTTTGTTAGACTCGCATGAATAAATAAATAAAATCATCAAATGAACAAGCCCACACCTCAATCGCTCTTCACTGCATGCAAACAACCGTGGGAAGGTTATTGCTTTACAAAGTAAAAGGAATGAGGTACCACCACTTAAGGGTAAGTAAGATAAACTTGCCTTCTGAGGTTAGCATTCTAGGCCTCATTATAGTATTAAACCACTAATTTAACTTAATTAGTAGTTCACAGATAAATTATACTAGTATAGAGTTATAAAAATTTATACAGCATCTTTAACTTGATTTTGTGTGGGTTTGTTTGCTGATTTAAATGTCATTCATAACAGGTTCAGATTTACTGTTTTTAATGCAGTCTTTCCTTTTGATTTTAGTTTACTTGACTGTTTAAGTATTAATTTTCTGTCTCTCTCTCTTGTGTGTGTCTATATATACACCCTTGTGCAAATTAATTGAAACAAGATGAAAAGTTAAGATTTTTTTTTCAATTTTTTTACATTTTATTTCTGAGAAACTAAAAATTACTCGCAAATAAATACATGACATGACCGCCTTTATTTTTCAGAAGATCATTAATCCGCTTTGGCATTGAGTCCACGAGTTGACTACAATCTTTACTAATTTTTGGTTTGCGGTATCACACCTCAATTATGGCTTCAATTAGCTTATCTTGTATAGTACAGTCTTTTCCCCGAAGTCTTTCTTTACAAATCGCCCAAAAGTTTGCTATAGGATTTAATTCCAGAGAGTTTCCAGGTCAGTCCAGCACCTTTATTCGCATTGTAGTCATAAAATTCTTCACAAGTTTTGATGTGTGACGCAGAGTCAGATCTTGCTGGAAAATGCCAGATCCATCTGGAAATCTCTTTTTCAATTCTGGAATGACTCTTCTCTGTAAAACTTCGATGTATCATGGTCCTCGCATCATAACTTCTATGATATGTAAGCCTTCTATGCCATAGTAGCTGAAAAATCCCCCAAACATCTTCTTCAAGGGATGTTTTACGAACTGATTGATGTGAAATTCTCGAAGTTTCTCACCTGGAGATCTGCAAACATGCAGACTTCTTTGATTCTATACGAAGAAATGAGTCTCATCAATGAATAACACCTTCCTCCATTGTTCTTGTGTCAAGTTCTTGCATTTCAGACTCCATTGATACTGTTTTTTCTTCATTATTTTGGTAAGAAGTTGTTTTTTGACTGGTCTTTTGCCCTTTTAATGCAATTTTGAGTGACGTAATATTCCTAAAAATTTCGTCATATATCCCAAAAATAGATCGACTGTATTGCAAAACACAGCTAATGACGCCGTCTGTGTGAAAATATGACTATTAAAGGAAATCAGCGGGTCCAGCAAGCCTACACCGGCCGTCATGCTGAAAATATTGTAAAATGACCATTTGTTTCAATTAATTTGCACAAGGATGTACATATAAACTGCTCAAAAACATTAAAGGAACGAGTACATTTTCTTATATAATTTATCTCAGTGTTCCAAATGTGATAATATTTTTATTTTTTTAGGAAACTTGCATCATTTCAGTTTCATCTCTATCCATTTGTTTGATGTGTGATGGAGAAATAAAATTTTTAAAAATGACCAATATCACCAAAACTGATATCCCTTATGAAACAATACTTTAAACAGTTTACATGCATTTATTCAAGAAATGTTTGAAACATTCCATATCTGGTGTGACCTCCATGGGCTGTGATATGCTCCTAACACTGATTTGGCACACTTCAAATCAGTCTCTCAATGTTATCTTGGGATATGGTAGCTCACTTTTCTACCAGGGCTTGTTGGAGTCCTTTACATTTTGAGGATGGTGCTGGTGTTCATTAATATGCCTTGACAACATATCCCAACAATGTTCAATCAGATTTAACTCTGGAGATCTGGTGGGCCACTCAAGTCTCTATTCCTTCCTTGTCAGGAAGTCCATACACAGTATGGCAAAGTAGGCTTGTGCATTAACCTGCATGAGAACAAACCCATCACCAACAGCACCAGCAAAAGGCGTCAGAATGGGTTCCCCTGTCAAGTATGAGTAAGTTTGTGTGGCTACACAAGCATATGCTTACCTAGAACATTACAGAACCTCCTCCATAAGCATCAACTTGCACAGTGTTACAGGCAGAAAATTGTTCTCCTCAGTGTCTCCACACTCTTGCACATCCATAATCAGGAGGCACAGTGAACCTGCTCTCCTCTGTCCACAACACAGTGGCCCATTGATGAACTTCCCAGTCCAGGTGCTGACGAGTAAACTCCAACCTGGCTGCACTGTGTTGTGCTGTCAGAATAACACCTCTTGCAGGCCATTTGGCCCTAAGGCATCCTTTCTGCAGATGATTGCAAACTGTTTGGGTTGACACACGGGTTCAAGTGGAATGCTGAAGGTCATCTTGCAGTGACCAAGCCATAGCTAACCTGTCCCTCATAGAGGTAGTCTTGATGTAGTAGTCCTTTCTGTATGTTGTGTAGTGATGGTGGCCTTGACCTAGGCTCCTGCCATAAGAGTTCATCTCCTAGTAGTGTTGCCAAAGTTAATTGATGGTGCAATGTGCCACCCTCCTTTGGGTCTGGCCATCCTCCAGCATCTGGACCACCCTGCCCTCCTTGTTTTCTGTCATATGGCACCTGACTGCTTGTGTACACAAGATGAAGGTACACACTGATAAAACGAGCTGTAAAAGATCCACGTTGGTGTTTATTTCGAGAATTAATGAGGAATGCACAGTTTCACATAACAGCCTTATATAGGGTACCTTGAGTTGTATTCTCCTTGAGTGAGGTGAGTTTCATTTGAGTTGCTTCAAACTTCACTCACAAGCTTAAAAAATACTTGTAGATGAACAGATATGTTTTTCATACATAAATCTAGTTATGACAAAAATATACTGAAATATGTACTTGTTCCTTTAATTTGTTTGAGCATTATATATATACTTGTAACCCCACTAGTGTGGTTATATTTATATGTATAATGATTTTTTATATCTGTGTGAATTATTGTAGATATTTACATCTTTTTTAACAAAAAGTTTCTCATTTGTGACGATCAACCAGAAACAATCGGTAATTATACAAGATACATTTGATACAAGATACATTTTATCAATAAACTAGTGAAGTTTCATTCTTCTGGTGTTATTTTGGCTTTTATCATGTAAGTTCAATACATGCCTGATAGAAATTGAAATTATTATAAAGGAAATGTAATTTCTTATTTGATTATCTATAATTCAGGTGACAAACAAGTTCTGATACGTAATAGTTTGTGTAGTTTTGAATGTGAAGCATTATTTTTTTGGATGACTTCAGTAGTAGGTGTTATTATGATAAAGAATTCAAGACCATTAAAAATATTTCTAAACCACATACTTTTATAGTTAGAATTTCCAGAAAAGTTGAGAATAGATACAGAACATGTTTATAATTATATGCTTTCTGAAGTGTATTCTTACAATTTCAGAAGATATGAGAATATAGACCAAATTTTTAAAGTGCAAGAAAATGAAACATTAGTTGATATTTTTATTTACACACTGCTACCTAAGTTGTTTTATTTTCAGAAATAAACTATTTTCTTTTTTGTTGGGAGGTTCATGATAGTTGGCTAAAGAGCAGCTGCCATCTGCGGGTGTTAAGCTATGGAATCTTAAGCGATGTTTGTGAAGGTTTGCCTTTAGCATGTGCATCACCTAGTTACTTGAACACTGATGTTGTAGTCATTCTTTGATGTCTAGGAATGGTCAACCCAAAATGTTTCACAGTCATGGCAACTTGGCAGAATTTGTATAATGGGAATACATGTACTGTACATATGGTGCAATTTAAATAGCTAAATTACTGTTCACCAGTAACAGGTGCACTCAACAATTTGTTTTTATGTTGTTATTTGGGAGAAGAATGAAAAGTGTAAGATGCTCTATCCATCTGTTGTTCTTTCTCTCTCTGTGATGATTATAAATGCAGGATTGTTTTAGTGGGATGTCTGGCAGTTACAACATAGTACATAGTAAGCAGTCCTTTCAAGTTTGTCACTCTCAAGATATAATAGTATCTCAATTAACTGTATGAACTATCCACTGTTTTATTTAAAACTTTAAATACTGATTGCTTTAAATCTTTGTTTTAATCTGTAAATATATATATCTCTCTGTGTGACAAATATTCTCCTTGTGTGTTGAAATAGATATCAAATTAGCTTAATGTCTGAAATGACTATGGTTTGTGTGTGTGTGTTTTAGTACACACACACACACACACACACACACACACACACACACGCACAAGTACGTACGTATGTATGTAATGTGTGAGTAAAATATTAAATAATGTAGTCTGAGGATATTGCATATCTAATACACATTGGATAATAAGGTTCCTTCATTTTTGTAACATAATTTTAGATGTATCCATGGGCATCTGCTAGAGGGGATTTTGCCCTTTTACTTTTCACAAAAAATTGCACATATTATTACGTGAACTTAATACTGTAGGTAAGCTAAATACTTTAAGTAATGTTTATTAAAACTGTAAATTTGTGTTTACATTTAATCACACATTCTTTTAGTCTGTTGACTTGCACTGTAAAAGCTGATCTCCCACATAAGGTTTTTTCCCCACCATGGATGTGAGATGTACCTAGTCATACAAATGATATACATGCTGTAGTCAAGAGTGTCCTAATGGTAAGCCAGATGTGTATGCTTTCGTTTAAGGATACCTATTACTTACAGATGTAGTTGAAGTTTAAATTGTCACTCTACAGGTGTTTCTATAGTAGTTTAAAGTACCTGACAAGGACATGCAAAACCATACTTAATTCTGCCAAAAAGGAATTATATAAATGTTTAAAATTAGAAAAAGGAATAAAATAGTGAGATTCAGTATATTCTTTTTGTTTAATTTTAACATCAACAAAAATTAATGATATTTGTGGAGAAAAGATAAAAGATGGTCAAATTATGTTGTACGAATATTGTAGTGAAAGTGTGATGTTTTGCCACGATTTGCTTATGACCTAATGTTCTTATTTTTGTCAGAAGATATCACAATTTTGGGATCTACTGGCATGATTGTCTTTAAAAAATGCCACAGATAATATTTGTATTGTTTGGGGATCAAGTCATATATATATATATAACCTTGTAATTTTAGAATTGGTTCATTAGTGAATGTGGCTTCCAATGAATGGCAAGTTTCAGTTAGGGTTTTTTATTTTCATTATTGTTGCTTTTCTATATTGTATTAAGAACAAGAAACTTGCTTTTCTGTTTTTCAGGTTCAAGTAAAGGAATACTTTTATTGATGAATTATGGCTCATACTTCTCCATAATTGCTCTCTACTGCCACTTGACATCTGCACATCTTTGTACATGGACAACAGTTTCTTTGTATGCATCTTTTCCATCATCTCTGTGGTTTCAGCAGATAGCCCAATGTGGCTTTTCTATAACACACACACACACACACACACACACATTCACACACCCATAGGAATGACTTGTGTGAGCAGGAATGCTACACATATCTGTGTAGGAGGAGGCAGTGGCAGGTGGGTACATGGGACAGGTACATATCACCTGTGGAGCTCCTCACATGGAGACATTAACAATATTTATATCTTCCTGTGTGATTTAAGCAGGCAAGTGCATGAAGTGGTGTATCTTTGTCACTGAGCCATATTACAAATTGGGTAATTGTTTATAGAGTGGGAATGTCTTCAGGGTTATACTGCAGCATATGACATGCATGACATTCTTTACACATGTTTGGGGATTAGAACTGGAGTTATTGGTTTGCATATGGCTCATTAAATAGTATTGATTGTTCAGTTTTACTGCTTGAAGAATTTACAATGATTCTTGTTTTTATATAATGAAATGTGGACTAGTGTTTCTTAGCTGCCAAACACCACATTTATCAACAAATTTTGTGTATTTATTAGCATCTCTACATCCTAGGTTTCTTGTATTGTCTACAAAAAAGAGCATACAGTTGTTCATGCTCAAAAGTACTAGTGACAACATTTGTTTTTCCAAGGCATTGATGTATTTTTCTATTTACGTGAATTTTCTACTTGTTATAGTTGTGTCACCAACTGCTATTTTTTGCATGTTTTCAGTATTTGCATCCAACCTGCATTTCTTCTAAAACTCTTGTTGGCCTCATCTTCTGATTGTAGGCATACATGTGACCCAGCACTGCTGTCCAGTTATAGATGGGTATCAATCTTTATCTGAGGAACTACATATGACTTCATATTGCTGGTATAATTTACATCTATCATGGGACTAAAAGCAGCAGCATGGTTGTTGAGATTTAGACTATTGGTTAGTGTTCTTATCACTGATTTTCTCTTTTACAGAAGAGTAGAGTAATTTGATTCTCAAGATGGCAGGTATGGGTATTAGAACTGTAATTAAAATAAGAACAAAGTTTGTTAACCTGAAGATGACCTAAGAAGGTTAAAACATTGTTCTGTACTTTATTTTAATTAAAGTTCTAATACCCATACCAGCTGTCTTGAGAATACATTTTTACTCAAAATGGGTTTCTCGTCATCACAAATAGAGGAATTTGCTTTGAAGTTTGATGATTTCTCAAGAGGTACGTATTGAATGTACATGATGGTTACTACTGGTGTTGTATATGCACTGTCAAAACCTATGTGTAGATATTTCATTTATATGCCTCACTGAAAAAGAGAAGCACAAAAATTTAGGACTTAAATGACACTTTCAGTGCTGTGCTTATGGTCACTGTTAAGAAAGTATCTGCTTTCTACCCAGTTTTATCCACCTTTCATTACTGTTGGATGTATGGGAAGTACCACCTGTTCATCTTTCACTAGCAAACTTCTGGAACAGCATAAGTATCTTAATGTTAAATTACCTCTAGAGCCATTGCCAAATTTAAGTTGAAATGAAACTCCTCCAGTCCCAAAAGCCCCAATGAAACTACTTTGAAGAGGAAGTTGTCATCTGCGTGTGTATGCCTGAAGAATGACTAAATCATTCGTGTTACACTAGAGCATTTTGAAGTCTGCTACAAAAATTATAGTGTTGTTTGTTCTGTGACCAAAGATTGGGTAGAATTTTGCCTTTTAACTCATATTCTAGGGTTATTTTGAGGATATTGCACTGTTTTGTAGGACTGATTGTTATCATCAAACAGTGTCATGACACATATTAAGTAAAGTTTTTAAATATTTAAAATAATTGTAAGTATATGTTTTGTGTTTTAATAATAGGGAAGTAACATGAAGATGAAAATAAATGAAATATCCGATTCTGTGATTCACTTCACCTCCCTATTGAAGTATCAGCCCTGTAGTAGTGCCTGTTTTCTTTTGGGTATTACGTGAAAGGCAGATAAAGATCTACGTAATTTTATTTGTAATAAATTTATAACATACTTTTGTGAAATACAAGTACACTACATCAGTCATAGCTAGCACTAAAAGTCAACAATTTTCCTGTTTTATTAAGAAGCTGTTTTTTTATATTAAGAATATATGTATAGATAGGAATCCTTCTTGACGTTTGGTAATCTTCTAATCAACAAAGGATGTTACAGAACAGTTCTACTATTGATACTAATAGGAAGAACAAACTTTTGTAACACCTAGAGCATGTTGAATCACATATTCAAAAGTGAGTTTAAAATTTAATTACTTGAATAATCAAGCTAAATAGTTTTGATATTGTTAAATGAGAGAAATAATGTTAGAGGAGTGATTTAACATGTAAATGAAGGGATGTGACAGACATGACTAATATATGAGATTTTGCACTTACTATACAGTTACATAACTTTGTAGGAAGAGTGTCTAAACATTATCATCTACCTCATTTTCTCTCCTCCTGAAGTACATATGAATATGTCAGTTTTGGTTAACCTGGTTTCATATAATGTCTTAATCTGAAGGAATTTCATATTCACAAGGTTCATTCACATAATTGTTCATGTAAACTCACAATGGAAGGAGAAGAGAGGAAGTTCTACTATGATGATAACATTGTAACCAAAAGGTAACAGATAACATTCAAAACAAATTGTAAAGGTATTTAGAATTTTTGCAATCTGAGGAGCACACTTATATCTTGTATGCATATGCTACTTGTCAAAATAATATGAATAAAGAACATAATGCATTTTTAAATTGAGTAAGAGGGAAGTGCTGTATGTAAGAATTCTGGTAAATTTTCTTATAAATATAACATATAATATCTTAAGAATCAAACATTTATAAAATAAAAGATTCTGTACCATTGTACTTGACTTTTAATTTTGTGTTAAATCATATTTGAATATGATTAAGTTTTATAGCACATGTTATCAGATGTTGTGCAATGTTAACTTTTAATAATATTTCAGAGCTAGCAGATTATGAGAAAAATGTCAGTCGAAATATTCACAAATATAATGCGTATCGGAAAGCAGCAGGTGTTATTGGCCAGCATCCTACTCCAATTCGTAATGGAACAGAAGCAAAGAAGCTGGTATGTTTTAAACAAAGTTAGACAATTTTACAGCTTCTTCCAGAAATGGGGGAAAAGAATATACAAATATTTTGTTATCATTAACCTACATAAATGAAAGGAGTACTGTGTTACTTCTTTTGATAAAAGAATCTTAAGTGCTGAAGCTTTTCCATATGTAATTCTATTTGTATGTGTGTGTATATTTTTTTTCTTTCCAACAAGGAGCCATTCATTTAAAATAACATGTATTTAACTGTGATATATGTTAAATATAAGATACCTAGTATCACAAAACTAATTATTAAGAACATATGGTTTTGTACTTCTAAAAAAAAAAAAAAAAAAAGTTGGTAACCATATTTCAATAATTTTAATTAATGTTTTTAAATATTTAATTCAAAAGTTAGTCCTTGATTAAAAAGTCAAAATTGCCTTATGCAGTTATTTAAAGGTGCACCCGAAATATTTGTATATATATATATATATATATATATATGTCATATGGAACATAACAGTTTCTACATGTTCAGTTTCAAGTATTAATGAACATTGGATGATGAAATTCCATGTAAAATGTGTTTAGCTTTTCTTATGTTTTCTATTTGAAAGGATATCTGTAAATTTCAGCTGTGTAAAGGAGTCTAGTCTGTACAAAATTTGCTTCTGTTAATTTGTAAGGCATAAGTAAATAACAAGCTACTGAACACTATAGTCTCACATAATCACTGCTGATGTGTTACTGAAGAGTACGGGAATTATGGTATTCTGAGAAAGTAATGTATGTGATCAACAATTTGTTAGAACTGTTGTGAATACATTGTTAACAAGAGAAAAAAAGGAAAATAATAATTTATTGAATTGAATATTATCATTAATATGCAGTAGCTTACTGTATCACATTACTATCAAAGTTTGAAACTGTGACTAAAAATGAGAGATTGTCATTTATTATAATGATTTATATGTGGTGTCATTTCAAACTTTTAGATGTAGGGAATATGAGTTAGGGATGATCTTTGTTACTCCAGAAAATAAAAATAAATAGTTATTTTTTCCATATTTTGTTATTAAACATTTCTCAAGATTCTGATGCAGTGTAATGATGTCTCTGGTACAACTAATTTACATTTTCTTATTAAGGTCCTGTGCATACAGTGAAGAATGTAGTGTCACTAAGTTATACTTGCTTATAAAAAATCTCTACATTATGGCTCTGGCAAAACTAATAATAATACTTCCTTATCAAGAAACTGTATAATACAGTGATGGCTCTGGTATAACTAGTTTATATACCATTATGAAGAAGCTGGTAGAACTAGGTGTCTTATAGAAGGAAAGTGGGCTATTCCTAAGCTTAACCTTTATTTGACTTCTCTTAAATGCATCTTTCTGGAGAAAATTGTGCATAAGAATTTATGTAACTGAAAAAAATCACTTTGGATTTAATTTAGAAAAGTTTTAGAACTTTAATTTCTTACAAACTTGTGAGAACTAGAGAATTGACATTTAACACTAAAACTAAGACTATAATTATATAGAGAATATCCTTGAAACTTGAACACTTGTAAAAATTTTTATTTTTTAAGGGTGATGAAGGAAGAACCCATATTAGTAGTGCTTTGAGTTCTGTTTTTTTATCGTTGTTTCGGAAAAGCAAAAAAGCTGCTAAAGTTGACTTATACTGATATTCAATACATGCCAGTTTCAGAAGTCACATGTGAAATCAAGTTGGAATTCACTACAGCTTAGGCTTTATGTTAACATCTTAAAGTTGACTGTCTTTCTTACTTTACCTCTTCAAGTCGTAAAAATTTCAATAGTTAGCATATGGTAAGTTAAATGGAATGATATTTTTGTATATTTGCCAATGAATATTGCAGAGTTAGTCAGCAAATAAAGAATTGTGCAATTTAGAAAATCTAGTGCTTGTTATTCTTTTATAAGGTAAGTGCTTTTATATTTGTACCCCGAATGTAACAAGAGTGTAAGAACAGTAAAACAAGTTTTTAAAAATATTTATAGTACTAAACAGTAAAAGACAAATACAAACACAAGTGGGAAGTTTATGCAAGTTATTATTAATAAGAAAGATAAAACATACCAACAACCAATCTAAGAGTGATTGGAGGTTACAAATATGAAAACTTAAAATGTTTCAGCAGTTGACATAATAATTTTTTTTAAATTTCAACTTAGAGTGGTGTTGGGGAAAAGATAGCCAAAAAAATTGATGAATTTATTGAAACGGGAAGACTTGGAAAACTTGAAAAGGTTTGTACAATATTTCTATAAAACAAACATTTCAATTTCATTCAATGTGTATTTAGAGAATTTTCTGAAAGTTTTCTATAAATGTTTAGATAAGCTTCTTAACTGACTTCTGTTTAATGAATTAATATTATAATAAACTTCAGATAAAATTCACTTGTTTCATGTATTGTTACTGAAGAGTCATTTTAACAGAAGTTCTACATTTTTATATATGAAAAAGACCTTAAGTTCACATTTTATGTCTATCTTTAGTTACAAAGCTATTTCTTAGAATCATGGATATATAAAACTGGAAATGAGCTATATAGGTTTTAACAATAACCCTTTTTTTAATTCCTTCTAATGTGAATTTTTCAAAAGTTTTGAGTTTCTTTGCAAACTAAAATGGTTATTTAGGGTTACACATATCACTTTCTCAAAAGCATATATTGATGTAGTTGTATGCAATAATGTTTTTTATTTTGTATTGCGAGAACAGTACAAAATAATTTAAAATATTCTCAGGAACATTTGTTGTAAAACTACCTTTAAGTTTCAACCCCACAATAATTGCTTTCATTGAATTTTGAACTTGTACAGATTATCAACAAAATTTGGTCTATTTGTAGGAAGGTGACTGAATTGGTGACACGTGGATATAAAATTATCTGGTATTTTATGTCATGTAATTGTAAAAATAAGTGCAATTCCAATAAAAGGTAATAATTACAGCTTTGTAAACTAACTTATAGAATATGTTTTAATGTAAATAGAAAGGCTTGTATGACATATGGCCATATAGATGGCAATATGCTTTTTGCTTGAGAATATTTGACATTTTATGTCCTCAGTCTAAGTAGGTTAGTTGAGTACTCTTTCATTGCTTATTACACTTCTGATTTATTTATTTTTTTCTTACACTACGATAATTGCATAACATTTAGCAAAATAGAGAAATCCTACTTCAAATTTGTTGGATTGGATATATTTCTTCTTGAACATCTTGAAATTGTGACATTTGAGAATCAATCATAATGAAAAATCATTACTACTTTTGAAACCAAGCCTGTGTTCCATGTACATTTACCAAGTTTAATTTATTAGTTATTTTCAAAGTTTGTGTTTAACTCTTCTGCACGTAAAGATAGTTGTAATTTGATTTGTTGAGTCTCAATATGAAGTTAATTACTTTACATCTAGATTGGTGTGGTTTGTTGAATTTAGTAACATAAATTTTGAAGTTCACTGTTTTCTCCATTAATCTTTTACAAACATGATTTTAGTGTTTATTTTGCCATTTTGAGCTCAACTCCAGCAAAGGAAAAGTGACTATAATTTCTTTTTATAGACCCTAACTGCATTATTTTCATGATAAATCATTTCAAACTTGTCCTCTAATACTTTGGCATCAAGTGAAAATCACTTCTAGTAAAGGTACACACAAATTTATTTTATAATTCTGGTGATGTAATATTTATGTTTTATTTCTTTTAATGGTATTTGTTCTGTTGAATAATTATTTCTTGTTGCTTTTCATGTGTATTTGGAAAGGATAAAGTATGTTGTCTTATGAAACTTTTCTTTATGTTGAAGTATACCAAATAATAAGAAGCCACTTATAAATTGACATCTAAAGTTTACTTTTATTTCTTGGTTTCTTTGCTTCTAAGTGTGTGCACACACGCACGTCCTGTCCATGATAGATAAAAATAAAATGCAGTGTCCATCACTTTACCAGGGTGGTAAAACATTCAAACTCTGTAGGGTACTAGTGGAAATTATGTATGACTGAGGGATACATTGTAACTGAATGATAGGCTGTTGTAATTAGCCCCCTAGTGTTTGTACAGTCATGTACTTCTGCTGCACAATTATTCCACAAGTGTTACACTTACTGTAACATGGCAGATCTTAAATAATATACATAAGATGTTGTTTTCTTCAATGTACATTGATGAAGTACTTGGATAGAATTGACATTGAACAAGATGTTGTGTTCACTAATGAATTAAAATTAATTGTACATGCATCATGAATGAAACAATGTCAATTAACCAAAATTTAAGGTATGGGATTGATGGCATGAGCATGTCTGTCAGATCTAACATAAAATCTTTGAACCCTGACCATATTTTTTAATACATATTGTGCATACATGCAAAACTACTTTGAACCCTGATTTTTCACACTGATCTGAAGAAAATCACAACATTACTTTTGTTTAGACATTATTGTGTGAAGTGATTCATTTTTGCCAATTAAACACTATGCTGATGATTTGCATTAAATCTGCTTCTATGTGTAAGACTGTTCAAAATCCTAGTTTGATTTTGCAGTATCTTTTTAATCATTGCTAATGTGTCTGAACCATAGATCAGACTACACTTACAACATGAGAATATTTGCTTGGATTAGTCAGTGATGTGAATACTTACTAAATCTAGTGGCCATTAAGTTATTCATATGTAGATTTACCAAGTGTGATTAGTTGATTATAATGATCTTATGGAAAAATTTTAAAATATCCAAACAATGTTTCTATCATTCTTTCATATGTGTAGTCTATAAAACCTTTTATAGTGGACAATCATTGACTGGTCATGAGGGGTAAGAGGTCATTTGCTGCCTTCATAACCACTCAATAATGTTCCATCTCCACTTCTGTTTTCAGTTTAAATAATGCTTACCAATTAGCACTGTCATATAGTATACTTAGCTCACCTCCCTGGACCTACTTTTAAATTTTAAAGTTTAAACTTTCATTGAAGATTTAATCTCATTAAAAATAAAAAAAACTGTGAAATTGTTTA
Source organism: Tachypleus tridentatus (assembly GCF_004210375.1). Lineage (NCBI taxonomy): Eukaryota > Metazoa > Arthropoda > Merostomata > Xiphosura > Limulidae > Tachypleus > Tachypleus tridentatus. The sequence goes on along the minus strand of NC_134834.1, from coordinate 71,085,442 downwards.
ATTGTTCAAAATATAACAACCTATCATTATGTGATTATACCAATAAACATATAAAGTACACTCCTGTCTAACTTCAGCATACAGTTTTTCTTAAACTGGTCAGATTTTCAATGTTGTTTGTAAATTAGGTCTAAATGGATCAGCAGAATTGTTGCAAAGCTCAGCTGTGAAGTCGCATATGCATTTCAGTGGCATTGACGACTGATTTATTTATGAGCTTTTCAAGACAACACATAAAACGTTCATGCATAGTGATGTATTCTGTACCAAAGACATTCTAGGACATTGAATAATGACTTTTAATCATTATTGATCATAATAGAACATTTCTGATTTTTGAAATAAATAAGTTGGAGCAAACCAATAAAAGATTTTCAGTTATTGAATCTATGTATAGATAAGTTGTTTGTAGGGAGTTTTTTAATTTAAATACAATGTTAAATCCAAGTTGGGTGGCTTAAAATGTATCCATAGATTGAATATAATGCCTAAAAAGGCATATATGATAGTTAAGAATAAGTTTTTTTACAGCAAAGAAAAATACCACTGCTGGATGAATTTATCTAGCATGGCTTTATCGTTTTCATTTTGGCTATTCAAATTTTAAAGTTTCTGGCCAGTTTGGTCATTGACTCATTTTAACTAACTAATGTCTAGCATTGTGGTTATGAAGAACTGTCAAACATTATTCAGTCATCAATGACAGGACATTGAGAGTAGGAATAAAATAAACATGACAAGTCACATGGAAAATGTATGTAAGAAATTATTGAAACTAACAATATACAAAAGCTTCATTTGTGTCTGTGTGTATATACATGAATGTATTAGTTAAAACTTTATAAGTAAACCCACAATTATTTTTTTGAAAGGTGGAGCAATTGCTTAAAAGGTAGCACCCTAGTTTTACAAACTTCACCATAATAATTAAAAAAAACTTGACATATTTTTTATTAATTGTATTTAGATTCGAGCCAGTGATGAAAATAAAGCAATTCAGTTGTTGACAAGAGTTTCTGGAATTGGGTAAGTCTTAAAAGAAGTACTTGAATGTTTTTTGTTGAATAGTGAAATCAATATACTTATTCTTTTCATTGGTTATTTAGTTTTTAGCCACATTTGTTTGATAAGAAAGTTGAGATTCTTAAAAGTTTTGAAAATGATGACATCTGTAATGTACTTTCAAATTAACAAAAAAGTATGGACATGTTCTTTTACAAGATATTAAACATTGTTCTTCTGGACATAGAGCTTATAATGTTTAAGAGATATATATTTCTAGAATTACATAATATTAAGTTATACAGTTGTCATGTTGTGTTCAGTATCTGGGTGTTGTCAGATTCCTATCTAGTTTTAAAACTTTGATAGTGATGAATAAGTACAGCAGTCCTCTACAAATCCCTGATGCCAGGTTGCCATGGCAACTAAGTAATTTATTGTGGTACCTAATATTTTTTCTCATTTTAATTCACATGTAGGGCTATGCTAAATAGAATTCAAATCTATAACAGTTTGGGACTCTTGGATGTCTGGAACTAATTTTGCATTGTTTGACTCCTAAATTGAAAATTATTTCTAGGATTTTTATGGCAGATTCAGCACTTCATGTTTATTTCATGAAAAAAGTGCAGGAGTTGCAAAACATATTAAAATTTTGCACCGTTTTATTTTTATTCCTTTTTATTTAATTCAACCAATCAATGCACATGCTTAGACTCTTATGGGACCAAAGGCAGTTAGTTCAGGCAACACTATCAAGTGGTTGCTGATATCATATAATCATTAATATGCACTTGTTGCTGTAAAAGTAGATTAATATATACTGGTGCCTCGAATATCCGTGTTGGTCCAGGTAAACAAAAAAACATGAATAATAGAAACAGTGGATAATCAAGGCACTAATGTACCTCACTAGTTAGCCCATTGTCTAATCCAAATGAAAATATTCAACATATTTAAGTTCCTTGTTTTAACTCTCTTAGTATGGGCTCAGTTGATCTGACTGATCACATGACCTCTTTTTACTCATTTGAAATCTTTATAACTTTTAATATGGTATGTATATCTTTATGAAATTTGGTAGTCTTTCTGTAAACATTGTAAGGCTTTTACACACAAAAAATCATATTTATACAAATATGACAAAAAGAGTTATTCATAAATTTATTAAAAATTAAAACACTATTTATTTTGAATAGTCTGCATGCAAAGTGATTTTCATGTTATGATTAAAAATACTTTTTTCATTTCAAAAATCTGAAATTTCATTTGTGTAATCTTTCAAAACCTTCTCAATACATTTCAATTGATTTTTTCAGTAAAACTTTGTATTTTATTTGCTATTTTCTCTACCTTAACTATATACGAGGTTGATCAATTTCCCAAAACTTATAATGACCCCAACAAATTAAAATAAATCTAAATTATATTCTTGTCCTTTTTACAATGACTTCAGCTTGTAACATGGAACAATATTTGTTTACCCTAAAACATTAAACTCGCACAGTTTACATCTATTTATAATTAAATTTTGTTTTATTGCCAATTGAATGGTGTCTAACTACTATTTGTAACATTAAGTTATAAATCACTTGAGGAATATGTAGTTCATGTAAAGTTATTTAAGTATGCTGTCCATGAGCTGCTTACTTATGTGCTTTGAGAAACCTTTATATTTTATCATTATTTATTTCACCTAATTTAACATCAACTAACCTAAAGAGATCCATATTTTTTACATTTTAGTTACTTTTATAGCTAGAAGAAAATGCATTCTAGTCTTTGTTTTGCATGTTATTATTCTATATTCTTTGGTGCATTATTTAATTTAAGAAAAAATTTAGTGCACTGCTACCATTTTTATAAATTAAATAATGCACCAAAGAATATAGAATAATAACATACAAAACAAAGACTAGAATGCATTTTCTTCTAGCTATCACAGTTTTTCTGACTTTCTTACTCTTCAGCAAGAGACATTGTAAATGCATCCAAGCTAGTCTTAATCTTTCCCATGGGAACAAGGCTTGTACTGAAAGAGAAGTTAAGTTTTCTGTTTAGAACACAATGTAGTATAATACATCATTTGATAGATGGAAATCTTGGCTTTCTATTGATTATATATAATATAGAACTAAACATGAGAGAACTATTAACAAATTGTGAAAGAGATTTGATGAATAATGGTTAAAATCATGAACTTGTCAACTGGAGTGATCCTCTTCTTCTATAAACCAATGTTAACCTTGTATTTAGAAACTTTGTAATGAACTTGTCAGTAATAGATTCAGAATCAATGGAAAGAGCACATTCTTTGTTCACACTAATTACTGTTAGACTCATCAGTCTCTTACCATCCATATTAGTGTTAAGGTGATCAACTTTAGATGAACCTAAAGTCGTGGAGTCATCCTAATGGGCTCTTCTATGAAATCTTTCTAATTATTCTTTCTTAAATAAGGAGACCGTACTCTAAACAGAATTCCAAGTGAGGTCTAACTGGTGACATGTATAGATATATATTTTTTTAACTTTTAATGGATATGTCTTAAATTCACTCTTAATATTCTGTTTTCTTTATAATTAGCAACAGGGCACAACCTACAACATTTCGCTTATCCAGATAACAAGTAACATCTTAAAAAAATATGACAGATTATTAAGGCAGGTTATGTTTTCTTGAGCCCATGTTAACTTTTGTGTACAGTAGCTTATTTCAATAAATTATGTTTAGAAGCTATTTTTTTCTTACTGTAAACTTCTTACCTCTATTAAAGTAAGACTAACTAGTTTATGATTTCAGAAATGAGAGAAATGTAAGCAAATTTCCAGTCCTCAGACACGTGCTTACTCTATTGATTTACCAAACACGAGAGACGTTTTCATATCTTGAGTTTTAATCTCTTTCAAAACTCTCTATAATGGTACTTCATCTTCTTTTAACCTCTTAATCCTTCTACTGTACTAACCAAAAAAGGTTAATATTTATTAGATTCAGGTCAATTCCAATACTTCCCATAGAATGTTCAGTTTCTGAATATTGCTAATATATATTCACTTGTAGAAAGATGAGAGAAATAAAAATTACATACCAAGTTCTTTTGTTGTCTTCAATGATATAAACAATAATATTTTTTAACAAATTCCATAGTATTCTTATATGTATGTAACTTACATCTGACTACTCAATTTAAGTTTTAAACTTGTAGAGTTTATTTCTGATGTTTTATGTCTTTAACAAGTGAGTAAAGTTTAATATTCCCTGCTATACTTTTCCTTTGTACTAGCCTTTAACTGTTAGATAATGATCTGTGGTTTTATGGCCTCAGTTAATTATTATTTGTTGGTTTTGCTGTTACGTGGGTTGTACATTATTTTTTCATGAGCTGCTGAAGAAATAATGGAGAAATGTAATCTTAATAACAAATATGACAAAAGCTTTCCTGTATCTCTTCTGCATTAAATAACTACTAGGTGTTTTGTGTACATACCGTGTTTCTCCGATAATAAGACCTACCCATAAAATAAGACCTAGTGTGATTTTTGGGGATAGGTTTAATATAAGCCCTACCCTTAAAATAAGCCCTAGTTAAGAGTGGCAGGAAGAGGAAAGAAAAAAAAAAAAATTAATTTATTAATTAGTTTAATAGTTAGTTAATTAGTTTGTTTAAGTATTAGTCAGTTAGTTTAATAGTTTAATAATTGTTTATTTTAAATGGTTAGTTTAATAGTTTTACTTTGTAACTTCATTTTTTTAATATATCAAAATAAGACATCCCCCGAAAATAAGCCCTAGTGTCATATTTTGGAGTGAAAATTAATATAAGCCCTGTCTTATTTTCGGAGAAACACTGTAATATCTAAACAAATACCATGTGAAAATGTTTCCCCTATTATATGTTTTCTTATTCATTATCTTTTTTATTTTTTATCAGTCCTACAGCAGCTAAGAAACTTGTAGATGATGGAATTACTGCCATAGAAGGTAAGTTATATAGCTTATATTTTTTACAAGGGGATGTTTGAAGGCTTTCAAGCTTAAGGTACTCAACATTAAGTTTAATGATATTTAAATAAATATATTCTGAGTGTTGGATTTTGATACATATATTAAGTGAATTTAACCAAGATTAATCAAAGTAATATAACCTAATGACCTAAGGAAACAAATTGTGGTAATGGGATTTTTGCATGTCTGTCAGACATTCAATGGCTGAATGAAAGCTTAATTGATTTTGACACATTTATTAATCAAGTTAAATGTTATTGAGTCAAGAAGAAAAGTGTTAGCTATTTCAAATGGATTGAATTAAACTTTCATGAGGTACAACAAAATATTTAGTAATTGAAAATACAGCCTGTTTTTATTGAACAGTTTTCTTACATTAGTGGTGCTTACTAAATGTAAAATAAAAAACATTCATTTTCTTGTTTATGTTGTCTACAGAATTAAAATATTATATATTTTGTTAGCTTTAGGAAATTTATAAGATGTTTTCTTTTAAGCATGCCTGTTGTATTATTAGTTAAAGCCAGGAAAGTGTTTTTAATTATAGATGTATTACATTCTTAAGTATCTGATGCTGGTAATGATGGTGTTTGTTATCTTAGATCTGAAGAAGCACCAGGAGAAACTAAATCACCATCAAAAGATTGGACTAAAGTATGACATTTGATGTTTGAATTGATTTAAATCCAGGCAGTTGTAGTTGGTTTTGTTTTGTAATATGCTTAACTCTTCCTGATGTTTGTATTTATGTGTAAATGGTTTTTGAATTTATCCTATAATGTTAACTAAACTACTAGAAAATGTTTTGTGAAGGTTTTGATGCCTTTACTGGATATACAAAAATTAACTATTTTAAAATAAAAATTGGAAAGATTACCAAAGTTGGGAGGTGAGGCAAGTTTTGTTTTTGTTTTTTGAACTCTCAAAGCTATCAATTACATGTTCCTTCACTACAAATATCTTTGTTTGGATTTTGGCCATTTTATTGTTTAGAATGATCTTGCAGGGAATGTTCAAAGATTGGTAACTTAGGTTCAGTACAGTTCATATTCATTGATTGGCCTGGTCAGTGGTAATGCCTTGACCTTCAAGCTATTAATTAATGATGACCTGGGCTGAATGAGCAGGAGTTCCATCTTGCATAAAAACACTGGAAAGGCATGAGTAGGTAGAAGACCATGCTTGAAAATTATGATCAATTTGGGACTTCTTTTTTTTAATCTTTATTTATTTTTTAGCTGTTTTGTAGTTTTATTTAGTGTTTTTTAGAGGTGTTTTATTTTTACCTGCTATGTAGTTTTATTTGGGTGTCTTGAAATTTGGTTTCAGATACCCCTTCTCACATAAATAGCTATTCTTGTTCAGTGCTACCCTTTACATGCAAAACGTTTTTCATGCATCCCACCACCTATCTACCTCCCATACAGTTTTACTGAATCCCCAGTGACATGTGTTTTCCAATTATTTCTTCATTAATTTTTTTTTAATTTTTGATTAATGTATTTTATTTTTAAACAGCCATCTTTCTACATCTGGGTGCAGACAATGAAATGTGGTAAAAATGTGGGACATTGTGAGCTAGAGCAACCACATCTGTTCTCTCTTTCTTTCATTTGTTTTATTCTGAGAGGTTTGCAAACCTGAGTTTAAACTGGATAAACAGAGTACTCCCAATGCAGTGTGGGTCTTACTTCTCACTACTTAGGCACATAAGTAAAAAAATTGCAATTAATTATATATACTTTTAAATTTACATAAAAAATGTAAAAATGAAAAACTTGTTAGGTTATATAAAACTTAAATTAAAAAAAATTGAAAATTTCACAAGATATACTGATAGAGAAGTAGCTTGAAGTATCTGCTGTAATCTTATGACTTTACTACAGTTAGTGTTAGGGTAAAGAAAATAGGAGATAAAATATAAAGTTTTACCAAAATAAAAATTGATATCATTTATGAAATTCTAGAAGTTATGCAAATGAAACATAAAAATTGTGAGACGAATTTTTATGTTTTGATTTTTAGCATGAAAGTAACTTTTCACTTAGAATGTGTAAGTAATAAATTTGTAATTCCACAGATGAATCTTTTGTAAAAATACTTGATTAAAACCTCTTGTTTTTTTTCTGTTGATTTTGTCAGATTTATTTTGTTCCTTTTCATGAGCATTTTGATGTCGTGTATGTTATATTTTTACATAATTTGCTAGCTGTAATAATTTGAGGTGTTTTTTTTTAAAAAGGTATATTTTGTACTTAAAAAAATGAACAGACTTAACATTACCATTAAAATTGGGTCTAAAATTATAATTTCTTTTTAGTATTAAAATACATTTTTTCTAGATATTTTGAAGACTTTGAAAAAAGAATTCCTAGGGAAGAGATAGAAGAACTTGAGGTGACATAAATTATGTTTAATCAACCTAGGTTACACAAAATTTCATGTGATAATTTTATTTAATAGTTTAATAATTCTTATGTATAATGTAAAGACACTTTGCCCTTTCTTAACTTGGCTTCTAATTCTTGAATAATTTGTGGTTGTTAAAGTAAACTTGCAGAGACAATGGTAGTAGTATTTACTTAATGAAAGATACCCAGAGTTTTTATTAAATTGTCTTGTGTTGAATAACAGATGTTTTGTAATATTTGAAAAGTTTTTTTTTTTTTTATATAAGTTTCACAATAGTTAAAACTGATACAACAATACTTTATACATTCCCTAGTTAGTAAGACAGATTAAAATCTTACTTAAGTTATCTAAAATTTGTTTTATTTTCATGATCTTTAGCATTGGTTTTTAACAAAATAAGATTTAATTGTATTTTCTTACAAAAATGAAACTTGTAATTACATTGTATTTGAAGAATACATAGCATTGATGGTACTAGTTTATTTTTCTAAATTATTCAGTAGACAAACTGTTTTAAGATAATAAGTAATAAACTTAATTTCCCCCACCCTAAAATGTGTATAACATAGTGACAAATGGTGAATCAGATGACAAATTGGGCTTCATGTTTATTTTTATGATATTTAAAAGTATTTGTTTGTTGAATGATTTAGAAGAATAAATTAGTAATGTCAGTACTACCTATTATTCAAATCTTACCTTAATATAAGTTTACTGTGGTAAGGAAAAAACATTGTTTACTGGGCAATATTTTCATTTTGAGAGATTTTTTACCTTTCTGAATTTGAAAATAATTTAGTTCATTCAGCTTATAATATAGTTAGTTCCTTTTCTGGATTTCATGAAGTACAAAATATGAAACTTTTTATAACAAAAAATATAATTGGAGAAGAAAAATTAAAACACTAGATAATAGAGTATATCCATTAATTAAGTGTCAACTTGTTTTTAAAACAATTTTTCATATATATAATTGTTTTACATTTGAAGGTAGGCCTGGCACAGCCAGGTGGTTTAGGTACTTGACTCGTAATCCGAGGGTCGCAGATTTGAATCCCTGTCACACCAAACATGCTCACTCTTTCAGCCATGGGGGCATTATAATGTGACAGTCAATCCCTTCATTCATTGGTAAAAGAGTAGCCCAAGAGTTGGTGGTGGGTGGTAATGACTAGCTGCCTTCCTTCTAGTCTTACACTGCTAAATTAGGGATAGCTAGTGCAGATAGCCCTCATGTAGCTTTGTGCAAAATTCAAACCATTTAATCAATCTATCATTTAAAGACAGGTCTCCTAAAATCCATTGCACTTATTTATAAACTTATACATCTATGGTGCAACAAGGTTCTGTTGGTTCTACATTTACCTATTTGAGCTCAAGGACTAAAGAGTCCATGCAATCAACCTGTCATTCTTTGTTGCTGTTTACAAGATTATGCTATCAGAATGACAACCAGTAATTTTCAGCATCTTGGAAAGTGCAATGTGAAAAGATGCTTTGTAGATACACAAGGTGATTTTGGAGTTGAATGTTAAAAAACAACTAATAGCACATATACATACACTACGAAAAGGAAAACTAGCACTGCATTTTTGCCCCTGTCCAGGGTTACTGATGAAGTATGAAATTCCTTCATTTCAGTTAAACTTGGTAGGAAGTGATGAGTTAAATGATCAATAGTACAGCAGACTCAGTATAATATGTACTAGTTCATATATGTATTTGCACCTGCTAAGTATTTGCATTATAGCTTTTGATACATATTGTGTATCTTTACAAAACTTTACAAGTATTTTATGTAGGAAAAATTAGGTTTTATAATGAAATATTTTTACTGAAGACTTGTTTGTGAAATAATCTATTTTATCACTAGAATGAGTGCAAATTTATTTCATGTTATGATTAATAAAAAACTATTCTTTAACTCAAATATTATTTGTGTAATCTCTAAAACATCCTACATACATTTTAAATATTTATTTTCAGTAAAATTTTATATTATATTCTATATCCTAACTATGTGGGGTCTGTCAATTGTCCAACCTTTTAACCATCATAAAAAAATTAGAAAATAAATATAAATTATGCTTTTTTCATGCAAGAATGACTACATATTGTAACACAAAAATATAAATGTTCAGTCTAAGTAACTTAAATTTCTTAATGCTGTATCTGAACATGTATATTTATTATTTTTTTATTATATTGACCTTCCAGTCATGCCTACCTAACATTACATAGCTTACATTGATACAGTTCATGTGCACCCAGGTGATGTATCCATCAATATAAAAATGACCTTTAGTCTTCCCTGTGTTTTAGTGAACTAGTATTTTTTAATATAAGGTCACATTTCAGTTATTATACATTATATATATGGATGTATATAGATTATTACTATTGAGAAATAAGTTTAATAACTTATTTAAAATAAAATATAGAACAATAAATCAAGAAGTGAAGCAAACAGTAGTCTCTTCTCTCTATGACCTTTATACTCTGGTATTGCTGGACATTGTTTGCTGATTCTTTTGAAATTTTGCATGTGGAGGATATTTTTAGGTTTCATACGTATATTCACATATAGTTGAATAACCAAAAATCATAAATAACTACATTGGTAGTATATAATTCCACTATAGTTTTTTTTCAATTTTATAATATATATAAAACTTTGAGCAGAATATTAACACAACATACCACCTTGAAAACTTGGATCAGAAAAATGAGGAAGTCGTTTGAAATGATGGGGAAAATTACTCTGGGAACATTCTAAGCTGGTGAATTGGTTATTCACATGTCATATACTTTAGTAAGAGTATATGAGGGAGTTTCAAAAAATGTAAAGAGTTAAATAGTTCTACCATGTTTGATTCAGTACATAAGCCATATCTCAGCAAAATAAAAAGATGTGAGGTTCTTATAACATATTCCAGCTTTTCAATATTGGTATTTTGGGAACCTGATTTGTACAAAATTATAGACATAGTATTTTGATATCACAACCATCTAACTTTAAACAGTGCAGTATTCAACATACCATGTTGCTCACTAAAATCTATATTTAAATGTGTTCTTTTAATATTTACTTTTAAATTAAGAAATTAACTCATATATGATATTAAAGTGTGAATTATAATATGCAATTTGATTCCAAACTTACTGATGTAAATTAATAAAATATTAGTTCAGTAAAATTGTCAATGCAAGTCAGCAAATGTATTGACATGGCCTTTGAACTCTAACCCATTGCAGAAGGGTTAATAGGAATGGAAAGTTCATCTCTTTCTCAGCCAGTTATTTTAGGTGTTTATCAAGTTAAATATTTCCATTACTTCTTCTGAGGTATACCTGAAACTAATTTTTATTTCATGTTATGTTTACAGCAAACCATTATTGAAGAATGTAGAAAACTGGACTCAGATTATACAGTTGTAATTTGTGGGAGTTACAGAAGAGGTAAGTTACAGTTGTTGTCATGATTATAAGCTGCTATGATCACACACACACACACCCACAGATAGACAGATCTTTTTAACATGCATGATTCATGCCAAGCAATAACTTTAATATATTTCCAAATGTATATGTTATATTAATATTTTCTCTCAAGTGTATATTGTGTTAATGAAGTTTAATAACATATCTTAAAAACTGATTATTTGTTAATGAATGCAGTATAATAACGTGTTACAAAGCTACTTATTGTTTTCGAAAACATACTTCCATATTGCTTTAGTTATTTCAGAAGAATGAAAATATTTAAGTTTTTCTGGCTTTGAAGTTTCAGACATGCAAGTTAAAGCTTGTTTTAAATCAAACATACTGGTGTGGTAATTTGTGATGACAAAAAAACCTACTTGTAGTGAAAATTATGTGTGTAAAAACAGCTGGTATGGGTAGAGGAAGCACTAGTACAGGAATGAACAATGTTTTGACCTTCTTCAGTCATCGTCAGGTTCACAAAGAAAGAAAGAGGTAACTGACTGAAGAAACCAAAGAAACACAGCCATAAAACTATGCTTACCAGATAAAATTAATGACGAATTAGACAAAATAAAACAATACTTCATCAACATCAAGAAGTTTCCTCCACAAACCATAGAAAACATTATACACATACCTAGACAAAAAGCAAAATCAACTAACAAAAATAAATATACCCCATGATTTAAAAAAATCATGAAACCATATATTGCTGCATACCATATATTCCTGACATCAGCAGAAAAATAATTAACATTTGGCAAAAACTAGTAACAAAATATGACATTCCAGTTAATACCAAATTTATTCCAAAACCAGGTACAAAACTAAGGTCTATACTATGTAAAAACTACACTGACAACACAACACCAACATTATTTATAAAATACAATGTGATAATTGCCACAACTTCTATATTGGAGAAACAAGTAGAAAAATGGAAACCAGATTCAAAGAACATGCACAAAAAAAAAAACACCACAATTTTTGAACACTGCAAATCAAACACAATATAACCATAGAAAATACCCAAATACTAAATAAACAAACAAATGCAAAATTAAAGAAGCCTTATTAATACAACAACTCAAGCCCAAAACAAACTAGTACAAAGGAACACCTTTATACCTATACTAATAAATATATCCAACATCTAAGTATGCCCTCTACATTTGTGCACTAAATTACACAACTGCCTTCAAACATATGGTCAGTTACCTCTTTCTTTCTTTGGGAACCTGACGATGAACGAAGGTCTAAATGTTGTTTGCTCCTCTACATAGTGCTTTCTCTACCTATACCAGCTGTTTTTACATATATAATATAGGTGTGATCTATGTGCACCAGATAGTGTGAAAGAATTAAAACATTCCAGCATAGAGTTCTTCTGTCACAAAATTTAAAGTATTTAGAGTAAGTTAGTTTTCTTTGCTATAACATGGTTATCAGTGTATGTATATATCAACATAAGTTTTTTTATTTTGTGAAGGAGCAAAAGACTCTGGGGACATCGATGTTTTAATCACTCATAAAAAGTACACATCAGAAGGGAAGAGAAGCAAGGTAAATTATTTTCAAAAAATGTTTTGGATCCTTCTGTAAAGAACTTTCTTACTCTTAGGCTTATAGTCATTATACTATTTTGGTGTTAACTCATTGAGCATGTTCTAAATTGGTGTTTCTGTGGACTTCTAGAAGTCTGTGAGTGTACTCCAAGGGGTCCATGAATCATGATTGAAATTTCATAATGTTATTAAAAAATATTTGATTTATGGAATATAAAATATTTGTAATAAAATTTAAATTTATGTGAATTAAAACCTTTGATTTTGGAATGGAGATTTTCACATACACAATCTTTTTTTTTCTTCAAAACAAAAAATGTTTGTAAGTTTTCGGGTCCGTGAAGAAAAAAAAATATTTCTTTGGGTTACTAAAGTTTGAAAATGTTTGTATACATTGAAACTATTTTGACAGTTCTATTATTAGAATAGCAAAACCATTATCAAGCTTTCATTAAATATTCAAGTCCTTCATAATAATAAAAGTTAAAAATTTTAATAAAGAATTTCTTCAAAAGATTTCACTGTAGATTTTTTAAACCTGAAAAAGAAGGTGATTTCATTTTAACAGTCATGTTCAATTGGCATACCCTATAAAACTTCTTAAATGAATACCAAAAGCTTTTTCTTAGTAAAACTTTATATTTCATTTGTTATATTACTCTTTCCTAACACTTAACTTTAGTGAAATTATCCATGTACAATTAAATGAAAGGTTGAAAAATGTTAAATAAACTGAACGGTACTTTTCTACACTCATTCGTTTTTGAATGCATCATTTTACAACTGTTAGATTTTTCACTTCTATTTTCTTTTAGTTTTATGGTTTTATTGCCTGTACTTTGGACCATCATTTGCCATCACAAACAAAAAGTTGGAAGGAAAGCCTATTACCCACCTGTTGTAAACGTAATGTGTAAAGTGGGTGATCTATGTGATTTTGTACTTGTATGTAACTAAGCTAAACCACATTTTTCTCACTGAATTAGTTGTTTTAATTAGTATGACTTTCAAACAGATATTTTAGAAACTAAAACACATATTATGCACTAGGATAAAATATTCCAAAACTACTAATATTTAATTATCCTTTACTAAACTTATGAACAGGTTAGCTGCTCAGAGTTGAACAGTAATGTTAAAGATAATTCAAGGTCATATTTCAGTTTGTCTTCCAGAAATACTCTGTTTGATCTAAACCTGTTCATGAAATATGAACATATAATGTAGGTAACTGCCTTGAAAAGATGGGAAATGCTTCTTTGGTGGGTTTGAAATTTTTAAAAATATTTTAGCCATTTGAGGAGAAGGTTACAATTGTATGTTTATAATTATTTATAGCTTGTTTTCTAATTGATTTGATACTTGTCATGCCAATTTAGGGAAGATATAAAATTTGTAAGAGAGAATTCAGATTACAAATGCATCACAGGACAAACAAAAGAGGAGATTGAGAAGTTTTTTAAAAATTTCTTTTCAAATTAAAATTTAGGTATAAAACTTGAATCATAAATTTGTTTTAATGCATAGGTTGTATACATGAAATGATGAGTTTTTTAATTAATTAAAATTTGAAGGTGACTGTAAAAAATAAATAAAAAGGTTGTATGTACGTTTTGATGCTATCATACATATGAGAATAAAGGTTAAAACAAATGAGACAGTTGTTAAAATATAGAAATATTTTGAATAAGGGTGGAAAGTTTGGCAAAATGATAATTTAATTTAATAATATATATATATATATATATATATATATATATGGTAAAGCCTTTTATGGGTCTTATTAATAGTGACTATTTTATGACATATTTCATAAAACATGTAGTATACTCAGAAGAAATAAGTTTAAAGTGAAAGGAATAACCATGAACTGGTGTACATGTAGTATAATTTTATTTTCAGGTTGGATTGCTGAAAAGACTTGTGGAAAGACTTGAGAAAGTAGATATAATCACTGATACAATTTCATTTGGTGAAACAAAATTCATGGTAAGATAGTAAAATTATTTTATTGTTGGTTAGTTAGATTTTGTAGTTAAGCACAAAACTACAAAAGGGGGTGTTTGTGCTCTGCCAATCACGAGTGTTGAAACCCAGTTTCCAGCAGTGTAAATTTGCAGGGATACCACTGTGCTAATTTTCTTGTAAACTTTTCAGTATATTGGCTTTCCAGATATGATTACCTTGTGAAAATGTAGAAAATAACAATGAGAATTTGTACAGTCTATTCCACTCTGACTATACTTCACAGTCAATTGAGATACTGGGGAATTTAACCACACCTCTTTCACCCTTTGTGAAATTAATTGATCAGGTTTGTGTTGTCCCATTCTTATCTTCTGTTTCCTATGATTCTCAACCTGTCTTGTTTAATCAATTTATTCTGAGAATACCACAGAAATATAGTTTTTTTGAGTAGTGTTGTTTCTCATTAACCATGCTAGATCAGTGATAGAAACTGTTACTTAGTCAAGCTTTGTGTGTGAAAAATGGCTAGGTGTAGTTATTAAATGTGTACACACACACACTTCTGTGCATTTCAGGCTGTTTGGTTTCCAGATAATTTTAGTTATTAAATTTTCTTCATCTCACCAGCTGAATTGAAATACACATATAAAGCACTAGTGGGTAATAATTTATCATCAACTTAGTTAATTATCAAGTGTCAATGCTGAAACCAGTAGGTTCCATCTAGTAATGGTATGAGCTTTCATTCTTAATATTAGGATATATGCTTTCACACCACAATTCATCTTGCCAAGATCTGGCAAAAAGAATAACAAAAACTGGGTTCTAGCATTAACATGAAAGCTGAATAAGCCTCAGATTGTTTTTAAGAATGAAAATGTGTGTAGATGTCTAAGACTACATACATATTTGTCTATTCTGACCTCCTGTATTAAGTATTGTTACTGTGATACAGGTTTCTTACGTACTACTACTACTACTACTACTACTACTACTACTACTACAACATAAATATCACTGTACCTTTTGGTTTGGTTTATATTCAGCCATAAGAAAGGTGTGATTGTTTCAACATCTTAGTTTAAATAGCGAAATGTTGTAATGTAGGATTTGTAGAAGTAATTATAATCTTTGAATTCTAGGGTGTATGTCATCAGAAAAAAGGGAAAAACAGCAAGTCACTCCCACACAGACGACTTGACATAAGGTGAGACAATTACTGCTTCTTTTATCTCTTGGTGTTATTTTGAGCAAATAATCATACTCTTAGTACAGTTGTTATTGAAGAAGATGCATATGCTGTAGCAGACATTTCTGTAATTAGAATTATTTTGCATTTGCAAATCCTCTATTTAAAGAAGTACTTTTGCTATAAAGATAAATTTGACTGCATATGTTTTGCAGATCTCTGCTAGTATTAGATGTAATTTGATCTGTATCAAGTGTTATTACTCTTGATAATTTTAGTGGTAAAATATTCAAATAAATATATTGATGAAAATCAGTGAAATAGAAACTGAGTATATGAATTAAAAATTTCTAATAGAAATTACAAATTAATCTTGAAACAGTGTCTCACATAATGTTTGGAAATACTAAATCAAAACAGTATACTATTTAATAAGTTTAAATATCAGGAAGATTAAGTATTTTCACTGTTAAAAAGAAGAAATAAAGAATTAGCACTAGTACCTCTTCTGGTCCTGTAAACAGCAATGTCTGTTACCCTTTCACTAGACTTATTCCACATGACCAGTTCTTCACAGGAGTCCTATACTTCACAGGAAGTGACACTTTTAATAAAATTATGAGATCACATGCTCTGGAGAAGGGATTTACACTGAATGAATATACACTGCGGCCTTTGGGAAGCACCGGTAAGTTTGGAAAATGTGTAATTTTATTTTATTGGAGATTTTGGATTAATTACAGCCCTTCAAACACTAACATGACTAATTTAAACTTTACATATAAAATTGAATGTGACACAAGTTTTGTTACTTACAAAAAAAAAAAAAACAATTAATCTATTAAACATTTAGGTAAAAAGTACAAAGTTTGTATATGAATATTATAAAAAACTGTGTAAAATATGTTAAAGGACAAAACATCCAAGAATGACAAGTGTAATTAATAGGTTAGATTATATAGTGACATTGTGATGTAGGTAGTTTTCTTGGTTGAAACTGCAATATTGTTTAACTTTTCTTCCTATTTGTTTTTGTGATGGGAGTTATAAATTAATATTATATGGAAGAAAGATTTTTCAAAGCATTTTTATATTTTAAATTTAGTCATAGATCTTTAAAAGTAGAAATAATTCAAACTCCCATGTTTCATACTGACTTCTTTTGCAAATAAAAGTATAATTTAATTTTCTTCATCTTAAAATGATGCAAGAACATTCTGATTTGGTTTTTTATTCTTATTTGTTTACAGGAGTTGCAGGAGAAGCACTGCCTATCACTAGTGAACGGGACATATTTGAGTGCATTGACTATCCCTATAAAGCTCCTGAAGAGAGAAACTTGTGAATATTTATCATTAAGATATCATCAATTAAATTTATTGGGTAGTATGTCTTTTTAACCAGTAATAACTTTGTTTTCTAGTAGATTAATCTCACTCTTATTTCACATTAACTTTTCATCCCAAACTGAAGTCTTTGATAAAATTGCTAATTGCATTGGGTGGCACATAGTTCATTGATTATATGCCAAACAGTATGCTGTGATTAGAAATATCAAAATAAAATTCTTTACTTTGTGTTGCTTTTCTACATCTATTGTGACAAAAAGTATCTGTATTAATTAATATAAACATTTTTAAACTGTAAGAATTAGATTTGCACAATGTTAAAGGAACCTACTCTCATGTCATTGAGTCATTTGTATACAGCCAAACTGTGTTCATTTATAACAGGAATCCTGTTCACCACATTAAAAAAAAAAGCATTAAGTTCATGCAGCTTTAACTTTACTTAAGTATATGGGTTTACCAATGGTCATTTAATTTGAACAATAAA
Source organism: Tachypleus tridentatus (assembly GCF_004210375.1). Classification (NCBI taxonomy): domain Eukaryota; kingdom Metazoa; phylum Arthropoda; class Merostomata; order Xiphosura; family Limulidae; genus Tachypleus; species Tachypleus tridentatus. The sequence continues at coordinate 71,067,975 of NC_134834.1, read as the reverse complement.
CAAGTAATGTTTTTAAAGAATGATTTGGAATTTTTCTGCCACTTTATTTTAAAATGACAGAAATTAGATTAGGTGGTAGTGAAATGGATCCTTCAATAAGTCAGGTTATTTCAAATCTGTCAAAAGTACAAAATTTGCTGGAAAGAGGTAAATAACCTAGTAATATCAACATATATAGCTTATAGCATTCCTGAAAGTGTGATAAAACACTATGAATAGCAGAAGTACCATCAATCTGAGACCAAAACAACATGCAGACCTTAACAGAATTTGCCATAGAATTGTATTACACTTTTTTTAAATATATATACGTAATAGTCATATTGGGCTACCTGCTGTGTACACTGAGGGAAACAAATCCCTGATTTTAGCATTGTAATTCCAGACTGAGTGGTGTCTCACTAGGGGATCCATGTGACTTATTTGAATGAGTAAAGTAAATGATTTTTTATAGTACAGAACACTGGGAACTTAGTTTCCAGGCATCTTGATTTTTACATTTTTCTAACACAAAAACATTCAAATCTTTTACAGTGTAAATATATCCATTAGAGTCATGTTACTTTTTCAGTTTAAAAATTAATGAAGATGGTAGAAAACTATGTTGAACACAATTTTGCCTAAATCCATCTTGCAAGAACAAATAGTAAGTTGTTGCTAAAACAAAATCAATTTTGACTAAGATTTAGGTTTGTACCTTAAGTTGTACATGAACCAACCTCATTAGGGAGAAGGAATGCACCTATAATTATGAATTTAGTAAGTATATCTACATAAACCAACAAGTATGTAAAGTGTGTTGTACACACATACATTGGTTTTTCTTGCATGTTACAGCCAAAATTGGTACTCAAGATATGTTTTTAATTTGGTGACGTTAATTGGAGTGCAAGGTGATGTTCGTGTGGAGAGTAAAAACTTGTTAATACAGTTTGTATGGTGTATCTATAACAAATATAACTTTCATTAACCCTCTTCTAGTTTTAAGTCTCCTCTACCACAAAATATCTCCAGAAAAATAACATAGAATGAAATTAATAGTTAATATAATGCTCTGGTTGGCATACACACAAGTAATTTCTGGTTTAAAAAAAATGTTTTCAGAAAATACTCAACAGGGAAGAAGTCAGTTTTTTCAGGACCTCTAAGTAATTGTTATAGGTTAGGGTGTTTTGGAGGTAATTAATTACAAGCTACACTGCCCACTTAATAGTATTTACATTATGTTCAGTAGCAATTTCTTTTAGTGTTCAGTAACTTCATTAAGACACTTTCAGAATATATTACTCATACAACACTGTACTCCTTTACAGAATATTTATTAACAATAGAACAAAATAAACCATAATGCACTGCAAATCTAACTTAAAACTGAATGAACAATGGTGAATGGTGCACTATCAAAAATCACAAGTTCAAATTCACTGAGAATCTTTGAATAGCCTATTATCAGTTTTCAATCTTACCCATAATATATGAAAATTATCACAACTGATTCTTTATAAGTGCAACACACTATGTGAAGTGAGTTATATTTGAAGTTCAACACTCCGATGGAAATACAGTTCCATTCACTTACTATTTTTACTATCTGTCTTACAAAAAAAATCCTAAAAATCAAATTGTATGGTAGGATTACAAACATCACAAATACTATACACCAGGTACCATGTTTTACTACTACTTAAATACCTGTATTGAGGCCAGATTATTTTAAATTAATTAAACAGAATTAAAATTACTCCATTTCATTGGCAAGATAAACCTTAACTATGCCATTACTTCAGCACATTGAAAGGGACATTAAAATAATTATCTGAGAGAGAAAAGCTTTTAAAGTCTGCCATAAATTATTAGCGAGAAACTGAATCATAACATTTTGGAACATCTTAATATGAAACTGCTAAGAACACAAAATGCTGCCAGAAGCATCAAAAACTTTCTGAACCACTACTGAAATATATAGGTTTAAATCTTTACAGTGTTATACAAGTATTGTTACAACTTGACAAGAACAGTAATGCAGGATAATATTCAAATGTTAGTGCAGATTAAGTTAGAAGGATATTTGCTTTGCTTTGCCAGTGCTATCATCACTCAGTTCAGAATTTAACTTCCTGTAAACGTGCCCTTCTACTCTTCGTTTCCTCTCATGTCTTCCCTCGATGATTAAAGCAATAATCTAAAATAGAAAACAAAATTACACATGTAATAATGGGTAGACTCTGCAGAATTAAGAAGCTTCACAACACGAATTATGTCAAAAAAAAGAAAAGGAAATGCCTACTGTTGCTTAGCTTTCTTAGCACTCAAACTAGTCTAAAAACTTGTACTGCAGTTCTTTCATCCAGTAGTCAGAAGGTCAAATTCTTTAGTAAGGAGTTTGAGTGATGATGAGAATAACTAAACCCTGATACAAGGATAAGTTTTAAGATACGTTAAATTTTGAAGAGAAGAAAAACATTAAAAGCTATTGATGCAATATGGTAAAATAAAATTTTCAGTAATATTTTCAGATTAAATTCATTACAATATTACTTTTTAAACATTTCTTTGGTGCTTTTTGACAATTTTGCAAATTGTATTCTTGATTACATTTAACCTTGCATACAAAAAAATACAATACACAAGAATCATTATTATTTGTAAAAGATGACAATGTATTGCAATCACTCTACAATGTGAAACACTTTTCTTCATATTCAGTATGCCTGTTTTAAAATACAGGACCCTGATGATAGTGTCTTCAAACCGTACTTTATTTTTGAAAATTTTAAATCTTGGATGTTCCATCAATGTAAGAAAATATTCTCATTTGGCTCCAATTTTAAATGTTATGTACATCCAATAGGGTAGAGTCCCCAGGAAGTAAACTGTACAAAGTAAGCAATTTAAAAACTATTCTGCTTAATTTTTATTATTACTTGTACAAAGTTTTAGACACAGAATTACATTCAATATTTATGAATATGAATAATATCCCCCTTTCAAGCCATCCAAGCATTTTACTTATGGATGGTGTAAGATAAGGGCTAGTGAATGATATTCAATATGTAATTCAACTTGGCAATAAGTCAGACTCAATACATTGTATTGCTATGTAACTATCACACATAGACTAATCATTTTGTCATACTTATATTTTAAGAATAAATGCAACCTTGTGTTAATCTTCCAGGGTCTTCAGAGACCCCAAATATTTTGAAAACATCATACTGGCATATTAAAGCATATTTTCCCATTTTTTGTTCTCAGCAGCTTCAGCAAATTTGTGTTGTTATATGGTTTAGATGCTATAAAAGAAACAAGTGGTAGTATTATTGATTAATATAAGAAAAGATTGAGTATTAGTGTTTGTTTCCAGTATATTAACTGAAGTATTTTTACATTCATTTTTTTATGATGGTGTCTGCTCAGACACTAGAAGAGTGACTAGGGTTGTTTTGTTTTTGTTATTTACAGCAGAGCCTGATGCAGTTTAACTAATTTCTCAAGTGTGAATAAATGGCAATGTATTTAGTTGTCATATGTTAGGCTTAATATTGTTGATAATAGGTTAACTTGCATTTAGTATTGATTATCTTTTGACTACTGGTTAAGAGTAATATGTGTAAATGGTTAACAGTTTGTGGGGTGCAGTGAGTATAAGGTGCAAGTTTTATCTGGGAACTAAAGATTGACATACTTTTAAGGTAGCTAGTGGTGAGAATGTTAAAACTGTTTTTAGAGACTGCAGGTTTGAGGAGAAATTGGAAGCTAATCTAAATAATGAAGACAAAGGAAAATGTAAAATGGCAGCAGGATTCAAAGAGAAAAAGCTTTTGCATACAAGGGATAAGCAGCTAATAGTGACAATCTTTAATGAGCAGGTTCTATTAAATAAACACATTTCAGCCTTTAGCTTGTGCAGGTGAGTAATTATGGAAGGAAAAGAAAACAAAAGAACACTTAGAAATGGAAAATTTTAATAAAAGTTATAGTTAAGGTGATTTTCTGATACAGCACTTGAATACGATAGTCTGAGGGGTAAATACACAAAAAGGAATTGGATTATGCTATAAATGAGCAGGAATGGTAAATAACTGATAAAAGTGCAGATGGCATAGTAAAAGGTGCTAGCAGTGATGCAGTATTTATTGTATATAGGAGCTAATGATGTAGGGTAGGGTAGGTCAGAGATGTTAATTGGTAAGTACCAGAGTTCAATAACAGCAGTTGAAGAAAAAGGACACAGTTTAATCCTACCAGGGATAGTGCCAAGACTTCATTATCAGAAAGAAATTATAATTTGCTCACTAGAACTGAATGCTTAGATCAGGTTAACAAGAATGGCAAGCAAACTGACTGATGGGAAAAAAAGTTTAATGGAATAGACTTGCATTTAAATAGGATAGGAGATGGCTTATTTGCAAAGGCATTAACTCAGTTGCAAGGGAAATTTTAAACGATGAAAGTGGTGATGGACAGGATAAATTAAATGTCAAGTAATAGGATAGAGAGAAGTATAGTGTAGGAACAAAATACAGAAGTAGTTTTATGGGTAGGCTACAATTGTTAACATTGTAATGCTATAAATATAAGAAATAAAATATATGATTTTAGAGAGCACTAGTCAGAATAGAATATTTTGATATAATGGGATTAACTGAAATTTGGTTAAATGTAATCAATTTTGATAACAGAAATTTCTTTACAATACACAGTAATAGGCTATTATTTAGAAGGGACAGAACACTAAAAAGTGGGAGAGGAGTGGCTTGTATAAGAGATGCAAGTTACATCCTGTTGAAATTGATGATAAAGATAACTATGAGACTGAAGATATGGATTTTTATTAGGGAATATAGATAAAGAAGATCAATGAAACTGATGAAATACATGATAAACTTTACAATGTAATTATAGTTATGAGAAATTTAAATTTAGGCATATAGACTGGGAAACATTAAGAATCGAACATTGAAAGAGAAGTTTTTATTAATGTTTTAGGATGGTTTTAAAGAATAATGTTTTTTGAGATTTATTGCAAAAACAGTTAAGAGGGTGGAGTATTGGGAAACAGTTCTGAGCAAGTGATTGCTTATTTAGGTTTGATGTCTCACTGCCTACTGAAATGATATTTTAGTTATAAATTTCAAAAGCAAAATTTTGAATATTTGGAACAAGAATCCTCTGTTGTAAGTTGAACAACTTAATAAATTATAGATACTGATCAAATGTGGAAAAGTTCAAAAGTAAATTTCTAGATATTTGAGATACTTAATATCCTTGCAGATTGGCTCATGAAGAACATGATGATGAAATTAAGCTTGAGGATGACAAATTTTAGAATTTTAAATTGACTGGTAGAGCAAAAGACTTATAAGATGAAAACATAAAATGAGTTGGTCAAACAGGATATTAGAAATCAATAAAGATATAAAAAGAAAAAAAGTGATTGAGAAATGGAAAAATTGACAGTGAGGATTTCTTTATGTACATATGATTTAAGGGCAAGGTATGTCAGAAAATCATTACAACTTTTTTCTAAGTCCTTGAATAGTGGACAAGAGCCCAATGATTGGAGGTTAGCTAATGTTACTGCAAAGCCACATCGGGCTATCTACTGAGCCCACCTAGGGGAATCGAACCCCTGATTTTAGCACTGTAAATCCGAGACTTACCGCTGTACTAGCAGGGGGCAAATCATGAAGGAAAGCTCATTTCTGATGACTGAATTACTAAATTCAACTCTTTTCTTGAATTTTTACTAATGAAGGTTTAAGTAACATTTCTCATCCTGGACAACTGCTAGATATGAAAAAGCTGAGCTTAAGTAAAACTTGGAAAGTTTAAAGAATAAAAAGACTCCTGTGCAAGGTATTTCCCCAGTAGTTTTGAAGGAATTTAAGGGCAAGGTATGTCAGAAAATCATTACAACTTTTTTCTAAGTCCTTGAATAGTGGACAAGAGCCCAATGATTGGAGGTTAGCTAATGTTACTGCTTTTTTTTTTGTGAAACTCATGGAGAAATTTATCATTTTATTTTTCAATATCTAAATTAAGTTTCTAATTCAATTTAATAATTTGTAATTTTATATATAAGCCATGAAGTCTAGTAGTACTTACATCTGGCTTGCTGTTGCATTATACACAAGTATACTAATTCCATGTGGCAAAATAAAAATATTACACTAAAAAATTTATGAATTTCAAATATGCACTTTAGAGCACAAAATAATAACCCATGCAATTTAAACATCTTATGACTATTGAAGTCTACTGTTTTTTGTTTTTTTGTAACAAAGACCAATAATATATAATGTTTTAACTACTTGAGCTGAACTTGGCTAGAGCAACTTATTAAAAATTAAAATTATTTTTCTATTGGTTATAAATGACAAAATTATTGGCAACTTGTGAAATAAGATTTGCTAGGAGAGCATAGCAAGTGGGTCAGACCATTTCTTTTGTAACTGTAAAAAAAACATTGAAGATTAGAAAAGTATATTCTAATTTTTCTAATAATAATAATATATAGTAATTTACATTAAATTCAAAACATTGTAGAGAGATTATGAAAAATACAATGGGCTTCTCTGAGTGAACAAATGTCACATTAGATAGATAAAGAGAGCTTGAGAAATTGAATACTTCCTAGTTAAGAAGTTGAACTTAATATTAAACATTGGTTTATTAAATGGGAAGCTTCAGAAAAATGATGGCTAAGCCTTAGATAGAGAGGGTACTGGATAGTGAAAAGAGGATTAAGGAGAGGAGAAGAAAGCCATGAAGAAACATGGTGAAGCTCCTGATCAAAAAAGAGGGAAGAAGTCAAAGTAAACAGACTGGGCTGCTAACAAGCTGCATTAGCTAATGATTACAGAGTATTGTAAGCTACCAAAAAACACTTTACCACAAAGAAAGGGTGCAACACAGAAGTCCCTGAGGAAAGCTAATGTTACACAGTGAGGCACTCTAACAAAATACATCCCAGAAACAAGTTAAATGGGAAACTTATTTCTTATTAATGAAAAAAGACAAATGGAGGACAAAGTGGAAAACATATATGTGCAAGTTTCCCCCAGTATAGTTGACAGGTTTGTACTAGAAAGCCATAAGAAGGGGAAGCACAGAGAGATAGTTGAGAAATTAAGTACAAGAAGAGAATGAATAGATGAAGAGTGAGAAAAAAATAAAAACGAGGATATCTTTAAGCTGAAAAACTTAATAGATAGAGAATTGTGCAATAAGGTAGCCTAAGATTTAGAAAGAAAAATTAAATGGGGAAAAAAATGAAATCAAAAGACCTGTGTTATACAAGCAATATTACAATAATGAAGTTTTCTGATCTTGTCTGGAAGGTGAAACTAGAAATAAAAGGAGGCTTGGAAATAATATTGGTAAAACTCAATGAAAGGTGGGGGGGGGGGCAAGCACAACTGAAGTAATAAAAGATTGGAAATCTTGAGTCCAAGAGTGGAATTAACCACCTGGTACACAATGGGAGTAATACCTGTGACTGACAGCATGCAATAAGTTTTCATTATTGGACAACTCTTTTCAAAATATGGCAGAATTTCATGAGATTGCATTCATGTTTCCATCTTTCTGACTAATGCAGGTGATCACAAAATTGACTTTTTTTTTTAGAAATAAATATTGTGTATGTTGATGGTTCATAGGTCTAATGATGATGATATCAGGGAGTATTTATCAAAATCCATACATTGGTTTAAAACAATGAGAACTAGCACTGTAAAATAAAAAAACAGGATATGTGTACCTCAAGTTACCAATCCGATTAAAAGAAAACATCAAATTGAAACTTAATTTTCATCAATGTTTTAACTGAAATGTTTATGATTTACACATATATAAGAACCAAGAAAATTAAACTTACTGGAGTTATAATGTAAGTGTAAATTAATTAGCACACTATAACATTAGTTTCCAAGAAAAACATAGCTGAACAAAAAAATTTAACTGCTAGTGCTTATGAATATTACTACACACAGAAGCAACACCCTGCTACTGGTGGAGGGTTACAGTCTAATGATAATTAGATTACAAGCTGGCACAGTACATGTTAGTGCACATAAGGGTAATAAGGTATCTTTGGTTAAGACAGTTTTATTTTTTCTAACAGGGTGGTTGACTTTTGGGGTTGGTTGCAGTAAATTAAAAGGAGTTTAGGGAAGTGTTTGACACATACTTGAATAAGGTCTAGTTTAGTATTAACTACACATAATATTTTAACTGTGCCTTTTAAGTGAAGTGTTAATTTTATACAATTTTTTTGCTTAAATGCAGCAGAGAAAAACAACAATGCCAGAACACAAAAGCAAGGTGATAGTGAAGTTTCCACACACTTTCAGTCCACAGCATGCTAGTGAAATCCCCACACACTTTCAGTCCACAGCATGCTTGTGCACTCAATACACACAACTGAACAATTCAATGCTAACATACTCAAAAAAGTAGGCTCAGGATGGCTAAATCAATGGTTTGACTTCATGTGTCTGACCAGGGTACCAACCTTGAAGTATTAAATCCAAAATCTGGAGAAGAGAACAGATTTATTTTTTTAAAAAACCTTACTGAATGGAAAGGTGTGACACACAAAGCTGCTAGGATGGACTTTTCATACTACACAGACATTACTAAAAATTTACTTATGAAAACATCAGTAGATAAGAAACAAGCAATTCATTTTAAAATGAATTAGTATGTCATAATTACACATTAAATTTATCAGTCCAACATGCATAGGAAAACTAGCTCACAAATTCCTGTTGTTCATCTAAACACTAGAAATTGTCTCATTCATTGGTTTATAAATAAATATGTAAAGACCAAAATTGTTATTTCACTTTGATGAATTTGGTACTCGATTCAAGTGAGTACATCTGCCTTAAAAATGTGTATGGATTCTTTATTTTAGGAAACAGATAACACCTGTAACATAGGTGCATGTCTCTTAATGGCATGTCAACTGCTACAGTTGAGGTACAAACTTCCCAACAACTGTTGGAAAGTAACAACATGTGATCAAACAAGAGAAAAGTGATACAAGTTGTATATAAGAAAGAATTACTTTTTAATTCACCTTAGGTGAAAACCAAGTATTAACTATATACATAGCACAGAGAGAATTAGAAATTAGCTTTTAAATGGTTAATAGTTTTAGTTTAATCACTGTAATACTAACAATGTATTAAATAATCTTGAGTAATAAAAATACAATGAAAGTATGTTGCCTTGAATGTCAATATCCAAGCAGCCTCACTGATCTATTCAGTAACACTTCTGTAACAACATGATCAATAATAATTTTATAGTGGCTATATCTAAAAATATCACACATCCTATGCTTAACTTTGGAGAAACAAAGTAACAGTTCCACTTGAATTTACTTTCCAATTATGAGCATTATTTTATTACAAATTACAGCAACAAAGAATAGTTTCAAAATGGATGCAATGTTTGGATCACTGGTGCAATCATTAAGTTTTACAAGGAGAATGAATTGTTGAACAGTTTTATGGGAAATACAAAAACACCACAAATCCTCTAATAATTTCTGTTTATTGTTTTGCATCAATTTATGATGGAGTTATTGATTTTAAATTAAAATAATTAAAATATTATGATTTAAAAATCAATTTTCATGAACCACGAAATTAGTCTACCTGTATTCCAGATTTTACAAATATTACCGACAGATACATTTAAGATATTTTCAATGCATCTGATGTTAGTAACATACTAATTGTGATTAGGTCCATATGCACTAACAAACTTAAAATTATAGGTTATAAAGTTGCTTAGTTCATGCCATTTTTAATCATTGGAAAGAGAGGCTATGACTACAAACTTTGACAACAAACTGAATTCAGATATAACCTGTAAAAATGGACTTAATTTGAAAAGTTTTGGCAACATCCTTGAACCAAATAGAAATGTGTGAAATTATATGTTTTTGATTAGTTCTTAGTAATAACTTCTGAGTGAAAACAAGGACTGTATAATGTATCAACCACATTTTACCTGTGTTGACAAGACCTTTTACCAGATACCTGAGGATCTTCAGGTATGCTGAAATACTACAGACAAAATAGCAGTTACGATTTCATTTATATTAGCAACTGCTTATAAAAAACAGCTGTTACAATGTCAAGTGGATTAAGCTGAAGTGTAATTTCTTTTTGTCCATTTAACTTATGTCCCAACACATGAGAATCAGTGCAAGTTACTAAAACAAAATTATATTTCTGGTAAGCTTTCATTTGAACAACATAATTTATGAAAAGTAAAATTATGGTGACTCATGGCCCAGTCTCAGAAAAATACTAATTTTACTGCATAACAAATTAATTTAAGAAACTTACACCAAGTATATTGATGTGTTGGCTTGCCATTTGAAACATTTTCTTTGTATGACAAATTCTGTTAACTATACCATCACTATTAAGCAGCATAGAAAAACAAAACAAACTAAATTCATCTCAGTGTGATAAAAGCTTCTAACATAAAATACAGTAGAACCTTTGTTAACAGGCACCACTTTATTACAAGAAGACTACTTTAGATTTATTGTTTTATATTTAAAAAAAATCATGAAGTTATTTACAAATAGTAATAATCCATATACATACATAATGTATAATTGAAATGTGATTGTATATTACAAAATACTAGTCCACTAAAACACAGGGAAGACAAAGTCAATTTTATATTATTGGATACATAACTATAGAACGTGCACAGTGTCAATGCAAGTTATGTAATGTTAGCTAGACATGAATGAAAGGTTAATATAATAAGAAAACAATAACTATGTAGCATTAAGAGACTTAAGGTAATTAAACATTTGTATAATTGTGTAGTCATTCCAGCATGAAAAAGCATAACTTATATTTACTTCTATATATTTTATTTAATGTTTATGAGACTGATCAAGTGACAGACCTCACACAGAATATAGAAAATAAAATATAAAGTCTTGCTCAAAGTAAACATTTGAAATGGATTTAGAAGGTTTTAGACATTATGGAAATAATATTAAAGATGTTTAGGATGAAGAATAGTTTTTTTTTAATTATAACATAAAATCACTTTGCACTCAGACTAGTAACGAGACAAGTTATTTTCAAACAAATATTTAGTAAAAATATTTCATTAAAAATTTTTTTTGTTTACAAAAAAATTGTAATCTTTACTAAAATTCTATCAAATTTTGTGAAGATATACGTGCTGTATCAAAAGTTATGGTGCAAATACTTAACATGTGCAAATGCGTAGGTAAACTTGTGCATATTATACCAAGCCTGTAGAGAAAGGGTTAAATTCACACACCAAACAAAATGAAGGAGGACATAAATTCAAAAATTGAGTATAGTCAATATGGAATCCAGCTTTGTGTGGCTTATTTTTGAACTTAAGGATACCTTGCTACAGAGGGCCTTTGGATATGTTTGGAAATGTGCCCTTAATGTAGAGGTTCTACTGTAATTCCAGATAAGTGTGTTTGTAGCTATTGCAAAAGGTGGGGGGAATATAGTAACCTGTCTTACCTTTCGCTTGTTATGAAAAGCTAGGTAGGCAATAACACAGAGAACAACTGCTGTTAAAAAATAGGCTAGAAAATGAGTGTCTTCTGCTTGTGGAAAAGGTTCAACCATTTTAGGGTAGGTGGGGTTGCCAGAGTTTGCCTTGGGAACATTCTGGTTTTCATTTGATAGTTTACCTGAAAATATGCAATACAAATGCTAGTATTATTAGGAGTGTTTTAGAAATGCTTTCAATGTGGTATAACATTATAAAATGAAAGTAAAATTTAAAACATTAGAGAAAACTAACAAAAATTTTGTTGATTTGTCCAACAAAAATATTTAAAAAATTAGATACACTGCACAAATTCAGTTAAAATAAAAAAAATACCATAAAACTGTCCAGTAAAATAAAACATAATTCACAGTTACTATTAATTTAAATATATATGATGGTTTTTCTTATTTTACTTAAGTACAAAACTTCCAATAAAATATTTAAACTCATTGATAAATAAAATTATTACTTTAAAGAAAAAAATCTGATAACTTGAATATTATATACAAAAATAGGGTAAATGGTAAACATGAAATTAATTTAACACCAACTGTTTTACTGATGTATCTTTAAAAGATTAAATTATAACACAAGTCTGAGAAACAGCTCCACATGCTTATTCAGCAGATCTCATTTTGTTAACGTATAACGCATGTTAGAATAAAAAGGAAAAAATTCCATGCTCTCTAATCTTCACAGAAGTGCAGACAAAAGCATTAGCCATGATTGGAGTCTATGTAAATGCACAGCAATCAATTTTAAACAACTACGTCTTCAGGAAGAGTTGCAACCATAGGTGGTGCATATTTTCAAGTTGTTTTGTACAGTAGACACAAACGAGCATGCAAGTTAAAAGACAGAATGACTGAAGTGTCTGAAATATATGGCAATTTTTAAAGGTTAAACAGTTACACACCATCCATATATAACAAATCATCATCCTCATCATCTGCATCTTTTTCTGTGAAGTCCCATTGTTCATCTGTAAAACACAGCATAATTTTCTTATGGACAAAATATAGGCATGAGCTAAAGTTACCAAAATTTTAATTTCTAAAGTGCTGTAAAAATAATTTTCAATGTCACTTGGTCTAAAATACTACAAAACAAAACTATCAATAAAACTTGTTGGCTCACTCCAATTGCTGAATTGCCTTTTGAACATTCATATTCTTCATATAAAGAAAAAACTGCTCACAGGTGTATACCATTTGAACTGATTGAACTTATTTCTAACAGAAAACAAGCCTAACATACACAACAGCCAAATTAGTATTATTTACAACTTGTCCAACTTAATCTTAATATCTGACATTGGAACTGAATATTAAAAGTATTTTACCTAACCACTATTAAATTATTAAACATTAATAGTTATTAGTGTTATCAAATGACAGTTTTGGTGATGTCAACTATCTTGTATTTTTTCAACAGCAAAGGAAGTTTTGATTTTGACATTTTGTTCTTTATTTAAAAAAAAACAAATTCCATGACACATCTTGGCATGGAAAACAAAAGTATTTGATTGAAAGGTTTTTATTAAATTAAAATTTCATGTCATTTGGCTGTGTAAGAGAAACACCTTGACAAAGTTAAAACCAGATGTGCCAAAACTCCTTTAATTCTTTCCACTTTGACAGAACTTGAATCACTTCAGAATATACTTAATAAATCTTACGATGTAACTGTGATGGAAGTATTTCATCATTTTCTATTCCAAGCACATTGCCAAAAGCTAGAAATTTTGCTCCAAGTTAACATTAATTAAATCAAAAATAAAACTTTGTATGTATGATAACATAAAATTTATGAAAAACATTCCTTTCCAAATTCTTCAAAATTGAATGTACAAGATTTGTTATAAAAGTAGCATCTAATTCATAGACTAACAATATGTAGGTAATGAGACACATCTGTAATATTGAAAATAAAGATGATTAGTGTCCTTATCATTAAAGTCACTTATGTTCCTATACTTTATGGTAACCATTCAATAACCAACATGGGCAATTCACAACACACAAAGCACATAAAATTATCTGTATTATCAGACTGGGTGCATCAAATCTTCTGTTTTGGCAAGCCATACACTCAATGCTATGGCTGTGAAAATCTGAATGAATGAGGATCCATCCCTCCAATACTATTGGTGGGCAATTCATACTTAATTGAATTTGTGAACCACTAAATCATTTTTAATTTAAAAAGAAAAAAAAAAAACTTCAAGTAATTTCATGCAATTCATATTTCTCTCCAAATATCTCCAAGAAGACTTTATAACTGATAACGTTTTGGGTGCAACAAGTGTCTCAATGATGTATTCCTTAGACATATTAACTCAAAATTAAGAAATGGTGTGTGTGCACAGCAACCAATATTAATTTCATAACTATCTTCAACATTCTGTGTGGAATCAATCAGAATAACTTAAGAATCAGTCTAGTGCAGTTTACACTGCTACATAACTATGTAAGTAGTTTCCTGTACATACAATTATTCTAAATATGTAATCAATATGAAATAATGTAAGCAAATGAATAAAATATACTTGCTTTCTATGTATACTTTGACACAGTAACAGAAACAGGAAGAATAAAGCTGCAAAAGTTTTTTTCCAACCATTTCCTGTTACCATAAACATTATTTACAATACTGGTTGTTTTTAGTAATTCCAAAATTAGACATGCAACATCATAAAAATTAACTATTAGTTGCTAATAATGCTCTGTTTTGACATTCAGCTAATTATTTAGACCACTTATTATGTTGTGCATTTTAATTTGATTTTTGGGGTAAATTGCACATTGAAATAAAGGCATACAGGTGCTCATAATTACAATATTCACCAAAGTGGCACAGGCAGGCGAGTTGAATTTTCACATGGACAGTGTAAACTTGCACATTTTGCATAAGTAAGTGTTCAGCTTATAATAGTTCATAAGTTATACTTGGTGTGAAAATAAAACAACTGCACTATTAGAAACTACTCTTCCTGTTTTTGTTTTGGAAATGGCTAAATTTTAAAGCACCTGCTTTGAAAGAAATACAACTGGCAGCAATACAAAAACTGCTTACATCTGGAATTATGGTGCGTACAGGTACACCTTTATATGCCACCACATTTAATGCACAAGATACATTCACACTATTTACTGTCAACACTGTGAAAAAGAAAATTAATATTGAAATACTGTGCATTACAAAACTGAAGTTAATAACAATAAATATTCCCCCTCCCACAGTCTTCTAGTGGAGATTTTTAGTAGTTAATAAGAGTAACAATATATCAAACTGAATCTAATGTCACTCCTATAAAAACGCTTTGCCTGTATTCACCATAATTCTGTTTGCAGGTAATAATCCCCCAAAACCATTTGTTTACAGAGCTTTTGTCCTTTGATTATATATACAAGTTTGTTGAACCAAGTTGTTTTTCTGGTGTGTTTTTTAAATATAGTAGAACATAAAAAACAAACATTCTGAAAATAAAAGAATGAATGTTACACAAGATTTAAAAATAACTCCAAATAAGTACAGATTTTTTTGCACTTATTTAAAAGTCAATTTAGTTACTATAAATCAATAAAAATTCTTTCTTAGGTGTCTAATGACACTGAATACTGCTCAAGATATCCTTAAGTATACAATACTCTCCATTATAAATTTTAAACAATTTGCAAAAAAGTTGCTAACATGTTTTATCTTTAGAACAAACCACTTATTATTATTTTCTGCTTTTATATTCTAATGAAATCTAGAGCTTGCCTATACATTTCATTGCTCAAAATGAATTCAGTTAAATGAATTACAGGTACACATACACGCAACAACAGATGACATGCAGTCACTCAAACACATGGAAAGTTACACTTCTACCTTCAAACGCACAAGGCAATTCTTTTTACAGGTGTCACTGTTTACTGTTTGACCTCTACCACAGTTTGTTTTGATGCAGTATGCTATTATTGTCTCACATTAATCATTGTCTATAAATATCATTCCAAACATATACACCATGAATTAACTTGGTCATAAATCACATGATGTTATTCTAGTGAGGAGTTTGTTTGTTAAAGTTTATCAACATTAAATTTAACTAAATATTTCCATTTCAAAAAATACATCTCTACAATATTGTATTATGCAATGTATTAACATTCCTAATTCAGAGGTTTGAGAGAGCAGTTTGCAAGCCATTACAATTTGTTAAATATATGTTGCCATGTACAAATACATGCACCTTTACAAATACCATATTTCCCGGCAAAGGCTACTTTTATCCAGAATAAATCTCAAAAATTTAACTTGCATCTTTCAGACCAAAGGTTACATTGCTCATAGGCCTAAACCTAAGCCTAGAGGAAGCATTTTGACACTAGACAGTAATCCAAGTCCTTTTATATGACCCTGAATGAAATATACAAGTTACTTAGTATTAAATAACAAATAAATAAACAAACACATGCACCTTTACAAATACCATATTTCCCAACAAAGGCTACTTTTCCCCAGAATAAATCTCAAAAATTTAACTTGCATCTTCCAGACCGAAGATTACATTGCTCATAGGCCTAAACCTAAGCCTAGAGGAAGCATTTTGACACTAGACAGTAATCCAAGTCCTTTTATATGACCCTGAATAAAATATACAAGTTACTAAGTATTAAATAACAAATAAATAAACAAGAACAGGTTACAGTAGATATGATGCTGTAATACCGGCATTCTTTGTAACTCCTCAGACTTAGAATAACATTATTACTGATAATAATACAGATATACTAGCGACAATACAAGGTACACACTTTCAAAGGTAGACATGATAAGCACATAGCTCACAAGAAAGAAGAACTGGGCAAGAGGATTTATGTATCACGAATCACTAAACAATCCACAAAACATCTCAGTGAGACTGGTGGAAGTGTTGCAACTTTTTTCTTATGTTTATCTCTTTTTTCAATATTTAGCTAATCAAAATGAGGGTGCATCTTTGATGCCAGGAAATGGCAACAAAATCGTGTTGTTTTTCTATTTTATTCATGTACTATCAGGTCTCAATTGTTTAAAAAAACCTTTGTGCAAATTTTCACTTTATTTCCAAAGAACTATGACAAAGTTCTTTAAAGTGCTAAATAAGTGTAGAATGTATTTTACAGTGTGATCTCACTCATAACCTATCAAATGTTCTAATACTCCTGTATCACTTTACTGCATTAAAATACTATATATTCAGCCTTACCTTCTTGGTTAACATTTTCAGCAAGTACTCCAGCTTGGGTGTCTTGATCTAACTGTTTGTTGGAAAATTGGGCATTTTCATTTTCTAAACCAATTTGTGAATTATCCAATATTCCATCATTTCTTATGTACCCTCCTCCAGCATTAGAATCTTCACCACTGGCCAATTTCTTGCTCATTTCATCAACAGATGATTGTGAATTCTCCAATACTGTACTGTTTTTTATATACCCTTCTCCAGCATTAAGATCTTGTTCATTTGGAAATTTGCTAGGATCTTGTTGAATGCTGTCCTTTTTCTTGCCAATTTCATCAACAGATGAATGTGAATTCTCCGATATTCTATTATTTCTTATGTACCCTCCTCCAGCATTAGAATCTTCACTACTGACCATTTTCTTGCCAATTTCATCAACAGATGATTGTGAACTCTCTGACACACTATTTTTTATGCTTCCTGAAAGTGTTAGAGGAGTAGAATCATGATTTCTTCCACTATTAAGAGAATCAGAAAATGTTTCAATATATGTTTGATTTTCTGTTGAACTCTGAATTTTTTCCTGGATACTTTTATTTATTTTACTACCAATCAGTTGTTCACTACTGGAAATTTCATAAGCTGTTTTTTTCTGTGTGGGTGACAACTCAGATAAATTCTGAGTAGGGAAAGTTGCTACAGAAAAAAAAAATGTATTTCATTTTCATGTCAGGAAACTGGGTGCCAAGAAAATATTATATTGCTTTTACTTTCCAATATTTCTGTGAATATAATTTATAAACATTTATTTTTAAAGTGTTTTTTAGTTCTACAGAAGGCCCTCAATTAAAAAAAATGAGCATTTACACTTAAAACATGTTCTACAGTTAGAAACTGCATATAGATAACATTAAATATTGTTAAAGCAGTGATAAATAAACTTAATATTTTTAAGCAGTGAGGAATAATCTAATGTTTTGAGAGATGGACTAAAATTTCTTACTTGCAGGAAAACTTTTAAATGACAATATAGTGAAACTATAATACAGAGATAAACATCATAGTTCTATAATATTATTTTGCAAATTACAGCTTGTGAAAGGAAGGAAGAAGTTATATTTAACATGTGTACAACACTGCTGTAGCAACCTTTCTAGAGTACACTGGTTTTTACTTTATTAAATTTTTACCTTAGAGTAAAAGGTACAACTGATATGAATACTTATGTAAACTTAAACAAAAACTATTTATTAGTTTAATTAAATATACAACTACAGCTAAAATAAATTATACATGCAAGTTCAGTCCAACAAGTAAATGTCTCATGTATATGGTTAGTAAATACAAACAAGGCAACACCGAGATATTCATTCCAAAACATAAATTTGAGTTGAGCCTTTTCCTTTAGAAAACTCCTAGCTATTGGTATGCCTCATGAGACTAACTAACTATACAATAGCAAAACAAATACTAACTTTACAAGTTTTAGGAGTTACAATAAATAAATATTTAATATTCTGGCTTATAGCTGACTAAACAATATTTGTAATAAAACTAACGATTTACTAACGAGGTTTATTGATTTAATATCACTGTAACTTCTAATTCATTAAACCTCCTATAATTTTGCAATTTTTCATCTTATAAAATAGTAGCAAGCTACCTACTGAAACTAAGATCTTCCTATGTATAGTATAAATAATGCTGTAATTTGATTTCTCTGTCAGAACCTACATCCCCTCTGAAGGTAAGTGTTGGTTACTTAATGTACAGCAGCGTGTATTGCTCCATGTCCTTTTAAAGTGAGCAAAACATACGGTAAGTTAGTTTTTGTTAAAAAACAAGTGTCAGCAGCTTCAGAAACTGCATACAGTTCATTGACTTTGGAAAAAGACAAAGACAAATTGGAAAAAATTATAACAAGATAACTATTTTCTAGAGAGAATTACAAACCAACTATTTTGCATATTTCATAAGACAAGCTAAACTAGAGATATTTAAAGATTGGATGCAAACTCAATCTCTTTTGTCACAGATGTGATAAAATAATGATAGTGTTTTAAATTACCAATCAGTATCATAGTAACATTAAAGATGCTTATAGTTTTGATGGCAAACTGGATAAAAAGGGACTTGCATGTAGGTTCTTCCAAATATGCAGTTAACTGTTAGTAGCTTCTCCAGTGAGTATAGAGTATGTTACCTAAAAATCTTCTGGGTCATTCTATGTCAAATCATCCAGATTTTGGAAAATCTTCCAGGTGACCCTCTCAGAATGCCTTGAAAAATTTACATGTGCTCATCTACCCATATAATGAAAAACTGCCAAAGATTAGATCAATATATCTAATAGTTTCTGATCTACAGCTCTGCAAAATTTAATTACTTTTTTGTTATTTTTGGCAAATTCATTTTTGGGCACCTTTGACTGCTTAAGGCTGTAGGAGTAATGGTAGTAGAAGGCTGACATTTGCTACACTGACAGAATTAATCCCACATACTTGAAAAATGGTCTCAAACTAAATTTATCTCTCTTAGGATTTGCATAGTGAGGCTGTAAAATCACCTGAAAACCCAAAATCATAAAAAACAGAGCTCTAAGACTTAATATGATACAAAGCTGAATGTTTTTTAAAATTTTCCTATAACATATCAGTTGATAAATCAGCAATTGTTGTAATTAAAAGTCTGTTAGATCTCCTGTAAAAATATTTAGTTGCATGCAACTTTTTATGATTTAGCTAAAAATAGCCCTACTTCAGGTCATAGTTTGATCATGTCACTAGTTATTTCAGCCTTTCCAGATTTTTACCATATATTCTTACATCTCTGAATATGATCTACAAAAAAAATCAAGACTGTGTTCAACCTACCTTTTGAGTTATAATTTTTTTAAATATCCTCTGACCATACATTTTTTACTTGAGAAAAAGAACTTCAAATCAGGTGTGTTACTGTGTGTAAATATATCCATACAATTCTGAAATATAATATGAATCCCACTGAAATATTCTAATCAGCCTTTACCATATATTCTTACATCTCTGAACACGATCTTCAAAAAAATGAAGGTTGTGAAAAATAATAAATTAACAGGCAGCCTAAATAAAACAATTGATTTATTTGAATTACATATTTGTAAAAACAAATTGGTTTAGGAATGTTGAGATCTTATTTCTGCAGTCAGTGTAGGAAACCATGGTCCTATTGATTGCTTCAGTATTACTCAATTTATGTTTTACACAAAAATTCACTTCTGGTAAAACCTTTCACTTCAACTGAATATATAAATGCAATAAAACTCAATGGGGAAAAGTACCAAAAGTATTTGCCTATTCCTCAGCAATATTAACTTAATTAATTATCATATACTGTATGACCAGTGACATTTTTCTTACATCATCCTGAAATATTAGAAATCTGTAACATTTAGTTACATTGCACAAAAATGGCTAGATTATTTTAATGATTGAAGAAAGTTTGATGATGATATAATCCTGATGTATTGCACAATAATGGATCAGTATAAAAGCCAGTAACAATCTCAGGGGTCATCAGACCATTATGACCACTGAGATGGAAGGTATGCATGATTTATCTAAGAGCAGTATAGGAACAATTAGCTGATCCATGTCACTTAAAGAACTATCGCCATAAAACTGGACCATAAAGACTGGTTTCATTTTCCACTGAAGAAACTTAGCCATATCTGCATAACTGTAATGCATACACAATATATTTGCATTGCCATGTGATCTAACTAGTTATGCCAATAAACTTGTTCAGAAATTAATTAATTCTTTCTTGTTTCTCACAACTTCATTATTTAACATTGTGAAAGGCAGGTTAGAATATTCCAGTGGGATTCATAAAGTTCTGACAGGTATTTTTCAAAAATGTATGGATATATTTGCACACAGTAACACCTGGTTTGTAATTTTTTTTTCAAGTATAAAACGTATGGTCAAATGATACTTTTAAAAATTATAACTCAAAAAGTAGGTTGAACACTATCTTGATTTTTTTGGTAGATCATATTCAGAGATGTAAGAATATATGGTAAAAATCTGAAAAGGCTGAATAACTGGTGACATGATCAAACTGTGGCCTGAAGTAGAGCTATTTTTAGCTACGTCATAAAAAGTTGCATGCAACTATATTTTTTTACAGATATAATAGACCTTTAATTACAACAATTGCTGATTTATCAACTGATGCATTATAGGAAATTTGAAACAAATTCAGCTTTGTATCATATGTCTTAGAACAATGGCTTATTAAATAAACCAATGTTATTTATGATTTTGGATTTTCAGGTGATTTTACAGCCTCACTATGCAAATCCTAAGAGAGATAAACTTGGTTTGAGACCATTTTTGAATTCTGTGAGATTAATTCAGTCAGTGTAGCAAATTTCAGCCTTCTACCACCATTACTCTTGCAGCTTTAAGCGGCCAAAGTTGCCCGAAAATGAATTTGCCAAAAATAACAAAACAGTAATTAAATTTTACAGGGCTGTAAATCAGAAACTATTAGAGATATTGATCTAATCTTTGGCAGTTTTTCATTATACGAGTAGATGAGCAGATGTGAATGTTTTCAAGGCATTCTGTGGGGGTCACCTGCAGCCCCCTGGATGGTTTATCATGGAATGACCCTTCTCCATATTCCTGCTGTGTATACTTTCAAAATTTTGTTTTGCATTAAATTTGTTCAAAAATGCATCAAACACAGATGTTGCTTACTAATAACAAATTTCTGGACAATGACAGTACCTTAAAATGTTTAACATAGTACTCTATGTATAGGTGAAGTGCACAAGCACTGATTGAAACCTTTACCACAACAGATGATATTCAAATAATGAATACAGTTGATACACATCTTCCAAGTTGAGGAGAGGTTTTAAAAATGAATAACAGAGGTCAAGAAGTGTGTATGTGGAATAGGTGGGGTTTCTCTGAATTTTATTATTGTGCTCAGTTTGATTGATTGAATTGAAAAAACAAACAGATAATCATAACAAAACTTCTATTTTTATTACATTTACATCCATTAAAATTTCAATCACTATAATTTACAAAATAATCACTGGTATCATTCAAAAGGAGTAAGGATACAGCAACAGTAAAATATTATTTGCTTTAAATCTTTGATACTAACACTACTAGTTACATTTTAGAAGTTAAATGAAAAGGTATTTCTGACAGATTCTCACCTCTGCATAGAAAATAGCTTGAACCCTTGTGCACTTCCTATGAGATTTGTATGCCACTAGCTTTAAGCTCACTTAAAATCATGTATTTAATGTCAATTATATATTATTGTATGATGACATCATGTAATGATAGGTTTCCATCAACAGGAGAGTGAAACAACTTGCTTGTACAATAACTCCCCTTTCACAGTTGCACTTGAAGCAACTTCATTCTCAGATGAAGCATGAAGAAAGTTTATCAGAATGGGTGTGAATAATGTGAATGTAATTGTAAACTATCATATAATTTATACACTATAAAATATGCAATGCAATTTCATCAACCAACAGAAGTATGCTAGTAACTATCTGAAATAAATTAACTATTCTGATACTGTGTTCAAATAAACAAATGAAATGCTCTTTTACTTAGTGAAATAATTAATTCTAAATATCAGTGAAGTAATATGAAGTTTGTGAAAAAACTGAAATACACATGTATTATTCAATAAAAGAAAACAAGTATTAAATATGATAAAGTTACATGTTAAGATTTAATTTCAGTGGTAAGTCATACTTGAATGGTTCTCTTTCAATTGTGACATAGGTGTTGCACCAGCTCCAAATTTAAGATATGCTGCAAAAATAAGAAAAAATTAAAGTTACATCTTTCATTAAATTATATTAAAAACAATTAAACATATCAAAACACAGTTATGTTTCTCCAAAAATAAATAACTAAATAAACACACACACACACACGCTTATTGTAATGTATCTAGATTCATATTCAAAACATCCACAAAGTATACCATTTTTTCTGATAGTTTCTATTTAGAATTTACAAAATTGTATAGATGAAGCATGTTCAATGAATTTTTAAAGAAAGAAACATAATTTATACTTAGAAAAACAATTTTCTTTGAACTATTGTTTCAATATATAGTATTATTAACATTTGATTCCTGAATGTAGTATTAGAAGTTTAGGAAAGAGTAGATAAAAAAAAAAAAGCATAAAATACAAATATTATGGGATTTGTACCCTTCTATGGTATGAAAATGATCCCAATCAGGGTATTCATAAATTAATAATTAACACTGACTGGCTGTTGTGGAACCAATTAGATAGTTCTGAACAATCATAAAACCTACTAATGTACAGGGCAAACTACTACTAGCAGTAGTGCACAAACAGCTCCCAGAGTTGTTTTTTCTTGAAAAGAATAGATCCAATAATTGAAAGTTAAAGAACTGTTTATTTTTGACCTGATGTGAATATTTTAATGTTCTGTAAGCAATATTTGTGTGTGTACTAATTTACAATTAGGTTGTTTGCACAATCTATTTTAGATATATATATATGTAAATAGCACACCCTAAGCTAGTTAAAACACATTCTGTTGAGAACGGAAGTGATAACTAGCTTAGGGTGTGCTATTTACATGATATATATTCTAAAATAGATTGTGCAAACAACCTAATTGTAAATTAGTACACACACAAATATTGCTTACAGAACATTAAAATATTCACATCAGGTTAAAAACAAACAGTTCTTTAACTTTCAACTATTGGATCTATTCTTTAAGAAAAAACTCTAGCACATTTTACGACATAATTAAGGAATTACACAATTTATCTACAAATCCTAAAATAAGAAAAAGTTGCTTTGTTACTAACCATGACAGTTTATTGACAATTTTGGGATCCAAAACATATTTTAGTTTTAAACTATAATGCTGTAAATAGATTAAGTGTTAATTGTACTCATGACATTAGTAAGAGTTTAAAACAGAAATATGACAGCATGGCAATGCTAGCATACAATATAAATACTATAAACACATCAGAGTCACACACAAAAACACCTGTTACTAATTAGAAATTAAATATGCATGCAAACATTTTTTATACGAGAAAAACACGTAGATTCAAGAAGTCTTGACAGAAATGAATAAAATCCCCACAACCCAAGTGCTTTTGAAAGGTGGACCTTTCTTTTTCAGGGGCAAATTGGAGACATTATCATATACAAGGGATAATATGAAAGAAAAAGTATGAAAATCTACACATTAAAAATTTAACTGTAGAAAATAATTTAAAAATACACACACACACACATCTACTAACCATAGTTTTATTTTAAATATAGTGTAATAAAAATCCATGGAAAACTAAATAATACTAATTACTATAACCATTATAGTAAATAAGAGTATAGTTTAATTGTATTTTGATACACTGATTATTATAATGTTCTTATCTCTCTCCTCCTTTGAATAAACTATTAGTGGCTGTTGCCAAACACTTGGATTAAACCTTTGTTCACCATATTATTTAAATTTTTAATGCTCATTTTAATGACAATTAATTACAAATTTAGAATGCCAGTATTTATTCCCCTCTAGTTCAGTTTCCTGTACTGTGGTCAAATTAGTAGATAAACAACTCATTTTTTTGTTTTTAAAAACCAGAAGATTAATTTATAGGACACTAATAACTTGCAGAATAATTCTCCATGTAACTAATTTTCTCTCAAGGCTTGAAATAGATTAATGTAATCAAGACAACAAATACTCATATTTGTAGAGTATGTTTCCACAGATGTGTTCCTGTGGAAGGCAAGATAATCCTTAAAAATATAAATTAAAATAACAAATTAAAAATTACTGTGCTAACTGTAATGGCAATGGATGAAAGAACTGATATAATTCAAAACAACAGCTATAACTAGAATTTAGTTACTATTTCCAATAAAACCTATCACATTTGATAAGACACCAACATGAAAATGGTTTTAGAGAAAGAAACGATAAAATTGTTTGCTGTGGTGCACTTCAATAAATAATTCAAAGCAGTATGAAGCTGTTGCTCAATAAACTTCATATGTGATAACTGACATGAGATGTGAAAGACATCAACATAGAGTTTGTACGTAACTGTTGAAAGTTAGTGATGGCATTAATCTTCACATTAAAAGTGTGACATTCAAGACAGTCCTGAGGGTCTCCAAGTTCCTGTGATAAAATTTAATAAAAAGGAAAGTGTAAAGTTCACACAAACTTGGAATTGCTGGTTCATTAAACATTTTTTGATAAAAGTGGGTAAATGGCCATGCAACCCACATGAGTGGAGGTGAATAAGAGAAGGTTGTTTGATTCAAGGAACCAACCAGGAAAAGCATCAACCATCCTCTCTAAGATCTTACAGAGAAAGCTTGTCAAAGCAATTTGATGACAATTTGAAGGAATCTTGAAATCTTTCCAAGGCTCAGGAAAAGGAAGGACAGCAGCCCAGTGCCAAGCATCAGGAAAAGCATTCTCCTGTCAGATCTGGTTACTTGGTTGGTTGATTTAGTGTTTTATGGCACAAAGCAGTTAGGCTATGTGCACCAAATGTCTGGTAAAAAGGTAAAAGTAAATGCAGTAAAATTCACAAAAGAAAATGAAGGTAAAATAAAACAGCATTGAAAAACATAAATAGCATAAAATCAATGTTGACATCTAAGTCTACAATGTTAAGAGAGAAACCAGAGTAACAGAAGTTGTAAAAGACTTTCCATAGCATAATGATAATTATCATAACCTGCCAGGAAGACTAACAGGTAAGTAAAAGAACCACTGTCAGTCACCTGAAGTTGGCCTTTCCAATCCTGGTTCCAGGTTATGTGTCATTACAGCCATTATGAAAAGGTAAAGTAATAAAAGTTTTAAAAGACATGTAGCAAAATTGTAATAACTTGCCAAGCATCTGATAAAAAGGTAAAAGTAATGTAAATGTAGTAAAATTCATAAAAGGAAATGAAGGTAAAACAAGACAGCAATTAAAAACATAAATGGCATAAAACCAATGTTAAGAGAGAAACTACGGAAAGAGAAGTTATAAAGGACTTTCTGTAGCATAATGGCAATCATCATAACCCACCAGGAAGACTAACAGGTAAGTACAAGAATCACCGCCAGTCACCTGAAGTTGGCCTTTCCAGTCCTGGCTCCGGGTTATGTGTCATTACAGCTATTATCAAAAGGTAAAGTAATAAAAGTGTTAAAAGACGTACAGAAAAATTGTAATAATGACTTGCCAGGACAACTAGCGGGTAGTTCAAACAGCAGTGTTAATCACCAGTCCTGGTGTCGAGTTATTTAATTTTATGGCCATTTTCTAATTTCAAATTGAACTAGAGAGATTGTGACTTTTAAAAGGGAACCACAATAAAAAAAAAAAAGGTTTAATGAAGAAATATAAAATACTTAAATGGCACTAAAAAGATTAATGGCCTTTAAAAAACTAAAAACATTACCAAGGTGGACAGTGTCACCATCACCAATAACACTGTCTAATGTTATGGGACAAACCTTGGGACAGATCATGTTTAAAATAGTGCTATCGTTGAGAGTTGTAACGATGGCAATGAAGTAAAATGTGGCTTATAGTGATTTGAGTGTTACACAAACTACACATTGGAGGATCAGTTCCAGATAAAGGAAAATGATGAGTTAAAAACTGTGACCAATGCATAGTCTAGTTAGAACAACTTCCTCCTTCAGATCCTTATGGAAGCAAGACGGCCAAAGTCCAATATAGGGTTTTATTTGGAAAAGCTTGTTTTCGTGTTGCTCACTCCAAGTCGTCTGCCAGCTGGCACGGAGCCAAGCCTTGAATACAGGACCATAGTCCATGTATGGAACAGATAGAGAGGTGATAGTGACAGAGCAGATAGATTTATCTGCCGTGTCTGCAAGCTCATTTCCTCGAATACCAACGTGGCCTGGTATCCAGAAAAACTGGAGAGAAGTAAATGTTAATGAGAAATGGGCCAGTTGGTTTTGAATATCAGCAAGAACATGGTATGAACCAACATGAAGCAATTCCAGGGCCAGTAGAGAACTAAGCAAGTCAGTATAAATAGTGCAACTGGAGTACTGCTTAGCTTCAATATGATCCAGGGCAAGACAAATGGCATATAGTTCAGTAGTGAACACAGAAGCTGTAGAGGGGATTCTGCATGCAACCACCAAACTGCAACAAACCATGGCAAAGCTCACAGAGTCACCTGATTTGGAACAATCCGTATAAATTGGAATGGAAAGATTGTTTGAAAGATGTTCAGGAAATAAAAGACTGTACTTCCAATCGGGAGTATCTGTTTTTCTCAGATGACTTAAAGAAAGGTCACATTTTGGGACTGTAATAAGCCAAGGTGGGATGGGCTGACCAGTGAATATAGCAATGTTATCCAAGGACAGACCCAATTCATCCAATTGTGCATTGGCACGAAGGCCAAAAGGAGCAATGGCAGATCGTCTGTTATGAAAAAGTATAACCAACCAAGGAAGGAAAACACAACCCCAGGTGGGATGCTTTGGTAAGGAATGAAGTTTCAAAAAATATAGTAAAGACAGTTGCAAAGGTGCAAAGAAGGTACATGAGATGCTACGTATAAGCTCTAAACTGTGGAGGTGCAGAAAGCCCCAGTGCAAAACCAAAGTCCTTGATGATGAATGGGGTCCAGCATCTTTAAAGCTGAGGATCTGGCAGAGCCATAGATCATTGATCCAGTCGAGTTTCGATCAAATAAGAGCACGATATATCTTTAAAATAGAGCATCGATCTGCTCCCCAACTGGTGGTAGAGAGGACACGAAGGATGTTCAGTGCTCTTGTGCATTTGACACGTAGCTGCTTTAAGTGTGGTATAAAGGTCAGCTTGTGGTCAAAGATAAGCCCCAAGAACTTGGTCTCAGGGACCACAGGCAGCAAAACTTCACCGATACAGAGTTCAGGATCAGAGTGAATACCCTGTTGGAAGCAAAAGTGCATGCAAACAGTTTTAGAGAGAGAAATTAAAGCCGTTCGCTGTGATTCATTTCAGTACACAATCAAAAGCAGTTTGTAGTTGCCGCTCAATATATCTCATGTTCAATGACTGACATGAGATGTGAAAGTCGTCGACATATAGCCCGTTTACAACAGCGAGAGGGAGAAGTTCAGTGATGGCATTAATCTTTATACCAAAAAGTGTGACACTCAAAACAGCCCTTAGGGACCCCAAGTGCCTGTAGAAAAGAACGGGAAAGTGTCGAACCCACACGAACTTGGAATCTCCTGTCTGTTAAACAAATTTTAATAAACATTGGTAAATGGCCACATAACCCATATATATGGAGGTCTCGCAAAATGCAATACCTCTATGTTGTGTCATAAGCCTTTTCAATGTCAAAGAATATTGATACAAGATGTTGTCGTTTGAGAAAGGCTTCTCTGATTCACGTTTCAAGTCGAATTAGGCGGTCATGGTGGAGTGCTGTCATTGCAACCCACACTGAGTGGGCAAGAGGAGGTTGTTTAATTTGAGGAACCAAACAAGATAAGCATTAACCATCCTCTTTAAAGTCTCACAGAGCCAGCTCATCAAAGCAATTGGATGGTAGTTTGAAGGAATCTTGGGATCTTTCCTAGGCTTAGAGAAAGGTAAGATAATAGCCCGGTGCCATTAGGAAAAACATTCTCCTGCCAGATTTGGTTAAAAACAATTAGAATATCAAGAGAAGCTGGAGATAGATGGTGCAGCATGTCATAGTGTACATCATCTGGTCCAACAGATGCACTGCCAGACCGATGAAGGGCCATTTTCAGTTCCACGAGTGTAAATAGATGATTGTACACAAAGAGACAGTTCAATAGGAAAGAGGTGAATGCTCTGCCTGAGTCTTGATGGCCAAGAAGGTGGAGGAACAAGCAAAAGAGCTAGATACCCAGCAAAAGCTTTCACCTAGAGTATCGGCGATGCTCAGGACATCAGCTACCTCTTGGCCATCAGAGAATAAGATCGAGAGGGGGACAGAATTCTAGTGCCCACTAACCTTTCAAACCCTGTCCTATATGGCCTTGGAATTGGTGGTAGAAGATATGCTAGTGGTGAACTTAATCCACGATTTATTCTGGCTTTGACATCTTACCCACCTAGCATGTGCACAGACCCGCTGGAAAGCGATGTGGTTTGAAATTGTGGGATATCTACGGAAAGTATCCCAGCCCGGTTTTTTGAGCCTACCATGCCAGGTGGAACACAGGATCCCACCATGGACAAGGATATAGTGGAAAACGTGTCGAGGTTTTAGGAATACACCGAGCAGCTGCTTGTATAATACAGTCAGTTATTGCTGCCACACAGTCGTCTATTGATGGCCAACAGACAATGGCAGGATCAAGTTCTGCGAAAGCAGTGAAAGTGGACCAGTCTGCCTGATCCAACTTTCACCAATGCATGCAGGTAGGGTGGCATTTACCATGACCAGTGTCTGTCAAAAGTATAGGAAAATGATCACTGCCTAGTAGATTACTGTCAACCCCCATGAAAAATGGGAGAATAATGAAGGGGAGCAAATTGAAAGATCAATAGCAGTAAAGGACTGACTAAATTCATGAAAATAAGTAGAAAATCCAGTATTGAAAAGAGAAAGGTTGTGATAAGAGAGCATATGCTCTACAGAGCAACCCCTCCTATCAATAACAGCACTTCACAAGAAGGGATGATGTCCATTAAAGTCCCCCAGGATTAGAAAGGGAAACGGCAACTGTTTAATGAGAGCATCAATGTCTGATTTATCATATGTCTCTCCAGGTGACAGGTAGAGAGAACAAACAGTGATGGTATGACCCAAGGAAATATGGATGGCTACGGCCTCCAAGGGTGTGTTGAGTGACAAAGACAGGGTGGGCACATGCTGATCAACCAACAGCGCCACCCCTCCATGTTCTCGTTCATCACACAGCCTGTTATTTCTGTACAGAGAAAACTGCTGAAAGGTGACTGTATCGGCAGGTTTCAGAAATGTTTCTTGTAAGGAGAGACATACAGGATGGTAGGAAGCAATCAGTGTTTTGATGTCAACCAGAGTAGAACATAAACCTTGACAGTTCCATTGTATCAAGGTAGCCATTTTTAATGATGCATAGGCAAAGTGGCTGGAGAACCCTTCTGTTTACAACCACGTCTTTTTTCCTTACTGTACTTATTCAGGGGAGGTCTATTGATCTCCATGGATCCTGCCCTCAGTCGATTTGGCAGGTCTTTGTTGTTGAAAGGGGATTCCAGTGAATGAGGATGCAAACGAATGATTGTTTTACATCTTGGAATGGGAGAAAAATATGTATCTGAAAAAATTCCTGTATTTGGAACCAAAGAACATGGATCTTGGGGTTTGTTGGAATATATGGGGAACAGAGATGGGTTGATTCGTCAACTTTTTTAACCATGGAGATCAAAAGGCTTTTCATTTGTTTTGAGAATGATTCTCTTGGAGGCACAGAGAGATCTGTTTGCACTCCCACTGTAGTTGTAGAACAAAGTGCAACAGCATATGTCTGAGATGAAGTGGTGGACAGCAATATCCAAGCCTCAGGTTAACTAATATTATGAGTCGTTTTTAAACGCTGCACCTCTTTTTCCTACAACCATTTAGGCCATAAGAACGAGAGTAGGAAAGATGAGAACCATTGCAGTTGATTCAATGAGGGTCCGTGTAACACTCACACACAACGTAGTCCTTGCCACCACAATGAGCACGTCAGGAGAACCACGACATGACATGTTCGAGTGGCTGAACCTCTTGACACTGGAAACATCGGAGAGGGTTTGGAATGTATGGCCATACCCTGCAATTTATATAACCTGTCTTGATGGTGGCAGGTGCATGTGGTGATGTAAATGTCAAAACGAGGATATCTGTCGGCAGTGTAACTCCATCTTTGTGAGTGGAGAAACCAGTGAGAATCTCTGACTCGGGGACGTTCTTAAAATCCCTCTCAACAATAACTCCTCGTGATGAATTCAAGGTAGCATGAGGGGTAACCTCAATAGGTACATCCCCAATTGTCTTTGAATTTATGAGAAGTTCACTGTGTTGGGATGTGGATGTTTCAACCAATATGACTCCAGATTGAAGCTTCTTTACTGACTTTGGAGAGCCAGCAAGTCCCTCCAGTCCCTTCTGAATAAAATTGGGGGACACTTGCCCTAAAGGTTTTTCTGAAAGAGAATGTAGGATAAGAAAATGAGGTACATACAACTGGTGGTACAGATGTTGAAGATTGCTGGTCAGAGTCTTCAGGACATGGTCGTTTACCTGTTGACTGTTTTTTCACTATTTTATTTAAATTTTTATTAGGAGGATCCATATGAGAAAATTAAAATTTTGGAGCCCTATGAGGGGATGCACTACAATGTTATGCAAGGACACTGCAGTAATGCCAGGGTTTTGTGAGCACTATACCCAAACACCAGCATCAGACACAATGTCCACAACACCCATTGAGAACTTCTAACACTAATATTTGGTTGACTCTAGCCCAGGTGGACCAGCCAATTGACCCAAGGGTGCCACCCAAAGGCTGCCCATCTACAGGAACTCAAGGCCAAAGTGGTGTGTTAGGGTTGGACCCCTCAACTACCAGGATCCTCTCCTCCCATTCACGGGTTGCCACGCATGGTAAACACATGGGTGGATGTTTAGATCCCAGAGGAGGTAACCTGAAAGAACAGAAGCTTCCCTGGGAGGTCCCCTCACCACGTACAGGAATCCACACCAAGGGGCAGATCTGGTTAAAAACAATCAAAACAATAGCAAGAGAGAGATGGTGCAGCATCTTGTAGTGAATATTATCAGGTCCAACTGACATACTGCCAGACTGACAAAGAGCAAGCTTAAGTTTCAGTAGTATAAAGTGGCAATTTTAGCCACAGAAATGATTGGCCCAAAAAGAAGGAAGCCATCAAATCTTTCAATCTTGTTCTCCAATGGCCAGGAAGTACTTTTCCCACTGACCTAAATCTTGTCCCATATTATTTTGGAAATGGTGATACAAGAGATGCTAATTGTGAAATTAATTGAAGATTCCTTCTGGTTTTGACATTTCACCTGGAAAGAGATATGATTTGAAAGTTTGAGATATCTGCAAAAGGTATCCCAGGACCAGTTTTGAGTCTTCTGTACCACCATTTAGCAGACAGGATTCTACCACTTATAAAGATACCTTGGAAAACATGTCAAGGTTTTAGGAATAAATTCAGCAGCTGTCTGGATAATACAGTCAGTCACTGCTGCCATACAGTCATCGATACTGGCTTATGGATGACAGCAAGATAAAGTTCTGAGAGAGTAGTGAAACAGGGCCAGTTGGTCTGATCCAGCTTTCTCCAAGGCACAAGGGTCAGGTTGCATTGCCCATGGCTAGTCTCTCTGAAAATAATAGGAAAATAATCACTGCCCCATGGATCACTGTCAACCCTCCAAAAAATGTGAAGGAGAGCAGATAGAAATATCAACAGTAAAAGACTGACAAGAAGCATGAAAATAAGCAAGAAACCTGGTATTGAAGAAAGAAAGGTTATGATCTGAGAGCATATGCTCTATGAAATAATCCCTCACATCTATATCAGCACCACCTCAGAGGGGATTATGTCCATTAAAGTTCCTCAGAATTTAAAAGGGAGATAACTCTTCAGAAAAAGCATCAAAATCTGACTAATCATAGGTCTTTCAAGGAGACAGACAAAGAGAACAAATAGTGATGATACGACCGCAGGAAACAAGAATGTATATCAAGTAGAAAAAACAGGGTAGGCACATGCTGGTCAACCCATAGTAACACCCTTCCATGCAGTTATCCACCTCACAACCTGTCATTCTGGTACAAAAAAAACTACTGAAAGGAAGCTGTACTCGCAAGTTTCAAAAACATTTCCTGTAAGGGAAGATACATAGGATGATAAGAATCAATCAAAGACTTAATTTCATTAACATTAGAATAGAAACCTCAACAGTTCCACTGTATAAAAGTGACCATTTTTACTTATGTGGAGGAGAATTGGGCAGAGAGCCTATCTGTTTTCGACCACATCATTTTTCTTTTGTGAAAAGAGATCTCTACTGACCTCCATGGATCCTGCCCTAGATCATGTGGAATGTTGGTGGATTTACATTTCAGCAACTGAGGGTATGAAAAAATAATCATTCTGCAGCTCAAGAACAAAGAAGATGAACCTGAGAAAACATTAGAAGTCAGAACCAAAGTGGATCTATGGAGCCACTGACAAAAGTGGTGGGAACAGAGATGAGAGTAGACATCGACTCATCAACCCTATTAATTACTGAAGACAAAAAGACTCTCCAGATGGCTGGAGAATGACTGTCAGAGGTTTGGAAAGATTTGTTTGCACTCCCATTGTAGCAGTGGAACATAGTGCAGCAGCACACGTCTGTGTTGGAGTGGGAGACAGTAACTTCTAAGCCTCAGAGTAGGAAATATTGTTCACCATTATTAAACATTGGACCTCTTTTTCCTCCACCCACTTAGGGCAAGAAACAAAGTAAGTGGAGTGTGAGTGACTATAGTTAACATAGTGAGGTTTGAGTTTGCAATTGTAGGTACTGTGGTCTCTGTCACCAAAAAAACACACACACACACAAAATAAACAAACAACAAGACACTTCTGTATGACCAAACTGTTTATACTGAAAATATCAGAGAGGGTGTGGAACATATGGCTATACTTAACAGTTCAAGCATCCTGCCTTGACAGTGGCAAGTGGACATGGCAGTGTAAACATCAAAATCTTATTTTGACACTGGTAGGCAGCATTATTCTGAACTTATGAGTTAAGATACAGAAACACTCTGGCTGGAGAAACCAGTAAGGATTTTCAACTTGAGAATGTTCTTTAAAATCATTCTCAACAATAACTTCTCTTGAATTCAAAATAGCATGGGAAGAAACCTTGATGGGTATATTACCAATGGTCTTCGAGTTCAAGAGAAGTCTGCTGTGTTGTGGATGTTTCCACCAAAATGACTCAGAGTACAACTATTTGACTTTGGGGAGCCAGAAAGCCCCTCTAATCTCTTCTGAATGAAAATGGAAGACAATCTGCCGTAAGAATTTACCAGATAATGAATGAAGAATCAGAAATTCAGGTGCTGGGTATGACTGTGATAGTGATTGTGTAACAGTCATCCATGCATGGTTGTTTAGCAATAATCTGTTTTTATTTGTTTTATTTATTTTTTGTTCATGGATTTGGAGTACCCATATTAAAAGAGAAAATTTTAATGTTTACTGTCCCTACCCAACGTGCAGCCATTTAAGAAGATAAACTACGATGCCAAACAAGGTTGGTTGGTTGATTATGTGTTTTATGGTACAAAGCAGCTAGGCTATCTGAACCAAACATCTGGTAAAAAGTTATAGTCAAAATGATTAATATTCATAAAAAGAAATTAAGGTAACACAAAACAAAGTTTATTAAAAACATAAGTAACATAAAACCAATGTTTACATCTAGTCTACAACATTAAGAGAAAAACTACAGTAATATAAGTTGTAAAGAACTTTCTGTAGCATAACTGTAATTATCATAACTCACCAGGAAGACTAACAGGTAAGTACAAAAACACCATCAGTCACCTGAAGTTGGCCTTTCCAGTCCTGGTTCTGAGTTATTTAACATTATGGCCATTTTCAAAAAGTAATAAAAGTTTTAAAAGACATTACCAAGGTGGACAGTGTCACCATCACCAATAACACTGTCTAACATTATGGACAAACCTTGGGACACAACATGTTTAAAATGGTGAGAGTTGAGAGTCATAACGACAGCAAGAAAGTAAAATGTAGCTAATCATGACCTGAATGTTACACAGACTACACAATGGTGCAGTTCCAGATAAAAGAAAATGATGAGTTAAAAAACTGTGACCAACACATAATCTAGTTACAACAACTTCCTCTTTCTGATCCTTAAGGAAGCAAGATGGCCAAAGTCCAATACAGGGTTTTATTTGGAAAAACCTGTTTTCCCATTTTCTCACTACAAGTTGACTGCCAACTGGTACAGAACCAAGCCTTGAATACAGGACCATAGTCTATGTATGGAACAGGCACAGCGGTGATAGTGCCAGAGCAGATAGACTTAGCTATGGTGTCAGCGAGCTCATTCCTGAAAATACCAACATGGCCTGGTATCCAGAAAACCTGGATAGATGTTAAAAAGAAATGGGCTAGTCAGTTTTGAATATCAGCAAGAACAGAGTGTGAACTAATGTGAAATTCCAGGGCCAGTAGAGAACTAAGTGAGTCAGTATAAATAGTGCAGTTTGAGTACTGCTTAGCTTCTATATGATTCAGGGCAAGAGAAATGGTGTACAGCTCTGGAGTGAACACAGAAGCTGTAAAGGAAATTCTGCACGTAACCATCAAACCACAACAAACCATGGCAGAGACCACAGAGTCACCTGATTTTGAACCATCAGTATAAATAGAAATGGAAGAATGTTCTGAAAGACGTTCAGCAAATAGCAGACAGTATTTCCAATCTGGAGTGTCTGCTTTTCTCAGATGATTTAAAGATAGGTTACATTTGGAGACTAAGAAGTCATGGTAAGATAGGCTGACCAGTGGATACAGCAATGTTATCCAAGGACAGACCCAATTCATTCAACTGCACCTGAATACAAAGGCCAAAAGGAGCAATGGCAGATCATCTGTTCTAAAAATGTATGGCCCACCAAGGAAGGAAAACACAACCCCAGGTGGGATGCTCTGGTAAAGAATGAAGTTTTGAAGCATATAGAAAAGACAGTTGCAAATGGCAGAGGTGCAAAGAAGGTTCATGAGACTATGTATAAGCTCTAAACTGGGGAATTGCAGAAAGCCCCAGTGCAGAGCTGAAGTCTTTGATGATGAATGGGGTCCAGCATCTTTAAGGCCGAGGGTCTGACAGAGCCATAGATCAGCGATACATAATCGAGTTTTGATCAAATAAGAGCACGGTATATCTTTAGCATAGAACATCGATCAACTCCCCAAGTGGTAGAAGAAAGGGCATGGAGAATGTTCAGTGCTCTTGTACATTTGGCCTATAGCTGCTTGATGTTTGGTATAAAGGCCAGCTTACGGTCAAAGATAAGTCCCAGGAACTTTGTCTCAGGGACCACAGCTTCACCAATACGGAGTTCAGAACTAGGGTGAATACCCCATTGATGGCAAAAGTGTATGCAAACGATTTTAGAGAGAGAGAAATTAAAGCTGTTTGCTGTGGTCCACTTCAGTAAACGATTGAGGACAGTCTGTAGCTGCTGCTCAACATACCTCATGTTTGACAACTGACATGAGTTGTGAAAGTTGTAGACATAAAGCTTGTTTGCAAAAGTAAGGAGTTGTTCAGTGACGGTATTAATTTTTATACTGAAAAGTGTGACACTCAAACACAACCCTGAGGGACTCCAAGTTCCTACAGAAAAGAACAGGAAAGTGTCAAACCAATACAAACTTGGAATCTCCTGTTCATTAAAAAATGTTTTAATAAAAAATGGGCAAATGGCTATGTAACCCATAAATATGGAGGTCTCACAAAATTCCATATATCCATGTTGTACCATGAGCCTTCTAAAGGTCAAATCCTCAGAGAGATAAACTTGGTTTGAGACCATTTTTAAATTCTGTGAGATTAATTCAGTCAGTGTAGCAAATTTCAGCCTTCTATCACCATTACTCTTGCATCTTTATGCAGTCAAAGGTGCCCAAAAATGAATTTGCCAAAAATAACAAAAAAGTAATTAAATTTTACAGGGCTGTAAACCAGAAACTATTAGAGATATTGATCTAATCTTTGGCAGTTTTTCATTATATGGGTAGATGAGCACATTTGAATTTTTTTCAAGGCATTCTCAGGGGGTCACCTGGAAAATTTTCAAAAATCTGAATGATTTGACATGGAATGACCCAGATGTTGTTGTTTGAGAAAGACGTCTCTGTTGACGTTTCAAGTCAAATCAGGTGTTCCACAGTGGAGTGCTGTCGTCAAAACCCACACTGGGTGGGCAAGAGATTGTTTGAATTGAGGAACCAAACAAGAAGAGCATTAACCATCTTCTCTTAGGTCTTACAGAGACAACTTGTCAAAGCAATTGAGTGGTAGTTTGAAGGAATCTTGAGACATCAAGAAAATATTCTCCTGTCAGATCTGGTTAAAACCAATCAGGAGAATAGTAGGAGATAGATGGCACAGCATTTCATAGTGTACATCATCAGGTCCAACTGATGTATTGCCAGTCTAATGAAGGGTCAAGTTTATGTTCCACCAGCAAAAAGGAACAATTATAGTCATAAAGACAATTGGCTCAAAAGGAAAGAGGTAATCGCTCTGCCTGAGTCTTGATGGCTAAGAAGCTGGAGGAAGAAGCAGAAGTGTTAGATAACTGGCAAAAGCTTTCACCTGGAATATTAGTGATGCTCCAGGTATTGGCTACTTCCTGGCCATCAGAAAGCAAGATCAAGAGGGAGACAGAATTATACTGCCCACTGACCTTTCAAATTTTGTCCCATGTAACTTTAAAACTGGTGGTAGAAGATATGCTGCTTGTGAACTTAATCCAAGATTTATTCTGGCTTTGACGTCTTACCCACATAGCATGTGCATGGGCCTGCTGGAAAGCGATGCAGTTCAAGAGTGTGGGATATCTAAAGAAATTATTCAAGGCCTGTTTCTGAGCCTTCCATGCCACGTGGTAGGCAGAATTCCACCGTGGATGAGGATATAGTGGAAAATGTGTCGAGGTTTTAGAAATACATTGAGCAACTGCTTGTATAATACAGTCAGTTACTGCTGCCACACAGTTGTCTATTGATGGCTCACAGACAATGGCAGGATCAAGTTCTGCAAGAGCAGTGAAAGAGGAACAGCTTGCTTGATCCAGCTTCCATCAGGGCAAGAGAGTCAGGTGGCATCAACCACAGGCAGTCTCTCTCAAAATTACAGCAAAATGATCACTGTCTCCCCTCCATGAAAAATGAGAGAATAGTGAAGAGGAGCAAACTGAAAGATCAATAGCAATAAAGGTCTGATTAGGTGCATGAAAATAAGTATAAGAACCACTACTGAAAAGAGAAAGATTGTGATCAGAGAGCACAAGCTCTATGGAACGACCCCTTCCATCAACATCAGCACTTCCTCAGAGGGGATAATGACCGTTACAGTTCCCCCAGGATGAAAAAGGGGACAGCAACTGTTCAATGAGAGCATCAAAGTCTGATTGATCACGTCTCTCCAGGTGACATGTAGAGAGAGCAAAGAGTGATGGTATGACCCAAGAAAACATGGATGGCTATGGCCTCCAAGAGTGTGTCGAGTGGCAAAGACAGGTTGGGCACATGCTGATCAGCCAACAATGCCACCTCTCCATGCACTCATCCACCATACAGCCTGTCATTTCTGTACAAAGAAAACCACCAAAAGGTGACTTTTAACCTTGTTGCATCTATATCCTATGTTAATGTCATTCTTAGTTGATAAAGTAGAAACCTATTAATCATAAAGCAATGAACAACTGCTCCAGCCATAACTGTTTGTGACACTGTTGGTAGTAAATATGCCTGTGTGGCACAATTACTTGAACTTTCATAATGCTAGTTCTAAAAACACAGTGGGAAAGGATGTATGTGCTTGTTTTTTTGCATGATGGATGTAATGAGGATTGTCTAAGTTATAAATGAAAGTGCTACACATATAAAAGTACTATTTACCATATACTTAATTTTTAGTTATTTTTCTTAAAACAAAGTAATAAAGATAAACATATAGAAAAAATTATTTTTACTGCTTACCATGTTACATAATTGATCTCTACTAGTTTGTAGTATTTGCTGAGGTTCATTCATTCTCTCAAGTGGGGGCCAAAAACAAAAAAAAATCTACTTTTTGTAGATTTGAAAGATTTTAAACAAAATTTACCCAATTTCTAGACTGGTACATATAAAACCACTATAATTTATTTGTTTTTATAGATAAGCTATAATGACGAGTAGTTTAAAAAAAAATCATTTCAGTTCAGAGCAATGATTTACTCAGACTTCATTTGCAGTCAAACAAATTTCCCCTTCCAGCTAATGACCATCAGATCTACATAGTTTGATAATTACTCTTTCTAGTGGTAATAAACATATACTTTAGAGGATAAGGTACA
This sequence comes from Tachypleus tridentatus, assembly GCF_004210375.1. NCBI lineage: Eukaryota > Metazoa > Arthropoda > Merostomata > Xiphosura > Limulidae > Tachypleus > Tachypleus tridentatus. The sequence goes on along the minus strand of NC_134834.1, from coordinate 71,028,951 downwards.
AGTAGATAAGAGGTTTAAAAAATAATGGAGTAGTAGGTATAGCTACCCTCATTACATTTGCAAAATATATTTATATTTCAGCAAATCAAAGAGGTGAAAGGCCCTTACTTTATATTCTAGCTTGTAGATACCTGAATTTGAGTTTTTAACTCATTAACCATTGTAAACATTGTAGGTGTGATAAAATATAAACTAAAGAACACAAAACATCCTATGACACACAAAAGTGCATAGTAGCCTTTTTTGTTTTTAATACTGTTTCAGATTAAAAATTAAAACATATACCATTAAAGTTTGAAAATTATTAAAATATTACATGTGCCCTTCAACAATTCCACTGGAAGAGTAATGAAAGAAGGTTAAACATTATCCACTGTGAATACATGTTAGAAGTTTAAGTATCCACAACTAAAAATTACTTACAATGTTTGACAAATTACGAAGAAATTGATTACGTCTAAACCTTATTTTCTAATTGTACACAGATTAATTAACCAGATCTAATCATTACACTCTATATTTACATGTTAAGAAGTTACAAACTATATCAAAATATTGTCATCATCTATGCATTACATGGCAAGGAATAGTAAAAGAGAACTAAGCGTTATCTACCATGTGTACAGGTTAACAAAGCCACATTGGGCCATATGCCACATTTACCAAGGCAAAATCGAACACCTAACAAAAATGAAAATTCAATCCAAGTTAAGGGTAAAGAACTATTACAAAACAGTAAAAACTTTAGGTAACTAACTATATACACATATTTCTCAAAGTGTTACATTTTAAAAAAGAATAAATGATATGGTAATATCTCCCATGTCTGCATGGTAAAGAGTAATGAAATAGAACTTAACATGATCAACTAAGGTTAAATGTTCAAAAAGGAGCTAGATCAAAACATTATTAACAATGTATATATATTAATGCATAACACTATCTACTATGTGCACATAAGTAGTAATGAGCTATGATAAAATATTACCTCTATGTGATAAAAGAGGTTACTAACTATGATATAACAAGATTCTATATATTGCATGTTAACAAATAATGAAATATAAAAATCATGGTCCAAGTGTACAATGAACTATAACAAACATTCTAAATGCATACGAACAAAAGTCTATGTCTAAATATTATCTCCTTTGTGTACATGTAAAGGAATGAATAACTGTAACAAAACATTTTCTATGTGCATATGGCAAAGAATAATTAACAAAGACTGAGAAATAGTTTCGATATGTACATGTAGAGAAGCAATGCACTAAGCTTTGAAACATAACCTTTTATAATCAACCAGAACATAACTGTTTATATTTGCATAGTAAGGAAGATATAAATACAACCAACAATCAAGGTTTATGTGTGCATGTGAAAGAGCTGAAATATGATAAAACATACCAAGAGGTATACATTACAGCAGCATTTTTGATGCTTTCAATACTGACAACTGCCTAAATCAGCAACACTTCCAATACAATCCTCCATCTCCATGTGTCAAGGATGGTGCTCTAACTGGGAATCGAGGTTTTACCTCATCCACCTTATTCCCCAGACCTTTCCCCTACAGATTTTCATTTTATCAAGCACTTTGACAATTTTTTGAACAATAAATGCTTTCAAAACCAGACAGCTGCAGAAGAAGCTTTCAGAGAATTCACTGACCATAGAAACTCTAATTTCTACAGCAGGGGCACAAACAGCATCATTACATGTTGGCAAAAGTGCATTGAAGCAAATGATGCTTACATTGATTAAAGCATGTTTTATAACATTGGTTTATACTTTTTCAAACTTTACAGTTCAAAAATGACATTTATTTCTGGACAACCTAATACATTACTTGGTTTAAGAGCACCGATGTCATAAACAAATTCACACTTCTAACTGATGAGATGCAACTGACTGAACTTTGAGCTTTTGTCCTCAATGAATACAGTCATACTTAGTCTAACACAAACATAAGATATACAATAACCTAAGTGCTTGTGTTATAGAGTGCCATTGTTGTTTTAAGTTGATTTCTTAAACTTGTATGCTTCCTTAACATCATGATACGGCATACTTAATTTTATAGTACATAAACACACAACCCAGCATAGCAAGATGAAAATGGCTTTCAATGACCAACATTGTTTTGATTAAATAAACCATATCAATCATGACTTTTTGCACATAAAACAATATTTTTACCTCACAAAATATTTTGATTAAAAAAATAATAATAAAAATAATGATTTGCTAAAGTTATTTTAATCCAAACAAAACTAGGTACATTTCTTCTTAGATGTGCAAAAAACATGGAAACTTCATTTCCTGTTTTACAGCGTCAGAATTTCTGCTGTGTGATCAAGTGAAATATGCAGTCTATTCCAACTTTAATACTGTTCCATTTAATGAAGAAATGACTTATTCTCTTCTCACTGCAATACAACATATATCTGTCTATATCAACTGTTTTGTAAAGACACGATACAGGCAATTCTTGCAAGTATACGCAAGCACAGCTAAAGACATAGTCAGAGCAAGCCTATTTAGTTAAAAAAGTATGTACATTTAACTAAAGACAGCTGCAGACTGAAAGGAAAGGTAAAAGACCACAAATGAAGACTCCACAAAGTTTTAAAAATCATTTTAACACAGAATTCACCATGGAATAGCACGATCAAAAGAAATGTACATATTTTATGCCTTGTAAGATGCATTCTAATTTTGTAAAGACAATCTTAAGAAAAATAATATGTTGATTCAGCAACCAACACCATGATACAGCCTTGACTTTTTCCAACCTGCTGAATAAATACAGTCAAATAGATCATATTCTTCACAGTATATCAATAATATTAATTAAATTGAATGTTTTATGCTATTGAAAATACTTATAATTATTAATAACGAGATTATGATCTGTATGAGAGGCCGTTTTAAGTAGACCCTAAACTAACTTGCCTTAACCCATCAATTTTGTCTTGGAAGACACATGAGAAATTTTAAAGGAAAAAGGGCATCTTACAAAGCATAAAATATGGTAAATAACACATCTCTTATAATACATCACTAAAAAAATTCCAGTCTTTTCAATTTGAGACTGGCCAACTGGCCACATTGACCTCAAGTTTTAGCCTCAAAACAGCCTCCATGCCCACATAATCCATGTTACTTTATTTTACAAACACATATATATGATATTAAAATGGTAAATCAATTTCACCATCTTTAATTTAGTGGCCCACCCTTAATATATTCTCATCCCCTCCCCCAAGTAAAAAATCTGGCTACACCATTGGTTCCTGCCTGCAAACATAATACCCAAAATTTCTGTCAACTCCATGCCTTCTGAACCTCAACACACTATCAAATCTTAAAGTTAACTCCATACTTTCAGAAACAGAAAATCAGCCAATCTTCCTTTATGGCCCCACTATAGAATCTTATCAATTCTTTCAGATAATGGAAGAAAGACATATCAATAAAGAGCCATGAGCCAAGAAAATATAAAAAATGGCAAAAGTTCCAGGAAGTATTATGATACAATAACATAATATCACTAATATTTTACTTATGCAAATATGCAAAATATTATATAAGTGTGCTCATATTATTATACATAAATATATGTTGAGAGAGAGAGATAAAATAGTAATTTAGTGTACAGAAATGAAACTGGTACCAGTAGCATAAAAACTCTCATATACCACAAAATCCTTTAGAATTATAATTTTTTTAAAGCAGAAAACAAAAAGAAAATATTTATCTATTCATGTAAACAAGTTGTTTTTTTTTTACATGTATGTACATGATAAAACTTATACTCACACAACATTTTCTTTTCTGCCCACATTGTCCACAACAGAAATTCACATGCAACTTCATTTTCTCTTGGGGTACACAAAGTAGAACACAAGTATGGATATGTACCAAGTGCTTTGTCTAATAAAAGATTTTCTGATGAATTATTTAAGTAAACTGGTGAAAGCTCATCTCTTGATTTTTTAAATCCATCACAAACGTCAGTAAAATTAAAACTTTTATCACGAGAAGGAATTATGTTCATGTGTTCAAACAAATAATTTTGCATTGGAATCAAATTTTTCTCTTGACCATAATGAATAGACTTTTCCATTTGGAATAAATTACACAAGTTAAAGAATGAATCAAATATGACATGACAAAGTTCGGTAACTAGTTGTGGTTTTGCAGTAGTTTTTGGATTATTAGCTGGTATCATACAAATAGAGAGCTGGTTTCCAAAATTAACATTACGTGATGGTCTTGAACTCTGAATATCTTTTGACAAATCAGGTACGACAAAATTGTTTGGTAAGTTGCAAGGAATTTCATTTAATTTTTGTAAAAATATATCAAGTAGGGTGGTCTCCTCTTGGATGTTCACGGGCCTTGTGGTAAGCTTTAATCTCACCACCGGCAAGAATAAAAGGATTACGTAAATAATCATAACTATAACCACTTTTATAAAGTTTAAGTCTTAAGCCTAAGATGAAAGTCTTTGGGAAAACTTGGTAGACTAACTAGTTAAAAAAAAAAAAAAGAGAAGAAAAAGTTATATATTTTTCATAGATCTAGAGTTTTTAACGGACTTGTTTTCACACAAATAAGTTGTTCCTTAGTATTAAATTTCAAAACAAACTACCAGGAGCATTTGACTATTACCATAAACCTCAATTACAAGACCTAAAATACTCGAATCCTGTTCACATCAACCCTACGTGTCGGTACTTATTGACTGAACCAATCACACAACTTATGTCAATGCGCAGAATATAAAGATTGACGTTTATATTATCACGTTGTCGTATTGGCGTAAACTGCATTTTCAAAATTTTGATTTAAATGTTTGCTAGAGTGATGTGTCGATCATGATAATGATGTAATTTTGTTTGTTTGTTTTGAATTTCGCACAAAGCTACTCGAGGGCTATCTGCGCTAGCCGTCCCTAATTTAGCAGTGTAAGACTAGAGGGAAGGCAGCTAGTCATCACCATCCACCGCCAACTCTTGGGCTACTCTTTTACCAACGAATAGTGGGATTGACCGTCAAATTATAACGTCCCTACGGCTGAAAGAGCGAGCATGTTTGGCGCGACTGGAATGCGAACCCGCGACCCTCAGACTACGAGTCGCACGCCTTAACACGCTTTGCCATGCCGGGCCTAATAATATAATAATCGACAATTTTGAACTAATATTTATACTGGTACGTTAGCAAAAGTAATGAAGAAGCAGTTTATTCAGTGATTACGAATTCAAGGAATATATGCTGAGTGGAAGAACAAAATAATATTGACCGAGTAATGAAACAGAGAGAGAGAGAGAAAACGTGGCAGGTATTTCGGGTTAGGATTTAACTGACCTTTGCCGGAGCTCTGGGTCAGAAACAACTGAAGCGCTTAGAAATTTACTTTCTCTTCATTCCACTCAAATGCGAGTAATAAAAGATCGAGTAAAAGTATTTATTTGGTAGAAGTTAATGCTTCTACAACTTACTCAATAAGTTTGCCAGTATTGTTATATGAAAATTCATGTTAAAAGTTATAATATTAGTGTATTAAGTTTACAACTTGCATAAAATTCGTAGTGAAAGTATCAGGTCATCCCATAAGTAATGTCCGAAAACTTAATACAGAAAGTGCATCATCATTTGGCCCGGCATGGCCAAGTGGGTTAAGGCGTTCGACTCGTAATCTAAGGATCCCGGATTCGAATCCCTGTCACACCAAACATGCTCGCTCTTTCAGCCTTTGGAGCGTTATAACGTGATGATCAATCCCACTATTCTTTGGTAAAAGAGTAGCCCAAGAATTGTCGGTAGGTGGTGATGAATAGCTGCCTTCCCTCTAGTCTTACACTGCTAAATTAGGGACGGCTAGCGCAGATAGTCCTTGTGTAGCTTTGCGCGAACTTCAAAAACAAACAAACAAAAGCATCATAATTTTTGTCTTTGTAGAAGGCTACAATTACTAAAATATGAAGTAGAACGTGTATAAAAATGTTCAGACAATTAAAAGAAACTAACCTAAGTCCAATTTTTAGATCATTAATCAAATAGAGGCCCGGCATGGCCAGGTGGGTTAAGGCGTTCGACTCGTAATCTGAGGGTCGCTGGTTTGAATCTTTGTCGCACCAAACATGCTTGTCTTTTTAGCCGTTGGAGCGTTATAATGTGACAGTCAATCCCCTATTCGATTGTAAATGAGTATCCCAAGAGTTCGCGGCGGGTGGTGATGACAAGCTGCCTTCCCTTTAGTCTTGCACTACTAAATTATTGACGGCTAGCGGAGATACCTCTCTTGTAGCTTTGCGCGAAATTAAAAAACAACAACAACAAACAATTAATCAAATAAACCATTGTGAAGATGGATGTGTCTGAGGAGCATATTAGGTACATGATGCTTTATGAGTTTAAAAAAGGCAGTGATGCAGAAGAAACTACACGAAACATTCAAGATGTTTATGCTGCGGAGTCTCTCAATAAAAGGAAATGTCGAGGGTGGTTTCAGAAGTTCAGATCAGGTGACTACAACTTAAGTGATGCGCCACGTTCAGGTCGTCCTGTTGAGTTTAATGGTGACTTGTTGCTGGTTGCACTTGATGAAGATCGTATTGTAACAGTTGAAGAACTGGTACAGAAGCTTAATTTAACCCATTCAACAGTTCACCGTCATCTGCAACAGCTTCAAAAGGTGTCAAAACTTGAAAAATGGTTCCTTCATTATTTGATAGAAGCTAACCTTAGAGCAAGAGTGGACATTTGCTCAGTGCAGGTAAACTTGCTAAAGCACAACCCAAAATGGACCTCCACCTTAGGAAAGTCTTGTTAAGCGTTTGGTGGGATATTGTTTGTATGATCCACTTTGAGTTGCTGCTACTCAATGTAACGATTACATCAGACTTCTGTTGTCAATAGTTAGAGCACTTGAATGTTGCACTGAAAGAAAAAGAGGCCTGCTTGATCAATTGTAAAGGTGTTGTGTTACATCAGGATAATGCACGGTCCATACAGCAAGGATCACATCTGCAAAGATTGAAGAGCTAGACTGGGAAAAACTTTCACATCCTCCTTATTCTCCAAACCTTGCCCCATCTGGTTATTATCTATTCCAAAGTTTGCAGAACTATCTTGATGGAAAAGAGCTTAGAACACATAAAGATGTCAGAACTACCCTCTCTACATTCTTTTATTCCAAACCCCAAGAATTTTATAAAAGTGGCATTCAGAAGCTTGTGAATCATTGGCAGGAAGTAATTAATAATAATGGAACATACATTATTGATTAAATAACATTAAAAGTGTTTGATATCCTTTCTGTTTTTTCTAAACCTAAAATCGGACATTACTTGAGAGATGACCTGATAGCACAGATTATCGTTAATGCATCACCCTTGGCTTTATTTTTACCAAACAGTCCAAAAGAATCTGTTAATGACAGAATACAGTAAAGTATAAATAAAAAGTTAAAGCAATTTAACGATTCGTTAATCGCGACATAACGGCTCATAGAATAGCTTTGAGTTTGTTTGTCAATTTCAAACGTTTAGCTCGTAGCTCCGTCATCTCTTAACCGATTTTATATGTAATTACACTTTTGGACTCAGAAGGTCAAACCTTTTACATCAGTGCATTTAATCACGCTCAAGGCCTCAGAGATTAATTTACTCTAATCGCGCCTAAAATAATTTCATTTTGAAGGTAAACTAGTGAACATCCTGATGACTAATAAAATTGAATCGGGTATACACGTCCACACGGGCACAAAAATATAGCTCTTAAAAATGAGAGGGAGAAAAGGTCTTATAGATTAATTTATTCTCATTTTCCTTGAAAGAATTTGAAGTGCCGTGACTATTGAGGATTTCCCTTATTTTATTTCGTGTCTGGACTTGTTTTAGAAACTTGGGAGTTGTTGTTTTTTTTGTAAAATTAACATTTTATTTCTGAATTTATTTTATTAACTTAACATATTGACTTCGGACTTAACTAAATGACCTACTGCTTCGTATCGGACCTTATTTTTTTCAGTTTACTATAGTATTATATGGAGGTATCTGAAATTTGTTTGTACTTTATATTTCAAATTTTTGTGGATCTAATACTTTGCATGTGGACTTTATTTCAGAATAAGTACCTTTTATCTACATTTTTATTGTCAGCATGATTACTTTGTAGCTTAATTTCTCAAAACAGGTGGAGTAATAAAAGCCAAAATGCATTTATCCAGATAAAATAGTTAGATTATTGTATGCTTAATACAATTTCAGTGAGAGAGGGTGATGATACCATGAAACCTTATAAATATATTGAATATCGGTATAATAAGCCTAAAGTAAAGACGTAGTGCGGGATTATCTAGCCAAGAGCCAAGGGCATAAAATTTGTCATGAAAGTAAAAATATCAATTTTATTTTCAACTTAAATCGTTTAAGAATTAAGGTATTATCTCATATATCATCAATATTTAAAAAAATTACTCTTTTAAACGCTAAACTGAGAAATGAGTTAATATTGTTTTCCAATTTTCTTGTTTGTACACTTCCTTTTATATTTTAATGCACAGACTAAAAACAATATTATGTTATACTTTTGTTGCTAAACAGCATCACATAAAAGACGTTGTTGAAACGTCGTGTTACCAAAACGCTTTGGCTTTCCTATACCTTTCCAAGCTCTTTTCAGCCAAGATAGTTCTACAAACTTCGGAATACGAGTAGATGATAATTAAATGGGGCAAGGTCGGAAGAATAAGGAGGAAGTGGAAGTTTTCCTAGTCTAGCTTTTCAATCTTTGTAGATGCGATTCTTGCTGTATGGGGTCGTGCATTATCCTGGTGTAGCACAGCACTTTTACGATTGATCAAAGCAGGCCTTCTTTATTTCAGTGTAACATCAAGCGCTCTAACCGTTGACAATTATCACGCCCCAACGGCTAAAATGGCGAACATGTTTGGTGCGACAAGTCTGATGTAATCGTTACATTGAGATATTATATCTCAAGCATTTCTTAATGGATTGCATGAAAATCTGATGTGTCATATTAGAGACAAACAGAACATATCCACTGAAAATATGTGATAGTTTCGATTACCTCAGTTTGAGATAAATAATGAGGAAAAGAGCTAATTAATAATAATAACGCACAATGTGTCATGGAGCAGGCTGTTTTGGCCTCACGACACATTATCTTGTGTTTTGATTATTTATTGATAACTTCATTTGTTATTTTAATAAAGCCATATGCGAATTTTCTATAGTAAAATAGAAACTAAAATAAAAAAGACTCTAAGCAACTCTCTGCTTCCTGAACCAATAATTTTGACTTGTATACATGTATTTGCAATACTTTTGAAATTTCAGAGACGTTGTGTTCATAATATGTTACATAATATCATTTTCGTTCTTTGATCCAATTTAATTTATTTGCGTTTTGCTTATATTTTGCAAGAATTAACTACATTGTAATTGTAATCAACAAATATGTCTATTTCAGTTTCATTTAAAAGTACCAGTCTCGACAAATTACAAACTCAAATAACACGCAGAAAGAACAAACAGAAAATATAAAAGTTTCTTTCAATTACATAAAACAAAAAACACATTCTAGACATTCCAAAAATGAAAATCAACAAATCTGTCTATTTCAGTTTCATTTAAAAGTACCAAAAACTAATTCATTGATTTTCACCTTTGGAGTGTCTAGAATGTGATTTTTGTTTTATGTAATTGAAACAAACTTTTATATTTTCTGTTTGTTCTTTCTGCGTGTTATTTGAGTTTGTAATTTGTCGAGACTGGAACAGTGTCTAGAGGGACTTCATGACTATCACTAATCAAGCAATATGAACCAAAAGTTTGTTAATTAAGGAATTTTCGCGTTACTTATGTTGCTTAGTATATAAGGTACAAGCAAGTAACAAGTAAGTTATAAGGTAATATAAGATAATAATAAAATAAAGCAAATAAAACGATTAAATTTAAATAATATCTACATATTTCAATTGGGCCACTGTGTTATCTTCAAAATAAAAGTAAACTTTGAAGATAAAGTGAATGTTGGTACAATGAGAGAGCCAGAAGTGACCGAAGTTGTCTATATAGCTGATATAATTTCAGCAACGCTAACTGAAATCGAATGTACAGTTACCAGAGCATCTGAGGTCGATGTTTACGTTTCCAAGGGTTTGAACTAAAATTATTAATAGGGCCTAAAGTCTTTGCTGGTGATAATTTGCTGATATATTTGTGAGGTCAGTTGGTTGATCGGATAGAACAACATAGACACATAACGCACGTCCTATTAAATAATCATCACCCTTACTTCTTGGAATGACAGTGATGTTGACATTGATGAAATAGTGGATTTTGGTGAAAGTTAATTTAAAAACGGTCTTTGAACTCCAGATAAATATAAAATGATATATTTTATTTAAACCAACGTTTATCCTTTGCGGCTTCTTTGTGGTTAATACACATATGTGAAAAAGCCGCAAAGACGAAACGTTGGTTTAAATAAAAACATGATATTTTACATTTATCTGGAGTGAAAAGATAATATTTTCTTAACTTTTATAAAATGGGCCCGGCATGGCCAGGTGGGTTAAGACGTTCGACTCGTAATTTGAGGGTCGCGGGTTCGAATCCCAGTCATACCAAACATGCTCGCCCTTTCAGCCGTGGGGGCGTTATAATGTGACGGTCAGTCCTACTATTCGTTGGTAAAAAAAAGTAGCCCAACAGTTGACGGTGAGTGGTGTGACTAGCTGACACCCCTTTAGTCTTACACTCCTAAATTAGGGACGGCTAGAGAAGATACTCCTCGTGTAGCTTTGCGCGAAATTTAGGAAACAATCAAACAAACAAGATACAAAAGTCAAATATTTTATTTTCATTGTCATTTGTTTTACACAAATTAATATACAATTTGTTGAGGAAATACTGTTGAGAAAAGTTTCTTGCTGTGCTATTAAATTATTGCATGTGTCATACCACTTCTCAGTCAGTAAGAAGGAAAAAGTTTAGTGGTTAATGAAAAATAATTCATGTGCTTGTGTTAAATGCATGCTCACTGAAACGTTTACTTAATAAATAAATTCAGTTAAAACAATCTCACTCACACTCACAAAATGAATAACTTTCCTTTAAATAATAAGAAATGCGTAACAAATCATATTTATATCATTTTATTTTCCACAGTTACCTGTGATTAAAATATATATAAGACATTTACCATATAATGCGATCGTAGTGGATTAGTGTTATTAGGAAGTTGACAGTTCCAAAATATTCTGTAATTCAAATGTGCAAGATGTCCCATGAAATTTTGTTGCAAAGCATTTCAGTTAGTTTTATGTTGTATCTATTGTAAACGAATAAGTACTTTTTGTTTAAGAAAGTACTCGTAGACATTTATATTTTAAGTTAAAACAGGTTTACAGTCAATTATATTTCCCCAGTAACACAGTCGTGTTACTTTTTGTCCGATAAAGAGTAATTTGTTAGTGGTTGTGACATTTCCTCAATTGAAATACGAATAATCCTCTGAAAATGAAGAACAAGAAGAAATTATTGACTTCTACATGTAAAGCTATGGTTTACATAAAGCAGAGAAACAGTACATTTACTTACTTTTGCATCTCAGAACTAATATTTGCTCTTCAACCAAGAATGGCGCACGTTCCAGAAGAATCACAGCTTTCAGGAAATAGTTTTAAAAAACATCAATCAAACAATATATTTGTATTTGTTTGTTTGCTTGTTTGTGTATTGTTAAGAAAAACGTTACACAATCGGCTGGCTACTTGTGCTATGCCTACCACAGGTATTGAAATTCGGTTTTTTGAAATTATGAGTCTGCAGAGTTACCGCTAATCCACTGAAGAACCCAAACAATTGAAACATCAGTACCTGGATTTCTGAATTAAATTTTAATTGTGTTTATGATAGGCTTAACAATATGTTAATTAATTTATATGGATACATTTCTAGATAATTTTAAAATTGATACTTTCCATCAACCTCGACAACTTTTTCGAATGTCAGTTATATTAATCGTGAGTGTTTTTAAGCGTGTTAGACGCATAATAAACACTTTCAAGTTAACATGGCGAAGTTGTAGATTTAGGTTTGTCAAAGAAACTCATCGATAAACTTTGGGACTTGATTCCTATACAGAACACAACACAAATATCCAATTGTACTTGACAGTAAAACACAAATAATGCACGATATTTTTGGTTTGCTCGTTAGATGGAAACACGTACATCAGAAAATTTTAAAACTTTCCATCTATTCCACGCGATAGAATCCCACAATGCTCTGGATAATAAAATTCCTTTTGTTATAAGAAATCAGTCGAAATCGTTTTTGATTGAAATGAAATTAATTAAAAATAGAATAATATTAAAACAGCAAACGTCAGAATTACTCTATCTTATTTCTGAATGGTGAAGGTTATCTTACATATAATCTTTAAACTGAATGTATGTATTGTGTATATATATATAAGTTGATTATTGTTTTTTCAGAAACATAAAAGGTATAAATAATAAAAGAACAAAAGTTCTGAATATAAGTTTTTGTTTTGTTTTTTAACTTTCATTTTGACTTCTGGTAATAATGAATCTCACCATGTTTTAAGGAAAACCTCTTTTTTTTTTTTGCCAAGTTGTCTTGTAAACTTTTGTTGTTACATCTGTGTCACGTGATATTTCAGTTATTCTAAATCTTTAAGTTACCATAGTTCAGTTGAATAATTAATAACTCAGGTGTCACATACAACGTTAATCAAGACCAGAGAAGTAGCCGAATATTTAAAAGATTCGGGGGTGAAGCCCAAACTCACAGAAATTTTCAGCTTTTTAAGTATGATATCAACCATGGTGTTCTATTCTGAATTTTCAAGATTTCAACTGGGAATCCAGAGCCCTGTCAAATGATATCAGGACACGGATCTCGCTTGTCAGTGCCTAGCGACGCCTCTGATCAAGAAAAAAAAAATATTGCAATCCAGTGAAAACGTCTGTTTGTCTTTGTTACACATTATTTAAGTAATCGTGCCCTTATAAATATTCTTTATATTTCTAAGTACGTTTACGCTGAAAGCTCACGAACTAAAAAAGATCGAATATTACATGGAAAACTATTTTTTTTTTCTGGCACTACACCACATTGTTATGTTTAGGTAGTTAATCAAAATTTACAATAATTCTAACTATTGTTCAGGAAGAAGAGTTTATCGTTAGGCTTAACCATCAGAATAGTCGTGAAAAAAACTCTTGTTTAATGACTTTATTAAGTATAAAGTCATAGTTTCAATATTCTCCAGTGACTCAGCAGTAAAAATTTGGTGTTCGATTATCCAGTGAGCTGATAATCATTTGTAATTTTTCAGAGACTGTCAACCATTTTGGAGCTCTGAGCAGAATTCAGTAAATGTGTCCCCATAATGATAAGAAAACTCAGAAGCAGAATAAAAGGCATAGCACTTGAGACCCTTCCATGCGTGAGGCCATAGGTAAATGCCTAGTTTGCCTAATAAGTGAGACCTTCTTTAGTACTTTTGAGCCCTTAAATCAGACATATTTTACAGAAGACGCTAAACGTTATCTTAATTACCTTGAGTGAGGTTCTAATGCTACATTATGTTCTTTATTGCGTCAACTTATAATATACAGAAGTGATTTTAAAAATGATGTACAGAGAAAGATATAGGAATTAAATATCATAGCTAAATCAAGTATAAGAAATAGTCTCTGTACTTGCCAGTCAAGGCTTAGGACAAAATTTGAATATTTCTTCTGAGAATTCGTTTTGAAATGTTTTAAAATTATACGCTGTAAAGAAAATTTAATATATAATAAATGTTTTACATTATTTATCATAAAAAGTCGTTTCTGAGCTCTAATGAAAAAAAAAAAGCAAAAAGAAAGATGGTTCACTGAGAAAAAGAGAAATATTTCTTTTGGCACAAAAGAGAAATAATGGTAACAACGATTCTAGATTGATGAATACGTAGACCTGTAAACCATTACTACCGAAATCTGCATAACAACTGTATCTTAAAGCTGTATGATATACAGAATTGGATGTTCATCATATAACTGTTCGATTTACAAAAGTAAACATAAGATCAGTTGGAGGAAGTAGTGGTTCTGAAGTGAATACTGTCTCTACGAACCTGGGTAAACATCTATTAAAAACGATTAGATACATTTGAAGTCTGATATGATTATGTTATTAAATATGAAAGCCTACAGCAAGTTTTACAGGTCTGAAGGATCGATCTTTTTGACTGGTTAAAAGCGACCAAGATTTAGCAGTGTTATTGAAGTTCCTGAACGTTATTTTCGTAGAGTCAGGTTTCACCTGTGTTCGTAGAGATAAAGGTAATGGAAAGTCCTGGGCACGAGGTAGAGTAGAGGTCGCTGGAATAAGTAAAGTTATGTTATTTTGATACAACAATTACATTATAAAAATTGGTGCCACAAAATCTGAAATTAGAATGTGAAGACATTGTATGTTTATTATAACAAAGACACATCGGACTATCTGCTATGTCCACCCAGGAGAATCGAGCAGTTGATTTTAGCGTTGTAAATTCGTAGACTTACTGCAGTCCTGGCGGGGGACAAAACAAAAAGAAGTAAAACAATGAGGTCCCGGCAGGTCCACGTGGTGAGGGTCGTGGGTTCGAGTCCCTGTCACATCAGACATGCTCGCCATTTCAGCCGTGGGTATGTTATAATGTTACGGTCAATTTCACTATTGTTGGTGAAAAAAGAGTAACCCAAGAGTTGGTGGTGGGTGATTACTAGCTGCCTTCCCTCTAGTCTTGTCCTTCGTTAGTAAAGCGGTAATTATTCGAACTTACAACGCTAAAATCAGGTGTTTGATTCCCCTCGGTGGACTCGGCAGATAGCCCAATGTGGCTTTGTTATAAGAAACACTCACGCACACATACCTCTGTAGTCTTACACTACTAAATCAGGGACGGGGTAGCGCAAATAGTCCTCCTGTGGTTTTGCGCGAAATTGAAAAAACAAACAAACAAACAAAATTAAAACAACAAATCGTTTTAAATTTCAATTGACAACTGTATAAATCACAAATGTATGAATTATAGATATTAATGAAGACCTTTCATAGCTAAAAAAGTAAAGGAAAATCTATTGTGGTGGTAGAAGACCTTTTCTTATCAAAACCTAAAGATAAAACAATATAATGGCTGTTTTTATTCAAGAATTTATAGTTGGATCAGTAATTTTAACCAACAATTTAAACCTCAATGTGTTTTGGTTTCAAATTCCTTACTTTCTTTTCAGGTATGTTGTGCTACTATATTAAGAGTAAAAACACACAAACTGATGTGTTTTTTTGGCACAACAAAAAGTGAAGTATTTATGATTACTTATAGTCGACTGTTTTCTGTAACACAGTTACCATCATTAGCTGAACAACTACCTTTGATGATGGTAACTGTGCTACCGAAACTAGTCGACTCTAATTAATAATAAAGATTTTACCTTTCGTTGTACCATAAACGTCAGTTTTTTTTTTTTTTGTAATTTTCTTATCTTAATAAATTAAATTCCTTACGTGTGGAGCAGCCTGTCCATCCTTTTGGTGCCCGGGGCTGATAAATGCTGCCACTCGTGGTTTTCAGAAATCGAGAATAGGTTGGTTGAGGAGCCACTGATGTCGTTTCGTTCTTCTTGTTTACAACTGCCGTTGCGAAATTCTCTGCTTTTGCTTCAGCTGCTCGAATGATAGATTCAGCGACAAAATCTAATTGGTCATCCGGCCAAACTTCGAGAAACGCTGCTTCACAACTACCACAAGGCGACTCGAGCGCTGCCTGCCATGGACTTTTAACGAGTTTGAAACGTGCCTTTTTAGGCATTTCTTGGAGTCTTGATGGTTGTGGAAGCATTTCTAGGAAAGGAGATTCTGTTCTTCTTTGTTCAGCAGGGGTTGTTATTGTGTGTTGTTGTAGGGATTTGATTTTTTCTTCGTCTACAATCCATTCTTCGGATTTTTTCTTACGTTTGGCAAACAAGGTGGCTCCTTTGCCGATAGGTCTGTAGAGGTCTTTTACAATGCCTAGACATACATCAGGACTTACGACATTGTGTTCGCTAATATCTTGTCCTTCCTTCCTTAACCGAGCGGCATCTTGAATATGACGGGGATCAAGTATCAGTTTCAGTTTTGGAGGATCTTTACTTACTTTAATGTAGGGAGAGTTTAGTAGATCAGATATTGAAATCTCTAATGTTTTGTCTGTTCCTTCTTCATTATCTGTTCCACTGCTTATAGCGTCTGGACCTAAGTAAGTTAAGATACATACAATCACGAT
Organism: Tachypleus tridentatus; assembly: GCF_004210375.1. Taxonomy (NCBI): domain Eukaryota; kingdom Metazoa; phylum Arthropoda; class Merostomata; order Xiphosura; family Limulidae; genus Tachypleus; species Tachypleus tridentatus. Next base: position 71,012,580 of record NC_134834.1, on the reverse strand, counting down.
ACGTAATCGAGAACTGGCAATGCCAAAGATGAATTCCATAGATAAACATAAATGTCATAGTCTTAATAAGTAAATATTACGCTTGTTTTACAGTTAAAAAAGAACATGAGAGCAAACAGTCTTTGAAACTAGACAGTTTTAAAAAACTCAGGCCTTGCGTGGTCTTGTTTTCAGCATGCCTATGCGAGTTTAAGGAGGTCCAAGATCGGATTCATGGTATGAATACTTTCTATTCTGTTTCCACCACCACGGTTGATCATGTATACAGTGAAAGCCTTATTGGTTATTCCCGCTGCCTGGTTAAGAATACAGCTGTTTAGGCGACACCTTCTGCTGAGTGGTTTCTCTCCCTCTGGTCTATAGCTCTAAATTAGAGATGGTTTATGCCTAAGCCCTCCGGTCTCTAACCTGGTCATTTAGTACATGTACTGCATAAGGTCCTGTTGAATTGAAAATACAAAAAACAAAACAAAAAAACTAACAGAGTATTTCGGTGTTCCTTAAATAAGGTATTCTTACCTTAAGTGAGGTATACTTACCTTAAGTATGGTATACAGTATTATTTGCTTATTGCTACTTTTATTAACAGCATTGGTTATTTTGTTTAGTATATCGAATGTCATTACTTGTTTTTTTTTTTTTTTGGATTTATTATTATACTCTTATTATAAAGATTGTTCTGCATTTTTCGCTTAATGCATATATTCAAAACCAACCTAAAACCTAAGCTGGCGAACCTAGTAAGGTATTTTTGGAATTATGATCGAGAATATCGTCAATGATTCCAACAGACAGAACAATGTCTGGGAACTTCTACTGCTAGAAACCGAGTTTCGATACCCATGGTGGGAAGAGCATAGATAGGCCTTTTATGTAGTTTTGTGTTTCATGTACTTTTAATAACAAACAACAACAATCATCAAGTTGATTTTTAGTTTCTCTCTAAATACCTGTAGCTTCCTGTTGTAGAAATTAATATTAATTAAATTGCCAAAACTCTTCTTAAGCCTCCAGGATTAAGTTTTGGAAAATGATACGCAAAAGAAGAGAAATTCTGTATTTGCATGCTTCTTAGAAGGTTCTATAGGTGTTAAAAGAAATACTTTTTTATTCACGTGAGATCGCTTTATTGGAACAAAGTTAGTCAAAATAAACGTCTTTATTGACCTAAATCTGCTGTCTATACTAATTTTATCTACTACTGAGGATGTTTGTTTGTTTGTTTTTGAATTTCGTACAAAGCTACTCGAGGGCTATTTGTGCTAGCCGTCCCTAATGTAGCAGTGTAAGACGAGAGGGAAGGCAGCTAGTCAGCACCACCAACTGCCATCTCTTGGGCTACTCTTTTACCAACGAATAGTGGGATTGACCGTAACATTATAACGTCCCCACTGTTGAAAGGGGGAGCATGTTTGGTGCGACCGGGATTCGAACCCGCGACCCTTGGATTACGAGTCGAACGCCTTAACCCACAAGGCCATGCCAGGCCTACTGAGGATATCAATATTTGTAAGAGCGATATTCTAGGCTTATGGTGCCTTCAAAACTTCATCGTTCATCATGCTTGCTTTGATGGCCACGATCACGCATTATTACTGCACACTACAACTGCCACTGTAATAAGCTGCAAAGGAAGGCGAGGTCAATGTCAGAACATAACTTTGACAAAGTATACACGAATCATTCTCTGTAAGTAAACACTGGCTTCCAAGACGACGCTTAACCAGACTTGGAAGCCCAAAATTTAAACGTACATACATTGTACCGACTCGACTGGTATGTGGTTGGATGGAATCGCTATGATTCCAGTTTCTTCTCGTTAGAACAGATGCAGCCCGGCATAGTCAGATGGTGAGGGCGTTCAACTCGCAATCTGAGGGTTGCGAGTTCACATCCTTTTTACACAAAACATGTTCGCTCTTTCAGTCGTGAGGCTGTTATAATGTTTCGATCAATCTCACTGTTAAATGGTAAAAAGTAACTCAAGAGTTGACAGTGGGTAGTGATGACTAGCTGCCCTTCCTATAGTCTTACACTGCTAAATTTGTGACGGCTAGCGCAGATAGCTCTCGTGTAACTTTGTGCGAAATTCAAAACAAGCAAACAAGAACAGATTCTTATTTAGAGTCTTGAGAATGTCTTGCTTATGAATATTCCTTACTTTAAAATTCTTGTTTGGTATTTGGTTCACGGTACCAATAGTTATGTCCAGTTTCATCGTATTGGTGTTTTGACGATGAAACTTTCTGTTTTATTACAATTGTTACAATACTGAACATTTGTAAAAGGCAAGCAATATCACAATGCAATTTTCTATCTGAACAGCCAGGTTAGAGATACCTACAATGTTCATCTCTATTTATTGCGGTTTCAAATTCTAAAGTACTGATTAAAATACGGGAGGTCATCCAACATCCCTACGGGGCTTTACATTGCTTTATAAAACTGATCAAAATAATTATAACTTTCAAAAGTGACTATAGTTTCATCGTATTGGTGTTTTGACGATGAAACTTTCTGTTTTATAGGTTTTCAGTTTTAGGATAAAGACGTTGTACATATTTGGTTAGTTGTGATTTTATTGTACGTTGTTGTGCTTAACGCTCTAAAAGATTTTGTTTCCATGGAGAACAGTGCTATGTCCTTCAGCTATAAATTATTCAAAAACCTCCCTGTATAAATATTTTTCTTCTAGAGGACCTTCTGCATCACTCTACCTGTGTGGTAAAGCATTTATCGTTAACCAAGTTTCTTAAACATGGAGGCCTGGCATGGGCAAGCGCGTAAGGTGTGCGACTTGTAATCCGAGGGTCGCGGGTTCGCGCCCGCGTCGCGCTAAACATGCTCGCCCTCCCAGCCGTGGGGGCGTATAATGTGACGGTCAATCCCACTATTCGTTGGTAAAAGAGTAGCCCAAGATTTGGCGGTGGGTGGTGATGACTAGCTGCCTTCCCTCTAGTCTTACACTGCTAAATTAGGGACGGCTAGCACAGATAGCCCTCGAGTAGCTTTGTGCGAAATTCCAAAAAAACAAACAAAAAACAAAACTTAAACATGGATCACGTGACTTCATGGCTTGCCTCTGGGACATGTCTTGACAAAAAGTTGAAATAAAATTTGATCAGCGATTAATTCTCTGCATTCTATGTCTTGTTTTGTTTTGGAATTTCGCACAAAGCTACTCGAGGGCTATCTGTGCTAGCCGTCCCTAATTTAGCAGTGTAAGACTAGAGGGACGCCCGTTTCTAGGAACACTTTATACTCTACTATACAGCAGAATTACGTGGTATATATTCTCCTGATACATGTATAAATACGAGAGAACTCCTGTAATTAAAGTTTTGTTTCGCCTTGTTCTTGTTCCTAACGTTATTTCTTTTTTTTAGTCGTTCCTGAAACAACTGTAATGATATAATTAAATTATTATCGGAGACTCATAAGCCAATGTACTGCTTTGTCCAGTTCTACGTTTTGTTATCAATTCTACCAGTTACACGTTTTGATAATAATGTTAACAGTTTTACCTTTAGTTACGAATCACACTTTTAACACCACCAGACGTCTTGCTGCTTTACTCAACACTGTGGTTTACTGTTCAGTCTCTAGTCTTAAATATTATCCTGATTTCGTTTTGTAACTGCAACTTATATCGTTACAATATAACAATAATAGCTAATACTGTAGTAGCCTTTGCTTTTTATTTGTTTGATTTCAAACCGTAAAAGCTCGGCATGGCCAGCTGGTTATGAGACTCGACTCGTAATCCGAGGGTCGCGGGTTTGAATCCCCGTCACACCAAACATGCTTGCCCTTTTAGTGGGATTGACTATTCGTTGGTAAAGAGTAGCCCAAGAGTTGGCGGTGGGTGGTGATGACTAGCTGCCTTCTCTCTAGTCTTACACTGCTAAATTAGGGACGGCTAGCACAGATAGCCCTCGTGTAGCTTTGTGCGAAATTCAAAACAAACAAAAAGTAAAGGTTCTAATTAAGTCCAAGCTGTTTTTTATCTTAATTTAATTGTTACCAGATTAAAAACAAATAATGTTTATGACCAAAGTTTGTAATTTCAGTGAGAGTTTCGTAACAGGAAGTTTAGTGAAATCTCCTCAGTGTTCATAGTGGTCATATGAAACACTCAAAACAAGTTTCACATTCACTAATTTATAAAATACTTACAATATAACTCATGATTACGATCATGTAGAACATTTAGGTCCATGATTACGACTTTGTAAAATACGTAAAGTACCATTCATGGTTACGGTCTTGTAAAACAACTACAGTATAATTCATGTTTACGATCTTGTAAAATACATAAAATACCATTCATGGTTATGATCTTGTAAAACACCTACAATATAATTCATGGTTACGATCTTGCAAAATTCATAAAGCACCATTCACGGTTACGATCTTGTAAAACACCTACAGTACAACTCATGGTTACGGTCTTGTAAAACACATAAAGTACAAATCACAATTACAGTTTTGTAACACACGTACAATATAGCTCGTGCTTACGGTATTGTAAAACACGTAAAGTACAATTCATGGTTACATTTGTATAAAATTACTAGATTTACGATATTGCACTAAAGCACTTAAAGTAACATTTTCTTTGTGTTGTTGCGTAAGAGATAAGTGTGAAATTTATCTGACATTTTTTGAACGTGTTACCTTTCGATGTGAAAATAGAAAAGGTCAGTATTTTATTCGTACTATTTAAAACTACAATATTTGTTCGCTAGGCAACATAACTAGATTGTCCAACGCAGGAAATAATATATAAGTATGCTCTTCAAAACAAGAAACGCAAAAGGAATACTTTTGTTATTTTAAAGAGAAATATATGTAATAACGTTACAAGCTCAGAGTATATGATGTTACACGTGTTAAGGCATTGATTGTCAGACCAAAATGACAATAAAAGTTGTGCACTTTGAAAACGGAGGAAAACATCGGAATTTTCGCCAAAACGCATGCGTGTCCAATAAATTTGTTTGAGAGATCTGCATGTTCTGCAAGTGCAACATGTGCAAAATCCCTATAAAAAGTGACGGGTTCTCGGTTTCCATAGCTCAGTGTTAAGCCACCGACACGCAATACAGTTACGCCAAGACTGACTGAAGCACAACGCAACAACGCCATTGGTCTATTGGAAGCAGGCGAATCTCGATCACATGTTGCCAGAGCTATGAATGTCCACCAAAGCATCATCACAAGGCTATGGAATCGTCACCAACAACATGGATCAACTCGTGACCGTCCACGATCTGGCAGACCTCGTGTGACCACGCCCGCACAAGATCGCAACATCCGGTTACGCCACCTTCGGGATAGGACCACCACTGCGACGTCTACTGCCTCAACCATACCAGGGCTGCGTAGGATTTCCGATCAAACCGTATGCAACCGTCTACAAGATGCAGGAATCCGATCTCGACGTCCAGTCAGAGGCGTCATCCTCACCCAGCAACATCGTCAAGCACGGCTGCAGTGGACTCGGGCACATCGGGTATGGCCTCATCGACGATGGAGGCATGTTTGGTTCAGCGATGAACCACGTTTTATGCTTCGTAAGCAGGATGGAAGGACCCGTGTTTACCGTCGCCGAGATGAACGTTTTGCAGCAAACTGTGTGCAGGATGTTGACAGATATGGTGGTGGCAGGGTCATGATGTGGGCTGCCATCGCCTACAATGCCAGAACAGACCTTTTGCACATTCGAGGGAATCTTACGGCTCAACGATACGTCGACGAGATTCTTAGGCCCCATGTGCAAACCATCATGGTGAACGTCAACGACGTTTTTCAACATGACAACGCCCGTCCTCACACAGCCCGACTCACCACTGTCCTCTTAAGACACCACAACATCAACGTTCTTCCCTGGCTCTCCAGATCACCAGATTTAAACCCCATCGAACATCTTTGGGACGAGTTGGACCGACGTCTGCGACGGCGACAACCTCAACCGCAGACTCTACCTCAGCTTGCAGCAGCTTTGCAGGCTGAGTGGACAGCCATTCCACAGGATGTGATTCGTCATCTCATCGCTTCCACGGGCAGAAGATGCCAAGCAGTTATTGATACTCACGGGGGGCATACTCGTTATTGACGTTGAGTGACGTTAAACTTCACCTAGTGAGCGTGGACTTCGCCTTTGCAGACTTTGGATGTTCAGCAGTGAATGTGCAAAATTTCACACATGCCATACAGAACCACCCGGAATAAACTTGTTAACAATTTGTCTCATATTTTGCCTTTTGCGTTTCTTTTTTTTAAGAAGAGTATAGCTTGACAAAACAACGACCATTATATAGTGATGCCAGTTGTATATTAGTTATGAATACTTTATACTATAAAAAAAAGTGTTGTGTCAATGCTTTAAAGGTAAATGTCTACATAGACTGTACGTCCACATTAAGCTGGCAACACGATATAAGTACGAGGATAAATGGCCCTCTTGGGTAGTTAAGTATTGTTAGTAAAGTTGGTTCAAACTTCATTTGGTTAGTTTTATATTTCAGCTGATGCTAAGAAATCTGTAGACTTGTAGCAATGACTTTTAAGAGTGCGTTCTGACAAACTTTACTAAAACCAACAAGCGACTAAAGAGACTGCTGAGCATAGTTACATATATGTATTAGAGATATTTAAATTTGGATTGTATAGAAAATAAACTTTTCTGAAGCCACGGTTAATGCAGTTTTCTTGTACTCTGGTTTTCGACAGAAAGGCATCAGATACATTTTACAGCAAATTCTAGAAATGTGAAACAGAGAATAGAATATACAAAGATAGCAAAGGAGTAAACAAATACGAATAAAATACCTGGAAACATCTCTGTTTACAGATAATAATGTGAAACAATGGGGCCCTTTGCAGTGCTGGCCACTTTCTGTGTTTGCCATTTACAAAGTTCTATAATTAATGAAGCTGAAAGAAGCACGTCTGCACGAGACAAAGATAAAAACAATAATAATAATATATAACATTATTAAGTCAGAAAAATAGTTTTTAATGCGATATCCCGCAATTCTACACTATGATTATTGTCGCTACACATATTCCCGTAAGATAAACCTGCAAAGCACATTAAAATATCTCTGCGCCATCCCTTGAAATAAATATAGTTTCACTCTTACGATAATAAGAGAGAATGTAGTAAAATATTCAACATTTATCTAAGTTAAAGAATTAGCGCTACGTAACCCATTTTACACCCTGTTTGAAGGGACATCTGCTAGCTAAGGGCAGAACACCAGCAAAAAATATGGAATCATTTACCTGAATATTTCTAAATAAAAATATATTATTTCCAAATCATAAAAGAGTAAAATTTGTAGCTTTTCCTACCTCCACACTGATACTAAGTTACTTTCATTTGTATAACTGAAAAAATTGGTCGTGTCAGTTTCTTTGATAGCATATTTTAAACTGTGAAACAAAATATTTCGGCTCATAAATAAAAATTGGCGCTAACACTTTCCAAATCAGAAAAAAGTTGGAAGTGTTTATTAGATTTCCATATTCTTTACAGTTAGTACAAAAATTTATTTATAAAAATAGACGTCTGAAAGCAAACGCATCCTTACCTTCGTGTATCCATTTTTGGGAACGTTTGACACGTTTGAAAAACATATTAGCTCCTCTGGACTTTTTGTTTGTCTCAGAAGAAAGTGATCCCGCAATCTTCCTACAGAGTCGAACTTGTTCTTCTACAGTAGGATAGATGGCATTAGGGTCTTCATAGAAACTCGACGAAGAAAACATTTTTTCTAGTGAACAAAAACAAAAAAACAACTCTCATTATCTGATTTATATAAGACTGAAATTAAATAGAACTAGAGTTGCTAACAAACAACTATTATCATCCACTAAGAAAAGTACTACATTTTTATATGCATTCTACAGTTGTCTGATGTGATAATCGAACTAACAAGTTATATTTTTAATGTTTTAACTTTCACGTTTGCTAATCTGGATGATGAAGTAATGATCGAGAAATTTCTATTACTATCTAGGTTGATACATTAGTTATAAATTGGAGTAACAATATACGTAACGAAGAAGCAAATAGTTCAGTTATTGATAATTCATTGAAGTATTCAGGGTAGCGGAGTCGAGTAAAGGTTAGAGATTCTGAAAATGAATCACTAAGTTAGCATTCTGAAAATAAATTATTAAGTTAGCATTCTGAAAATGAATCACTAAGTTAGCATTCTGAAAATGAATCATTAAGTTATCATTCTGAAAGTGAATCATTAAGTTAGCATTCTGAAAATGAATCACTAAGTTAGCATTCTGAAAATGAATCACTAAGTTAGCATTCTGAAAATGAATCACTAAGTTAGCATTCTGAAAATGAATCATTAAGTTAGCATTCTGAGAATGAATCACTAAGTTAGCATTCTGAAAATGAATCACTAAGATAGCATTCTGAAAATGAATCACTAAGTTAGCATTCTGAAAATGAATCACTAAGTTAGCATTCTGAAAATAAATCATTAAGTTAGCATTCTGAAAATGAATCACTAAGTTAGCATTCTGAAAATGAATCATTAAGTTAGCATTCTGAGAATGAATCACTAAGTTAGCATTCTGAAAATGAATCACTAAGATAGCATTCTGAAAATGAATCACTAAGTTAGCATTCTGAAAATGAATCACTAAGTTAGCATTCTGAAAATGAATCACTAAGATAGCATTCTGAAAATGAATCACTAAGTTAGCATTCTGAAAATGAATCACTAAGATAGCATTCTGAAAATGAATCACTAAGTTAGCATTCTGAAAATGAATCACTAAGTTAGCATTCTGAAAATAAATCATTAAGTTAGCATTCTGAAAATGAATCACTAAGTTAGCATTCTGAAAATGAATCACTAAGTTAGCATTCTGAAAATAAATCATTAAGTTAGCATTCTGAAAATGAATCACTAAGTTAGCATTCTGAAAATGAATCATTAAGTTATCATTCTGAAAATGAATCATTAAGTTAGCATTCTGAAAATGAATCACTAAGTTAGCATTCTGAAAATGAATCACTAAGATAGCATTCTGAAAATGAATCACTAAGTTAGCATTCTGAAAATGAATCACTAAGTTAGCATTCTGAAAATAAATCATTAAGTTAGCATTCTGAAAATGAATCACTAAGTTAGCATTCTGAAAATGAATCACTAAGTTAGCATTCTGAAAATAAATCATTAAGTTAGCATTCTGAAAATGAATCACTAAGTTAGCATTCTGAAAATGAATCACTAAGTTAGCATTCTGAAAATGAATCATTAAGTTAGCATTCTGAAAATGAATCATTAAGTTAGCATTCTGAAAATAAATCATTAAGTTAGCATTCTGAAAATGAATCATTAAGTTAGCATTCTGAAAATGAATCACTAAGTTAGCATTCTGAAAATGAATCACTAAGTTAGCATTCTGAAAATGAATCATTAAGTTAGCATTCTGAAAATGAATCACTAAGTTAGCATTCTGAAAATGAATCACTAAGTTAGCATTTTCATCGATCAAGAATTTTTTTTCGTATATATTAGGCTTACAATTTGTATCAAAGTGAGCATGGACTGTAGTAAACGTTGTTGAAGAGATTAATTAGTTATCGTTAATCAGACTGGATCAAACATTAGTTTTTTATCAAATAATTTAAATGTGTGTTTGTTTTGAATTTCACGCAAAGCTATACGAGGGCTATCTGCTCTAGTCGTCCCTGATTTTACAGTGTAAGACACCTATGGAATGCATCTAATCATCACCACCCGCCGCCAACTCTTGGGCTACTCTTTTACCAGAGAATAGTGGGATTGACCGTGACATATAACGCCTCCACGGCTTAAATAATGTTTAGTATGAAAGGGATCCTCAGATTACGAGTCGAGCACCCTAACCACCTTGTCATGCCAGGCGTAATCTAAATGAACCCGTACGTATAAACATATAGTCAGAGGAGTAAATGTATTATAAACATACAGTCAAAGAGACAAATATAACATGAAAGACGTAAATGCCATATAAACATAGGATAACAGAAGAAAAACCTAAATAAAAATACAATTAAAACATAATTAACATAAATTTATGATTTTTTCATTGTTCATAACTCTTGTTCAACGTTTTGATAAAAATGGAAAAAATATTTTAATCAACTTGCTTTTCTATTAATATAATCTTATCTTTAGTAAGCATTTATATTAATATTTAAAAATATTACATGAAGTTTGTAAAAACATTTGAAAATAACTTACTTTTTCGCGGGAACAGTTCAAAGTAGTCCATTTCAGCTTCTGGTGCAGGTTCATAGGCGTGAGGATTAACTTGAATGTATATTTTTTCTTGTTTATTGGAGGATTCTAAGTCTGACTGAATTGTTTGTTGGGACTAGTGTAGTAGGAAAATAGAAAATAAGCCAGTAAATATACCAGTTTCTTTGTGCCTAACGTCTTATGTATTACCAAAGTCATCTATCTACAGTTTAATATTTCATTGAAACAGCAGCAAAAGCTAACGCAAACGAAAAACGTAGTAACTTATTTAATTTTTTTAACTTTTGTAATAAACACCAAAAACATGAAAAAATACACTGTTTAAGTTAATTGAGCTTATATTTATGTGTGTGGAAACAAAAAGTACAGAAATTATCTTACTATGTAAGAGATAACGCAATTTTACTTTTAATGAAGATGGTGGGGAGAATAAATAAATAATTATCATAGAAAAACTACTTGTTTAAACTACATAATTTCTGTGTCATGCGACTGTTTCTGATTCTAGATTTTTTTTAAATTTTGAAACCAAATGCATCTTCTTCGGAGCTGATCTCGTAGCTATTAAAAAAGGCGTATTTTGAAGAATAAAATGTTTAAATCATGTGAAACGTATATTTGCGAAAAGAAACACTGTCAATAATCGTGACTTGACTCAGATAAGACACTACCTGATATAACGCTGCTTTATTTGATGGATAATGAACTCATAAATAATATAAATAAATACGCAAGGTTTGTCCACTTATACAGCGGATTAGATTGCACACATAACAAGTCAGGTCAAGGATCTATCAAATATAACTGTTTTGTTTAATGGATAATGAACACATAAATAATATAGATAAATATGAAGGGTTCGTCTACTTGTATGGCAGAACATACAGTACATATAACAAACGAAAATGTTCAATGTTTTCATAAAATAAGCTACAACTATTAGTGTTTTCCACTAATGAGCAGCGAAACTCAGTAAAGAGTCGTGGTTGTACGGCATATGGTAATTCAAAGCTTGGTCTTTCATTGCACATGTTAGAAAGGTAGGAGTAACACAAGTAACATTTTGATGACTCTCCCGAGGAATGAGACTAGAAAGGATATATTCGGGTGAATATATAGCAGCACTCCTCTAATCGACTACCAAAATAAGGGTCCCCCGCTGGTACAGCAGTAAGTCTACGGATTTACAACGCTAAAATCAGGGGTTCGGTTCCCCTTGGCGGACTCAGCAGATAACCCGATGTGGCTTTGTTATAAAAACACACACACACACTAAGAAAATGTTTAAGACCTATCCCCCCAGTAGCAAGAGGGACGTGCATCATTTTGCTCTGAAAATACCGTGTTCACGTTTTTTACTGTAAACGAGATTTCAAGAGGAGCTCTGCAAAAATATATGACAAATCTGTGACCGTGTTAAATGTTTTGTACATATTTACACGCTTGATTAAAACGTTAACTGTTTCTGTTTAGAAAATAGAAAAACTGCAGATAAAACAGCTATGCGAAACGATTCTTTAGGATTTCTATCCCGAAACAATGAAGCCATTGTGCCTCTTCTGGAGCAAAACGTATTACGTCAATCTTTTTAAAAAGAAAGACCGAATCAACTTATATAACACTGCGTCTTTCGGCGTGTGTTTTTTTTCTTTCAACGCAGCGAATAATTTGTTTACTGGCTTTCTATAGTAATACATAACACAGTATAATTAGGAAGAGCAACTCGTGGTCTTTAACACAATGACCTCTTTCCAAACATCTGGCAGTTTTGCAAGATTGCATTCCAACTTTGGCGTGCAGAAGATTCTATTATAGGAAACACGGGAGAGTATAAGCTAGTAATTCTTTATTGTCTTTTTAATGTGCTTTCTAAGCATTTTACACAGTATCTCAACTTTCAAGCTCTGTTGAGCTCTCTTCTTCTCAAAATTAAAGTAGAAATTCTCAAAGCTACTATCAATCTTCACAAAAAACTATTACAAAGTAAGCACAAATTGTGACTTGAGATATTTGTTTGTGCATTTGTATTGAAGCACAAAGTTATACAATGGGCTATCTGTGTTATGCTCACCGTGGGTATTGAAACCCGGTTTCTCTTGCTATTAACCTTCAGATTTTTTGCTGTGCCACTGGGAGCAACAGACAATATAAAACATAAGAAAACTCAAAGGAGTTTTGTTTTTTTTTATCATATATCTAATAATTACTCTTCTTTCTTTTAATATAATACATAAACAGCAAAGAAAATGAATGTTTGGGAATGAAACTAAATTTTAAAAGTTTTTTGACAAGGAGGACAAGCAGAAAAAAACGAATTTGTATCGTTTATTTTTTTGATACATTTTTGAAGAAAATTTTTATTAATTCACAAACAGTTTATTTGTAAAACACTATGTTGTACACACTTGTTTTTGTTTAAATTTCGCGCAAAGCTACACAAGGACTATCTGCTCTAGCCAGTCCTTAATTTAGCAGTGTAAAACTAGAGAGAAGACAGCTAGTTATCACCACCCACCGCCAACTCTTGGGGTATTCTTTTACCAACGAATAGTGGGATTGACCGTAATATTATAACGCCCCCAAGGCTGAAAGGACGAGCATGTTTTGTACGATCGAAAGTCGAACGCCTTAACCGACCTGGCTATGCCGGGGTTGTACGTACTTAATACTTAACTTGTGAATACTTAATTGGTATAATATTACATAAATGTATGGAAGATTGGATGTTAAAAAAAGGACTTATTGTCTCTAGTGGTTAAATATTTAATTCAAAAGGTACTGTGTCTGGTTATAATGTTATATTACTCAATGACACATTTCCAGTTGTGTCTTGATTTCGGTTGCGAGTGGAATCTTTAGTTATACAATTTCTAAGCAAAAAAAACCCAAAAATACTTCTTCATATGTTTTACACGATAATTACAAAACACATGTAAGCGATCTCTGTCAGAGGATACATGAAAGTCTAAGATGGACGTGTTGAACTTATAGTGGTTGATTTTCTGCAGAATGTGTTCGTGAAACAGAGAATTACTTGACAGTTGAAACTCATTTTTCTCGTTTCTCAGTTTCATATAATTACAAGAGTATTAAGCCAGTTTAGAGTAACAAAAAGTTGTTAAAAATCTGGGCAATAAATTTTCGAGAGCAAACTATCAGAACTTACCTCGTTTCTAGTTGTTGTTGTCACTTGTGACGTCGTTGTGGTACCAGTGGTTGATATTGTAGTAGTTGTTGTTAATGCTGAGGAGAATGATAAGACTGTAGACAAATATTGTTGAGAAAATGAAGGGACATCTTTTGGTCGAGGAACTGAGTCACACCCTGGCGGTTTCCATATGTAATCCTTAGAGCCGTTGTTTGATGCTTTCTGAAATTTCGTCACTTTAAACTTAATAGGTGTAAATCTAGTTGACAGCGTTAGAAAAGTATCGGTTGTTTCAACACTGGTAACAGGTGGAAGAGAGGGCATTTCTGAATATTCCATGATGCGGGTTATGTCTTCAGATGTACATGGGAGAACTAGTTTATCCTCATTTTGTCCATTTGATGGCTGTACTGATTGAGTCTCATGGGACTCCGTATCGCAGACCGATCCAATTTCTTCCTTTTTTATGACATTGCTTGACTCCACTTCCTTATAAGTAATCCCAGTGTGATTTGAAGGATGGTCATCAGACGATGTTAACTCGCCCTCTCCTTGCTTAACATTGTTTGACTCCACTTCCTGATAAGTAATCCCAGTGTGATTTGAAGGATGGTCATCAGACGATGTTAACTCGCCCTCTCCTTGCTTAACATTGTTTGACTCCACTTCCTGATAAGTAATCCCAGTGTGATTTGAAGGATGGTCATCAGACGATGTTAACTCGCCATCTCCTTGCTTAACATTGTTTGACTCCACTTCTTGATAAATAATCTCAGTATGATTAGAAGAATGGTCATCAGGAGACGTTAACTCGCAGTTTTGTTCCACTAAGATTAGACCGTTTGAAAGAGAGGTTGCTTGTATGACGTCCTCTGTGCCTGGTGAACAGGGTGAATTAAACGCTTGTTCTTGAAGTTGATATGTGACAGTTCCAGAATCCGCTCCTGTCTGAAAGAAGGAAATAACTGAGTATTCGAAATCACTTTCATAACATAAGTCTCACAAAAAATCAACACGCCTCTTTACAACAGGTGTAGTTTGAAATATGTTTTTAATGAAGTATTGTAGCCAAGTTCATCAACCATGTACGTACAACAAAACTTGTTTTCCCAGTTGAAATAGAACGAAGACAACAAAGTCAGTAAGGGGAAGTCGCGAATTAAAAGTTAAGACTGCTGGCTGAGTTCACGATCATTAAGTTATTTTACTGCAAGGGCCATCTGACAGATGTTGTGAATAGTACTGGAAAGTTGGTCCGGCATGGCCAGGTGGGTTAAGGCGTTCCACTCGTAATCTGAGGGTCGCGGGCTCAAATCCCGGTCGCACCAAACATGCTCGCCCTTTCAGCCGTGGGTGCATTATAATGTGACGGTCAACCCCACTATTCGTTGGTAAAAGAGTAGCCCAAGAGTTGGCGGTGGGTGGTGATGACTAGCTGCCTTCCCTCTAGTCTTACACTGCCAAATTAGGGACGGCTAGCACAGATAGCCCTCGAGTTGCTTTGTGCAAAATTAAAAACAAAACAACAAAAAACAAATACTGGAAAGTTCTCGTGAGATTATTCTCTTTAAAATAAACTAGTAACAAAGTATATATATAAATACCTTGTGTAACACACATATATAATTGTTAACGCAGTTGTAAATTCATGTAAGAATTCACAAAAGTCGAGTTTAAACTGTACAATATTTTCTGTCTGTAAATGGAATCTAACTTGGTTTTTGATTTAGCGATTAAAGTGATTTACCACTATTAGGTTATTATAAAATATTTCAGTTGATCTAAGGAATAGCGCGTCAACAGAAGAAAAATTGCTGGATACATTATATCAATAAACTGTGCACTCTAAATAATTCACTTCGTAACAAAATAATTTTGTGCTTTTTATGAATGACGTTTCGTAAGATCTTCACAATAAAGTATAGAATGATAGATATATCATGATGCTTTGACATATTGATTTAAACGTGGCTTTAAGAGATATACGTTTTCCATTACGATGTCAGATAACACAAAGTCAATTTAATTAGAGTGCAGACGGCGTCTTGTAACGTCTCGGGTTTGAGTAGGTCTTGATACATACAGAAATTTGTTTTTTTTTGTATTTAATATTGAGATATATTTACGTACAAGGAAAGACGCAAGTATATTGTTGTTATTAACTGATCGCATCGTCTTATAATTTGCAAAGAAAATAAACTCGATTTAATTAAATTAATTATCATTTTGAAATTAACATGATGATATTCAGAAAGTTTTCAAATCTGACATTCAACCAAAATACGTTTACACACGTTAACGTTAATACACAGTATTCAATCAGATTGGCCCGGCATGGCCAGGTGGTCAAGGCACTCGACTCGTAACCTGGGGGTCGCGGGTTCAAATCTCTGTTAAACCAAACATACTTCTTGCCCTTTCAGCCGTGAGGGCGTTATAAGTTAGGTCAATCCCGCTATTCGTTGGTAAAAGAGTAGTCCAAGAGTTGGCGGTGGATGTTGATGACTAACTGCCTTCCCTCTAATCTTACACTGCAAAATTAGGAACGGCTACCGCAGATAGCCCTCGTGTAGCTTTACGCGAAATTCAAAACAAACCAAGTCGATCAGATTTTTAACTCTTCAAAACATTTTCATGTCAATTCATCCAATTTGCTCATATTTCTTCACACGTAATCAAAAGAGATTTATACATCTTCAAATGAAAACATGGTCTCGTTTGTATTCTCAAATGTCTAATACAAAACTCTAATGTTTCTTTGTTGCTTCATTTAATATTTTTAAACACTCTAAACTTATTTATTCACATTGTTATTCGTACAAACTTCCTGTTGTTCTAACCTGGTTTCCGTGAAGTATTTGATTTCCGTTTCCTCTGCTCTTCTCTGTTGTCATTTCATAAGGCGATATTAAACCGTTCATCTGAGGTATTGCGCCATCTTTTATTTCTTCATCTGACCTATAAAACACATACCAAAAACAATACTTTAATATTCTGAGCTTACGTTCATGTTAGTAGTTAGATCTCTAGTGTTTTACGTTTTCATACTACTGTTTTAATGGTATCCAAATGAGACAACGAACTTATAACTTACCACAACAACCAATCAGAGAAGCGACTCAAGCAAGAACGTGCAGAATAAGACGGTGTTTTTTGTTGTTTTGCTTTAGCTGCTGTCTGGTGAAGATATTTTTGATCCAAAGTTTGTGGGAGCCGTTTGTTTTGATGGTGTGTTGAATGCATTGTTCGTGTGTGTGTTCTGCATTGACAGCAAATTTATTTTCATTGAAGGAGCAAAAGAAACAACTCACTATATCTTTAAAATAGTTTATTGTATAGAAATGATGCAAACAATTCAAAAACAGTAAATCTTTTCTTCGGAGACAGGTATCGTAGTGGAAAGTCTGTAGGCTGCAGTTAAAGTATTTCTAAAAGGAAATACCGTTGTCTCATGATATACAATGATAAAGAGGTAATGATCCCCTAAGTTATCCCAACTTTAATTACTTGCCGTTTCATAGAGAAGGTCTTATTAATAAATAGTTACTTTAAGGTTGTGAGTGTACTACAGTTATACATTCGTTGTGGGACACTTGTCTATTCTTGTAAGGTGGTTTAGGACGTTATGGATATCAACATTATTTTGTCTGATATCTCAAATGTAAGGTGGTTTAGGACATTATGGATATCAACATTATTTTGTCTGATATCTCAAATGTAAGGTGGTTTAGGACATTATGGATATCAACATTATTTTGTCTGATATCTCAAATGTAAGGTGGTTTAGGACATTATGGATATCAACATTATTTTGTCTGATATCTCAAATGTAAGGTGGTTTAGGACATTATGGATATCAACATTATTTTGTCTGATATCTCAAATGTAAGGTGGTTTAGGACATTATGGATATCAACATTATTTTGTCTGATATCTCAAATGTAAGGTGGTTTAGGACATTATGGATATCAACATTATTTTGTCTGATATCTCAAATGTAAGGTGGTTTAGGACATTATGGATATCAACATTATTTTGTCTGATATCTCAAATGTAAGGTGGTTTAGGACATTATGGATATCAACATTATTTTGTCTGATATCTCAAATGTAAGGTGGTTTAGGACATTATGGATATCAACATTATTTTGTCTGATATCTCAAATGTAAGGTGGTTTAGGACATTATGGATATCAACATTATTTTGTCTGATATCTCAAATGCATTTTACTCTACAAGCTTCTTTTCCCAGGAACCACAGTGAACACAACAACTTATTTAAGTATTATTTCATTCGATTTGTTTGTTTGTTTAGAATTGAGCACAAAGCTACACAGTAAACTATTAGTGCTCTGTCCACCACAGGTATCGAAACCTGATTTTTAGCGTGTAAGTCTACACACGTATCGCTGTGCCACTAGGGGGTTATTTCATTTGAATGCACTGGTTAATTGAGAACAAGATTTGTTCGTGTTGGGAGAAAATTCATTTCTGTAATATAATAGTTCTACAGCCGTTTTGTTCTGAACTGTAAATATTTTTAGTAGTATCAAACAAAGTTGGAATTAAATTAATAAAAACATTTTGTAGATGTTAGAATATTTTCTGGAATAATTGCAGTTTTTCTTCAAGCATCAAATATGCCTGAAACATAAATTGCTAACGAGTCGCAAGTGGAGTCATAATTAATAACACATAGATTACGTGAGTGATAAATAGGGAGGTAGACACACATATAGACAGACAGAGAGGTTTGTTTGTTTTAAATTTCGCGCAAAGCTACTCGAGGGCAACCTGCACTTGCCGTTCTTAATTTAGCAGTGTAAGACTAGAGGGAAGGTAGCTAGTCATCACTACCCTTTTACCAACTAATAGTGGGATTGACTGTAACACATTATAACGCCCCCACGGATGAAAGGGCGAGCGGGATTCGAACCCGCGACCCTCGGATTATGAGTCGACCTCCTTAACACACTTCGCCATGCCGGGCCCAACCAGGTAGGAATGTAACATAAGAAATACAATAAACTTTCAATGTTTTCATGTCAAGTATTTGAATTTCGGAAAATTAGAATGATATAATAAAATTAGAATGACAAAAAAGTCATTTCTTTATTTGCTCTTGGTTAGTTGTTATCATTAAAATTTATTTCGTTTATCAAATGAGTAAAGCACACAAAACAACATTAATCGTGATATTTTGTAACTTGAGCTTTGTTACTGAACGCCTTACCAATAAATAACCAATCACCTGATAATCTCCAAGACCAGAGTTTCCTCTGATGTGTCAACAATTTTCATTGCTTGGTCATATGTCAGGCCTCTGACAGATCGGCCATTGATACTGTCTATAATATCCCCTTCATACAACTGGCTAGACAGTTTGTTATTATGTTGAATCTGGAATTGTAGAAAAACGTGAATACATACGTGTTTACAGTTGTTATTAAATTTTCTTTCGCGCAACTATTTATATAAATGCATACATATTTATGGTACATAAAACAATAACTTCAGATAAAGAAAGAGGCAGAAACAAGAAAAATATTAAAATTAGTTTAAGATTCAACTAGACACGACCCAGTTAAATGGGAAACACATGATATGAAATAAGACAAAGACGTTTATTTGTTTGTTTGTGTTGAATTTCGCGCAAAGATACATAAGGGCTATCTGCGCTACCGTCCCTAATTTAGCAGCACAAAACTAGACAGAAGATAGCTAGTCATCATCATCCACTGCCAACGAATAAAGGGATCGACCGTTACTTTATAAGGTCCCCACGGCTGAAAGGGCGAGCATATTTGATAGGACGGAGATTCAAACTTGCGACCCTTAGACTGCGAGTTAAGAGCCCCAACTACCTGGTCATGCCAGACTCCAAACGCCTTGGAAAAATGTTCTCTACGGGTTGGACCTTTAACTTTTCTATAACTTGTTGGCTCAATTCTCAGAGAGGCAAGGGAAGAATATATTTTCCTTATATCTTTAACAGGTTCGTGAATGATTGTTTTATACTTTTAACTCTGGTATTTCACTGTATCTTATTTTGTATTATTTATATATTTTAATACTATTGCTGACTGAAGTCTGAAACTGCATCAGGTGAACATAACTCGTACCTTCCAGCGTGGAAGAACAGTACATATAATCGAATTTACCATCACGCGATAGGACGTATGATCTGTTGGATTACAAAGATAATTTATTATGTAAGGATTTATCGTAACGATTTTCAGATCAAGTAAAGAAAGGTCATATCCCAAGTTACTCAACGCTCAGCTTCAGGACTTATAGTGCTAAAAATATGGGTGGACACAGCGCAGGGAGTCCATTATGTACCATTATGTTTAACAATAAAGAATCTAATGAAAATATATCATAAGTTCACAAAGTGTTTTGTAGTGGTTTTATGAAATGGGACTCATAAATTGCTGTTGAGCTAATAATTGTGAGGCAATGTAATGTTTTAACTAAACAGATAAAGCTACACTAGAAAAACACCACTGTTCTATAATAACAAGAAAATATACAATATTCTATTACGGTTCAGTGTAACAAAACTAGCTCACATATCTCATTTCTTTGTTTTTACATGTGTTACACACAAAAATATAGTTCTTAATTTGATCGCTTTAACAGTTCGTCATAACTTCTCTCGGACTCCTCAAGGAGACAAGTGATAGTAATTTTATTTCTTGAAACGTCGTGGTAAATGATATTTAAAACACGATATATTAAAAAAACAGATACAATGAAAGAAAATTTTCTGAACCATCAATGATTACCATATTAAATATATTTTGGGTTTCTACAGTGATGTGATAAAATTTGAAAATATTTTGACAAGTACGCAATGACTGATGTTAATACATTGTAATATGAGAGTGATTTTGTCCAGTATTATATTTGTTATGTTAAATACTGTAATAGATAGGAATAGTTTCCAAAATGTAGTAACTGATATGATTTCAATAGCTATGAAAATACAACATATTACTGGTATTTATTTGTTAGTTTCCTGTGTAACACTATTTGTTAGCCCAAAACTGAGGTTCTGTGAGAGCCTTTATATGTGGAGTTTTCTATTCCTTCACCTGGTGTTGAAATGTTATTAACGACTCATCCTGGCTTTATGTAATTAATAAGTTGATAAGACCTGATCTATTTGTTATTAGTATTTATAGTGAAAACTAAGCATACACACAGAGCTTTTACAGTTTATGAATATATATCTGTTCATTTATAATTACAACAAAAATATTATTTTATTCAGAATAAAATAAAAATATGTATGTTTATTTTCTATTAGTAAGTTAGTTACACAAAGTCGAAAGTGATACCAACTGAATCAACAGTATGTTCATATCCACGTATGATAAACAAAGTAAATTCTAGATTCTGGATGTCGAACTAATCACTTGATATATGTGTAGCAGAGAAAGAAACTTTATACTGAAAGTCTACAGGAGAGGTTGAACAGTTTAACCAGTTTTAAAAACATAAATCTTTTTAGGTTAGTGTTGATACTTTTAAACAATCACTGATAGGTTGATAGTAACTTTATAGATGCATTTTAAATATACACTGTCACGTTGTAAATTATATTAAAATATTCAACGTCGTTATATAATTTGAGTAAAATTTAAAGAAATGTTTTTGAATAAGTAAGAAGGTGTATTATATAGAGTTTATTTGGACTTGTAAAAACAACCTTACGTGTTTCTCTATGTGTTTAACATCTCAATAATAAATCATCTTAACATTCTTTTGAAAAGAAAAGCTCAACAATGCACGTTATTTTGACTAATGAACACAAAAGTATGTAATCTTTATCATCCTGCCAATGTTTCTTGGGCAACATTGTAAATCCTGCTTATTCACCAAACTCCAGTTAGGTAACACTTCCATCTGGCTATCCCACTCGTTTCTCGGGCCACAGTATTGGCAGGGTGCTAAAGATTACATACTTCTGAGTTCATTAGTCAAATGAACGTGCATTGTTACGCTTTTCTTTTTTAGAAGAATGTCAAGATGATTTATTATTGAGATGTTAAACACGCAGAGAAACACGTAAGTTTTTTATAAGTCCAAATAAACTCTCTAATATACATCTTCTTTCTTATTCAAAAACTATTTCTTTAAATTTTACTGAAATTATATAACAACGTTGAATATTTTAATATAACTTACAACGTGACAGTGTATAAGGGTTGCTAATTACTAAATAGTCCACAGTGCCTAATTGATGGCTAAACCTCAAGAGAAACAAATCGCTCTAAAATGCTTAAATGAAATGTAAAACTTGTTTGATGTTTAGTTCGATAGCAAAAAAAATGTTGTTTTTACTAGAGCACAACGTAACGTGAGTACTTTTGACATCAAATTAAACTGTTTTATTAACGACCACTTCTGTTTGTTTTCAGAAACTGCTTCTTTAGCAAAACAACTTCACATCTGTTTTCCACAGTAACTTTAACATTCCACGTCTTCTCTTTCAAACCTAAAAAGCACCAAAATGCACAACCACAAACTAGCATATTGAGCATGAAACCAACAAGTTTCAGCACTAGATTTTATTTATTTGGCCAATTTTCAAGAAGTCACCTTCCTCTCAATCTCTTGTTTTTATACGTCTTCCATTAGGAAGTTTACCCACTGAGTTAGGTCCTTCTGGAAATTTATGAGGGGGAAGAGGGTTTATGACCTTTTTCGCAAATTTAGACAGATAATTTAGAGGGCTACATTACACTGTTTTTTCAAACATGAAAACATTTTTCAGTAAGTCTACGGATTTATACAACGCTAAAATCAGGGGTTCGAGTCCCCTAGGTGGACTCAACAGATAACCCAATGTGGCTTTGCTATAAGAAAAAAACACACACAGATTCTCTCTATTATTTGTCTCCCTTGATGGAACAGCGGTGTGTTTACAGACTTACAATGTTAAAACCCGCGACAGACTCAATAAATAGCCCAATAGGATTTTGTTCAAGAAAAAGAAAGTCTACATGATTTGTACTTAATGGCAGGAAACATTTCTTATCCTATACTTTATAGTCATCATTTCAGATTTTTCAATGACTATGAAATTATGTGTCAAAAGCCGAACTTATAAAATGATAATTATGAAATAGTAAATGGTTAGTTGGCAGGTCATCTTTTATTCTTTATCACGAAAACATACTTGTAAGAAAATGATTTCCATATTTCATTTTGATTTTCAAGGCAACATTAATATTTATGCATCTACTGAGTGATCTCAAATGTGAAACAAATGAAAAGAGAGAGAAAAAAGCTCGTTAGTTTTAAATTCTGAAGTCCTTTAGATCCTAATCAGTTTGTTTAAATTCTGAAGTCCTTTAGATCCTAGTCAGTTTGTCCAGTATTTGAGTAAACATCAGTCATTGTGACTTTATCTTTGAACGTTTCGATAACGTTGCCCCAAAAGTATTTTAAACAGCTTCTTTGCTGAATAACTAAAGAAACAGATTAGAAGTACTAGTGCTACTGGTCTTCAAACCCTATACATTATGTGCAGAGCAAAAGACAACTTAAAAACCACAATATGATAATCTTGTCCATAAGACAAGAATGGTTTATAATACCTGCTCTTCTTAATATCATTCTCATTATGTTTTGCCTTCATTTTTAAGGATCTAAATGTCTTCAACTTCCTTACCTCTACCTTACCTATTAGATAAGAATACATTATTTTATTTGCTTTAATTTGTAACTAACCGTCTTTATGAGTTGTATTTCTCACATTTTATAACGATGTGAACTTTCTGAAAATCCTTTGCTTTTATATATCCTCTTCTCAATAAGAACAAAACCAGTTTTATTTGTTTATTGTTCTTCAATATTTTTCCCCTACCATGGCTATAAATAAACAACACAACTTACTGCCTGGTTTATTTTTGGATACAAAGTGAATCACGTGGTGCTATATAATTATGTATATCCTACTTATTACTTGATATTTCAACATGAATACTTTTCGAGACTGAAATATTTTGCACATTAGTATGTTTTCACACAGTAATAAAGAGTAAAATATTAATTTTTGCATTTATTTCTAAAACTTGGAAATAAATGAGCAGTGACTGTTAACTCTAACCAGCTGTAAAACCACTCGTTATATTCTTACTACAGCTTTCCTATACCTTGTCATTAACCTTACTTGTTGTATTTGTCCTAAGGCTATATTTAACATGCTACTGACCATATTTGTAACCATTTCACTGTTTCTCCTTGTGATCATCCTAATAACTTCCCTTGTTATTGTTAGCGTAACTTGCGATTTTCTCACTAACCTTATTCCGTGTTCTTGTCTCTTGCTTTATTCGTAATTTTCCCAATAAATTTAGTTGTAACCATATTTCAAAATTTATTAGAGACCTTTTTACTAATCTTAGGTAGAACTATTTTATTCTTGACCTTAGTATTTTCATTTGTGATCATTTTACTAACTTTATTTGTTACTATCTTACTAACTTTATTTGTTACTATCTTACTAACCTTATTTGTAATCATCTTACTTACATTATTTGTTACTATCTTACTAAATTTGTTTGTGATCATCTTACAAACATTATTTGTTACTATCTTACTAATTTTATTTGTGATCATCTTACAAACATTATTTGTTACTATCTTACTAATTTTATTTGTGATCATCTTACAAACATTATTTGTTACTATCTTACTAATTTTATTTGATCATCTTACAAACATTATTTGTTACTATCTTACTAATTTTATTTGTGATCATCTTACAAACATTATTTGTTACTATCTTACTAATTTTATTTGTGATCATCTTACAAACATTATTTGTTACTATTTTACTAATTTTATATGTGATCATCTTACAAACATTATTTGTTACTATCTTACTAATTTTATATGTGATCATCTTACAAACATTATTTGTTACTATCTTACTAATTTTATTTGTGATCATCTTACAAACATTATTTGTTACTATCTTACTAATTTTATTTGTGATCATCTTACAAACATTATTTGTTACTATCTTACTAATTTTATTTGTTACTATTTTACTAACTTTACTAATGACATTCTTAATCATTTTATGTGTAAGGACTCTAAAAGTAAATTAACAACCTAAAATGTGACCTACTTACCATCCTGTAATTACGACCTTTTCCCTAACATTGCCCGTGACCACTTTACTCATATTTGTATCTGATAATCTTACCTACTAGCTTTTTCCACCCTTACTAGCTCCACCCTTTCATGTAATATATTTTTACTGTAGTTATAGGTTTCATCTTTACTAACTTTACCTGTGGTCTTTTTAAACGTTCTCCATCACAGGTCATATGCTCGCTTGAGATCAAGAATGCGTAAATATAGACTTTGTGCCTTCTCATATTTTTTTTATATTGTATGTCTAACTGTTCCTTCTCCATGATGTTAGTTATTCTATTCAACAGAACTCTGAAAAGTTCGCTATCCTTGTTTACTAGTCATCACCCTCTTACATTATTGCTTTCTTTTCTGTTAATTATCTTGTGTAACAGCACGGTAATAGTCTTGCTCTAGTCATTCGGCGCTATTTTTATTCCTCCAAATAACCTGTATCAATCCCTCTCACCAAACGTATGAAGCTCAACAAGCAGATTATGAACTTTTGACACCTCGTCATTCGTCATTTGTTCTGAGTTTCTTCATTTGAATTCCTTTCAAGGTCTACATCTACCACCTGACAGTCTCCAATTCGTTGTTGGTGTTATTATTTTCTCCAAATTACGTTTTCAACCACTCGCACTATCATACAATAGTGTGTTACCTGTCAGTAAAACAGGAGACATTAAAATGACGTCACAAAAGGAACGCTTAAAGTTGCAACTTGGATTGTTGTGGCGTTAGTAAATGTGTACATACCATGAATCACGTGAAGTATTGAGCAGTCTGTTGGCTACAACATAGCATGACATATGAACTTCAAAAGCGAGAAATAAAATTATTTGTTACTTTTAATTTTGATGTTGTTTAGTCTTAAAACAGAACAATTTCGGTGGCCCTGCTGAACTACATTTAGTATTCATATGTAGGGGCTTCTAATGATTCAGCAATGTGTCGAAATGTTCATTTCAACACTTGATGCTTTTTAATCTTTAAGATGTTTAACTGAAATCACATTTGATATTTTACCAATCCTTCTTGTAATCACCCTTCTACTCTTACTTCTGACAGCCTTACCGCCTTTATTTGTCATCCTTTTCTAAAGTTGCTTGCAACCATCCAATTACTGTTACTTGTGAACTTTCTATTAATCTTATTCTGTTTTGCTTAATTCATTTGCAACTATCTTATTTGTACTAATATTACTCGTGACCATTTTATTAATACTTCGTGTATTAACCCTACAAGTGACCATCATATTAATATTACCATTGACTATTTTACTAACCTCATTCCTTATATTATTACTAACTCACCTGTGACATTCTGACTAAATTTACGTAAGATCGTATTAATATTACTAACTACAGTTTTTGTATTTGTTACACTCTTAGTAATTGAAAAATTATCCATCAAATTCCTACTACTTTTACTTCTGATCATTTCAGAAACTTGACCTGCGACTTTCTTCCTAAAATTACTGCTATCGTAATAATTTCAAATTATTTATAACGTTACTTGTGGACAATGTTTTGATTTATACATTGCTCGGAAGAAAACCTCATAAATAATTTACTTCACAAAATTTCACCAAAAAAATTGAAGATCACAAACAGCGGTCCTGAAAATATTTATTTTCTTTATTTTCAATGTTATAGCAATAAATATTTAATATTTATTTGGATTTTTGTAGCTAATATTAGTTGTTGCAAGATATGTAATTTTCTTAAACATTACATACAGTGCCTGTAGATTTGCTTCTTTGTTTTTGCGCAAAACTACTCGAGGGCTATCTGCGCTAGCCGTCCCTAATTTACCAGTGTAAGACTAGTGGGAAGGCAGCTAGTCATCACCGCCCACTGCCAACTCAGGGGTTGGTCTTTTACCAACGAATAGTAGGATTGATCGTTACATTATGACGCCCCCACACCTGAAAGGGTGAGCATGCTTGGTGTGACAGCGATTCGAACTCGCGATCCTCGGATCACGCGTCGAGCGTCTTAACCACCTTGCTATGTCTGTAGAATTTTTTAAATATCTTACATTGTACCAGAATGTAAGCAGTGCAATATTGTACACGACAGCCTTATTGTAAATTAGTGGTTCATGTAGATTGTATTATATTTAATTTGAAAAGCTTAATGCTGATCTCATATATGTGAGAAATATTTTACCTGATCAACTGTTAATGGACGCCCGGTTTTTGCTCCGCCACGTAACTTGAGACCCCACGGGCTTCCTCCTACCAAGCGGATCATCTGTCTTTTTGACATAATGAAATAATTTTTTTAAATTTAACATGCGCACAGTGTACCCACACCAGATACTCGTTAACGTTTCACTTTAAAACTTCGACTAAGGTTTTCGATTTTATAGCTCAACGTGTCTGAACATCAGTGTCCTATAAAACTTTTTCGCAGTTTGGACGTCTGATTACAATGACTACGAACCTGTTACTTCGCTCACATCCTAAAACGTCTGGGAGTACCCAAAATTCCGCAGTATTCTATCTCTTAAAAAAATTACTCAAGCTCTCGCGTTTCAACCAGTACCTTTCGTTTCTGGGAGGGAGGCCTTGTTGTTTTTTTACTTGCCTGGATTTAGTCATGCGCACCTTCTTTTCACTAAAAGGTACAGCTATGCATAGGTTTATCTAGCCTCTAAAATTAGAAAAAAATCCCCATAAAAACAAACAATGTAGTGTTGTATTTGGCACGAGATAGAAGAAAAAAACAAGTCAGCAAAATCTTGTAGAAGTGGGTTTACTTGAAATAACAAGACCAATCTATTATTTGAAGAGATGTTTAAAACTAGTTATTTCTTCTGATTACTTAAGCATATCAATATTTAAAAAAATAGAATGATTTGTTAGTATTACGTTACCATAAGTTGTGTCCTAATATTTTAACAACGTTGAACTTTGATGAAACAAAACTCTGAATGTTGGTCATTAGAAAAAAAAACAAAAAAAACTTTGATCAAAATATTATGTGAAGATACATTTTACTAAAATTTAAAGAGGTAAAATGTTAATAGGATCTGAAGAGACTATTCTTTATATCATTCTTTCCCTCTCTAACTTATAGCGTATCTTGTCAAAATACACGGCTGTCTCAACACATTTTGTGTTTACTGTCTTAACTTGAAAGACGGTACCCACCGTCATTTGGTCATCTTACAACTTACAAGCTATTTATTTAGTTGTTGTTTCTCTACAATTACGTGGCAGTATTTTCTACCAGTGATGGCTGGTGTTTAGAACTGTACGAACGCGGGAATAAGGGCTCATAATAGAGAACATCCAGATCCATAATGGAAAGATGATGGATGAACTGAGAGAGATAACTGGTGTGTGAAGTAAATAAGCGAAACAAGATAGAACAGCTACATCATGTAATGACTACTATCTGCACAATGTGTCCCTTAAAGATCACCAATCCCTTGCCCGTGGACTCGATACGGACTTTGAGACAACAAGAGTGTCAGTGCCCAAACAATACGAAACATAGTTTATAAACCTCGTTATATTAAAGAATGTTTGTTAACCCCCACAACTGATCTCATGGGCCGTTTGAATTTGGAATATGAATAGAATTAGTAGACTGGACACTTATACTCTTCACAAGTGAGATAAGATTTGTATCACTTATCGATAACCTCCTGTTTGGTGGATAAGAGGACAACGACATGGTAATTTTGATGATTGCTCAGTTTTAGTGTAGAGAGACATCTTTGTGAATGAGCATACAGATTATATTGTGTTTTTGAGAGACATATATACAGCACAACGATACGTATGTGTGTATGGTATCGGACCAAACTAAATACTTCGATCTGACAGTACTTTACACTGATGCAAGATATTGCCAGATTTGATACATACTACAAAATTTTTATAACAAACTTTCTTGAAGAAGAAATCACAGAGATCATGGATTGGTAAACCGGAAATCTTGATTCACGTCCCATAGAACTCCTCTAGAGTTTTTTCGGACTTTTGTATTTGGACTTTTTAGTTCATCGCGTGACGTGAGAAAACTTGACAAAGATGTGGCTACAATAATGGAAGTGTATTTCCCATAATACCATCTGTTTATTAATCAGAAGCAAACTCCATAAATATTAAAACTATATCAATGGTGAAAGAGGGGTATATTCGTTTCTGAAAATCTTTTTGTTACATGTGGCTCGTTCAGTTGATATATTGGTATCTTTAATTCAAAGAGCAACCCTAAGTTAACTCTAATCATTGCTTTAAGACTTTTCAAGGAGAAGAAGGAAGAGCTTCGACGTACGTCAGCAAAACAAATCTCAGGCTGTGAAGTTTGTCTCATTAGTAACCTGTCTAACACGACTCTATCCGTTTTAGTCACCATGTTTGTCGTGATTAGTCACAACTTGTTGAAATACTTTATCTTTTAGTCATATGCCTAAACTTCAATGTTCCCTTACCAGCCTGTTGCTCGTCGTGTTTAAGAACAATTATAAAGCAAAAAAATCTAGGTGGCGCTATACCTTACACATCAATTTAAATTTGATGTAAGTATGAGTTTGGTTTGAGCTTCATGCAAAGCTACTCGAGGGATATCTGCACTAGCCATCCTAATTTAGCAGTGATAGTTTAGAGGGAAGGCATCCAGTGAGCACAACCTGCTGCCATTTATTTTATCAACGAATCGGGAAATTGACCGTTACATTATAATGTCCCTATAGCTAAAAGAGACGAGCAGGTTCGGTGAATAGGATTTGAATCTGTGACCCTCAGATTGCAAGTTGAGCACGTTAACTACTAAGTTATGTCAGGTGCAAATATGAGACGAGATAACTCTGGGTCACAAGAATAACTATAGTTTTAAATAGAATATGAAACTGAATTTATTGAAAAAAGAACGTTACAAAGCTACACGAGAGTTTCACGAGTGCTATCTGTCTCTAATTTAAAGTAATAAACCAGAAGGAAACCAGCTAGTCAATACCACCCATCTTTGTCAGGGCATTATAGAGTAACGAGATTCTAACCCACGATCCATAGATTATGAATCAAGCGATCTAACCATCAAGTTATGCGAAGCCAAAGAAAAAATATGAAAAATTATGAATTTGCAGTTTGGCACGTTAATATCTAGGTCGTACCCATACTCAAAATTTTCTATGAAATAAAACCCTGAAATAATAAGGTAGAGAAATGCAATTGTTGTACCAGTAAAAATACAACCAAAATCGAAACAATATTTAAATAAAATGTTACAAAGAAAATCCAAGGAGGCTAAACTAGTTTTATTAATATTTATAGGAGAATTAATCTATAATCAGTTGACACAACATTTATGGATGAAGTTAGTATCAATATCTTATACAGTTCTGGTTAAAATACCTGTTTAATATACCTTTAAGCATGTTAAAATTTGTGAATTGTTTGTTCGCATTTTTCATACGTTTTTTGCTCAACTCGCAAACTGTGGGTCGATGGTTCGAATCCCCGTTCTACCAATGTTTCGAAACATGGACCAAATCCTCATGAATACAACCCACAACTTTGAAAGTTGGACTGATATATAAAAACATTAATGAAATATGCTTATGAAAAATAAATACGCCCGTTGACATTGAAAACATATTATGTGACCATTAGTAAACATCACAGTTAGGAGTTTGAGTTTAACGTCAGAGGTTATTCATTCAATTACCAATGAAAAGATTGTTATAAATGTTCAATTTTATAATACTTGAGCACCAACAAAAATACATCATAATCAGTATTATGTGATGATGTACAGTACTGTGAAAAAGGTTTAGAACAAAGTCAAAAGCTAGATTTCAGACTACTTTCAAAGAAAATGAGAGATAAATCACAGATGAAAATGAGAGATAAATTACAGATGAAACATCAACATTTTAATAATCTTCATATTTAGTACAACAGAAACAGTTAATATTTTAATCAGTGATGTCGAGAAACCCACTTGTTGAGAAGAATGAAAATATTTTACATAGAAGAGCGAACAACGTTTCGACCTTCTATGTAAAATATTTTCTCAACCCAAACGAGCCGTTTTTGCATATAAAGTTAATATTTTGTGTAACTCTCTTTTGTTTTAATAACTGTTTTAGTTTTTTTTTAATTTTGCGCAAAGCTATACGAGGACTATCTGCGCTAGCCATTCCTAATTTTGCAATGTAAGACTACAGGGAAGGCAGCTAGTCATCACCACCCACGCCAACTCTTGGGCTACTCTTTTACCAACAAATAGTAGAATTGACCGTCACATTATAACGACCCCACGGCTGAAAGAGCGAACATGTTTGTTGCGACGGGGATTCGAACCCACGACCCTCGGATTACGAGTCGAATGCCTTAAGTGCAGACGGTCTTTCAAGCATTGTTGCGATATATTTTATCAAAGTGTCTTTTGAGATTTTACTCTAAATGTCTCTAATACACTAACATAACATTTCTTTTAAAGTAACTTTTGGTTTGTGAAGTTTACGATCTATTAACTCCGAGATCTGCTCAATCGAGTAGAGATCAGAACTCTGTGTGGTTCACTCATTATTTGAGTAGCAACGTCTTTCTCAGCTAAGTAGTCTCTGCATAGGTTGGGTGAGTGCTTGAGATCATTATTTTCTGGTAGTAGTATCATTTACCAATAATACGCAAACCACTGAGTATACCGCAACGGATCGGTATCTGATGGTACTTGTACTGGTCAATTATTCAATTTATTTTGCAAATAACTCCCCTCTTCTTAGCAGAAAAACATCCCTAAATCAACACAATGATCCCCCCATGCTTCATTGTAGCTGCTATGCATTGAGATAGGTATATTTCATTTATCTTTCGCCTGACGTACAACCTATATTTTGAACTAAATATTTCAAACTTGGATTCATCCGTACACAACACCTTTTTTCAATCATAAAGAGTTCAGATTTTGTACTTTTTGGAAAATTACAGTCTCTCTGTTTTGTAATTGGTAAAAAGAGTAGCCCAACAGAGAACAATGGATGGTGGTGATTAGCTGCATTCCCTGTAGTCTTACACTACTAAATTAAGGACGGCGAGCGCAAATAGCTCTGGTGTAGCTTTTCACAAAATTCAAATCCAAACAAACATTTACGAAAGAAGATTCTTTGAAATAGATATTTAGTATTACGAAATGAGTATAAAAGAGTGATCGGTTTCAATCAATAAAAATACGAAACTGAAAGTGTCTTTTTTTATTGTTGTTTTTCTTTAGAATTTTTACACTTTGTCCAGCTACTGTCCGTTATTTTAACATTACAGACTAATAAGAAAGTGATTAGTCGAGTGTAAAAATATGAGTTTAATGTTCGTTTAAATTTATTAAAACATAAATGAAATTTTGGTTAATCATTCAGCACTTTGGAGATGAATGACTACTAAAAGCAATAAAATACATAAACATCCAACGGAACTGGATAAAGAAAACGTGCAGTTAAGGATGACAGTGAAAGAAATGATGGTTTGAAGACACTTTAGAATGTGTTTCTTGTGGTAAGTTCAAGTTTAGAAATGAAGTTTTTTAACTTTCGATAACATTTTCGATGTGATAAAATAAACAGTAATGATTTGCTATACTTTTGCGCTTAATGGTATTGAGATACTTGGAACTTTTTGATATTAAGTATGTGCTATATATTTTAATCCATACTTATATCAGCCGAGGATTAGAGCGATATATCTCTAATCTGTATTAAATCCAGTATAGTTGTTAAAATTCTTATCTATACAGGTGATGCTACATTAGAGTACGTCACGTAATGAGAGACATTACAGCCAAGACTCAGAAGTGTCAAATTATTATATTTGAAATTGGCCATTGGCCGAGAAAGCATGTTCTAAAAGTATAATAAATAGCAAACGGATAAAGAAACGTAGAATCATGAAAGTATGAAACAATAAGTAAAACGTGTAAAAAATGCAAATATTTTTCAATTTCTCCACCATTTTTATTGTACAAAAACGAACTACGCCAGAGTACTATTACTTATTGATACTTATCATTGTGATTGTTTGTAATTCAACCAATCAGACGGTACCACACCAGTACAAAGCCCATTAAAGTACAAGCAGACATACATATCTCTGTATCAGTGTCAGCGTGGTAAATATATTTCTAATTCTCAGGACATAACTATTACACGACGCGTGAGTTTGAAGCAACGTTATGGGTAAAAAAAACTACTCATTGTAAAAATTCATGTTTTAGTAGAAACTGTATTAAAACTTTGAAGATAATGCTTGAAACTGGTACTGTTGAGAGTAAAAGTAGAGCTAGAAAGACCAAGTTCCTCATACGTGATGTTAAGTTATCTTACTAACGAGCAAGATGAATGCACAGGTGTGATTACCCCATCAAGAACAGTAAGAAATACATTGGCATAAAGTGGCTTCAGTGGATGTTTAGCATCTCAAACCAACACTGCTTAAAGAGGCAACCAAACCATAAGGCTAGTGTCAGCACCAGGAATAAAACATTGTGATAAACAAAGTTACAGGAGGTGCTTTTTACAGATAAATCAAAATTTAAAACATTTGGCAACAATCAATGACAATTTCTTCTGTGACAAAGAAGGCAATAATATCACGATATAAGTAACTAGTAAGTGATCTTCACTGCAGTCTGAGTTCAATATCTACAATGAAGTACGTTAAAATGTTAGTGCAAGGAGAACAGTATAAAGGACTAATTTAAGAAGAACATTACCACGATTAAAGTATAACAAGTACAGTGAAATACATTAAAGGACTAATGCAAGGAAAACAGTACCACGATTAAAGTTTCACAAGTACACTGAAGTACGTTGAAGGACTAATACAAAAAAAAACTAGTACCACGATTAAATTACAACATCCACAGTGAAGCATGTTAAAGGACTAATATAAGTGTGTATTGCATTTCAATTAATGGCGTAGAAGATCAGCACAGAATTTACGACACTATAAGTGCCAAGAGGTACAAATACATACTTCTCTTTCGTGTCATTCTCTCAAAAACAAGATTTATTAGGTTTATCGTACAGCAAGATATTGATCCCAAAATGCAGTAAATGTGTTGAAATGATACCTAAAAAGAAGAAAAGAAGCTCCCTGAACATTTGAAAATAAGAAGGTTAAACGATGGTCAACGTGGCTTAATTGTGAAGAGCATTTACATCATACAGGACATTTGCGTTAATATCTCGCAGTCCTGTTGATTATTTGTGGTAGCATAGAAATAAGGTATACTGATTTTTTTTTAAATTAAAATATTTGTACGTTGTATAATTTGTTCAGCTCTCTGTTGCATTTCTTGATATAATGTATCGCACTAATAATAAATTGTCCATTTAATTGTATATGCTCATTACTTGTGGTGTATGTATTAACGTGTAATATCCTTACGTTTCCATAATTGTTCCCAAGACTAAATATTGGGGCCCAATATAGCTCGGTGATTAAGGAACCTGACCGCAATCTGAGGGGTATAAGTTCGAATCGCGGTCACACCAAACACATTCACCCTATCAGCCGAAGGGGCGTTCTGATGTTTCAGCCCATCCCATTATTTCTTGGTAAAAGAATAACCCACTAGGTGGCAGTAGGTGGTGATGACTATTTTCCTCCCTTCTAGTCTTG
The DNA here is from genome assembly GCF_004210375.1 of Tachypleus tridentatus. Taxonomy (NCBI): domain Eukaryota; kingdom Metazoa; phylum Arthropoda; class Merostomata; order Xiphosura; family Limulidae; genus Tachypleus; species Tachypleus tridentatus. The sequence continues at coordinate 70,978,356 of NC_134834.1, read as the reverse complement.
CACTGCTAAATTAGGGACGGCTAATTAGGGCAAGAGATGAACTCATTATGGCGTTTTAAAATAAATTTTCAAATAACGTTGATTTACAAACTTGTACGTAAAATAACTTATGTTAAACTTTAACATAAAGAAAAAGATAGACCCTATACCAGTTTATGGACGTGATAAAAACCCATAAATGTAGTTGACTGGTAATTAATCAACACTGCACAATTTCGAGTCTTATAATATTGTGGCTCCATCTATTATTATACGATTATATTTAATTTATGGAGTTCAGTAGCAAATCATTAAAAATTATAGTTATTATTGTCACTGAATTATAATAATACACTATAAATGAGTGATACATAGTATTACAAAACACGTTTAGTTTAGAAAAGAACGTAAAAAGCTAAAATAACTTAATAGTAGCTGAAACGCTCAGTCGGTATAAGTTGTCATCTATAATTAGAAAACAAATGACATATTTCGAAACAAGCTCGGCATGGCTAGTTGGGTTGAGTTCGAATCCCCATCCTACTAAACAAGCTCGATCTTTCAGCTGTGGAGGCGTTATAATGTGGTAGTCAATCCCACTATTCGTTGGTAAAAGAGTATCCCAAGAGTTGGCTGTGGGTGGTGATAACTAGCTGCCTTCCCTCTAGTCTTACACTGCTAAATTACGGACGGCTAGCGTAGATAGCTCTCGTGTATCTTTACGAGAAATTCAAAAATAAATAATTTCTAAATAAACTTTATTCTTTTACAACTTCTTGAAACATGATTGTTTTGCTTTTAAAGCCTAATAATTATTAAATTAAATGTATTTTCCAGGTATTGTTTTCCGACAATTACGTTGAGTTGTATAAAAACTGATTTTAACTCTTGCCATTCACAAAGTAAAAATAAAACGTGGTGAAAGTTTTAATTAAAGAAAAATATTTTTGAACAAACAAACAAAATATAAGTTACAGAAAACACTTTACAAACATATTTGCCTGACGCAGAGGAAAGAAGGAGTACTTTCCATTTTCTAGTTAGTCTAATATGGTTTTCGAACCCCTCTATTTTTAGTAGAGCTATGAAGTTATGTTCCTGAATAATGAGATTATTATTAAGGTTCTGCCATGATTCCAAATTAAAGAATGTTTTAATGTATATCTGAATAGTTTCTATAGGTTCGTCATCAGGTAGATAGCTGTATAGCTGTGGATTTATACTGCTGAAAACCGGGTTTCTATACCCGTGGTGGGCATAGTACTGATAGCCCTTTGTGTTGCTTAGTGCTCAGTAACAAACAACAACTCAGATTCTGAATGCTCATTACAAGTGCTGCCTTGTAATTCATACCAGAGTTGTTTACCAAATCCTGAAATGATGAAAGGAAAAACCAGCTTTCCTGGTTAAATAAGTAGAAACACACAAGAGAAAATGCTGATTCCAGAACGTACTTAGGTACCGTGTAAAATAAATCCAACTCTGGGTCATACAAGTAATATGTGCAGTGAGATTTTAATTTTCATTTTACGTACATGAAAATCGTATGAAACATTAATTATTGCTCTTTATGAAAGTAATGTTAAAGAAAGAATACACCATAACACGTGAAAGTCTGATCATACATGCGTCAAAACAGTCCTAAGGGAATTTCTTTTACATTTTCATCCTATTACATTAATAAAGTTGGAAGTGTACTTCTATTAAGGGATATCAGTAACATAGCTTCTCAGTGAAAATAAGATTAATATTTCGTTTGTAAAACACGCCTCACCACAGAGTTGCTGTTTGGAAAGACTTTACTCGTCTTTGTAGTTCAGTTGTTACACACAATCACAATTATTCCAACAAGAACAGTATTTATAAGTCCTGGAAGTTAAACGCAATTTCAGGAATTATATACTTATAGACTAAAGTTTCTGTTAAATACACGCCATAACATATATAAAAGATTACATTAGCAGGTGACTGTCAATTATAAACTACTTACAGCGGATAATACTTATTGGAACATTAATAATATCTTTTCTGGTGACTTATGCTAGAACGTACGAAACTTAGTGGTAAATGTCGGATTATGAATCCGTGCACATGCGTCTTCGGTTCTTATTAAGCCTTCACAAAATCAAGATCTGCACGTTAAAAAATCAATAGTCAAATCCCACTATTTGATATGGCAAACTATTATGTTCATTAGATGCCTGGCCATTTAAAATCATGGATGACTAACAAAAATATGCATATACATATATATATAAAATAACATTTCTGACATATTTTATCTATTATAAGTAACGTAATAAAACAATGCCGTAGCTTCACTATCTACGAGAAAACTAGTAATTTATATTCGAGTTTTAATAATGAAAGACAAATGAAATGTAACCATTAAAGTTATAATAAATCACATTTTATAAAACAACTCTCTCTGTGTGTATATATATTCTTAAAACAAATAAGTTGAACGTTAAGAATTTTGCAATATGCCTACCATTCTATTCAACAAATAAGTTGAACGTTAAGAATTTTGCAATATGCCTACCATTCTATTCAAACACTATTTAAATACGTTGATTAAATAGCATAGCTTTTTTTTTAATGGCAATCTGCTTACTTTAAAGTAAACAAAAGTTCAACTGGCGTACGCCCTGATTGAAGTTAAAATAAAATGGTGGGCGAGGTAGGTAGCTTCAGTTTAACAGCGGATACATTCTGAAACTTTGTTTGTTTGTTTGTTTTGAATTTTGCGCAAAGCTACTCGAGGGCTATCTATGTTAGCCGTCCCTAATTTAGCAGTGTAAGACTAGAGGTAAGTCAGCTAGTCATCACCACCCACCGCCAACTCTTGGGCTACTCTTTTACCAACGAATAGTGGGATTGGCCGTTCATTATAACGCCCCCACGGTTGAAAGGACGAGCATGTTTGGCGCGACGGGGATGCAAACCCGCGATCCTCGGATTACGAGTCACACTCCTTAACCCACCTGGCCATGCCGGGGCCTCATTCTGAAACTCAGATCATATTTTGCTATGCAGCTGGTAGATTATGGTGACCAAACTACTAACGTACATACGTAATTAGATTGAATTCGTCCAGCCCTCATTACCCCAAGTCCTCGAAAGAAACAATAGAATCATTAGATTTAAAGCATCACTCGTGTTTGACAAGTAGTCTTATGAAAAGGTATTTCAACTCTAAAATAAAAAACAACTGAATATCGATTACGGTTAAAATAATCCCGTTGTAAAAAAGTGTAATTAAATATCGATTACAGCGTAAACAGTTCCATTATAGAAAAATAAAGTATAATTAAATATCGATTACAGCGTAAACAGTTAGCGTTAGAATGGTTACTGAAAAGTCTAGGTAATTTTGTAGGCTAGTTGGTTTAAAAAAACAACAGTTGAATTTTTTGTTTTATATATTTAAAAAGTCGTCTAAAAAAAGGTAAGAAACTTTTATTATACACAAAGGTAAAACTCATCAGTTTCCTCATTCCTGGCGGTTTGGGCGCTCGACTCGGAATCTGCCGATTGTATAATCGAATTCCATCACAAACATGCTCGCAATTTCAGGTGTGGGGAGTTATAAGTGATTGTCAATCCTACTTTTCGTTGGTAAAGTGTAACCCAAGAGTTATTTACAGTGGTGTGGACCAGCTGCCTTCTGTTTAGTCTACTACTTCTAAATTAGGGACAATTAGTGCAAATAGCCCAGGAATAACTTTGAAACTCAAACATTATTTAAAATAGCAATACCCGATAAAGATCTCTCATTGTAGTTTTATGTAATATATACGTAGAGATAATAACTGAATTTAATCTTTTATTGTCATTTTTAAATGAAATTTTTAATTTCAGTCTACCGCGGTATAAATTTTTGCCAAAGATACGCATATGTTTCCAGCCACTGAAAGCACAGTATAATTGTGATATTTTAATCATGACATTGTTTACATTCACTGTTATAAACTTATGTGAAACCCTTCCTCCGTATTAACTTTCATTCATCTCTGATTTTATCTCCTGAAAATTTTTTATCTTAGGATATGGAACTTTTACCACTTAATTCACTATTTCTCTTTAAAAATACTCTTTTACTAGTACATTGATAATACGTTTTATCTTATAATATTATCAATAATAAATTATACTTTCACACTACTTTCCGTTTTTTAAATTTTATCTGTCAGTTTATATAAATATAGTATTCATACATTAAGTAATTATCTTACTGTTTAGCATTAAATAGTAGTATGATGCAACTGTTTTTTATTGCAGATTTACTATTTTAAAACTATCTAAAACATTCTCTCGTTTCATTTTAAAAAAGTTAACACATGATATTCTCACGTGTGATCTGACGTGTAAATGATTCGGTCATTCGTTCTCCACATCTTCTTATTTTTATTCGTGGCTTTACATCTTCCAATACATGACATTTCGTTTCAGTACAGAGTATGGTCGCCAGGAATAACCTGAATCTTGCATTGCACGCTTTTGAAACCAGGAGTGAGGTCCTGAGGTATCATCCACCGCTTCTCTGAAAGAGCTGTTTCCAGGGTATATTTATCACCTGTAGTTACCTCGAGGAATGCAACACTTCCACATAGAGCATTTCATAAATACTCACTGTATCGAAGAAGGTGAGCAGGTGCGTCACTCAGTTTGTTTAATCATCTTTTCGTCAAGAAATGTTTCGATCAGTTAAATATAGCAGAAAATAAACGCTATAAACTATTTCGGTTGAAACCAACACAAAACGTACTAGGTTATAGCAGCAGAAACCTTTGTACAGTGTGGACACTAATTCTGGACTAAAGGTAACATTTCACATGATACAGAAGTTGGTACTTTCACGAATAACCACGTTTTTATCACCACTACGTTCGTATATAAAAATTGACTTGAGTTTCGCTTCTGATTCTTTCTGTTATTTGTCTTGAGTGCGCAGCGTGACCCATCTTTAAAATGATTATTACACCATGTGTCGTTGGTCTATTAGACGCATTTTTAGTATATTTGCAGGCGCGTTATTTTGCGTTTTTGTAACTAGAATGCACCTCACTGGACGCGTATGAAATAGAAATCGACGTTCAATTGAGACAACAAATGTTTTATTCAGTCTTGCAGTAGGCTTCATACGAACGTAGCAAATAAATATCGACTAATAAGGCACTTTTTTGCTTGTGTTTTCGATGATAGTCTGTTTTATTCAAGTGTTAGAGGCACTGTAATATGATTTGAAAGCTTGGTTCACATTCGATGACACTTTGAAACACCTGAAGACCCGTTACGGAAATTTGCTACAAATTATCTGCTTCCATTCAAATGAATCATTCAACTGTCTATTTAAGGCCTAGACTTGGTCCATCGACAACTCGGAACATTTAAAAATATGTGACTGTCTTTGATAGTTAAACTAAGACAAGGTTGTGTGAACTTTAAAATAAAAATATATATGCATTCAAAGCACAATTAGGTTCGAAATATAGTATGTTTTTATTTTTGTTTTTGATGTAAATAAAAATATCCAATATTTTGTTTCTGTTTGTTTTGGAGAAAGACCACATTGGGCTATTTACTCTGTCTACCGCGTGAAGTCGAACCCCAGATTTTAGCGTTGTAAGTCCGTAAACTTACTGCTGTCCTATCGATAGACACAGTGTTCGAACCTGGTGATGCTTTGAATATTTATATGTATTTAATACGTTTGATAATATTACGCTATTATTGATATATATAAGTATGTATCACACGCTATATAACCAATCATCATACAGTTAATTTTACACAATGAAGTAAAGGGCTGATTGGCGCTACTTTACAAGAAGAGATTTCTTGCCTTGTTATAGCTTTCATACAAAGTCCAATTATGCGTATGTCTATTAATATGTATGTGTGTAGTTACTGTGGTGTACTGATGTACACACACGTTACAATGAAGTAAAATTCCGTTAAAATGTTTTTAATCAGCTTCAATTCCTGGAAATTCTCCCTGTGTTGATAGATTAAACGTTTTACATCTCAGTAATATATTTCTCATACTGATACGAAAGGCATTTCAGATGGAATGTTTGGCTGCCGTAATTCCCCCCACTTGAAGAGCTGCAGTATTGAAGAAAATACTTCTGGAAAAGTAATTTCAGCCAGACAGAAGAAACACCTGAAATACTGTTTTTACACAATTCGAACTTGAAATCCATTAAAAACTGGTTAAAATGACCTTGTAAGAAACTTGTAGTCACGTACAATTTTTATCATGCACGTATGTGGTAGCTAAGTGGTGTTTCGTAAACGTGTATCCTGAAACTTTACGATGTTCTAAGCAAGAAGTTCGCAATGTTGATTGAAACAAAACTGTGGTGTGTGCTTAATGAGAGAACCTGGCACAACGTTATGTTTCCGAAAGATTTTAATCGCCACTAACGTGAGAAATACAATATTATTCATCTTTAATTACCTTCCTTTACTACTTTCATAGTGAGTGTTGTGACCGTTAGAGTTCGTTCATACTAAACACTGACTGAGATAATAATCCCTGGTTCAGTATTAATTCGTAATTATGATAAGAAACTGGTTGACCCACGAATTAATTGCATTGTGTAGTATAAAAAATATCTTATAAGCTTAAAGTCTATATTCTATAACGTAAGGTACTGACCAACTCTAGTGAAATCAAAGTTGTCCAATCATTTATTACATATCTTGTTGACTCAGCCTTTTGTACTCTTTGTGTGATCTTCACAAGCGCTTCTTTTATATTAAGAACTGTCCTGAAAAAAATTAATTGAAATACTAATTGTCACCAACACCTACCATTTCCCCAGACTCTTCCTCAATACAACAGAACAGACACCAATAGCGTTTGTAATGTTTCACGTTGTAATTTAAAGAGTCTGATCTGAAACAATTACAATGTTTTGTACTCAAAGTATAAACATCTAAAAATACGGAAAACACAGCAGAGAGCAAATGACTCCACTTGTTCGAATAAAAGTAAAAAATCTTCTTACAGTGAAAATAACGTATAAGAAAATGCATTTATGTTTATGAATATTTAGTACAACACACACAAGTATATATATAGATTTATAATTGAACTGATTAAATTAAAAGACAACAATAAGTTAAATTCACTGCAGATGTATGACAAATCAGATTAAAATACAAATCTGTAGGTTAGTTTTCACTGCAGAGTAAAAAAAAAAGTTAACTAATTCTTAGCGTTGCGATACATGGAAAAGTTTTATGAAGTCAACAGTTTAGTTAAAGAAACTTTAATATTGGTTTCAAACAAACGCACGAATCGCCCATTCCTTTTAGTTTAAAGCGAGACGGCAATGACTCCACATCAAGTTTTCCATATGATGCTGTTTTAATATAAGCCCTTCCTATTTCAACAGGAACTGAACAAAGAAAACAGTAATTACAGCATATTGTTCGACAAGAACAAATATTGAAAGAATTGTATCATTTAGTAGGGATGATTTGTCTTGGCTTTAAACAGCAGCGGAAGAGTGGGTTTATAACGAACTCGCTCTCATAAAGAACGTATCGTTTCAGTATTAAGTGATCTTGATTTCTTAAGACAAATAGGAATAACACACGGACTTAAAACAGTTTTCGAGTTACAGTTCTTCTCTCTATGCGTGTTTTGATGAAAAATGTGTATGACGTTTCGCTGTTACTGTGCAGTTTCTTCGATAAAAGTTTGAATTATAACTTCGTGATGAAAACATTTGTAAAGTTCAAGTACTCAGCTGCAAAGTCATCATTTGTCATCCCTTTTGCAACTTCTAAACATATAATGAAAACACTACAAATATTTACAAGTTCATGACTTGCAACACACCGGCCTGGCATGGCCAAACTCGTAATCCGAGGGTCGCGGGTTCGCGCCCGCGTCGCGCTAAACATGCTCGCCCTCTCAGCCGTGGGGGTGTATAAAGTGACGGTCAATCCCACTATTTTTTGGTAAAAGAGTAGCCCAAGAGTTGGCGGTGGGTGGTGATGACGAGCTGCTTTCCCTCTAGTCTTACACTGCTAAATTAGGGACGGCTAGCACAGATAACCCTCGAGTAGCTTTGTGCGAAATTCCAAAACAAACAAACAAAATGCAACACACCTGCAATTTAGTTTTGTTTAGTATTCAAGTTCTTGTTTGTGGTTGTACCTCCAAATTCCTAAGTTGCGATTCACAAGACTTCTGTATAAGAATGTTTGCTCTTTCCTTATTCAGTTGAAAGAGATGATGAAATAGATGAACTTCAGATTTACGGAGACGAATACAAACGTTTACTTTGTAAAAGAGTGAATTGTGCTTGAGATTTATCAATCCAGTTTCAAATACGTTCTTCTAAGTTATGTACAGAACCGCCTGCGAAGTTGTCTTTATACGGTTACTGTCTAAAAGAACAGCTTCTTTGTTACAAGTGGCTTACCTGTGTTAACCGTCCTTGAATTTGATATGATATACGAGAGTTGGACTCTTGGATATATTGGCTAGCGCGCTAACCATTATAGGACGACTGGCCTAAATTAGCAGATGGAATCAGATGAGTTATTATTGTATGTTTGTTTCTGAAGTTAAAGCACAAAGCTATACAATGGGCTATCTTGCTCTATCCACCACAAGTATCGAAACCCAGTTTCTAACGCTGTAACTACGCAGACATACCACAATGCCACTTGGGAGCCGTATTTTACTAAATTTTTGAAGTGTAATATCATCTACAAAAAGAAAAAGAGGAAAAACTTAAAATACAGCGAAATGTAAAAAAAATAATTGTCTTGGATTAGGTTCTATTCCTTGAACCAGGAATGTATTTATAAAACAAAAACAAACTAGGCCCTGCATGACCACTTGGTTAGGGCGCTCGACTCGTAATCTAAGAGTCGCGGGTTCAAATCCCCGTTATATCAAATATGTTTGTCTTTTCAGTCATGGGGGAGGGCATTCCCTCTATTCGTTCGCAAAATAGAAGCCTAAGAGTCGGCGGTGGGTGGTGATGACTATCTGCCTTTCCTCTAGTCTTACACTGCTAAATTAGGGATGGCTAACACAGATCGCCTTGATGTACATTTGTGAGAAATTCAACAACCAAAGAAACAATTAAAAAAATAAGTTTAGCTTCATTTTTATTTATTTCTTAATTACGAGCAAATAAACTCGTTATGATACACATACACACAAAATTGTTAAAGTGTCTATGGTTCCAGATTTTTCGAACAATCTGTGTATTAAACCTCCAAAGTGAATTCCATGACATAAAGATAGCATATCAAAACAGAGAAACGTAATCGTCTTACGATAGCAATTTTATGTTACAACGTAAGATAGTTTTCCATATTTATTCTGTATACTTTAATATTTGCAATAATTCGTGAGAAGTATCCATATTGTAGGAATAAAACTTAAAATGTATGGATAAGTGAAAATGCGGTACAACAGACGTTGTTGGTTAATAATTGAACCATGCTACGCACTTGTTACGAAATGAAAGCATTATTATAATTAATTACCCTTTTTATAAAACATTTAATCTTTGGTGTATTTTATCCATTGACACTATATTTTTTATTTAGTCCTTTTTTTTTCTTTTCAGGAACAATAATATTTCAACCACGCTATATCTGCCATGTTCATTATCAACACTGCTTTTCACTCAGTACAGAGTTCATCAAGCCGTCTGGGATACAACAAACACTATTCAGGTAAGCCATTGTTAAAATAACAACAGTTACTGCGCAAACGACTTTCCTAAGCTTTGTAAACATTACAAAAACTTAAGCCTAATATCGCTGTGTTATAAGAAATGTAATTAACCAAATTATACCGAGTTTCATGACGAAGTTTGAAGCATTGTCATGAAACACGGTATAATATGGTTAATTCGTCACTAAAAATAACGACTACAAAAGCACTCTCTTATGAATATTTCTATCAATAATAATATGATAACCATTATTACTATTGGTAACTGTGCCCATAAAATTAGTTTAATATAGTTATTATCAGTACTACTAATTATGTACGAAAATGTTACTTTTTTTAATATTACTAAAATACTACAAAGAACAATGGCAGTGAAACTGCTTGGTAAAATTCTTATTGTAATTCTATTTTAGAAATATAACGATAGCAATAAACTGTTCGTTTTTTCCTTATATTCAGAAGTTTTCCTTAGAGGTGAAATATAAACTCTAGTCCTCATGAAGTGTTGTGATTAATGTGCACGACTAAAAGCTCTACGTCTGAAAGTTACAACAAATAAAAATAAAATAAAACAGTACTACCTAAGCACTAGGGTTTACTAGTACCAGAGACACTTTTAACTTAGCTTTTGTGTACTCATTACTACACAGTTTAACTAAGACAGAAGTTAATTCCTTAAAAAAATATATTATAGTTACAAATATATAACACTCTTAATTATTTGATTAACAAAGTACGAAAAACGTTTCGTTTGTGTTGCTGTTTTCAAATTTAGTTTCGATCTAACGTTTACGGTTCCAAATCCAATAATTTCCTACCCGAAAGACACTTGCTATTGAGGCCTCGTCGAAAATATTAAAACACGTTTTTGTAGTCGTGTCTAGGCAACAGCAACAGTTGACAAAACACTCCACAGTTATTATTTTCTTACTTGTTTATTTCTTATTTTATTTAAAATGCAATCTTGAAAAAAATATCTTCGAATGCAATAAATCTGGTAGTGAAATACACCCGTTTTTTCAGAGCTAAAATAAATTATTATTTGTTATTTTTTTATGGATGTGACACAATTTAGGCCTGGCATGGACTAGTGGTTTAGTGCCCAACTTCCAATGGTAAATTTTGGCATCAAAACCTGTCAGCCAACCTGATTTCCCTTTCACACATTTGGTTTGGTTTGTATTGAATTTCGCGCAAAGCTACACGAGAGCTATCTGCCGTTCCTAATTTAGCAGTGTTAGACTAGAGGGAAGGCTGCTAGTCATCATCATCCATCACCAACTATTGGGCTCGTGAGAATATTATAATATGACAATGACTTTCACTATTCGTTGATAAAGAGCTTGTTTGTTTGTTTGTTTGTTTTGGAATTTCGCACAAAGCTACTCGAGGGCTATCTGTGCTAGCCGTCCCTAATTTAGCAGTGTAAGACTAGAGGGAAGGCAGCTAGTTATCACCACCCACCGCCACCTCTTGGGCTACTCTTTTACCAACGAATAGTGGGATTGACCGTCACATTATAACGCCCCCACGGCTGAAAGGGCGAGCATGTTTGGCGCGACCGGGATGCGAACCCGCGACCCTCGGATTACGAGTCGCGCGCCTTACGCGCTTGGCCATGCCGGGCCTTGATAAAGAGCAGTCCAAAAGGTGGCGGCGGGTTGTGTTCACTAGCTTTTTTTCTCTTGTCTATCGCTTTAAATTAATAATGGCTAGATGCAGGTAGACCTCTAATAACTTTGTGCAAAATTCAATAAAAAGAGATGTAATGTATAATCAAAATTTTGTTCAGTTTCTACAAATGTGACACAAAAACTATGAAATATATAACTTTTTAATTTTCATATATTTAGAACAATAAATTTAAATTATTTTATATATGAGACAAGATATATAGCATAAACTCTAACGTCTTTCACAAAAATTGCAACATGTTCAAATTTTGAGATTCTATTATTTTAACCTAAAAATAAATGAATTAAATAATAACATTACATTAAGCAATGACCACTTATAAAGCATTTGACCAAAATATATTATTTTGTTTCGTGAACAAACAGTCTTATTTGTGGAATGTTGATTCTTATTTAAGTCTCTGTGTTTTTTCTCTTACTTCATTGAATTAATGTTACGATTTTGATTTTAAACTGTAGATGACACTACCGTCACTCTCTACCCCTTTTTGAGACCAGAAAATTGGGAATTGTCTAAGTTCAGTAATATTAACCCTTCTTGGAACATCTGAGGGCTTATGACGGACTTCAATATCAGCGTTGGTATTGAAATTTACAGAGTAAAAGAAAAACATTTTTTCTTTTCGTAATATGCTAAGCAAAAAGTAATACTTGCTATAACAAATATTAGTAGTTGATTATTACCATCAGTTAGGGTAAATACATAGTTATTGCTGTAAAATGCCGGAGTTATTATTCATACTAATAATATACCAGTCAGACTGATGAAACCAGTCATTGATCCCTGATATTTTCTCAACTAAGTGTTGAACTTATGTCGCAACTTAATACATATCTAAAAACGTATATAAACAGCTTACATCATTGATGGTGTCGTCAAGTTGTGATACATAAGTGTCGGCTCTAACTGTGTAAATATTTAACTACCGTAGTTTATGTTTAGTTCTTCATCTCCGGTTCGTCTTCTTTCTAGTGTTTTCACTACTTATCGTGATTTTCCACTTTCTTAGAACGTGTCAGGTGATGCTTAAGGAATTGTGAAGTTCCGAAGAAAGGGCTCTTTCATGCGACCTGATAGCCATCTGGTGGTAGAACTTACATTCTCCTTCTTGCTGGTAGAGTAGGGCATGTAAATATATAGCCGACAAACGATTTGTTTATATTAATCCTTTAATGAAAAACATAGATAAATAAAGTAGTGATTCGTCATCAATCTTTAAATCATCATGTTCTGCAAAATATGTAAGCTTCACCACTAGGTGGCTTTCGACTCTCATGAAAAACACCATTCCTGGGACGTTGCACGACACATTGCGAGAAAATGTAACTTTACTTCAACCAGTTAAAGCAATGATAAGGTGTCAACGTCATAGTAATGGATAAAAGATAATTTATGAAAGTTGAGTAATTACGAAGCTCAAATCAACATTCAGTAATTAGAACTGTCCTTGAATGGCAGGCTGTTCACCTATATTTCTTATGCCAATGTATGTTTACATTCGACATTTAATGCGAGATGGAATATATTGTTTTCAGTGTAAGAGCTCACTTCACAAGAAATCATTTGTAGCAACTACTTAAAAATATTTTTCTTGAAAAATACACTGAAGTGTTTAAATAACTTTGTATTTTATTAAACTTGAGTTTTTGTCACAAAACGTGAACTTTTAACCTCATTCTACAGTTTCGACGAAGTCAAAAATAATCTTTACTATTTTAATTTTGTTCTTAGGCTGGTACCAACTCTATCAATGATTGTCTATCAACATATGTCTTCTACATCCAGCATACATGCATTCCTTTTTTTTGTTTTGTTTTCAGATACTCACAGAAAGTTACTCGAGAACTTTTTAGTCGTTCCCAACTTTAAGCTAATATTGTAGAGGAAAGGCATGCATCTGTGTGTTTCTTATAGCAAAGCCACATCGGGCTATCTGCTTAGCCCACCGAGGGGATCGAACCCCTGATTTTAGCGTTGTAAATCCGGATATTTACCGCTATACTAACGGGGGTCAGAGGGAAGGCAGCTACTCAACATCACACACAGCCAGCTATTGTTTGCTCATATACTAGATTCTGACTGTCATCCCTATAACGCACCCATTATATGAAAGTGAGAAGTGCGATTTGTTTGTTTTAATTGTTGTAACCTGATATGAAGGAAGGACCCATAAATTCATGAGCTAGTGCACGTTAACTACTGGGTCACGCTCGGCCACATTTGCGTCTCAGACCATTAACTGAATTATAGTCGTTTATTTAATATATTTTAAAATTGCCTGTTACTGTGTGTTGGAGAACAAGATGCGGAATTGTAACACTCAATGTTGTCTTTTACATCACAGAAAATAGGGAACGAATGACGTATTTCCAATCTGAATTTTTTTTACAAATCCATTATTTAGATATAAATGATCATCATGACATTGATAATATACATTATAAAAGCCTCACGCAATTTCAAAATTAAAAGTAAGTAAGTGATAAACTCTTTTAATACGATCAGTATCATTTTGTGAGATAACCGAAGAGAGATCTGTGAACAAACAGTTATATCAGCACCGTGTGCGTGCGCTGTAAAAAAAGCACAGTATGTTTCACACAACATGATACATCAAAAATATACCACTAATGTTACCGTTAAGGTACACACAACATGATACATCAAAAATATACCACTAATGTTACCGTTAAGGTACACAAAACAGAAGAAAACGGAAGTTTATGTACTACTCCTTTTTAAAACTTTCAAACCTCTAAAGGTTGATTGGTCTGGTACTCTAAGAGGATTCAAACCTTTTAAGGTTGATTGGTCTGGTACTCTAAAAGGATTCAAACCTTTTAAGGTTGATTGGTCTGGTACTCTAAGAGGATTCAAACCTTTTAAGGTTGATTGGTCTGGTACTCTAAGAGGATTCAAACCTCTAAATGTTGATTGGTCTGGTACTCTAAGAGGATTCAAACCTCTAAAGGTTGATTGGTCTGGTACTCTAAGAGGATTCAGACCTTTCAAGGTTGATTGACTTAGTACGCTAAGAGGATTCAAACCTTTTAAGGTTGATTGACTTTGTACTCTAAGAGGATTCAAACCTTTTAAGGATAATTGACTTAGTACTCTAAAAGGATTCAAACCTTCTAAGGTTGACTGACCTGTTATTCCAAGTGGATTTAACTCTTTTAAACATGAGTGGACACTAGTTTTCAAAGTTGAATTTCTCAAAATTAAATGTAAACTATTTTTAGGATTTTATATTTTTAAAGTTGAATGTATCCTACTGAATCTGGATCTAACTTTTACAGTAATAATGTCAGCCAGTTTATCAGGATTTGAAATTCTTAAGGTTGAATAGACATTTATTTAAAGATTTGTTCCTCGCTGGGACAGTGGTAAGCCTTTTGATTTACAACGCTGAAATCAAGGGTTCGATTCCCCTCGGTGGACACAGCGGACAGCCCGATATGGCTTTACTATAAGAAAACACACACACATATTTAAATATTTAAAACTCTCAAGATAGAACGTAAGATAGTTTATCGGCAATTAGAGTTCTCAATGAACAAATATTAGTCTTAAGATTTTAAATTTTACAAGAGTGAATGAACACTGGTTATCAGGACCTATAATTATCGAGATCGAATGTAAACTAGTTTTTAAGAAAGATTTAAGCCTCTCAACTTTAAAATTACGATGACTTTTTAACGTATTCATTTTCTCTAATGAGTTCTTAATTATGATTGTAAGAACGTAGGACAGTGAATATACGAGCATTATAAAGGGACAATGCTACTTTTGAAATTAGATAACTCACAAACACAAAACAGTGAATACATAAACATTATAGTATGAATGACCATTGTGACACTTATATATCAATAATTTGTTAGATTAAACATCAATAGCTAAATGTTACAATTCTACTTTACTTCTTTGCTGGCATAATAGGTTACACTTTTTTGCCATCTCTAATATTTCATTGTGGGCTATTTTATTGATTTCGTACTTAAAAGGCTTTGTACTACTTCATACAGGGCTCTTTTACGACTTTTTATTGATTTTACAAAGTTTCATTAACTTTATATATATATATATATGTTTGTTTCTTGTTAATCGCAAAAATAAAAATAATGAGTTATCTGAGATGTGCCCATAGCAGGTATCAAAACCTGATGTTTAGTGCTAAAAGCTTAGACTCGCCGCTAAGCCATCGGGAAGTGTAGATTTCTGAATAAAATAACTTTATCTGCCAAAGCATCAGATGTGTTTAATCAGGGGCTCATGCAATGCTCTTCTGATAGGTCACCTCTGCCGGAGAATAACATACAGATTTTTAACACTCTAGGTTATCTCTTACATCATACATCATGTTGGTTATCAGAAAACAGGAATCTAATGATGTATTTTCGATCTGAAATCGTCTTTTCATCGAATCCATTATTTATACCAATAACTCGGCGATTCTTTAGGCAGACACGAGGGAGATAAATGATGAATTAAAATTGGATGCCTCAGTTTTGTGAACTTTTCTGCAGAAAGTCTCTCTGACAATAGCGTGAACCTAATCCTTCTCTATTGACGGCCGGTATATGACGATCCATCACAAACTAAAACTTGTCTTCCGCTTTCAGTTTTACACTTTCGTCCAGCACAGAAAAAAAGAGAATATATTAAAATAAATGTTTATTTCTCCTTTTTTTTTCATCATGTACCAGCCAAGTCTAAGAAAAATATTTATCTATCGTTCTGGCAGTTGTTCCATTCATTCGTCTATGTATTCACCTATTTATTTATTTATCGCATGTTGGTCCGGCATGGCAAGGTGGTTAAGGCGCTCGACTCGTAATCTGGGAGTCACGGGCTCGAATCCCTATCACACCAGACTTGCTCGTCCTTTCAACCGTGGGGGTATTAAAATGTGACGATCAATTTCTCTATTCGCTAGTAAAAGAATAGCCCAAGAGTTGGCAGTGAGTGGTGATGACTAGCTATCTTCCCTTTAATCTCGTCTCCTGCTGGTACAGCGTTTAGTCTAAGTATTTACAACACAAAAATCATGTGTTCAATTCCCCTGGGTTGCCTCAACAGATAGCCCGATGTGGCTTTGCTGTAAGAAAAAAAACACACACACACACGCGTACAGTTGAAATTTTGATACAGGGAGGGGGCTTATCCAAGTACATTAAAGCAAACTTTTTCATCACGAAATAATGACTCCATAAATTCGTTTTAGTTATATGTTTACTATTCCTTATAAGTAACAACATTAATATTTTCTATTGCCTTAGTTTTTTTTCGCAATATGAAGGACTTTCTAAAATCAATGGCGATTTTAAAAATAAACTTTGTTTGACCACAACGAGATAAGTACAGGGTTGGGTACGTTAAGTTAAAATTATTTTTTAAGCATACACGTTAGCAAGTGACATGAAAATCACAGCCGTCATAAAAATGATGTATGCAATGAGATGTATGAAAGCTATATTCTGACATTGATTGAAGTTGTTTCGTAAGTATTTTGATACCATCGTAAATTGATGGCTTATGAGAATATATGTAAAAACCATTTCTGATGCGAAATATTAGTACACTCGGTCATAAAGATGTGATGAGATTGGGGATTTAAAATCTCCAGACGGAGGCTCCACTTTTACTTATTTCCTTTGGAAAACAAAGGGATGAAGATAATATACTTGGGGAAATACAATCATATACAAAAAGTGCTGCGGCAAGTCGTATTAGAGCATGAGAAGCGAAATGCCGCAATTTCTATCAGGTTATAATCTATGAACACGAAATTCAATGGTAATAGCCGTGCATATATATGTGTATCAGCCAACGGTACGCAACATAATCAAGAAGGATCTACATCAGAAAAAGCGTTACAACTCTCATGTGCAAAACCTGCTTCTAGGACATACCTGTTCAACTGTCACATATCTCAATCCACCGAAGAATGACATGGGTATTCAAGCTATTCCACACAAAGCCATATCGGTTAATACACCGAATTTTTGTGCGAATGGACTGCAGAAACGGACGTTTGGGAAACCGTTGTCCTCGATGGATTATGAAGAGCAATCGGAAAGTAGTATTTTAATTTGGACATGACAGCCTTAGGACGGAGCCTTTAGCAAAGAAACTGTTACAGAATTATTTTCAAGATGCGTGTTTGATAAATGGAGCATAACTGGAAATAGTGAAACTCAAATTGTTTAATACAACACTCTCAACCTTCTATATTGTAATTTTCATAAGAAATGGCGTCAGGCCTACGTATTATCAATTAAAAGATGCAACAAAATTAGGAAAATTGAAAACTAATGAAGATGAAGAGGGATTACAAAAAGACGGTGACGTATACCTAGCAGCCATGTTATCAGAACTACGGTATATCAATCTTTCAAAAATACTATTGAAATAGTTGGTTCAAAAATACCATTAAGGTTTAAACATCCATAAAAGCAGACTGTATAACTATTGCTAGCCAATGTGGACACATTCATGAATATACTGTAACAAACGACTTGTCAACCGAAACGACTTTTTTTAAAAAGTTTTCAAGACGGAAGTCCCTGCAGCTATGAAACATATCATTTTTCATCAGTCTCTTGACACAGATCGAATTTTACCTGAAAAATGAAAGTTATATAGACCTTTCAGCGACCGATAACAAAAAGCCGATGCTAAAAATATTTGTTGTTGTTTTTTCTACATGGCATTTAGTGTTTATCAATTGCAGTTTTACTTGGTAGCTTTACACCAGCGATAAAGAAAATAAATTTGGTTTTGAATTTTGCGTAAAGCTACACGAGGGCTATCTTCGCTAGCCGTTCCTAATTTAGCAGTGTAAGACTAGAAGGAAGGCAGCTAATCATTACCACCCACCACCAACTCTTAGGTTACCCTTTTGCCAACGAATAGTGGGATTGACCGTCACATTATAACGCCCCCACAGCTGAAAGAGCGAGCATGTTTGGCGCGACCGGGATTCGAACCCGCGACCCTCAGATTACGAGTCGATACCTCATCCACCTGGCCATGCGAGCCGGAGTGAGAAGAAATGAGCCCTTCAAAATGTTATCTTACACAGTATCTTATGAACATAAAAAAAGTTTAAAGTGTCTGTTTTTAGAATACACAATTGTTTTTATCCACATTTCATACCATTTAATCTTTCAAAGACTTAATTAAGTATATATAGCTAAAGGTGAACTCAGTCACAAAAGTCAAACTAAAAATCCATTACATAAGAAGTGTCAATTGAAATGTTGAATAGCAAATTTTGGTGAAACATGTTTATTCGCATTCTTTTTTGTTATTAGCTATCACTATCGACGTTTATTGCTTAAGTTTGTAAACAAAGCAAGAAGGCCACCCGCTAGTACAGCGGTATGTCTTCGGATTTACAACGCTAAAATAAGGAGTTCGAGTCTCCTCGGAGGGCTGAGCTGTAAGAAACACAAACAAATAAGCCTTAAAAATCTTTTCATATTTTATAGTTTCTCAAACTCTTCTCTAGCAGATCAACAACGACAAAGAAAATTTTAAAAAATGAGACGTACCTTTCTTTTTATTCGAATGGAAATACAGATAGGAAATCGAATAAAAGACGTATATCTTGAAGCAAATGTTTTATGAAACTGTAAAGCTGTCATATAGGAGCTTAAGCATTCGTTTTAGTATTTCAACATGTAAAGAAAGTAGAATTAGAAACATCTAATAATCATTTTCAAAATTTACTGATAGTTCTTCTCCAAGCCTTGAACATGTTAAGAAACAACAAATATCTGAACGTCTCTTATCAATAGTTCTTCAATGTTTTAGGAAGTGGGCTGTTAACTTCATTACTATCCTTGTTCCCGGTGACTCAGTGGGAAATCTAATCTCTTATAACGCTTAAAAATCGTGTTTTAATATCCCCGGGAGCCTATTATGTAACTAACTATATGCTTAACTACAAACAAAACAAATTTTTATCCTTGTTTTACTCATGCTCAAAATTTCTCTGATTAAACTTTACATTTTGCAAACTGTACGTTTCAGTCAGAGTCCCAGTGTAATTGATGAAAAATAAATAGATATGTAGATGACGTGCTGACATAAGATTATGTGTTTGTTTGTTCGTTTTTGAATTTCGCGCAAATGTACGAGAGCTATATAACGCCCCCACGGCTGAAAGGGCGAGCATGTTTGGTGTGACGGGTATTCGAATCCGCGACCCTCCGATTACGAGTAGAACGCCTTAACCACCTGGTCATGCCAGGCCTCGGATATCTGAGAAACACTTCTTCTTAACGATCATTTAGTGAAACCTTTGAATATTTATGCTTGTGTTAATGTATTCTTAGCAGAATTAATCTGCATATTGAGAACAAAAACCACATTTAACTAAATTAGGTTAATTGTAGTTTTGACAATAAAAAAACAACAACAACAAATAAACTCATCTTAGATTTGATATTTTAGAACAAAGCCGAAAACATTTGTTTACAAAACTAATTTTAACGCTGACATTCTGAATAATGTATATTTCATTGTCTGAAGTCCGTGTCAGTGTATGATATTTTTTAAATGCATATTATATTTTTCTATTCATGGTACACACGTCTGTGGTCTTTATTGTCATTGAAAAAGAAGTTAGTACTACGATACGGAACGTCTTACTCATCCTGCAGTAAAGTATTCGAAGCGTCCTGGAACGTCCTTAAAAGTTTCGAAAAGCCTTGAATGTAAATAATCGATAGTTGGGACTAACTGAGGTGTTTGAGAAAAAAGTTCTCATAAAACGCTTTTTGAAAATATTGTAAAAATATCATAGCTTAAAGAAGGAATCTCAGCATTTTAACTTTTTTACATGAAATGCGTTCATAACAACTTTACATGAGTTTCAAGTTGCACAATAAATATACACATAAAATCACGTCTAGGTAAAGGTATGTATTACACTACTAATAAAATAGAACAGTATCGTATACTTTAACACGAAACAGGCTTACTTAAAGTGTCATTGATTTTGTAAAGCAAAAAAAAATTGTAACGTTATTCAAAAAATAAAAAGACATAAGTTTGGTTTGTTTTGAATTTCGTTCAAAGACACGAGGGCTATCTGCGCTAACCGTATCTGATTTAGCAGAGTAAAACTAGAGTATTTTTGTTTGGTTGTCTGTTGATATGCAACTTCCCAAAGGACAACCTGTGGTGTGCCAACTTTGAATATCGAAAACCGAAAGGCACAGTTTATATTTAGAAGTTTAACACGATACTACAATAAAAAAATCAAGTTTTTTTACATTTCAAACTATTACTAGATCATGTAAAGTATTACTAAACAACCTATATCCAGTTTTTACACGTGTGTAATAATCCAAGCTGTGTTTATGTGCTAACGTGTTATTACACAATACAGAAGTGTTTATCATACAAATGTAATAAAGCAAGTTAGTTTTTCATGACATGTTACTTGTCAACATCGAGCTGACATTGAGTAAACAGAAAAGTTCTCAATTTTGTTTATTCAACCATACAGTAACCATTACGCTGCAAGTTTCAAATCCTCTTCGGGGTTCATAGAGGCTACAAAGTACCGAACAAACTCTATTATCCCTCAGTTATTCCTATAGTTAACTTAAAGAGGGGTCTATACCCTCAAAATAATCGTTATGATACTGTCCTTATTATTTGAGAATATGTGTCCATTTTGGTCTCGCTATATTCTTTATCGTTTTTACCTTGAACTGTCAGGATTTAGGTCTAGAAGACTTGAAGGGTCAGGTTCTAAGTGATCTCTTTCTTCCCCTTAGTAGACGGTAACAGGTTTTGGGGTATTATTATTACTGCAAGAGGGGCAGAGTATTCCTAACTTATACTGACCCCCTTTCAGGGCAGTGTCAATGTTTGTAGCGACAGCAATATAAATGTGAATATGCACATTTCTATATGTGTATTTATGTTTTTTTATTTATTATTTATTCCTCGAGAGCGTTACACATAAATACCCTATTAATGTTTGTGGTAGCAGCTTAGAACTAACATCATTAGTCCAGTGAAGAGTGGCCTGATTATGTGCTTATTTCTAATGTACATAGGTGAGAGGTACTTAGGTTTGTTTGCATGACGTATACAATTATGATGTAATTCCTATAGCAGGTCATTTCTTGCAAATTTTTCGCGATATGATTTAGCAAGATTATCGAAGGTGGTTTGTTTGTTTGCATAATTTTGAATGATGTGAATCGGGGTACTTTGCTATACTGAGTTGGGAGGGAATTCTGTATAGAAGGTATGAATATAATTTCAAGCATGGCGTCCGGTGATCCGTAGGCGGCCAAGAGACAAAATCGACTCTAGATTTTGAGGATTTTATGACCTTAAAAGCAATGTCGGAGGGGTTAGCTGTATATATATGTGTGTGTATGTGCGTATATATATATCTGTACATATATGTGTGTGTATGTGCGTGTATATATATATGTTTATATACATACATATGTATTGCTCAACATGATGTCTCTTGGATCCCAAGAAGGGACAGGAACACAAAATCCGATGTTAGATTCGGATTCACTGACCTTGCAAACCTATTCTATCAGAATCCATCACGCATGGGTGACCTTACTTCATACCAATAAGAACATTTCATGGTTTAAACCGTCTTCGTCTGCCAAGTTTGGTCTGGTTAGTTCTAGAACTGGACATAGATACTTACATACAAAGCTACAAGCTGAATTAGAACTCGTATCACGTGATTTCTTACTGAACATTGTGGAGTTGGCACATCATATAGTATATAATGAAAATATTCAACATAAAGTATTTTATTTAAATTTCACATCTGACAGAGATTTTTTTCATTCCTCGAATATGATATAGAAATCGTGTTTTAGTTCGATACAACGCCAAAACAGGACTTGAAACAAATCACCTTAAACGACCTAAAGAGCCTATTATAGGTCAATATAATTCAAATGATTTGATTCATCTAAATCAAATTTAAGGTGTGTGTTTTATCAAATTTATTTTAAATTTCTTAGAAACGGGTAAAACTTGAAAATCAATGCACCTGTGATTGGTTTTCGTCATTATTCAAACGTATCTAAGATTTCTCTTGTTTAAGAAGGCTTAAATTAAAATAGAACGAAACGGACTCAATTTATTAACTTGCTCACTGATGATCTTTACTTTGTTTAAGAGCAAATCTGACTGTATAAAAAACGACAACAAAGAATCTGAGACCATTTGAAAGACACACTTTCGGGGTTTTCACCTTCTTGGTTAATTACAGAATTAGATAAGAGCAGTATTTTAAAATAGGATTTCCATGAAATTCTTTAAGTTAAAATTAACTTATAGAACAGGATCCTAGTGAAACTCTTTAATCCAAGCTTTACTTACGGTAAGAGAATCACAGTAAAATTCTTCTTTATAAGATTAAGTTATGAAAATAAGATGACAGTGAAACTCTTTGATAGAAAATTGGCTTATGGAAGCAAAATTACAGTAAAACTCTTCACTCTGATATCTGACTTTTGGGTGTAGGATTTCAATAAAACTATTTAGTAAAAGATTAGCCATAAAGAACATAAAACAATTAAATATCTTAATTACAATATTATCTTTTGAAAGTAGAGCTTCAGTAAAGCTGTTTGAAAGAGAAGAATTCCAAAAAATCTGAGATTATTAAGTTCACTTCTATTCGACTTATGTAGTTATCATAAGCAGAAATACTGATATCAGTTAGATTTTTCTTTGACGAAAGAAACCTTTTGCTTGGAATTTCATAAAATACAATATCATCTTTTGAAAGTAACATTTACTTGTAGCAAGATATAAGAATGTTCTTAGACCTTCACTTTGTAGCTTCCAGAAACTTGGTTTGTAATAGAGGTTGGTACCATTGATTAGAATGCATAGAAAACGTTTGGGCATTTTTATTTACAAATGATGAAAAGGAAATTCTTCGAGAGAAAGTTATCTATCGTTTACAAAAAAGTTCAAGTTCTTTTTATGTAATAACTATTGTACTTTCCATGTTTTGTTTCTCATCTGTGATAACAGGTTGTAACTAATCCCAAATTAAGTTTTATGACTCCAAGAGCAAACTTAGTAATTAATAGGTCAACGAGAATTAAAACTTTCGAACGACACTTGTAATTCAATATAGACATATTTTAGTCCTACAAAGACCGTAGAAATCACCGAGATAGCCATACTTTATAAGTAATTATTACGAAACTAACGTTTTTAGAATGTTATGATGCATATTTCTGTTAAGAATTTATTATGGTTTTGTAGAAGCTAATCTATACAGCACTGGTATGTTTGTTTGTTATGCCCTTTTTTAGAATTTGTGTGAAAAACTACACAAAAAATTGTCTTTTCATCTGATAATAGCATTCATCACTAACTTGTGTTATGCTTGTCTGACTGAATAATGCCATTTATATTTGTTACGTATTACAATTTCAATAGTTTAAAACTGAGTTAAACTGTAGTTTATATTTACAAATTAAATAAATGTAGACATGTATCCAATTTATGATACTTGCCAACAAGATCGATACACAAAATTTATATTTTAAAACAAATCTATTTTATAAATACAAACATGAACACAAGTTATAATAGCAGTTATTACAAATAATGATCTATGTGCAAAAGTTTTACAAACTTACAAAAAATATTGAGTCTTCTTTCTGGTCCAAAACTTGAGCGAGTTAATTTCGGATTGATGTACATAGTAGGAAGCCTACTAGTTCTGCTTTCTTCGCTGATCACACATTGAGTTTTTCACTGCTGAACCTACATAAAGCCTTCGTAAAGAGCTTACACAACAATTAGTGTAAACTAGCCTTTACGTGCATACAGATATATATTGTTGATTCTTACACTCGATAATTTTCTACAATTTCAGTGAATGAGAGCGAATTTTGCAATACCGATTTAACAGTGTAAGTTACGTATATTTCTAAATAAAAATTTAACTTAAACTAATATCTATATTAAAATTTATACATTATACTAAATTTGTTACATTTTCTAGTGTTTAAACCTGCCAATGGCCCTAAAGTACAAAGATATAGAGATTTTGTGATAATGAATTGCAAACTTGAAAATCTCGTATTCATACTTTAGGTACGCAAACCACTTTGTCACGTCCAATCCTCGATTGTCTTGGCATACTTAAAAACTTAAGTCAACTTCTAAGTTTTTTGGTACACTTAATACTAAACCCTCAATTATTTTTCTTTTCATATACTTACATGGGTAAACTTCAACCTTTGGCTGTTTAAGTATTCATGTACCTAAGTCCTAATTATAGCTGTTTTAGTATACTTGCATAATAATCTCTGAACTTCTTTCTGTAGCAGTATATATATATAGAACTTTCAACTTTTTTATTTTAGCATACTTATATGACTACTCATTGTAATATTCCTAGGATTAACATAGTTCACAATTACCTGATCTTCTTAATAACTGGAGATTAATGAACTTAGTACGTAGCAGGTCAGACGTAGTAATCTGTTGTGAATGGAATGAAAGAGACAAAACTCGGAACGAAGACCGAGGAAAAAAATTAAGTACAGATGACTGATCGTCTAAATGAAGGCCTTGTACACTGTGTGTAATTAAAGTAAATGGAAAGAACTGAAAAGAAATTAAACAGAACTGTGTGAGAATAAGCAGACTGTCAAATTACACTGTATTTAATAGAAGAAACTGAAAATAATCAAGATAGCTTAATTACGTATTTGAACAACAGGTACATACAATTAGGAAAATGATTAATTAAACTGTAGAGAAAAATCAATGAAACTACATACGAGACATTTTATGGCAAGTCCTAACTTTTCTAGATGGAAATGCATTATTCTGAAAACGCAAAAAATGTCCTAATAGTCCGCATTTACTATGAAGCTGACCAGTCGTAAAATTAGATCAGAAGTACCCCAAAATATCTCTGTCTCATGTGACAATCATGAACATTCCCAAATAAGAGCAGCTATTCCAAAACCTCTTTGTCCATGTTTCAGAGCAATCTTACGCATGCAAAATATAGTATACAGTTGTTTCGTGAATAGGATATGCTTCAAAAAGTAATAGCTATGGCTGAAATATAACGTGGCATTGACCATCTAGTATTTTCCAAATTAAAACTTTACATGAAACTAAAACTTTCTACATACCGTTCTGACCTAGCTTCCTGACATTTCTGTCTCTCTAAAGTACCCTCTACTTGGGCAACAATTTCAGGCAACTCCTTTTCAAAAAACAACTATAGGCAAAGGAATTTCCTATACAGGTACGGTGAGGTTCAATTAACTACGGAAATGCATCCCATTTAATGGGAGCTACATTATAAGATAATGACTGCTTGTGTACATCTTAAACGATTTAGAGTAGGTTTATTTGTGGTTATCTTATGTATTTAGCTTATTGGAAATTTCTATCTCTTCATTAATATATCTTGTGTAAGGCATTAAAGTTACGATAGAAAGTGTTCGTACCTCGGCGTCCCGAGTAGTTTTTTGCTCATAACTTAAAACGTATCACGATTAGGCTAATAGACGTATAACTTGTTATAAATATTATACTGACACACATCTACATAAATTTTTATGTAAATTAAACGACAAATAAACTGTTTATAAACAAATAACCAAAAATAGGAGGAGCAGAAAGTGTTCGTACATTTCAGAACGTGTGAGAAAACTGATATTCCCGTAAAAATTTTGTTTAGTTTAGCGAATAAACTACATTATACCATTCTAGAACAATATACTGGGTTCATAATTATTGGAATTTAGCCAGCAAAAAATGTACTTCCGGCATTTTAGCGCCGTCTCCGTCATTATCTGCTTGGTCATCATGGCGAACAGGAAACAACTGTCCAGTGATTTAAAAAAACCGAATTACGGTAAAATACAAGTCTTGTGTGTCTCTTTCCGGTATTGCTACACAACTTAATGTGCCGAAATCTACTGTTCAAAGCATAATTGCCAAGTTTAAGCTTACAGGATCAACTGCTAACCTCCCTCGTTCCGGACGCCCCACCAAAATTCCAGAGAGAACCAGGAGGAAGGTTCTCAGATAAGTTAGTAGGAACCCTCGTTTAACACGTAATGACGCACAGAAACTGGTAGGGGAAACTGCGGTTGAAGTAAGCACCTCTACAGTTACGAACTTGTTACGCTCTTCTGGGTTCAAAGCATGCCGCCCCCGGCATGGCCAGATGGATTAAGGCGTTCGACTCATAATCTGAGGGTCACGGGTTCGAATCCCGGTGGCACAAAACATGCTCGCCCTTTCAGCCGTGGGAGCGTTATAATGTGACGGTCAATCCCACTATTCGTTGGTAAAAGAGTAGCCCAAGAGTTGGCGGTGTGTGGTGATGACTAGCTGCCTTCCCTGTAGTCTTACACTGCTAAATTAGGGACGGCTGGCACAGATAGCTCTCGAGTAGCGTTGTGCGAAATTCAAAAACAAAGCATGCCGTTCTCATAGAACTCCATATTTAAAGCCTGTTTATTTAGAAGCATGATTGAAGTATGCAAGAAAGCATGTAGATAAACCCTTTACCTATTGGAAGAGTATTCTTTGGTTAGACGAGACTAAAATCGAACTTTTCGGCCAAAATGATGTTCGCAATATTTTCCGTAAGAAGGAGGAACGAAATCTTCCAAAGAACACCGTCCCTACAGTTTAACACGGAGGTCGCTCGATCATGCTATTGGGTTCCTTCAGCTCTTCTGGTGTAGGCAGCCTTCACCGCGTCAACGGAATCATGAAAAAAGAAGAGTACGTTGATATATTAGTCACTTATATCAAGAATGATGCTCGGAACGTGCGGCTTGGGCGTCGTTGGATCTTCCAGCACGAAAATGACCCTAAGCACACATCGAAATATGTGCAATTCTGGTTGCAGAGACACCATATAAGCGTTCTGGAGTGGCCACTGCAGTCACCCGATCTCAACCCAAATGAAAACGTTTGGCATGAGTTGAAGACCAGGGTTCATAAGCGTCATCCGATAAACTTGCAAGAGTTTGAGGCCTTCTGTAAAGAAGAATGGAAGAAAATACCAGTCGAGTATTGTCAAACGATCATGGAGGGCTATGAGGAGAGATTGTACCAAGTAATTCACCTGAAAGGCTACACAACTGACCATTAAAGTAAACGCATGAACACGTACTTATTGGTTTAAATCTAATATTTCTTCAAGAAAAAATATGAGATCGCATAAAGTCGTAATTATTCCTTTAAATCTAATATTTCTTCAACAGCTAAGGTTGAGGACACATAAAGACGAACTTATTAGTCTGAATCTAATATTTATTCAACAACTAAAGTTAAGGGCACATAATGACGTACTTATTGGTCTAAATCTAATATTTCTTCAACAACTAAAGTTAAGGACACTTAAAGACGTACTTATTGGTTTAAATCTAATATTTCTTTAAAAACAAAAGTTGAGATCGCATAAAGACGTACTTATTGGTTTAAATCTAATATTTCTTCAACAGTTAAGTTTAAGGGCACGTAAAGACGAACTTATTTGTCTGAATCTAATATTTCTTCAACAACTAAAGTTAAGGACACTTAAAGACGTACTTATTGGTCTGAATCTAATATTTCTTCAACAACTAAAGTTAAGGACACTTAAAGACGTACTTATTGGTCTGAATCTAATATTTCTTCAACAACTAAAGTTAAGGACACTTAAAGACGTACTTATTGGTATGAATCTACTATTTCTTCAACAACTAAAGTTAAGGGCACTTAAAGACGTAGTTATTGGTCTAAATACAATATTTTTTCAACAACTAAAGTTGAGGACACATAAAGAGGTGCTTAATGTTGTACATTTTTTCAAGTTTCATTAAATACTTCAAAGACACAAGATTTATGTACCCATAGAAGAAGTAAAAACACTGTTGTCCTAGTAACCGAAAGTTGTTTCCAACGCAGCTGAAGAATATTTAACAAAATAAGGCTTCTGTCGAACTTGATATACAAATAGCCATAATGTTTAAGGTTTTAAAAATACACTTGGACTATCTACGATTTAAATTTCAGAGAGTGTAAAAGTTACTTGAGGAAGAACTCATCAACTTAAAGGGCTTAGCCTTGTAGTTCTCTTCAAGTAACTTTTGTGCAACAACTGTGTTGAACAGTTATAGATATAATTACTAAATATGGAGAGGTGCGTATACCATTAGCCTTCACAGCTGTGAAACTAATCTACGGTTAGTTACGTACTAACGAAGCGCAATCTTCGATAAATATGAACTTAGCTTTTTTTAACTGTAGAATTATTCTTTAGATTGAAACCAAAGTCTTGTTCCCCATTGTCACAGCGGAATGTCTGCGGACTCCCATCGCTAGAAACGGGGTTTCGATATCCGTGGTGAGCAGAACACAAAAGCTCCATTATGTAGCTTTGTGCTTAATTCCAAAGAAACAAAACTAAATCTTGCAGTTAGTTCTTTATACGGAGACCACAACCTAATATTCAAATACTATTCATAATATTAATAAGAATATAAGATTAACAAAAGAAATATTAATAGCAAGAGTATATGCCAAGCTTGTTTACGATGTGTAGCGTATTTGCTCACTTACTATGAGTTAGCAATTGTTATACTATCGCGTCATGTTATCAGAGCTTTTTGGGTTTTCGTTGTAGCTGTTATTGAGTGTTATTGCATCAGGATGTTTATTATTACGTGTAATGTTCTAGATTTATGTCGCGATGTAAATACGCGTTGAAATATTATTATTTATACATAGATAAATGGTCACAATTTTTGAAGAGAAATGATCACAGACTGTATTGCGATAACAGAGCAGAGAATTGTTTGTTTGTTTTTGAATTTCGCACAAAGTTACTCGAGGGCTATCTGTGCTAGCCGTTCCTAATTTATCAGTGTAAGACTAGTGGGAAGGCAGCTAGTCATCACCACCCACCGCCAATCTTGGGCTACTCTTTTATCAACGAATAGTGGGATTGACCGTCACATTATAACGCCCCCACAGCTGACAGGGCGAGCATGTTTGGCGCGACGGGGATGCGAACCCGCGACCCTCAGATTACGAGTCGCATGACTTAACACGCTTGGCCATGCCGGGCCCAGAGGAGAGAAGAATACTTTGTCTTGTCAGTTGTGTTCTAAAGTAATTGCACGAACCCATGGGGTCTTTAATGAAAAAGACACAATTATTTAAATTTCTGGTTAGAACTGTGATAACCAACAGTGTATAGATGTTTGACTTGTTTTAATATATTATTATAAAACAAGTGGACTGCGTCGATGTTTGTTTAATGTTAAAATTTATTGTCAACAAGTCACAGACTTCTAGTGTAAAGAATCCAGTCTACAAAATCTGGCAGTAGAAAAATATAGACTGTGTAGAAAATGTCAAATAACACAAGGAACTGCGTTATAAGTATGAAAACACAATTTTTTAGATCACAAAAATAAGGAGTTCTACCAACCCCATCGAATTCCTCTGCACATGTGCGTAGTTATAATAACTGCTTTTTTTGTTCATTTCTATTTGTAAATGGAACTTCTTTTCAATCTATATGTTTGTAAGGAAAAGACGAGTTTCTTTTAAAATTAGGAAGTAGCTCTGTTTTTATTCTATTTAGGGTGTAACTAAAATGAATTGTATTTAGTTGTTAACTAAAAGTGGCAGTTTTATAATTGCATTATTTTTAAGCTTGTGTGAAGTTTTATTTATTAAGTTTAGTTTTTTAATTATTATTGTAAAACCACGTAAAGATCAATTTAAATTTTATTTTTAAACAAGTAATTTAAGTATAGGTTTAATCTATTCCCTCTCTCACTTGAAAGTATGAATACTGATTCAATGAACAATTATTGTCAGCTTTTCTTCATGTTCTCCCGCAGAAAACAGAAACAGTTTAAAGTTATAGTTGCTAAGTGATCTGATAAAGGATTTAAACTACACCTATATCCAAAGGTTGTGATGTTTTGCTGCTAAGCAAAAGCATCTTTGAGGTATGTTTACTCATACAACACACGCTTGCTAAACCAGATTCCACACTAATAGAGGCCTGAAAATATCTTGACATTTTGGTCTGGAGTGTTATCTCAGCGTCTGAAAGAATACTTTCCAGGTGTTTTGCAGGAACTTCTCCAACAGGTGTAGCTAGAACAAGTTTCTTTAGTTTATCTCAAGGACAATAGGCAAGAAAAGGTTTGGGATTAGAATAGGTATTGTGTCAAGCTAAAGGATTCAGAGTTTTGCAAATGATTTATTCTCGCAGCAAAAACATCAAATTAAGATTTAAGTAAGTATTATATTAGGTTAATCCAAATAGAGATTTTTTTCCTAAACGAACTGGTTTGTACATGAATATAATAAGATGAACTGTTAGACAAGTTGGCACTTATAAGACTAAAATAAAAAGACATTAAAGCTGATTCGAACATCTTGGATGAATGACTATGAAATAAAACTAATGTGTCGTTCAGACAATCTATTGATGCCTTAGGTCAAACGGGGCTTATTGAAACAGCAGTTGTTGATTAAAATGCAGCTCATGTTTCAGGCCATTCAGTATTCTCGTTGCATGACTAACGAACGCAATATCCTGGTAGCTAGTGGCGTCAGCAGTCTGTTGTAGTCCTCTTCTAAGTGGTTGTCACGTGATAGTTGATTAGTGCAGTCCGCGCTTCCTGTAATGAAAGTAATACCACCAATTTTATGAATGGAAAATGCACAATTAAGCAAATTTTGTTTTCCTTCTTTTTTATGGAAATACAGCGAAATAATTTTAGAAATGTATACGCAAAATTAAACAGGCAAATAACATCAACCACACTCACATGGGCAGCGACATTCAATAAATGCGATATTCAATTAGATCGTGTTTTCTCAATGGAAGGCTTAACTTACTACATTTTACCGCCAAAATCGCGAAATTTCACGTTAATCGACACTATTGTTTTGGAAGCATCTTGTCAAGCGTTTTTAATTTTTTTATTTAGTTTTTTACCAGTTGTTTAGATATATCGGGTAATTAAAAACTGTTATTTAAATTACTCAAGTCGGTAAAAATTACGTATTTACCACAGAATAAAAATATTATCTGACAACGGCTTCAAAATAGACGAAAATAATATTCGCAGAAACATGCTTTGGTCAAGGTTTTAAGTCAGTAGACTGGAAGTGACAGTTGTTTGCTAAGCTGCGAAATACGTTACTGACTGTTTTGTCTTCAATAAGTGCTCATTGTACAGCAAGGTAACCGAGCTACAAATGAGTGTTTGACTAGAAGCTTTATACCATCTATATATGTAAAAACGGCTGGTTTGGGTTGAGAAAATTTTTATATAGAGGAGCGAACAACGTTTCGACCTTCTTCGATCATCGTCAGGTTTACAAAGAAAGAAAGAGGGAACTGACCGATAGCTGACACATGTTTGAAGGAAGTTGTGTAACTGAGTGTAACTTTATACCATCTGGTGACGACAAACAACGAGCACTCAACTTCAAGCTTCTAACACACAAACGAAGACTTTATCTAATTAACACTGACTATAATCAGTGTTAAGTTGATTCTAACACTCTAGACTTCTTTTCATAACTAATCGATTTTTTGTGCTCGTGACAGCAATTACAAGTTTTTCTTTATTATATATATATATTTCCATATTTGTACTTTTATATCAAAGACCTCTACAGCTTTGGAGCATAAATTAAAATATAATAAAACTAACTCGTTTTCCAAATTCATGTGTTTTTTGTAGGTTATTTTTTCGGCAATGAATAATTTATATGTGTATTTCAACGTATTTCTTCAGAGTTCTCCAACCAGCGTAGTTCAGGATGATTAATAAGTAACGTTTGTTCAGGAGAGTTCTAGAAATAAGTAGCTCAGTAACTCTTTGGAACTTACAACAGTTTGGGAATGATGTAAACATTCATATTCTTAATCCCAAGTCGGGATTTCGTCAAAACAAGTAATATTTATAGGGTTTTTTTTTCAATCTCGTCACTAACCCTAGTGACGAAACAAAGTCGAAGCTGTCGCGATACCTGTTTTAGTGCCAATTAGACAGCTAACAAGATGTTGGCCGGGCATAAAAATGACCGTCGTGGACTTTCTGACCATCATTTTGCAATAAAAATGGTCATTACTTATGCTTTTTCCAGCTTTTATATCAAACAAAATCGTATTTTATGTTTTCAGTTCACAATTACATGAAATCATGATGGTCGAACCAGTTCAGTACTTCCCACTTCATGTTTCTGTTTAAAAATTGTTATTTATCCTGTTAACGTAAAATAATTTTTTTTTTTTTAATTTCGTGCAAAGCTACTCGAGGGCTATTTGCGCTAGACGTCCCAGTTTAGCAGTGTAAGACTAGAGGGAAAGCAGCTAGTCATCACCACTCAACGCCAACTCTTGGACTACTCTTTTTACCAATGAATAGTGGGATTGACCATCACATTATAACACCCTCACGACTAGAATGCGAACATGTTTGTTGCGACGTGGATTAGAACCCGCGACCCTCAGATTACGAGTCTCAAGCCTTAACCCACCTGGCTATGCCAGGCCTAATGTAAAATAAGTCATCTATTTTAGTCATCTAACTTCAGTGACTTGCGCTTTCTCAAAGCAGATTTTGGTTCGAATGATATTAAGTATTGTAGGATTGTACCCAACTTGTCTGTTGCGGTGTTGGTTTCTCAGTTCTGGCCTTTATACGCTAATGGAGAGGACGACATACAGCACTTTCGTCCTTCATACTTTATCAACAACAACAAATTAAGTATTGTTTTTCACCCACTAGTATTTTAAGTTTAAGGAGCTGATTCCTGTACCTCACTTTAAGCTGATCACGGAGGTTTTATAAAAGAAAGTGTTAAGATAAGAGACTGTGGAGCGCAGATAGCTCTCGTGTACCTTTACGCGAAATTCAAAAACAAAGAACAAAACAAACAGAGTATGAAACATTATTTCTACCCACAACACACGAGAACTTGCCCCACAAATTGAGAGTAGGGTAAGTTGGTAGCGCAATATTTTAAGATTAATTTTTTTATTTTTCCGATTTTGATTTTAACATTTTTAAGTGATGTGTTAACCCCACAGAGCTGAACATCTTATAGGTCTATTAATATCTGGTATTTAAGTAACACAATATTACTTGACGTCATGTGAAGGAAGCATTAATCGCTGTTTTACTGGAAGCCCTCATCGCCACTTCGCTCCAACAGCATTTTAGACTTCAATATAACAAGATAAAACATTATATACAAATTAATACCACACGGGCTTTCACCGGTTACCTAAATGAAACACTACTAACGTTATACAATGGAGTTTTATTAACTACTCGGATGAAACAAATTTGTACATTACAGAAAGACGTTCCAATGTCTACCTAAATATAGCATCATTCTTATAATTATTACAAAGAGTTCTATAGTTCACTTGAATGAGAACACCTGTTTCCTTTACATGACACAGGAAACAATAATTGTTTACCTCAATGAAATAGCATTTACCTTAATGCGACACAGCAAAGTTTCATTGTTTACCTGGATGAAACAATGTTTGCTATGTGTTGTGACACAGGATACTTCCATTTAGTTGTTCATGAGAATACTACTGTTCCACCAATAGAAACCATATTTTTATACACTAAATATTTTAATGTGAGTTTTATAGTTTTTTTTTTTGTGTGTCTCAAAACCCATGGGGATGTTGTGTTAAACTCTCTGTCTACGAAGTTGTTCATCACATAGTCGCCAAAAATAATAACGTTTCGTCTCCGTATACTTTGAAAAAAAGAAAAAGGAATGAAACGTCAAACACTGCGTCATACCCTTCACCCATAGATAATACTCTGAACCTTTTTTATGAATTTCAGTGTGATTTTTATGAGAAATATTACTGCTTGTGCAACATTTAAATTTTAATGACAATTCTATACCACCAGGTTTTCTTAGGAAACAAAATAATTTATGGGCTTTTCTCGCTCAATACATATATATGTATATATATCATAAATTTTGGTTATGTTCCTACTTCTTTGAAGTCGTATATTTTCTATCCTTAATGTTGATGAAGAAATTGATATTTGTAACAAGTTAAAGTAAACTCTACCTTTCACTTCCTACTTTCGATTACACAAGAGTGATTTGTTTTGTAAAACATGACATAAATACATCGACAAAAAAACTCGCTAACCATTACTCTTTGTCCTACAGACTTGGGGAGTAATTGGCTACTACATCTGTGGTCTCAATTTCCTTAGAACTATAACCTGCCAGGAGTCTCGAACTTTCAAAAGCCGCTTGCTTCGTTAGAAAACCCGATGAAAAGCCGGTTTTACACGTCTCTGCAGTTTAAAGTGTCATAAAGTCCCATGAAACAGCGCTTAGTGACTTCAGGCAACAAGCTGCAGGAATTATGTAATCTTCAACATCGTGTTAGTTGCTTTAGGAAAGGACTCTAAAAGATTCGTCAGCGTTACGAGTAAGCAGCGTTTACTGTAGAACAATGCTCAACCTCGATCGATGCTTACGGAACCCGATATAGCATTAAATACGGTAACGCCCCCTAGCGGGTTACGTGAAGCCTAATGTTCAGAGAGTTTCGTGGCTGACAGAACAGTTCGCGGCATCGTAGAGTGTATTGTTGGAATGGGAACGTGCACGTAAGAGAGTCTTCTGAACTGAAGTTGTCTGCGTCATTCTTGACACCAAGATCACGAAGAAGTCCAATGGCGTGATTTCTGATGAGGTGTCCGGCTGTCATAGCATTCACATGCGGCCAGACGATGGTGGGGGTTACTTTAGGCAGTGGAACTTCTACGGTATACTGAAAATTCAGCTCCCTCTAGCCTGTTGCTTTCAAGAAAGAAGCACGCTGTTTTCTTTTAGCTTTCAGACTGACAGCCTTAACACCTGTTGAGTTATGTCAAGTGAGTTGAAGTATATTTAAGAAAATCATTCTTTAAATGAATATAAGACTTTTATTACATCTGCAGTACGTCTCGTTTCTTAGGAGTTTTACTCACTATAATCTTTATAAATATACATTTAAGCAACAAGTGAATCCCAAGTCTCCACAACTGATTTCAAAACTCACTCGAATCAACCTTTTCTTCCTACTTGCCCGGCATGGCCAAGCGTGTTAAGGCGTGCAACTCGTAATCTGAGGGTCGTGCCAAACATGCTCGCCCTTTCAGGTGTGGAGGCGTTATAATGTGACGGTCAATCCCACTATTCGTTGGTAAAAGAGTAGCCCAAGAGTTGGCGGTGAGTGGTGATGACTAGCTGCCTTCCCTCTAGTCTTACACTGCTAAATTAGGGACGGCTAGCACAGATAGCCCTCGAGTAGCTTTGTGCGAAATTCAAAAAAAAAAAAAAACATTCTTCCTACTTATAAATAAGAATAGACCTTTCTACAGAAGCGATAGGAACACCTTTATTTTTCTGTTTTATTCTCAAAAGGTTCTCTGTTATTTTTTTTTTTTTATTTTTGTTAGTTGTGCCTAACACGAATATATATCCTGGTGTCAAAATATTCCTTTCTCTTCTCCTTTCTTCTCAAAGAACGAAGTTTATTCTTCTGGTTTTTGTTTTTAGTTAATGATAGTTTTCATAATTTTGATTTTCTGTTATTTTTTCCGCTAGAAACAAAACTTTTATATATTTTAAAGAAAAGAGAACCAAATATTTTACTTTTTCTCGTATCAAAAGTACCGTTAAAATCATGGTTGAAATATGAACAAGTGTATTTCGAGATAGTTAAAAATATGTTTAATGTTATGGTTCATTTTGATTTACCAATTTGTATTGTAACTCACGCGTAGGAAAGCACTTAAATTATTAATTTGAACATTGTTTTAAAGAAACAACCAATCACAGTTTTCCAAGCCCAAGTCTTCGTATTAGTGTGACTCTTTAATTATTAACATGAATAATGTTTTTAAATAACAACCAATTAATAGGTTTTCCAAAGCCCACGTCTTTGTATTAATGCGACTCTTAAATTACTAACTTGAACAATGTTTTTAAATAACAACCAATCATAGGTTTTTCAAAGCCCACGTCTCTGTGTTAGTGCGACTCTTAAATTACTAGCTTGAACAATGTTTTAAAGTAGCAACCAATCATAGGTTTTCCAAAACCACGTCTTTGTATTAGTGTGACTCTTAAATTATTAATTTGAAAAATGTTTTTAAATAACAACCAATCATAGGTTTTCCAAAGCCCACGTCTTTGTATTAGTGCGACTTATAAATTATTAACTTGAACAATGTTGTTAAATAACAACCAATCATAGGTTTTCAAAGCCTACGTCTTCTTATTAGAGTGTGACTTGGGCTATTCAGTATATTTATTGTACTCTAACCTAATTTTAAAAAGACTTATCAGGTGTAATCATAGTTCGATCAGAAACAAAGCTAGTTTAGCTGTTTATCAATTTATGAGTTTGATCTTATATATGTCAAGCAACCATGCTATAATACAATGATGTAGGCAAAGCAATATTTTCCTGGACTACTATAACCGTGATGACCTAGTGAGTTAACGCGTTCATGATACGTAAATATATCGCGCCTTTTCACTTACATTTATATAAAAGAAAACAAAAAAACAAACATACAAAATAAAACAAGAAAAGAGAGAAACATGAAAAAATTGCAAAGAAACCAGTTTCTTGTTGTTAGTAAACTTTGATAATTTATGTTCCGGAGTTCTTTCGAAAGTTGTTTAACCAAATAAATTAGAAATTTGTCCACTGAAATGTCTCTAACAATTTGCTACTGACTGGTTTCAATAATTACGTTTGTTCAGCAGTTAAACTGATAAACACGAAAAACTGAAAAAGTTAAAGTATATTCTATTCTGTTTCTTAGGTTACAAAAGTTTAAATATAGCTTTTCCAGTTTCTGTGTGTGCGTGTGTTTCTTATGGCAAAGCAATATCGGGTAGTTTGCTGCGTCCACAGAAGTGAATCGAACCCCACATTTTAGCGTTGTAAATTCGTAGACCGGCCGCAGCCCAGCGGGGGCCCAGTATACCGTATTCGGTTTCTTAGGTTACATTATGTTAAACTAAAGTAAAATGTCACTGGCGCGAGCGAGACAAGAGTTAAAAAAGAATGCTTTCTTGGAGACTCTTAGCACCTCTATTCAATTCTCCAATGAAGTGTTTTTCCCACGCTTTGTTTCTTGTTATAGTTTTACCAAACGTTTAACAATCTAGCGACATGCTTTAATGAGCTACTCGTGTCCATTGGAGACAAAACTGATTCGGTCATCATTAATTTTGTTTAATTTCAAGTTAAAGTAGAAACCAATACAAACACGTTTTTTACTTACATTTCATTGCAAACCATGTAAGCAACTTTAATTTAGTTTTAATCACAAACAAGAGAATTATACTAATAAATTCCATGAAATGCATGTCCATTTTTGTGTTCATTATGCTATTACCTGTATAATATTGAATTTGGTTCCTAGAAACACAAAATAATAATGGTAGACTAATATAGTATAAAATTACATTTCAAGTTTAATAAATCCCATTTCCTCCAGTTCTTTCCGTCTTCGTGATCACAACTCTGGGAAGTGTAAACGATACGTTCGGAACAAATGCGCTATTGATCTCAACTGAAGTATGTATTGGGTGTACGGGTAGTTGTTGCTGATTTATACAATTATCATTTTGCCATCCAACAACTGGGTTAAAATCTGGGAATCCTAATGTCAGTTTTGTGTACAGGTTAAATATATAAATCCTTAAACTACAAATGGTTAAACTCACTGGAAGGAAACTAGCATATTTAGTTTAAACGTTCACAACAAAATTTCTTTGCATTACTTCGAATTAAAATGTCTGCATTTCACAATTTGCACCACTGTAGCTATATTTGTTTACTTTGTAAAGGTTTTCTAACATTTAACCTTGCCGTCAATTAGTGGTCAAAATCGGTGTATTTAGTCGCTTTTTGTTTTGTGAAGACTTAAAATTATCGAAGATATGTTACATGTTATTTCAGGAAGGTTCACGCAGACTTATACATATATTTAGAATTTATATAGCAAAATAGTGCATTAACGTATGGAGGCATTACATAGCCTGTGGATAATAATAATAAACAGCGTAGGAAGATGTGAATAGGCTTTATCATGTGGAACTTACAAGTCAAATACCAAAAGGTGTTTTGTGGAATATCTGTTATCTCAATCCTTTTAAATAAACCAGAACACCGAAGGAGGATTTGCGAGGGTTCTATTATGTGGATTTTGTAGAGTACGTTGATAGGGAGAAGGAGGGTTTACAAAGGCTTCAAGGAAAGCTGATTACTTGTTTAGAAATGTAAATCCTTATGTGTCTCTAATAATCTAATACGTCTTACGTGTTTAGTTCACTAGTGTTGCTATATTGTATGGTCTAACACTGTGATTGAATTACAATACGTTAAAAATATGCACGCACGCTGATAAACCTTCAATTTTCCATCTAGAACGTTGGTCGGTAACTCTGTGAGAGTTATTTCCGTTTTAGCTGTTTTGTAAATCCACGTAGCCTTAATAATTAACACGAGGGAAAGAGAATTAATTAATATTTCTCGTTTCATGCTTTCAGAAATGTTTTAAGCACACACACAGTAATATAATACCGAAGATAATACTTTGAAACTCAAGCAAATGAGGTGCATTTAACACTATTTCGCAGAATATTTTGGTCACCGTCAGATGGAGCCACAGTCGTGTTAAGTAGGTGTTAGGATTTATTTGAAACGAATATGCAATCTACGAGTACATTACATCCTAAAATGTTTTATTCTACCGTATTATACGTTCAATCGTAAGTGATGTTACTGAAAAGGACCTGACAAACACCATGCATGTTGCTCGAATATTAAATTAATATGACTTTTAATAGTAGCGTTTTTTGGTTGTTGTTTTTTTTACTGAGTTGAACATCCTCGTTAGTACAGAATAAGAAACACTAAGCGGGAGTGCATTGTCACTCTGACCTAGTTATAAAGTAAAATTATTATCGTGGTCTGAACCTAAAAAAGCTTTCGCTTTAAAGTAAAATAATTAAAGTTGTTGTGTTGAATTAAACACAAAGCTCTACAATGGGCTATCTGTGTTCTGTTCACCACAGGTATCAAAACCTGGTTTTTTAGCGTTGTAAGTCCGCAGACATACCGCTGATCCACTGGGGGGGGGGAAATTAATATGAATATTCTGTTGTTTTGAGACAAAGAACGAAACGCATGCCGATAAAAAATATTATTTAATAAACTAACTTATAAGTGTTTTTATTTAGTAAACGAAATATTAGGATTGAAAGAACAGAATATAAATCGTTACCTAATGGTTGAAATAAATACGTACACGTGCGGTTGAATTTGAAGAACAGATATACGTATATTAGCATACTTTAAAGATTGGCTGGCATGGCTAGGTGGTTAAGGCGTTCGAATCCCCATCACACCAAAGATATTCGCCCCTTTCAGCTGTGTGGGCGTAATAATGTTACGGTTAATCCCACTATTCGTTGGTAAAAGAGTAGCCCAAGAGTTGGCGGTGGGTGGTGATGACTAACTGCCTTCACTCTAGTCTTACACTGCTAAATTATGGACGGCTAGCGGAGATACCCCTCATGTAGCTTTGCGCGAAATTCGAAACACAAAACTTTAAAAATAACTCTACTGAATCAAAATACTTATTATTTAAACAAAATATATATCTAAATAAACAGTCTACAAATATTTTCCATTAGGGCAACTATTTTTAATAAAAAAATCGATAAGATAGGTCATTTATTTGGGATGTATTTTTCAGTTAAACCGTATCTGTGAAATGGTTGTTTGAATTAGTCACTAAAGGAGTCATCTTACTCTGGGCAGATTGAAAGTGTTACCGTAGTTATGTATGTTTGACAGTTGAGAGTTTAAAAACCTCTAAAACTATCTACGATTGTCTACTTTGACCCTTGGCCTTAAAGTTCAGCTTTGACCATTCAAGCATATAGTGATTTAAGAACGGTTTCCTTTCACGTAGTATTGAAAAGTGTTCTGCTGATGTAGCAACACACACGTACACAAGCGATTGACGTCATATCATTTGTTGTTGTTTTTTACAATATTTTAAAATTATTTCGCGAAGCTACACAACAGATACTTGTACGCAACTGTGACTAATTTTTAACTGATAGACGAGAGACAAGGTGTTCAGTCAACAGCATCCACTATCAACATTTGGGTTTAATGAGATGTGACCGTCACTTTCACAGTGCACCTCCTGTTCAAAAATGCTTTGTCGCGGAAATCAAATTCACATCTGGTGTAGTTAAACAGTAGGGCACACCCTATCTTTTCTAACAATAAGGATGTTAGTAATTTGGTACCATATGAGTATTTGGCCCGGCATGGCCAGGTGGATTAAGGCGTTCGACTCGTAATCTGAGGAGCGCGGGTTCGATTCCGCGTCGCACGAAACATGCTCGCCTTTTCAGCCGTGGGGGCGTATAATGTTACGGTCAATCCCACTATTCGTTGGTAAAAGAGTAGCCCAAGAATTGGCGGTGGACGGTGATAAATAACTGTGTTCCCTCTAGTTTTACACTGCTATTTTAGGGACGGATAGCGCAGGTAGCCCTCGAGTAGCTTTGTGCGAAATTCAAAAAACAAACAAAATATGAGTATTTTCTAAAATAATCAACTTACAAATAATTATTTTTTATCGGTCGTGTATGAATAAGAAAAAAATTTGATAGTTCCTGTAACCTATAAATGAAAATATGTTTAGCAATAAAAGAAGCCACATTGTACTCATTTCTACTTGAGTACTGTTACCCTTGTTTATCATATATGCCACTCAGCTTCTCTTATTGTTTAGTGTTGTTTTATTAGTGCAAAATTGGCTATCTACACTCTGTCTATTGCAGGGAAATCAAACCTTGGATCTTACTATTGCAAATCCATTAAATTACTACTGATCCTCCGAGGGACTGGTCAATCTGAGTACACGTGCCTTATTTTAACTCTACGTTTCTCGTAAGTTAACTGTTTCAAACTTCTAACCGTTGTGTCTTCGCTAGATACCATTTTCTCTGCGTACAAATCTTATTTCTGAATACAGAAATTATACAATAGTTTATTGTCTATTGATATTATAAGTTTTAACACAGTATATTTTAATAGAGTACATTTAATTTGTTAGGAAGTGAAACGACGCAATAATTTTTCGTAGTTTATTTTAATAGCTGGAAAACGAGAAGAATTTCATTCTAGTTTGAAAATGTTTTCAATTAGACTTTGCGATAAAACTAGAGACGCCGCTCTTCTGCTCGAGCAAATAATGCATGAGCTCACAAAACCATATCGGCTGAAAGATTGATTTTATAGGTAGTTGTACTAGATTTTGATATTTTCAATATGAACATCTTATGCAACACATGAGCTAGATAGCACTACGAGTTAGGCATATCTATACCTAATTTAAAAATACACTCGTTGCTTATAAACACAGCAAAAACACAACTCGTAGTCTTTACGAAATTGACATAACACAAAAAACAACAGCCAGAATTATATATAAATGGTATACTACTCCAGATTGCCCCATCGGCAAAATTTTTAGGTCTGGCCTATGATTCAAAACTAACTTGGATCAATCATGTTAACGAAATTAAAAATAAAGTCTGACGAAGAACTAACTATGCTAGGAGTCTAACTGGTAAAAACAGTGGAGCATCTACAGACAACATACTAAAATCTATAAAACATATATTAGACCTGTAATAGATTATGCAGTTCCAGCATGGATAACTGTAAGCAATAAAATAATTAAAACCAAACTACAAACAATCCAAAACACACTCCTCAGAACTGCATACAGAGTTACAAGAACTATATCATCTCAGTTCATTCACAAATATTCGAACAAACCAACCGTACCAGATAGACTCCTACATAGTACAATAACAAGAATTGGATGAAAAACGAATTACTATGCGAACTAGACAGGTACCTCATACATGATGAAGCTAGTCCTAAATATCTCTCCTCAGTTAACTTATATTTTAAATATAAAAATAAATATAAATATATAAAATAATAATAATAAGTAATAATAATAAAGATATATATATATATATGTATGTATTAAACAATAAAAAAATGCCACCAACAAACTTGACATTCCACTGATAGAATAAAATAATCACTATATATGAGCCACAATACATGGACATTGCCCTGAAAAGGATCAAAATAATATTCATTTCTACAATTATAAATACCAATCCGTCAAGAACATAAGTACGGGGAGGAAGAAGAGGTCATAGAGAACCTGACCCTCCAAGGTATGAAATTTTCTTACCCAAACACCAACAGACATTCATTATGTATTCTTAATTGAATGGCAGAAATGACAGTTACGGTTATAACGCCCCCTGCTGGTCAAACTTCTACATACAATAAAGAAAAATAAAGAGTGGGTTGTGTAAGTTTAGACACTATGGAGATATAATAGCAAAATTTAAAGCCTCGTAAACTGTTTTCATGACAGATAATAGGTC
Source organism: Tachypleus tridentatus (assembly GCF_004210375.1). Classification (NCBI taxonomy): domain Eukaryota; kingdom Metazoa; phylum Arthropoda; class Merostomata; order Xiphosura; family Limulidae; genus Tachypleus; species Tachypleus tridentatus. The sequence continues at coordinate 70,935,368 of NC_134834.1, read as the reverse complement.
AGACAGAAATATCTAAAAGATCGTTCCCTCAAATGTAGTGGGTGGACGGCGTCCACCATCTATTGTAACAGTGATGTTTCTACAGATGTAAGTGCAGTTTAAGTTCAGGTCATGTCAAAGTTTGAACCTTCGACCCTCTGAGTTGCAGCCCAGTACTAACCACTGGACGGCTTCCAGCTCTTCTTTTATAAAGAACTCATTTCGTTAGCCTGACTATAATGATAAATTATTGTAGTAAGTTCCAAACTCCTAACGTTTAACACCAAGCGAATGAAGTTAATAAACTTAAAATATTACATGTGGATAACAGTGAAAGTTCCTATCATAAAAAAACATATCTAAATTTTGCATCACGTCTATGGGCCTTTGTACCCAACTTTACGAAACACATACTGGTCCCTGGATAGCACCAACACACACATATATGTATATTTATACTTGCCAGTGTCTTGCTTTCATCAAGGTTATCTGGTGGATGAAGCTGGCTGATGTTTTTATTATGAAGAAACGGATACCAAGTAACAGTTTCGCTGCTGTATTTCTTTGAAAAAAGAATTATGTACTTCTTTAAACTTCATTGATGTTTTGACGAAATTACCGTTGTTTTCTTCTTTTTATTATATCTGGAGAGTTTCTTTTATTTTTCTGTCATTTGGGAGGTTGAATTCAAGTTAACAAAGAAAATCCAATGTTAGAGCAAAACATGACAAAACTATCAGCGATTTTGAAAACTTGTCGAACGAAAATTTGACCGTATAAATATATTTTCTGATACGAAAACGTTGTTGTTTGAATTAAGCACAAAGCTACACAATGGCTATCTGAAAAAAAAAAAGACATACCGCTGAGCAATACGAAAAAAAAAACAATAACTAGAAAAACCTCGGCCAGTGTATTTATCGGTTATTTGTTTAAGGTGGTCCGAAAAATGAAATTGTTAACATTTTTCAACGTAAAATGTGCGAGTTCAGCAGAGATAGTTTCGATTTTTCCTGCTAGTATATGTGCTACGTATAGAACCCCAACAAGTAAGCACGTGCTTTGATTCAAAACACGTGTGCTAGTAATTTCAGTATCATTAACGCACTTGTTACTTTTCACGATATGTTATAGATGACTCTCAGCATCTTTGTATTAGTTTAGCCAATGAAATAAACGTCGAACTTTTAATCTCGGTAACGCATTAATATATAAATATTTTATTTCTGAATACAAACACAGGGGGAAAATGATAGGAAATGAAACTTATTAGTTATAAATTACATTTCCTAAATAACCTCAGAATCAAAGTATCTGTAAGTATAATAATTTATACTGATACCTACAAACCGTTTATCACTTAGTAACACGAATAACCCATGAGAGATTATTATTTTATTGTAACAAATTACAACATTGTTTAAACTGGCAGTCATGACTGATAACATTGCTGTAACTTATAGTCACAAATGATAACATTGTTTAAACGAGCAGTCATGACTGATAACATTGCTGTAGTTTATAGTCACAAACGATAACATCTCTTTACTTGTCAGTAACGAAAGGTAATGTCGCTGTATCTGATAATTAATGTGTAATAACACCGATTTACCTGCTAGTTTAACAGTTTCTTAAAGTGGTTAGCGTGTATGGCTTTAGATCATATTGTCCAAGGTTCAAATGACGATACGTTGCTGAACACGCTTCGCACTTTCTTTATGTAAGAGTGTCATAACTATGACATCCAATCTCGGTTGAGAGTAGCCGAATTATAGACGACATGCCTGGTGACGGACTGCATGCCCTTCATTTTATCAGCAGTTCAAATTTAGTCATAGTTTTGCTTGAACCTTAGGTGGTCTCCGCCCTAGACATTTAGCCCATGTGTCAGTAACGTGCCCCTCAAGTTGAAACTACAAGCATCAAGGTATTTAATATTCACTTACACTGAATCGAACGTACGAAGGTATAAAAAATTATGATAAAAATCGTGCAAGAATGTTTATGTTTTTTTGAGTTTCCGTAAGTATAAACTTCAACTCATAAAAGTGTATAAACTGCATTTCGTATGTGTGCCGTCCAGCCTAGATGATAAACTATAGTACAAAATTTGCAGCCCTGCGTGATTATATCATAAATCTTAGGCCTAACTTTTCATTCTATGAAATGCAAAAGTTTCCAAATTTCCCTCAAAATTGTACTCTATTACAGTTGTGACTTCATGTTACAGTGTCATTACTTGAAATAAAATCTGTGATTTAATGTTTTACATCATTATTTTGTGTAATTACTTATTTTACTTGGAAAAAAAAAAAAGCTAAGTGACATATTTACCGAAGTCGAGACGAGTCGACAACAGAAAAGAGCTTAGTCAAAATATACGGTCAATGTATGTAATCCAGATACAATTGGTTGAGTTGTTCCATTTCTTCATGACCGTATGTAAACGCTTTACCAAGATGACCAGTCTGGTCAGTTCTCGTGGATGAAACTTCAAAGATGGATCGTACTTTACTAGAACTTGTCCAGCAACCCTTTACGTTGACAAGTTACGAGTTTAACATAACTTGGTTTCTATAAGGCTTATCTGAGGCAAGACATTTTAATCCACTCTGTGCTTCGGTTATAATTAGCCTCCAATCAGGATGACCATTGAAACGCGAAATGTGTTTGGTACCGGTTTGAAATGACGCGTTCTATCGCACGCGTCGGTGATTGGGTAGAATGTGTTTACTTACTGAGAATGTTTTCCTGATTGTATTTGTAATTAGAGACAAGTCACATAATATAATTCATCATCTGATACATAGAAACGCTTTCTAAGATCATTTTTAATTATTTGAACAGAATTTCAGTATTATGGTGTTATAACAAGCGTTTTCCAGTATTGTTCGTGATAGGAAACCAGAAAATACAATGTGGAAAGCAGGATGTTATTTAGTGTAAAAATAGCCGATAATTCTTGTACAGTCACAAAGACATGATTAACAATAACAAAATATGGAGGTTTATTATTTAAACAATAATTGAAAGTTTAATAAATAACTTCTGCCCTCTGATAACATAGTGGAACCCCATACTGGCAAAGTGGTATGTCTGTGGACTTACAACGCTAAAAACCGAGTTTCGGTACCCGTGGTGCGCAGACCAAAGAGAGCACATGGTGTAGTTTTGGGCTTAACTTCAAACAAGAACACAGTATAATTATACTTCAGTGTTTACGACTGTTTTTTTTTTATGGATTCGTTTTCTTTCTGTTATTTAGGGTAACTGACCAAGACAAGCGTTTGGGCTGAGCTTTAGAAACATAATAGATACATGATATTTTTTTGGTAATATGAAATGCTTTGCATGTAAAGTGATATTCGAAATCGTAATTAACTTATTTAAGAAAGTATAGGTGGAATGTTTTAGGTCATCCAGTTTCCACACGTGGCATCGAACAAACATGTGTCCATTAGCAGTAGTCTTTGAACTCGTTAAACTCTGCTGCTAAGCTTCTTGAAACCATTGAATGAGCAACTCTTATAAAATTCACTACCACCAAAATGAACTTAATGATCAATAATCAAAACTACCTCCAAATAAGTGGCCTAAGTATGGGTAATCCCGTGTCACCAGTTCTGGCCAACGTTTGTATGACAAGCTCTCCGTTATACGAGAACCTTCTGATACAAGAACTGCCACTAATATTCCATCTGGGCTAAAGACCACTTGATTATAATGTCACTGTCTTCTTTAACTTTTTTTCCGTATTTTGAGTAAGCTCTTACATAATAGACATGCTTTATTAATTAGATCATAAAAACACCCCTCTGAGCCCCCCAGTGGCTCAGCGGTATGTTTGCGGATTTACAACGCTAAAAACCGGGTTTCGATACTCGTGGTGGGCAGAGCACAGATAGCCCATTGTGTAGCTTTGTGCTCAATTCAAAATACAACAAAACAGCCCTCTGACGGTTCAGAGGTAAGTCTGAAGGCTTACAATGCTAAAATTGGGATTTCGATACCCGTGGTAGGCAGAGCACAGATAGCCCTTTGTGCACAACAAAACAAGCAGACTAACGTAAGCAAATTATCGCTTTCGAATTCTACCGACTTTTTTTTTCTCCACCTGTTATAAGATATGTTGGTTTATTGTTAAAAACCTCGGTATCTAAACCCGGTTTTTAGTGTTATAAGACTTCAGACTTACCGCTAAGCCAGAGTTATTGGAAACCAGATATATAATCAACAAATTTAGAAAACATTAGATCACAATTTACTGTTCGAGACTTTGTTGTTAAAACCACTCATTTAGCATGAATAAAATCAGCAAACAATTTAATTACGTGAACACATTGTTTAATTTCTGTGGTGCATTTTGCAATTATAAGGTAGTATATTTCATGCAATAGTTACAAGACCCTTTAGTTTATTTCTATACTCCAACTGCTTGAAGTTATACATTGTCGAAACATTTCATAGTTAAACATTTAACCATTTTAAAACATAAAACATTGGTGGGACGGGGATTCGAACCCGCGACCTTCAGATTACGAGTCGAACGTCTTAACCCACCATGACTGAATGCTTATTAAATCTTTTTCTTTAGAGAACTGGGAGCTGGTCACTGCGCCTCCTTTATGGACGGTAGTTTTGAGTTCATAATGCATAAAAGGGATGGAACCAGTTTGTATTCGTTCAAAACTTCTGAAAGAAGGAAGGACATCCTTCAGAAGAATTGACATTGAAATCTAATCAGTGTTTTTCCACTTTTATTTAATATCGTAAGTTGTGTAGTAGTTTGAGACCCGTATCACTAATTAGTTTGTTTTTTTGTTTTTATGACTTTCGCGCAAAGCTACTCGCGGGCTATCAAAATTAGCCGTTCCTAATTTTGCGGTGTAAGACAAGATGGAAGGCAGCTAGTCATCACCACCCACCGCCAACTCTTTTACCAACGAATAGTGGGATTGATCGTAACATTATAATGCCCCCACGGCTCAAATGTTTGGTGGGACGGGTATTCGAACCCGCGACCCTCAGATTACGAGTCGAACGTCTTAACCCACCTGGCCATGCCGGGCCCATTAATTAGTAAGAAATTGTTTATTTGGATTCGTGTAAACTTTAATATATTAGAGTCTCAGTCCATATCTAGATACACGCACACATCTAATACGAAGGCTGTATTACAGAAATATGATCCAAACTTTTAAAATTTGCAGTTATTTGTTATAGAACAAGAACAACACAAAACTGCACATCACAAAAGGAACTGTTAGACAAAGGGTATTAAAATGATGTGTAAAGCAATTTGTGGGAAAGAGTAAATTTATGAATGAAGATATAAGGTTAAAACTTAATGGCTTATGACGTTAGGACACATTGATGATAAAGTAACATGTGCATACACATATACGTTAAAAGTGCTTAATTTGTAAAAACACTTTGAAGGAGAATATTTTTCATTAATTTTCAAAAGAATTTTCAAATATATTTAGCACTTAAATTATAATAATTATCACCCCAATTTGTTTAGAGGCGGGATTTCGCCTGTTCATATATTTTGTATAATTATGTATTTCAAAAGATTAGTACCCGTTAATAAAGCTGCACGGCGTGTTATGTGTTTAGGAAATGAACAATGTGTACACCATCACATGAAAACGATAATTTATTCATTTATCGTGACAGTTGTAGCTTCGGATAAGATTAAATTTAACGAAGTTCCATGTGACTAACGGAATTTAAACATGAACATTTGGTGGTTACAGTTGTTGCTCGTTTGTCATTAGGCACGCGGCTACACAGACGGCTATCTATACACTACCCACCACGAGTATCGAAACCCGGGTTCTACCAATGAGTGCGCATGCGGCTGAAATTGACTGTTTATAAGAAAGGGAGTATTTTTAGCAAGAGGCCACGTAATGTCTGAAAGAAACACTGTATAAATAAAAAATAATAGATACCACGTGGTTACTGAAACTGATTTTTATTGAGGGACAACGGTCCGTCTGCAATATTACAAAGCTAAAATCCGGGATTTGATTACCGAGACGGACACAATAGGTAGTTCAATTTGGCTTTGCCACAAACAAAAAAAATACCGTGTGTGTGCTTTTGAATTTTGCGCAAAGTTACACGAAGCCTATCTGCGCTAGCCGTCCCTAATTTAGCAGCGTAAGACTAGAGGGAAGGCAGCTAGTCATCACCACTCATTGCCAATTCTTGGGCTACTCTTTTACCAACGAGTAATGGAAATGACCGTCACATTATAACGCCCTCAGTGCTGAAAGGGCGAGAATGTTTGATGGGATGCAAAGTGGAATCCGTGCCCTTCATATCGAGAGTCAAGAACCCTATCCACATGGCCATGCCAGGCCAACAAACACTGAAAGTGATATTGTGCAAAAAAAACACACCAAAAAAGTCACAGTAATTGCCACGTAGGGACTGAAGGTGATACTATATAAACAGTAATATCAACATTTTAATTATATCTAATTTTCACTTCATAGCTTAAAAGTGGTATAATTAATAAAGTATGAGATATCATTAGAATAAAAGATCCTACGGTGTGTAAAATTGACACTTGTAAATAAAGGTGTATTAGTGACGATTAGAATTAGTGACTAAATATTAACTGTAAGTATCCTGAATAGAAAAAAAAATGTTTATTAGATTTACGAAGGGTCCCTGTACAAGCAACGGCGTATAATAGATGAAAATCATGTATAATATATTAATAGATAATAAAATTATTCTAATATATATTACCTTATGTATATATGTTCAGGATTAGGAACCATGATCTTTAATTTGTGGAATTTATTTTTAAAAATATGTTTTAATATGTAATAGCATTAAAAAATTTATTATATGTATAATACTATACGTTTGTGTAAACTTACGAGTACAAGAGGGTTTCTGGTTTATTATTTATTACTACGTGCTTGACGAGTCAATATTACATCTTATCGTCTGTGTGTTTTAGTAAATAAAATACATTCAGGTAAAAACCTCCCTTTTATGAGGAGCTTTGAGGCGTGACTGAATTTGAAACTACATAGCAGAGAATAATCTTACATAGAAATGCAGTTGTTCGATCCCTGTTTATTATTATTTTCATTATGTGCTTTTGTCAAAACTCGAAAAATATCAAAATCTCCTTCGTATATTCCTAATATGGTGTCTTGGTTATCATATCCAAGTAGGAATCAAAGGTTCCTAATGTGGTGTCTTGATTATCATATCCAAGTAGGAATCAGAGGTTCCTAATGTGGTGTCTTGGTTATCATATCCAAGTAGGAATCAGAGGTTCCTAATATGGTGTCTTGGTTATCATATCCAAGTAGGAATCAGAGGTTCCTAATGTGGTGTCTTGATTATCATATCCAAGTAGGAATCAGAGGTTCCTAATATGGTGTCTTGGTTATCATATCCAAGTAGGAATCAGAGGTTCCTAATGTGGTGTCTTGATTATCATATCCAAGTAGGAATCAGAGGTTCCTAATGTGGTGTCTTGATTATCATATCCAAGTAGGAATCAGAGGTTCCTAATGTGGTGTCTTGGTTATCATATCCAAGTAGGAATCAGAGGTTCCTAATATGGTGTCTTGGTTATCATATCCAAGTAGGAATCAAAGGTTCCTAATGTGGTGTCTTGATTATCATATCCAAGTAGGAATCAGAGGTTCCTAATGTGGTGTCTTGGTTATCATATCCAAGTAGGAATCAGAGGTTCCTAATGTGGTGTCTTGGTTATCATATCCAAGTAGGAATCAGAGGTTCCTAATATGGTGTCTTGGTTATCATATCCAAGTAGGAATCAGAGGTTCCTAATGTGGTGTCTTAATTATCATATCCAAGTAGGAATCAGAGGTTTCTAATATGGTGTCTTGGTTATCATATCCAAGTAGGAATCAGAGGTTCCTAATGTGGTGTCTTGATTATCATATCCAAGTAGGAATCAGAGGTTCCTAATATGGTGTCTTGGTTATCACATCCAAGTAGGAATTGAGGTTCCTAATGTGGTGTCTTGGTTATCATATCCAAGTAGGAATCAGAGGTTTTTGTGTTCGAAATATAATACTAGCAAACATGATTCGTTCTTTCATCTGTGGATGCATTATAAGAGTGAAAGTCAATCCCACTAATCAGTTATACATGTAGCCACTTCAGTTGGCAGGTTCTGTGTTTGGGTCTGCAGTTCAAAAATATGGGGAGCTATATATGAACCATGGAGGTCTTTGACCAGTAGTTTAGTTCATTGCGTTTATAACATATTATAAACGAACGCTTTGAAATAAAATACTTAAAGTTTGGCACATAAATTGTGTGACATTCTAGTGTAAAATTCCCATTTGTTTAGCAACCAGTATCATAACATACAACTGTATATACTATTGAAAGTGTACATAAACACAATATAAAGCGGAAAGTGTAAACTACCGGAAAAACATTTATTTGATTCTGTTATTTTTTTTCATAAAACCAGAGAAACTGGCGTCATTACATTACGTATGAAAGAAACTGACAAAGTATTATTAAGTTCTGGCAAAACGGAAACTCGTCAGGGAGACTGTAATCACGTATACCACTAAATTAATTTATTTTCACTGAAAACCTATTGTTCAATTTGCAGGACTGGTGGTATGTAGACAGCTAATTTTAGAGGATTTACACACGCCACAGGGGACTGCACATCTTTCTCAAAAAAAAAAACAACTCAAACGCTACAAAGAATTAATGCGGTAAGAAAACAGAAATGTACTGAAGAAATTCGCTCGTGAGTAAATCAACAAACTAAACATACGAAAAGTATATAGTTGTAAGATAAGCTTTTAGTATTACCAGAATTTCCATCACCTGTAAAAAAAAGTATGTGTAAAAACTTGTAAATATGTTGTGCCTGTAAAAGTAAATAGAATAAATATTTTACATAGTAGTGACTCATTTTTTAGAAAATGTCTAATAATACCTTACAAAGGGAAGCTCACCTAATGCTAATAGTAATACTTTCTCATCTACCTAAAACTCAGATTATTTTGCTTCACATAATGGAAATATTGAAACCTTTAGTATTTCCGAATGGTATGCTTTTGGAACAACGATTTGATAAACTGCAGCCGTATCCTCTGAAGCTGGTACATTTGGCGGACTCCATTTTTGAAAAAAATAACCATTTGGAACTTTCTCCAGTTCATTCTTTGGGAGTACATATTTAAATAGTGAGAAGACTTACAGACCCTTTTTTTGATCAGCAACAGTGATTAGCTCGCTACCCATTTGGATTCAGCAACAACTTTTCCCCTAGCCAGACCGTTTCACAACAATAAAGATACATCTTTAATTGCAAATAAGGTCTTCCTCCAACCACAACTGGTCTGATGTTTAAAAAAATGGTATGAAGAGGAACATTATCAAAACCACCCTCAATAATCTAAACAATAACAAATTCTCTAGTAACAGAACTCAAATTTAAAGACAATATACCTCCTAAGAACAATGAGTCGCCCCAGTAAAACGTAAAAATATGTTTGATTGTTTTGAATTTTGCGCAAAGCTGCACGAGGGGCTATCTGCGCCAACAGTCTCTATAGTCATCACCACCCACCGCCAACTGTTGGGCTTCTCTTTAACAATGAATAGTGGAATCGACCTTAATATAATAACGCCCCCGGCGGAAAGAACGCGCATATTTGGTGGGATAGGGATTCGAACCCGCGACTTCCCGATTGCGAGTCAAGCGTCCTAATAACTTGGCCACACATAAATACGTATAGGTAAGGGACTGAGCAGTATTATTTGTCAAAGACATAGAACTAACAGAAATAGAAGGTGTAACTTTCTCCCTAACTCCATCAGCCATTTTATCAATGGCCAAATCAACAGCATCGACTCATACGGTGAAACTACGCCCATAAGTGGACACAAACGCATTGATTGTTGCCTTCCTTTCTTTCTTCTTTTTCTATATTTATTGATAAACTAAACACATTCTTTTTATGTTAGATCTCTGAATAATAAGTTTCGTGATTTTTTTCTCCACTTGCTGGATTTTCCACAGCATCAAAATTTCGAACTTACTTCATATACTATACGAGATTCGTATAGTAATGCTAACAGAGAATTGACCTACTATATAAACTTTTGATGCAAGGGAACTGTATTTCAGCATGCCATTCCAACATAGCGAATAAAACTTATGTGGACACGTTGATGGATTTTATTTTTCATAAAGTCACCGGTATTATTCAGCAGCTCTAATTAAAGTAGATAATGGAGTTAGTGGAAAGTTCTCGTGTAATCCTCGATAAGCGTATTTTAATTTGAACCTATCTCAAGAATATCAACTATTATAACTACTATATTAGTTAACACCCCTCCCCTTAAAAACAGAAACACTGTGCCCCCGTATTACGATAATAATATCTTAATTTTCATTCACAGATTTTATTTTATTAAAGCTTGTGTTTTCAAATGTATCTTGTATGTTTATTTTTCAAAATATAATAGTGACCTGGTCGTTTTTTACTTTTAGTAACGAATATACTTATATCATTAAATTTAAAGATCACTTCGAACGTTTTGTAATCATCATTTGACCTACAATCAAGTGCTGATTATATTTTCTGACCTGGAGCAAAGTATTTGTGACGTGTTGTGACCTAATATTTATTATTGGATATTTGTCTTTGATTTAGAATCAAGTGCTGAGTCAGACGTTGGTGGTAGTTTTTGATTTAATGTTCTAAAACTACTCAATAAAATAATAGTTAAATACTAAGTTACAGCGATATAGTTTTATTGACTTTATTTAAGTCGAATAATTTTTATATTTTATTTAAATTCCTGTGTTGATTGTGTTTTATAACAAATGTCAAGTATTCCTTCATCCGTAAATCTCTTATAAGAACTTTTAGCATTTTAATGACTTGTATTAACTGAATAACATTGATTGCAGAGAGAAGTTTTGATACGATTCATAAAGACGTTTGAGGAAGCAATAATGATCACGTTTCTTTTTATTTAAATCTTGAAAACGTTATATTCCTTCACATACACACACAAAAGAGTCAAACGCTGTAATTTAGTAATTTAACGAGATCAGATTTAAAGGACATCCGGAAATTTTCTATTACATGATAGAATGTGATTGAGCCAATAAACATAAGGGCCCGGTATGGCCAAGCGTCTTAAGGCGTTCGACTCCCGGTCGCACCAAACATCCTCGCCCTTTCAGCTGTGAGGGTATTATAATGTGACGGTCAATCCCATTATTCGTTGGTAAAAGAGTAGCCCAAGAGTTGGCGGTAGCTGATGATGACTAGCTGTCTTCCCTCTAGTCTTACACTGCTACATTAGGGACGGCTAGCGCAGATAGCTTTGCGCGAAATTAAAAGAAACAGACAATAAACATAAATTATCGAACTTAAGGAAAAGTAGTGAATTATTATAATCGCTAATAGCTTCAAGGAAAAAGTGGCCAATTTTAAAGAGTATTATCAAATGGTAAATTCCTTTTTTATCATTAATTTTTACATGTTTTTTATTACCGCCTCGTGCGATTAACGAATGTGGTAATCGCAAGATTTGAAGGTAGTCTTTGAACTATTTTACTGTCAAGAAGAAATAGGAATGTTTTGCTCTTGTTGCTATAAGCAGTCAACTATGCACTTTCATTAAACTGACTCTTCTGAACCTGAAGGCATTAGTTGGATCGTTATTTTGAAAGAAGTATCTCGGATATCAAACAGCGCTCCACTTTTGAACCTATGCTGTGAAATACCCTCGGGGTGTGAAAAGCGCGTAAAACTATTTTAATAATGTAATGGTGTTTTCTCGTTTGGGCAATAGCTAAAGAGAAAGAGCGTACAGATTATAGAAAACATGTTCTGAATTTTTTGTGGTTTCTTACTGTTTGCCCCAATTTCTGTGATTCTTGTTTCAAAATACTGCGATATAACCTGCAGTTGTTTTTCTTTTGTGTGTGTATGTGCAAAATATGCAATTTTATAACCGATGAACTAACTAACTTTGAGAATAATGTCTTTACACACACTTAAATGTAGCATTTAACCCAAGAATCAACGGTAATGTTAACAATCTTTTTTTTATTTATTTCATACTTTCAGGTTCCACGTTTCAGGCTAAACCTAAATACAGGCGACAATGATGTTAAAGGTTTCAAAGAAAAAAAAAGGTTAAAATTTTTTAAATCCATCCTGCTTCAGAACCCCTAAAACCGAAATAAGCTTCATGTGAAAATGAGAATGTTGAATAGAATATTACTATTGCTACTTGGCTTATCTTTAATTTCTCTAGTTTTCATTGGAAGGTGTGGATTAAAACTAGAAGAAGAGTTGCGTGCGGCAGAGCTGTCATCACCAGGTTCCGGTTACAGCTCTCCAAGTCATTATTTGGATCTACTACAACAGCAGGAAGAAAAGAATAAACGTAAAATTCAACAACTCCAAGAAAAAATCCAAGAACTTCACAGGAAACTCGTTGAAATCGAAGAAGGCGTTGAACCAACGACTTTGAACATTAAATCCACCAAAGATTCAACATTTTCAGAAGCAGGATGTGTGGATTACATCCAAAAGCAGCTGAACACTGCTGAATTGAAACATGGACTTCCCTTGAATAATGAGTATGAGGTTATTCCATTCAATCACTTTACATTCAGTCGACTTTATCCCGTAGAACTAGGGCTAGGGAAGCGAGTAGTGGAGAAGCCAATAGGGTTCCGGAGAAAAGACCTTTTGGAAATATTTGTTCGTGCTTTAGAGGTAATCAACAAGGAGCGACATGGGAAAGATCGTTGCACAGTGGATGATTTTGTCGAGGGAGCATACAGGAACGATCCTTCAACTGGTTCACAATACGAGCTATATTTCAAAGAGAAAAACAGCACGCATTCCTATCATAAAGTCACGCTAATGCGACCCTTTGGACCCATCCAAACAATCTCAAAAGAGATTGTCCGTACGTCAAAGGAACTTATAAACTTGATTTTACCTCTGTCAGGCAGGATTGATAAATTTCGTAGTTTTATGGAGAAATTTGTCAAAGTTGGAATTAAACTAGATAAAAGGATTTTTTTGACTGTGGTCTATTTCGGCGAAGATGGCCTTCAAGACGTCAGGATAATTCTTACCAAAATTTCTCGCGAAAATCACTTTCGAAATATAAAATTACTAACCCTAAACGAAACCTTTTCACGAGGCAAAGGACTTCAAGTTGGAGCACATCATTGGAATCGTGCCAATGATGTGATACTCTTCATGTGTGACGTAGACATTGTGTTCTCAAGCAAATTTCTCGAACGATGTAGGTTCAATACAATACCGGGTAAAAAGGTCTACTATCCAATAATATTTAGCTTATACAACCCTAATATTGTTTATTCTTTGCAAGGTAAAGACATCCCAACGGAGAGTGAACAGCTTGTAATCTCGCGTGATACGGGATTTTGGCGAGACTTTGGTTTTGGAATGACTTGCCAATATCGAAGCGATTTCATAAATATCAAAGGTTTCGATGAAGATATAATTGGTTGGGGTGGTGAAGATGTCATGCTCTACCGGAAATATGTAAGAAGTCCCTTGACTGTGGTGCGTGCAACTGATCCTGGAATATTCCATATCTGGCACGAAAAAACTTGTGATCCAAATCTGGCTGTAGAGCAATACAGAGCATGTTTACGATCCCGTGCTCTTAATGAAGCATCTCACGCTCAACTGGGACTTCTAGCGTTTGGGGACGAGCTGAAACAGCATCAGAAGAAGAAGGAAGCAGAGAATCCATCTTCTGTTGCAGCTACTTCAGAAATACTCGAAGAGAAAGACGAGGAAAAATATGAAAGAAATGCTTATTGAAATTTTTGTCACTTTGATTAAACAGATCGAAACTTCAGACCACGTCTGCTATGAAGTTTTCATTTCGTGAAGTTGGTTTATTCCTTTGTTTTTCTATATTTCTCTTTACCACAGATTCCTTTGGGGTGAGGAAAACTTGTTTATAACTTAGTAACCAAACTCCTCTAAAGACTGAGTGGTTCGAGGTATTGTATTTTAATAAAGAATATTTAATTCACATGGTAGAGAGAACGAATAGGTGTTAAATAAAAATTCAGGAGACTAAACTATCTGAATAACACTATAAACACATAAACATCTTCATTCAACGTTGAACATTAAAGTATTAACAGCTCACTTTAGAAACGGCAAATCAGATTAAAACAACTGAACAGAAAATGAATGGTTCAGTTAAGATAAAACTGTATTATGTTTAAAACTGATCTTAGAGAACTGGTTTAAAAACCATGCACAAACACTTAATTGCTGAAAGACAAAAATAGAATTGTTCTTTTAACAAAATCGACAATCTCCTCGACAACTGAGATATGTGTGTGTTCCACTAGTCAGGGGACCGTATTTTTTAATGTAAAGAAACTTTTACAAGAAATACTCTAGTCCTTTCTTTAACTGCATGGTCAGAAAATCATGCTGCCAATTATAATTCAGAATACGGAAAAGATGAGAGATGTTGTTACACCGTACAATTCGACAAAAAGTAAGACTAGCACACATGAATAAGAAACTTTTGTTTCCGTGACAGTTATAGGAACCAGGAATTTAAGATATAGATAAATAACTAAATATGCCTATCCTATAAATTACAGATATGTGATGATAAGGTCGCGACAGAAGTAATGTTAAGATGTTTCCTTAAAATTATGAACCATAAAATTATAGAACACGAATTCATGAGAAAACTGATTGTAAATATCTGATATAAAGTTTGTGAGACGACCATTCGTTCTTTGCTATCATTTTTAATTCTTTGTTTCCTTTTACAAAACACTTTACTTAAGTATTTTTAAGTAACTGACATTTGACTTCTTTATTTCTCTGAAAACTTTACCAACTTTTATTTACATGTTAACTTGTATGCCAAAAAAATCTACGAAACGCAAAAAGACTTGACAATTCAAACTTAAATTAATGGACCTAAACTTAAGGTACAGATCTTAATTAAACAGAGCGCATGCCAAAGTGAAATCTAGTCTTCCAAATGTACATTATGATGTGTTCTTTGTAGTGAGTGTCGTAGATTAGATTATACTTTGTCTTTTACTGTCGGTTAACGAATTCTATTGGAGAGCTTAGAAATGTTGAGAGTACGAGTTCTGTTGTGTGCTTCAAGATTTAAAATAGCCATTATCATCAGAGACTTTGATCTCAATGAAAGCACCCGAAATGCATGAACATGTGAATTTGTATAAAAGCAACGACAAGACTTAAGAAATTAGACCAAACAGTCTTTGGATAATGAAACTTCAATACTAAACAAGTTGGTGTTAGATTTTTGTATTAAAATACTTAATACAGATCCAAGGTTTATATCCTAAAATATTCTATATAAAGATTGTTGTTAGGTAGGCCTATACTTGTGAGCATAAGCTCCCTCGTGTATTATAATAGTGATGCCTGAAGGTTAGTGCAATCTGGAATAGACAAATGGTTTACATTTTAGAATGACAGTGGAACTAACTAATGGAAGGGTTAAAGGTTAAGGACTAGCATATACTAGTTTATAATGATTGACTTGTGTTACTGGATCACTGTTTAACTGAGCAGTTAAAACTTCAATGTAAAAAGGACTAGGAAACGGAACACTTAAACCTTCAGTGTTAAGGGTGATAAATAACGGAACAGTTAAATTTGAATGTTAAGGGGTCTAGATAATAGAGCAGTTAAAGCTTCGGTTTTAAAGCATCTTGAGTAACGGAACAGATAAATTTTTAAAATTAGCTTAGGAGGATGTTTAGGAGTAGTTAAACCAAACTGTGTTTTTTCTTAACCCTCAGAGATCAACCATAGACATTACTAAGGATATTTGATTATGATGGTAACGTTGTTCAGTTATACAGATTAATAACTACAATTAATACCCTATACAGTCAATAATGGGAAAAAAAATTCAGATTTCAAAACGTAGACGTAAAGGGAAAGCATTAGCTATTTCCAAACCATTCTACTATTTACAATTTATTCATATTTGAGTGAATAACATGTATGCATTAAATAAGTGTCTAAAAATCATTCGCTGTTTATGTAATAATTATAAAAAAAAGTTTAATATACCTAATGAATTTATAAACGATTAACTTTTAGAGTTTCCACGAATTAACTCAGCAATGTCGATATTTAGTAAGGCCAAATAGTCTAAAGAGGTCGCTTCAATCGTGATTGTTAACATAAAATATCGTAATTCTCCAAAGTATTTTAAGTGAGAATAAAACAGTTTTTGTAGTTGCATTCTAAAAACAAAACAACAGTCATTGATATAGTTATAGAACACAGTCGAGCAGCTTGTGATGTGTTAAAGACAAGACTAGTAAAGGTGTTAGGATACAGCAGGATGAATTAACACTTGATGCTCTAGAGAAGGAAATATTTTCATTCCGAAGCTTGTATACAAAGTTCATTGATGATAGTGGCTTCTTGTACTCACCTCGTAGTAAATCACATGTCTGTACTGGTTGTTTCTAAAACATGAGTTGTATGTATTCTAAAGTAAATATCTAACGGTATTTTTTTTCTTTAATTTTACAAACCTATAAATGTTGTTACGTAACAATTTTCAGTGTTTTTAAAAGACATGAAATTAACATTATTTAATTTATAATAATCTATGAAACCGAAACAACAAAGTTTCTAAACTAACTTTAACTAGTAGTAAATTTTCCGATAGGTTTCATAATTCATGTTTGATCATGATTTTCATGAACCTCTCCGAGTTACAACTTTATTTCGATTGGGTGAATACATTTCCTAAAACAAACAAATATTCCAGCTTTGCAAGTATTTGTTCTTTTACACTGGGAGTGACTTTATTTGTAGTAAATTATATAGCTGAATTTAGATGTGAATAAAATGCGTAATATCTCATTTGTTTTGTGTTGTTTTTGACCAACAGGTGGACTATAATCTTATTAAAAGCTTATTTTGTTTTTTGAATTTCACGCAAAGCTACATGAGGGCTATCTCCGTTAGCCGTCCCTAATTTAACAGTGTAAGACTAGAGGGAAGGCAGCTAGTCATCACCACCCACCGCCAACTCTTGGGCTACTCTTTTACCAACAAATAGTGGGATTGACCGTCACATTATAACGCCCCACGCCTGAAATGGCGAGCATGTTTGGTGCGACGGGATTCGCACCCGTAACCCTCGGAGTACGAGTCGCACGCCTTAACCCACCCGACCATGCCGGGCGAGGATTAACTAGAAAAACTACACTAGTCAAAGAAAAGTATTTGATGAGGACTTTCTGTGAATTCATAAACATTAACTATAAACAGCTTTCATATTAGAAGACGCTAAAGAAAGAATCCAAAAAAAAATCATAACTCACAAAAGTGTTTTATACACTTCTTTAAATTATACTGGTAATAAGAAACATGATTTACTCGTATAATATGAGGTAAATTTCTCAAAAATTCCTTCTATCTTCCAAAGCTTTGTTTCAAACCATCACGATGTATGTTATTCTGTAGTAATGTATTTATAAATAATGGTTTAAATGTTCATACTGTATGTTTAGAGAACGTTCACATTTTTTACCTGGTAAAAATGCTTCCCTGTTCTTTGTCACGGTGTTAGTATATTTTTGTTTAACAGTTAATATGCCAGGATGGGAAATCACGGGATTCTGGGTTAATTACTGGAGAAACAGAACACACTTCAGTCTTTGGAGTCGTGGGTAATTTATAAATGAAACGGTCATATCCCAATATATGATCAGACAGGAGTAATTCAAGAGGTGGCAGTGAGTCCAGTTAGCCATCAAAAAGATATATTCTATATATGCTATATAATCTACGAATTCAAACTTTGTTGGTAAATATTACTAAGAGATGGCTGTGGATGGTGTTGAATACCTGCAGTCTTTCTGGTCTATCACTTCAAAATAAAATACTGCTAGCACAGATAGCCTAGAGTAGATAACATTATGCTCTTTCTCCCTCATAGGTCTTATTCTATATGGGCAGAAATAGATAGAAACCACTAATGAAAACTTTTGAACACACGATAGTTTTGTTTAAGATATGATTTGTTATTATAATTTTTATTGTTAAATGAGAAAATAATAAGAAATACGATTAAACGATCTGAATGAAAAAGTGGCGAGATAATTTTCTTATTCTCGTTTAGCTGATCACAAGTACAAAAGCTATTTATTATACGTCAGTATACCTTGTTAATGTAATATTTTAAAACCGCTTTAAATATTACTTATTATTCTAACAACGATAGCGTTTTCGTCATTATAACGATGGGTAATTTCATTGATATTGGTATTTTATATTTAGAGTAAAGCTATGAAAGTTGTGCCTAGTCGTCCTCATTTTAAACTACTGATGAAAGGAAAGGCATATTGGTAGTTTAAAATGGGAATATTTTGTTGGATCGGATAAATTCGAACCTGATTCGTCAACTACAAAATCCAGAACTGTACGATAGGGTCACCCAAACCTCACATTAAACACGATAGATCCAGTTTGTCGGCTTTTATCTTTAATGCAACTAATTATGACACACTATTAAAACAGATTGGTGATTTGGTATTAGGGTTAGTTTTAGAGGCATTCGATTCATTTTTACATAGAAACTATTTCTAAAGTTCGTGAGCACACCAAAAATTGTCCAGAAATTCAGATAGATTTTAAACTCGTGTTTGAAATTGTAAAGATTAAAAGACACATTTTATGTAACTTAAAATAAATTGAATGCTTGAGTTTTAACTTTACCTGATATTACAACAACTTACTGAACAGGTATTATAAAGTTAAACTTATTTTCACATTCTTAGTACATGGCTGTATAACTTAGAGAAGCCAAAGTAAAAAATTCAGCATTTTGCGTAAAGCTCAAAGACTTTCTATTAGGGAACAAATATTTGGCTAAGACTGTTGTTAGTTTGTAAATCACTGGTGAGAACAGAATGGAAGATGCCATGTGTAAAAATATATGCAATTTGCTAGCACTCACATATTAAGCTAAAGAAAAAATAAACTAGTTTCTTTACAAGTCACCATTTTGAAAAATTCCTGATTTCCAACCTAACTATAAAAGTTGATTTACACGGTTATTAAGGAACTTTAGCAGTAAAGGCTTACACACACACATATTGCGCTTAAAGCTACGCTTCGCTTGGTTTGGTGAATACTTTTTTGAAACATAACTCTAGGTTTACCGTTGCAACAGGAAGTTGGCACCGCACATTTGGAACAGATCAGCAGTAAGTGTCAGCTGCTGAGAAGACTATATTCTCGTCGATCTTCTCGTCAGTGTCTCAAACAACGAAAAACTCATCCACTGCAGTTGAGAATACTTAACGTTCTTCAAAATAAGCGTTAAAGCTCTAATTCGCTCAAAGAAAACAAATATAAATCATCACGAAAAAAACGTGGAAGAAAATCTATGAACAACGGCATGCCATTCTTTCTTTACCTAATGAATTTTAATTTCGTTCTTGTCAAAAATCTAATATTCATTTTTAACGAAAACTTTGAAACACATGGTTTACTTGAGATATAATTTCCTATTTCTTTTTAATTAACAAATTAAAAAAAATACTCCTGTAATATATTAATGATTTATAAATCATAAAGATAAAATTACAATACGAGGATCAGTGATAAGAAATAAAAGGTCATTTTGTTTCCTCTCGCTGGACTCGGCAGATAACCCGATGTGGGGTTATAAAAACCCACACAAATATTTTGTTTCATTTATTAAAATATGGAGATTTTTATTGTTCAAGGAACTATTCTTTTAATCTAGTTTATTTATATTTTCTATCTATTGCAGTTCAATACATATTTTTACGTTATATCTTTAAAAGTTTAAAGTGATAAATATAATAAATGAAACGGCTTGTTTTTTAACATGCAATTGTAATATTTCTTAGATTAGTAAATACAAATTGATACATTCTTTTGTTTACCCGGTACAATATGTTAATTTTTCTTTTTCTACTTATTTGCAAGTTTTCCAGCAGATTATGGATAAACTTCGACATATATCCATCATTGTGAACTAAAGATCCCTTGAAAGTTTGTAATTTATATAGATGAAAGAAACTGAGCTACGTTATACTGTCCTTTTCAGGGTTAATGTTGCTGTTTTTTTATCCTATGACATATATATCATCATCTTCTTATGTTTCTCTTCATTGGTTCTTAGTTGTCATCTAAAACCCACTTCTGAATTTGAGCTTTTCTTTCGCATGTATAAATACACTTAACTGCATCATTTTTCATAGAAAATAAGTTATAATGCTTTTTTGATATATATTCTATAGACAATTTAACTCAAAGCCTTTTCTAGCCGTTGCCATAGTAACAGGCCAGAGACCAAGAATGTAGCAACATCTAAGTGGAGATGATAAGGCCAAACGTGAAGTTATCTTATTGGCTCAGGAAGATTGATTTGCCACGTACTTGTCCGTTCATTCAGGAAGTAGCACGTGCATCTCTGATGACCAAAAGGTTTTATTGAAGCTCAGGAACACCACAGTTCATAGTTATGTGGTGAAAGTAATACTGATCCCATTTCAGACAGCTGTCAGTGTCCATCAGCTGCATTACTGCAGGTGACCAATTGTTAAACTGAATACGTCAATGAAATGTTCACACCTTCACAGTAGAAATAATGATGAGAGAAAATAATTTTATAACTAGAAATTATTCAGCGAGTGCATAATCAGATGAAGCCTTTGACTCTGTGACATAATTGTTTTAAAAATCGTGATAACCTTGAATGTGTGTATTGTAGTTTATTACATGACCGTTAGGGGAGTTAGCTACCCTACAGAAAGCAACCTCCAAACGCAACGCATTTATTTTCAACAAAAACATTTGAAATGTTTCAAGTACGCATATTTCAGTAAGTTAACTTATTCTATCGTAAAAATGTAAAATCAACAGAAACGTGAGATTTCTGAAAATTCGAAACTTCTAAGTTAGAAAAACCAAACGCTTTATTTCACTGTGTAGTCTCAGATTTCGTTTAGAAACACTCCAACTTTAATAAATAATGTGCCTTGGATGAAAAAAAGCAAATTAAACACGATACAAACTAATGACGTAATTGTTTTTGTTTGTTTTTTTTGGATTTCGCGCAAAGCTACACGAGGGCTATCTGCGCAACAAACTAATGACGCGCGGCCCGGCATGGCCAAGCGCGTTAAGGCTTGCGACTCGTAATCCGAGGGTCGCGGGTTTGCATCCACGTCGTGCCAAACATGCTCGTCCTTTCAGCCGTGGGGCGTTATAATGTTACGGTCAATCCCACTATTCGTTGGTAAAAGAGTAGCCTAAGAGTTGGCGGTTGGTGGTGATGACTAGCTGCCTTCCCTCTAGTCTTACACTGCTAAATTAGGGACGGCTAGCACAGATGGCCATTGAGTAGCTTTGTGCGAAATTCAAAAACAAACAAACAAACAAACTAATGACGCAATCAACTTTTAATCTTTTTTATTGCCTTCAGAGCTTACAAAAAATTATATTTTTACTCTGATTTAATCTGAAGTGTTATTAGATATAACATTGTAAATAAGATATACGTATAAATATGTACATCTAAGTCATATGTATTTAGTCTCAGATATTTACCTTACATTTTACGTTTAAATAACGTTTCGCTATAGTTTGAGCTCAAAATATGTAAAATGACACAGCTCTACAGTAATGTTTAAATTTGGTATTTTAATGGTGTTCTATATTCGCTATGTTCATATAGATTGTGTTGAAACTACTTAATAAGTCTTATATATAATAATAATAATTTCCAACAACCCATAATACTTATAGTGAACAAATTCTGTGGTAAATGAACGAGAGAAATGCACAACCATGGGCGTTCTTTTTACGTGTCACTTTCAGACCAAAATCTCATTAATATATATGATGATGTGGCCCGTTGAATACGTTAAGCGGATGTTGAGTTAGTTATCACTCTTCGCTGCCGACAGCTTTCTTTGAATCCGTGTGAAACAGACACTATGAAAACTGCCAGTCATAGCAATAAGATTTCCATAACGACTTCACGTGGTGACAGGAATATTATCACGAATAGGGAAAGTAGTTTCCAATTTTTTTTATCTCTGATGACATATGTACTTTCCTATTTTATTGAAATAAAATTAATATATTCAAACATACATGACTGATTCCATCAGGTTTTAAACATTAATTTGTTTGAACGAGAAAAAAAAACACTCCCGGTTTTTTATATTATTAACTAAAACGCTTTAATTTTCATTTAAATATTTAAAGGAATCATTCGTTTCTGTTTGCTTTGTTTTCTCAGTTTAATGTAATAGTTACTGTAGTTTACTGACCCACAGCGGTATGTCTGCAGACTTAGAATGCTAGATACCGGGTTTCGATACCCGTGATGGACAATACACAGACAGCCTATTGTGCAGCTTTTTGCTTAACTATAGCCCATTAGAAATAATGGAGCAAGTATTATCTCCTTCAACCCCTACTTAACCTCAGATGCCATAGTTAAATGAAATAAATACATTTTGCGAAATCAAGTTTGACCTACAAACAATATGAAGAGTGGTAAGAGTATACAAGTATATTCGAATAAGATAAACTCCAGTAATACTCATAACCCCAGATTTACTTTCTAATTAAATAGAGCAGAAAAAAATGTATAGTCTGTTTGATATTTACGTTGTAATTTTTCAAATAGAAATACCATGGAAATTTGACTTATACGACTGGTGTTCAAAATTTAATTTGTTTTGTGTGTAAAAATCATAATAAGACAAATTTGCCGATTAGAATTCCTCGTATAAAATGGCACATGGAAAGTGTCTACTTTCAAATAAATCAAACGACACGTCATGACTTTGTACTTTTTGTTACGTAATTCATATGTACGACTTTACACCACTTCTCCGATTTCCGCTTACAAAGTGAAACTACATAAAAATTCACTAAGCGAACACCAATATTGCGTGTTTGTGCTTCACTTCGTTCTCAGTAAACTTTACTTCCAGGAAAAGGTTCTGTTAACAGATTCAAGAACACCTAGTATTCTGTAAGTAGAACACTCAACAAACACCTCTGTAATAATACTTACTGTGTCCAATCTTATTGAAAGTTATAAGATTTAGAAAAGCGTTACAGGAAGAGAATAAAAACAAATCAGATTAGTTGAGTATTTGAGAGTTTATAACTTTTTCAGGAGCCAAACCAAATACACTTCATAAAAGCTGTTTTTTTTTCGTAATACAGATCTACTAATGCTTCATCTATTTCTTTTTGAAAAAGTGAGAACAGCAACATAAAAAGTTAATTAACATTTCGATTTGGCTTCACAGAAAACGTATTGTAAATATTTTGAACATGTGGTATTCTTCCGATCGTGCATCGAAAATAAATGACAACTGTTTGCCATCTTTGAAAATAATTATTTACATTTTCCACATTCTAACTGTCGCTTCTTTGGTTGTTATGGGTACTCATCAGGGTACTTTGGTTGTTATGGGTACTCATCAGGGCTTTCAAAATGCTAAATACCAAGATTTACCCATTTCTATCTGCAGTTATTGTAATACAGTTTCTACTACGCTGATAATTTAATCAGCCAAGATTAGTTTCATTAAAATCTCATTGCTGGCTAACCAAACAGAGATAGGTGTCTACTGTCGATATTTTATACAAATCGAAGCCACAGTTTTCCAGAGCTTTTTATATATTTTATGTAAAAGTCTTGTTTTTGTGAAAGTAGTGGAGCTTTAATTTTATACATCTAATCTCACACAACATCAAATAGGACGAATGTGATGTGTTATCGATCCAAAAGTCCTGGAAAACGTAGGAAATTAATCGTAGGTTTTGCAATAATGTATTCTAAAGACAGCTGGTATGGGTTTAAAACTTTAATTAAAATAAAAAACAGCGTTTCGATCTTCTTAAGTCATCTTCAGGTTAGCAAAGAGGGTTTGAAGTTACCCTTTACTCAAAACCGACTCACGTACACCACAAACTTTACAGCATCCCTAAACCTCATAAACGCGAGTGTCCACTACGACCCATAATGTTGACCTATAAATCATTCAACTACGATCTTTGTAAATATATAGCGTAGGCATGTTTTAAACATGTAACATCAGCCTGATTCTTTTTCTAAAACTCTTTTCATTTTAAATCTATTCTTTATCAATTTAACCATAAAGCCTTAATGGCCAGTTTTGATGTAATCTCTCTCTTCACAGAAGTCTCAACAACCGAGGCAAGCAAAATAACTTTAGAACTTTATATCTAGGATCCCAACCCATTGATACACATCCCCAGCAACTAATCAGCAACCCTTATAGAATTCACTATCACCAAAACTAACTTTATGTTCAATGACCAAAACTACCTTAATTATGGGGAATCCTGTGTCACCAGTTCTAGCCAACATTTTTATGGTTAGAAGTTCACCTGTGAACACGAAAAATCTAATCAAATAGCATTTCTAAATCTCAAGATCACAAGAACTGACACAGAAATCCACAGAAAAATCACCCATACTGGATTATACATTTCCTAGGATTCAACATATGAAACAAAAACTCAACATATTAAGAAACCAAATAAATACATCCACAAAACTATGTCATCCAATAAAATTAATGATGAAATCAACAAAATAAAACAACATTTCATCAACATCAACAAATTTCCTCCGAAAACCGTTAAAAACATTATACACTCACACCTAGAGCAACAACACACTCAACAACAAACAGACAATAATAAATTCCAAGAAATAATAAACTATAAAACCTTACACTGCTGCATGCCATACCCTCCAGATATCTGTGAAAAAATAGCCAACATTTGGAAAAAAAACTTATTAAAAACACAACATTACAGTAACAAACAATTTATTCCAAAACCAGGTACAAAACTAAAGCCCATACTGTGTACAAACTATAGTGACAAACACAGCACCAACATTATTTATAAAATACAATACAACAATTGCCACGACTTCTATATTGGAGTAACAAGCAGAGAAATGGAAACCAGATACAAAGAACACAGGAAAACACCTTCACATGTTTTTGAACGCTACAAATAAAATAAACGCAACATAACCATAAAAACCGGATATAAAATAGGGAAGAAAAATAGACAAACGCAAAAGCAAAGAAGCTTACTTAAACAAGAACTCAAACCATAATTAAACAAATATAAAGAAACACATTTATACCTATACTAACTAATAATCTAAAATCCAACTGCAGCGCCCCCTACAATCCTGTACCCATTTACACTCTCATCCCTAAGACTTTTGTCCGGTAACGGTCAACGGTCAGTTGCAAACATTTTTTGTTAACCTGAAGATGACCTTAGAAGGTCGAAACGTTGTTCTGTACTTTATTTTAACTAAAGCACTATAATCCATACCAGCTGTCTTGAGAATAAATTTTTAAGAAATTATTATTCTTACGATGCATAGTAAGAAAAAGAAAATTAAGTCACTTTTGTATCGGTAACAGTATGTGATGGATTACATACATAAATAATAAAACTCAGATACCCAGCGTTATCGATTTATAAAATTTAAATACGTGCACTATCTACTAACAGACTTGAGAAACTCCATACTATCTATTTAGAAAATTCAAACTCCCAGCGTTATCTATTAGCATAAATTAAATTTTCGGCATCATCTGTTTATAAACTTCTTATACTTACCTCTTCATAAAGCTATAATATTCAGTATTATATCTATAGAGGCAGACGAAAATGAAACGGTAGATAAAGTCGGTTTTGAACGTATTATGCACAGAATGAATAAATATTTTGTGGTTTTGATTAACTATGCTTGTCATAAATGAAGTTTTGACCATTACTATAATTGTTGTGCCTCAACTGACTTAATGAATTCTTAATGAATATAACAAATGTAATATAGTTGTAATACTATAATACTATTATGATATACTCTTCTAGTTCTTAAAAATTCCCAGGAGAGCATATTAATAATTTAGTGTTAAAAACATTATAGGCTTAGCACTTATGTCACACGACAAGTTTGCATGTTTTAAGGCAAATCCACATTAGACTATCTGTTATATTCATTGTGACAATTCGAACCTCAGATTTTAGTGTTGTAAGTCCGTATACGTACCGCTGTTACACCGTTAATTATAATCATGCTTCGCTAGCTCGAAAAAGGCATTCACACCATATATATTTTGTGTCTCTTTAAACGAAGTTTTATAAATAAAAAGAGGCTTTTAATATCTAAAAAAATATATTAAACTACATATCACAAGTTATTCTATGATACAACTATTCAGTTAATACTGAAGCACTACATTTATATAACTATTTGAAGTTTTTGATTACTGAATTTAATAGCATGTTGTAAAGGTTTGACAATACAACAATGCGATATGAGTATCATATTGTGAAATAGTCCCAGCATGGCCAAGCGGTTAGGGAGTTCGACTTGCAATCTGAGGGTCGCAGGTTCGAAACACCATTCATGCTTGCCCTTTCAGCCGTCGGAACGTTATAAAGTTTAGTCAATCCCACTATTCGCTGGTAAAAGAGTAACTCAAGAGTTGAATATGGGTAGTGATGACTAGCTGTCTTCCTTCTAGTCTTACACTGCTCAACTGGAGACGGCTAGTGCATATAGCCCTTGTGTAGCTTTGCGTGAAATTCAAAAACAAGCTAGCGTGTTGTTATACTGTGATACGATCGTATCCCTTCTTCGACTAATACAATACGATACAATTTGTATATCTTTAAGAAATTTGACAAGGTTTCGGCAAACGTCATAAGTATTTTGTACAGAAGAAAATCTGAGTTTTGACAAGGTATATATGTTAAAACATACTTTATCAAATGATAAATTAATGATTCGATAAAGGAAAAAAACTACTGAGTAATACGTGTTGTCTTCATTTCTCTTATCAAAAACATTACATGCAGAGTAACATAAACTAACAATAACAAAATATACAGATATTAACTTTTTTTTTATTTACACTTATAGGACGCTGTAATAACTTTTTTATTAAGCGATATGCAATCCCCAACTTCGCGAAATGCTTATCTTGTGTGCATATAGATTTGCAACAGAAGTCGTGATTTTACCGTTTCGCCTCCGTTTCTCGTCACAGAGAACTTTATTTTCCTCCATTCTCAGGGTATAAATATATCGTCATGAATACGTCACACGCGGAACTAATGCCCTGGCGCTACAGGTAATCAGCTAGTGTCGGTAATATAGGTAATAGATTACAGACAAGACTGTCTATTTTTGTAACAAATCATTGGTAAACATTTTGTATCTAGATACGTATCGTATCTTGGCATCAACATTTGTATACTGTTACGTATTATAATTTATCTTGGTCGAGTTTCCGATTTATTATATCATGCACGATACGTATTACGATTTCAAATAGCCAGAAATTTTAATTTTAATTTAGAAGTTAGTTAATTAAATGTTAATATGTATCAAATTTACGATATTTGCGAACAAAATTGATACACACAGTTTTCTTTCTTAACACAAATATACAAACAACAATACAATTTATAATAACAGTTATTACAAATAGTTATTATAAATAATTGTTTATATACGAGAGTTTTACAAGCATACAAACTGTACTGAGTTTTCTGTCTGGTCTAAAACTGAATATTTTATCGACGGTCCAAGTCCACGATGAGCAAAATAATTCTGAGTTGATATTGTTATATTTCGCTTAAGCTAGCTGGTTCAGTTGTCCTCACGCCGCTTGTAAGTTGACTTTTTAGCGACAAAGATATTTAATGTCTTCGTAGAAATACTAAGGAGTGAAGTTGATTCACTGAAATTAAACGATTTGTAATGTTCAAAATCTCTAAACTTACCTGGTCAAATTTTGTAGTTTCCAATTAATAAGCTTTAGTCATAGTTATAGCTCCCAAGTATTTTAGTATACTGATTGTAGCTGACCAACAACATTCTGTTATTGTTCCTCGGATAGTTTTTATACTTATTAGTCGAGATTCTCGAACGTTCAAGTGCTTTCGTAAAACATATATTTTTGATTCTTATCCTCGAGAATCTTCTACAAACTTAGAGAACAGGTGAGATTTGCCCAATATACATCCAACAATGTACTTCGCATGCATCAGATTGAAACAAATATATTAAAATAAATGTATAACAATAAATCCGTTACATTAAGTATCGTATCAACTACGATGATGTGATACGCATCCCTATCGTACTGCTCTGAGTAGAGATTGATAACTCTACGTCATGTCTTCTACAAGTGTTAACACTTTTTGAAATATGATTTTTTATTTTAAAAACAGGCACAATAACAGTAAATATGTAGTTTTAAATGAAGTTCAATGACTGCATATTTAAATAACGTAACGTATTCGTGATACGAAAGGATGAAAATAGGCAGCAAGACAAAAATAAAAATTTGTAATGGAAGGTTCGTGGCTCGTTTCTGGAATAAGACGAAGTTTCGGTATCTGCGTCGAGGAAACTTGTGATGGAGGCATCGTTCTATCACAGACTTCTTGTTTGAGTTCAAAGGAAAAATAAATAAAATCAGTGACTAGAATTCACTAAAAGAATTGGTTTTTAAATAGTATCGCATTTAAATTCATAAAAACATCAATTTTGAGTCAATATGATGAACAAAAACAAGATGGCAGACGTTAACATTTGTCCGGATACGATGCTGTTTTGTAGACTAAACACTTTTGTAGACTAAACATAATTATAAAACTCGTTAGCATATTTGGTCATTCTAACTATAATTTTGTTTATTTTAATTTTGTTAACATTGTCTTATCGTAGAGTGTTTGTACGGAACACAAACATTGATAGATTTATTGACCTGAGAAGTTAATATTATCTTATCGAAGAGTAGTTGGTTGGTTGGCGTTTTTTGACACAAAGCAACTAGACTATCTGCGCCAAAAAACTGGTAATAAAATTAAAAATAAAAGTAACATTATTGAAATACGTAGAAAGGAATCGTGTTAAAACAAAACAAGGTCCAATTTTCGAATTCAAAACTTAAATAGAATTAAAAAGACCAATTACTCTTAACAATTTAGAAATACAACTGAGATAGACAGTGTCACCATCACCAATGACACTGTTCAATGTCAAGGGTGAACCCGTAGAATAAACATGTCTAAAATGATGCCGTCGCTCACGACTTTTGTGTCTTGAGTGTCATACAGACCACATATTTGTGCATCAGTTCCTGATAAATGAAAACGATGTGTTAAAAAACTCTAACCAATGTGTAGTCTAGCTAGGACAACTTAAGAAAGGAAGACGGTCAAAGTGCAACAGAAAGTTTGATCTGGAAAAGCATGTTATCACGTTGCCTATTCTAAGTCCGTCTGCTCTGGTACCATCACATACGTGCCTGTCCCATGCATGGTCTACAGTCTTGCATTTAAAGCTGGACTCCGCGCCAGTTGGAGATGTTAGTGTGCTCGTTCATACGAATACCAACGTGGCCCGATTTCCAAAAAAAAAAACTGAACAGAAAAGGATGATAAAGAGAAATGGCCAGACGGTTTTGAAGATAGACGAAAACAGGATGAGAACTAACGTGAAGGGCCAGTAGAGAGATAAGCGAATCGGTATAAATATTAAGTTGTTCAAAAGATAATGTCAGATTTTAAAGTTTAACTTTAGTAAGAAATAAACAAATTCAAAAGTGACTTTATTAAACAGAATAGGAGTGCGTGTTTTTCTCACAGCAAAGCCACATCGGCTATCTGTTAAGTCCACCGAGGGAAATCGAACCCCTGATTTTAACGGTGTAAATTCGTAGACTTACCGCTGTACCAGCGGGGAACTCAAAATAAGAACCTAGTGAATCTACACAATTTTGCCAAAGGGGAAGTAAGATTATTTATGCCATGACGATAAAGCTCTGAAGTCCTAGAACTAAAAAATTCTTTAAATCTATTCTCAGCCATTGCTCTGTTGAATATTTTGTCCTGTAAAATGTTCTTCAAATGCTTGAAAAAGTCTAGGGAGTAAGAAAAATAAGGCAATGTTTCATACCCTAATTGGTTGAACTTCTGGAGCGTCATTTGAGCAACGTGTGGTCGAGCATTATCATGAAACCAGATTGGTGCTCTTTGATTGACTAGTGTTGTCATTTTGTCACGCAACTTTCTATCCATTTCTTTCAATTCTTGACAGTAAGCCTCTGCAGTAATATTCTGGCCCTATTTAAGCAAGCTGTAATGAATAATACCGGCCGCAGACCTCCATACAGTGACTATAATCTTTTGTTGGTGCAACTTTGGCTTTGTGAAGAGTTTTCGAGCTTCGTCACGGTTGACCCACGACGCAGATCACTTTATTTTGTCGTAAAGGATCCACTTTTTATCAAAGGTGATAATTGAATCAAGAAATGGGTCATTTCTGTTGCACAAAATCAGCAAAGATCACAGTTCAAAACGGCGATTTTTCTGATTTTTACTGAGTTCGTGTGGAACCCACTTGTCCAGCTTTTTCACTTTTACAATTTTTTCGAGATGGTCCGAAATTGTGGAAATGCCAGTACCTAATTATTATGCAGTTTCTCGAAGAGTTTGACACGGGTTTCTTTCCACTGATGTTCTCAGTTAGTCGATTCCAACAACATAAAGATGTTCTCTGCCCTCCTTATCTTCAAAACTCACATCTCCATTATGAAACTTTTGGAACCAACTCTGTATTGTACATTCGGAGGTGGATCCTTCGCCCCATGCTTGGTTAATATTGCGATCTGTTTGGGATGCGTTATGATCAAGTCTGAATTCATGTAATAAACGATGGCTAACTTATTTTTCCACCATTAATTACAAGAGCCTGAAATATTGGAAATAAAGTTTTAAAAAGAATAAAAACGCTAATGAATATAAAAAGCTTTATTTTTCCAATGATATATGACGTCGTTAAAAGGATAGGTTTCTTATCCCTATAAATGACTAAAATTGTAATATAACAATTTCAGGATTTGAACCCGCGACCCTCGGATTACTAGTATCTACTTTCTTTAGATGAGTCAAAAAACAGTATATACAGCAACATAATTCAAGGAGAGACCTAATTCAGCTAACTCTGCCTAGACACGAAGGCCAAAAGGAACAATGGCAAACAATTTATTCTGAAAAAGCATGGCTAACCAAGGAAGAACACCCTAGCTGAGATGCTTTGGTAAGGATCAAAGTTTTGAAGTATACAGTAAAACAGTTGTAAACCGCAGAGGTGTAGAGAAGTTTCATGAGACAAACTCTGGACTAGAGAAGTGCAGAAAGCTCCCGTGCAGAGCCGAAGCCCGGATGGTGAAAGGGGCCCAATATTTTCAAGGCCAAGGTCCTGGCAGAGCCATAGGCCATGGACCCATAATCTAGTTTGATTGAATGAGGGCGCGATAGATCTTTAGTGTAGAACATCGATCTGTTCTCCAAAAGTTACTTGATGTGTGGAATGAAAGTCAGCTTATGGTCAAATATAAGCCCCACGAACTTTGTGACAGAAGTGCATGAATAGTTTTAGAGAAATAGAAGGTAAAACCATTTGTTGTGGTCCACTTCAGTAAACGATTGAGGGCAGTCTGTATCTGCTGCTCAATATACCTCATGTTCGATGGCTGACACAAAATGTAGAAGTGGTTGACAAAAAGTCAATTTGCAACTGTAAGGGGAGGAATTGTTCAGTAATGGCATTAATCTTTATAACGAAAAGTGTGCAACTCAAGACATAGCCCTGAGGGAACTTCAAGTTACTGTAGGAAAGGACGGGAAAGTGTTAAGCCCACATGGATCTGGAATCGCTGGTCCATTAAAAATGTTTAATAGAAATGAGCAAATGGCCACGCAACCCATATGAGTGGAGGTCACCCAGAATGTCATACCTCCTCGTAGTATACTAAGCCTTTTAAAATGTAAAAAAATACAAAAACAAGAAGTTGTCGCTCAAAAAAAGCTCCCCTGATTGATATTTCAAGTCGATGTAGGTGGTTCACCGTAGAGTGTTATCATTGAAACCCACACTGAGTGAGCGAGAAGAGGTTGCTTGATTCGAGAAAAAAACAAGACGAACAATAAATATCCTCTCTACGATCTTACAGACATAGCTTGTCAAATAAATTGGACGGTAGTTTGAAGGAATCTTGTTATCCTTGCCAGGCTTAGAAAAAGGTAGGGCAATAGCATGGTATCAAGCATCAGAAAAACTTTCTCCTGCCAGATGTGATTAAAACAACCAGAAGAATAAGAAGAAAGGCAGGAGAGAGATGGCAAAGCATTTCGTAGTGAATTGCATCAGCTTCAACTCTTGTACTATTAGAAAGCTTGAGTTTTACCAGTGTAAAGGTGCAATTATAGTCATAGAGACGATTGGAAAAAGACATCCGGTTTGCTCGATTCTTGATGAATAAAAAGATGGGAGATGAAACAGAAGTGTTAGATGCACGATAAAACTTTCGCCAAGAGTATCGGCGATGCTATGGGTATCAGCAACTTCCTAGCCATTGGAGAACAAGATCGAAAGTGGGGCAGAAGTATACTGTCCACTGACCTCTCAAATCTTGTTCCATGTTACTTTGGAACTGGTGATAGAAGAGATGTTAGTTTTGAAATTAATCCAAGATTCCTTTGGCTTTCACGTCTCACCTACCGAGCATGTGCACTGGCCCACTGAAAAGCGATGCGTTTTGAAAGTGTGAGATACCTGCGAAACGTATCTCAGGTCTGTTTTTGAGTTTTCCATGTCATGTGGTAGGCAAGATTCCACCATGGGCGAGAATAGCTTGGAAATGTGTCAAGGTTTTAGGAACAAATTGAATAGCTGCTTGGACAATACAGTCAGTTATTGCTGTCACACAGTCGTCTATCGATGGTTTACAAACGACGGCAGGATCAAGTTTTGAGAGAGCAGGATAAGAGGGCCAGTTGGCCTGGTCTAGCTTTCACCGAGTCATGTGGGTCGGGTAGCATCACCCACGACCACTCACCCTCAAGATGATAGAAAAATTATGACTGCCTCGTAAGTTAAACCCCAAGAAGAGTGAGAGAAAAGTGAAGGGGCGTAGATAGAGAGATCAGTAACAGTAAAAGACTGACTAGGTGCATGAAAATAGGTATAAGAACCAGTATTGAAGAGAGAAAGGTTGTGATCTGAGAGCATACTCTCTAAAGAATGACTCCTCCCATCAATATTAGCAACACTCCAGAAAGGATTATGTCCATTAAAATTTCCCAGGATTAAAAAATGGAGAAGGCAACTGTTCAATGAGAGCATCAAGATCTGATTTATCATAGATCTCTCAAAAAACAGATAGAGAAAACAAACAGTAATGGTACGACTCAAGGAAACACGGATGCCTACGGCCTCCAAGGGTGTGTCGAGTGGCATAGACAGGGTGGACACATGCTTATCAACCAGCAGTGCGACCCTCATTGCACTCATCCATCACACAACCTTACATTTTGTAAAAAAAACTGCCATAAGGTGACTGCATCGATAAGGAAATACACACAACATGTTAAGAATCAATAGACTCCTTGATGTTATCTATATTGGAATAGAAACCTCGGTAGTTCCATTGTATCAATGTGAGAACTAGGTTGAGAACTGGCCTTTCAGTTTACAACCAAGTCGTTTTTCTTTACTAGAAGGAGGTCTTTCTACCTTCATGAATTCTACGCTTGACCGAGTGGGTAGGTCTCTGTCAGTAGAAGTAGAGTCCAGCAACTGAGGTGCAAAATGAATAATCGTTCGACATCGTGGAGCCGAAGAAGATGGGCCCAAGCATACGCTAAAAGCAGGGGCCGAAGAAAGTGGACCTGAGCAGTCACTGAAAAAGTTGATAAGTACAGAGGTTGGAGTAGACGTTGATTCGTCTACTTTCTTAACAACGGAGACCAAAGACTCTTCACATAGTTAGAGAACAACTTTACTGGAGGCACAGAAAGATCTGTCTGCACTCCCACTGTAGCAGTGGAATGGAGTGCGGCAGCATATGTCCGGGATGGAGTGTTGGACAGTAACTTTCGAGTCTCAGGGTAAGAAATGTCGTGAACCGGGCTCAAACATTGTACTTCTTTTCCTCCATCCATCTAGGGCATAAACGAAAATACGTGGGGTGAGAGTCACTACAATTAACACAAACGAGGGTGTATTTCACACAAATAGGCATCGTAGTTTTTGCCACTGCATTGAGTACATGTCAAGGCATCACAACATTACGCCTTCGACTGACCAAACCACTTACATTGGAAACATTTGAGAGGTTTCAGAATATATTAAATAACCTACCTTGATGGTGACAGGTGGTAGTGATGATGTGAACGTCAAAATTACGACGTTAGCAGGCAGCATAATTCCATCTTTGCAAGTGGGGATACGCCTCACTGCAGAAACTTCTTGGGTGGAGAAACCAGCGATGATCTCTGATTCAGGTATATTCTTTAAACCACTCTTAACAAAAACTTCTCGTGACGAATTCAAAGTAGCATGAGGAGTAACCTGAATGGTCTTAGAATGCAAGAGAAGTCCATTGTGCTTTGGAGTAGATGTTTTCACCAAGATGTCCCCAGAACGTAGCTTTTCACTAACTTAGGAGAGCCAGCAAGCCCCTTAAGTCCCTTATGATAAAAAAAATGGAGATGTTTGCCCTAAAGATTTTTCTGATAAATAGTATAATATCAGAAAATGAGGTACAGATGTTGAAGAAGTTAAAAATTGCTGTTCAGAAACTTTAAGACGTGGTCGTTTACCTATGGTCTGTTTTTCACTATTTTATTTTTATTTTTATTTGGAGAATCTACAAAAAAGGAGAAATTTCAGTGCCCACTAACCCCACCCACTATAGAGAGCTACATGGGGGCGCACTACAATGCCAAACAAGGACATTGCAGCAACTCCAGGGTTTTGTCAGCAATATACCCAAACACTAGCATCAGACACAATGTTCACAACACCATTTGAGAACGTCCAACACTGGTTCTCTGTTGACCTTCGTCAAGTGAACCATCCGATTGTCCCTGGGGAGGAATTCAAAGCCAAAATGGTGAGATGAGGATAGATCCCTCAACCACAAGAACCCTTTCCTCCCCTTCACGGGTCGCCACGAACAGCAAACACGTGGGTAGATTTCAGATCACAAAAAAAGGTAAAGTGAAAGTACAGAACCTTCTCTGGGAGGTCCTCTCACCAGGAATCCACACCTAGGGGATCGTAGAGTGTTTGTATGCGATAGAAACATTGGTAGATTTGTTGGCACGAGGCGTTAATATTATTTTATAGAATCATTATACATTATTACATTCCACTGTGTCACTGAGGGGGGTCGGCATGCTCTGGGGTGAGAAGATTTTTCAATACGCTTTTCTACACATCAACCAGTATTTTGCTGATAACACTTGATACATTATTAACATGAAATTATACTTTACTTTTGAAAAAAAGAAACTGGAATCTAAAAGTTAGAAGCGACTGTAAACATTTATTTCGTTTTCTAATATGTATAGATGGAAAATGTGCTGAATATATTCGAATGTATAAAGAAAACTTGTCTGAGTATTATTCACGCATTTCAGAGAAAATACAAAATAAGCTGAATTTTACTGTTTAGAAGAATATAACTGGTATGCATTATATTTATAACCGTTACTGCAATGGAGTGAAACTTAATGATACCAGTGATGTCGAGAAAACCCACATGTTGAGAAATATATATGCAAAAACGTCTCGTTTGGGTTGAGAAAATTTTTAAAATTATGTATTCAAACATCTAACACCGCCCTCTACATTCCGACACTCACTTACAAACCCCTTCAAAACATGAGGTCAGCTTCCGGTCAGTTACCTCTTTCTTTCTTAATGATATCAATTAAGCCGTCTGTTAATTACAGATGCCAAATCTGTGTTGCATTTCTCGCTTATCTACTTGAATGTTCATGTCTGATTTTCATTAGATTTTCACATACTTTAACACGTTATTTTAGTAATAACTACTGATCGGTTAAACTGATAAAAATATAATTACACATATTTATATATCTAAATATTAGCATAATCTGTAATGATTCGAAATCGATCAAGAATCAAATATTTTGTACAAATTGTAGAAGTTTGAGAAAGTATGTTGTTTTCCCTGGCCTTAAACTTTTCTTTTTACACATGTAAATCTGTCTATAGAAAAAATATACTAGAAACGTCGGAGAAACGATATCAGGAGTAACACTTATCATTTCACTCGAGCTTGGAATATGGAAGGAAAGATTATATCACACAAACTGAATATTTGTGCATACTAAGTACAGAAAAGTAGGGTTAATTAGATATATTATTCACTCACAGTTCTTAAGAAAGATCTGTGAAATAAACTGTTTATTTTATGTTATGCAAGATCCATTACGTTCATAGTTAAGCCTCTAAGTAGAACTTACATACAACATTAAGTCACAAACAGAAGGTTGTTACTTAAAGATATCATACTTCCGTTTCGTCGTATAAACAGATTACTTCCGATTGGCTTCACACCTTACCTGTTAAATAATTGTGTCGATGTTTTAGTGTAGGTAAAAACGGTGTAGAAATATATATACCAATAGTAGTGGTGATACAACGATACATTTCTGTTCCTGGATGTAATATGAGTTGAATGCCTTTTCTATCACAGTTTCAGACGTTAAACAATCAGGATAAGCATACCAGCATATGTTACAGCGTGTTCACTTATGTCTTCTGCTAGGCCAGCGGTAAGTCTTCAGATTTACAACGCTAAAATCAAGGGTTCGATTCCCCTCGGTGGACACAACCGATAGTCTGATGTGGCTTTGCCATAAGAAAACACACACACATTTGTACGCTTATAATGGGTCTCCCGATAGAACAACCGTAAGTCTACGAACTTACAACGCGCAAATTCGAGCTTCAAGTCCTCGCAGTGGACGCAGCAGATAGCTCAGTATGGCTTTGCTCTTTAAAAAAACAATTTATAATGAAATTAAATCACTAAGACGAAGATAAAACAAGTGCTCTTGTTATTTTAAATGTTTTTAACTTTGTAAGTATTAATCACTGATAATGAGAGAACTATAAATACAGGTTTTCAATAAACAAACAAGAGGGAATCTTTAATAGCCGTAATTTGAATTTATTACAGGCAGGATTATATCAAATATATCAGTCGAAATGGTTTGCCATCCCGAGACCAAAACTGTAATTATGTCCTAAACCGATCAAGAGATGACGCCGCTATTAGCTAAACGTTTGTAGTTGTAAAACTCAGAACCATTCTACTAAACATTATGCTCCGGCTAAAAACAAATATACAACTTAAAATATAACCAATTCGTGAAAGAAATATGTCATAAAACATTACAAATCTAGTAATAAAATAATTAATTTTATTCATGAAGATATTGAACACTGTACAAAACTAAAGAACGTTCCATCACAAAGTTATGATATTAGAAAAACACGTAGGTTTAAATATTCTTGAGAGAAATTCATAAAAACACTAATGCGAGTGCTTTCTAATGATGGACCTTTCTTATTCAGTTAGACCTTGTGTAAGTGAGTTAGTATCATCCTTAATAGTTCTGGTTAAAACCATTATAACAGAATAGATAGAGGTTTTATTCAGTTACTTTAATAAGAGGATAGATAGAAGTATATGACGTATTTATTGCGCACAAGTCTTCTGTTAACTGGACAATTTTCATCCATGTTTTACATAAGACATTAACTCAAGAATTCTTAATTTCAAGCTACGTATTGAAAAAAAAAGACATACGAATGATCAGGCATAACAATTAAATAACGTTTGATTTTGTTAAAAACAGCGTGTTTATCTACCAACATATATAAAAATATTTTGTCAGGAGTCTTAATGACTGATTTTCATGTTAAATTTGATATCAATCTCTAAAGTTAGGGTTAATAAACCAACGAAAATCGAACTCAGTTACAATATAAAGTGGTGAATACAGTGATCAACCATCCAGGTATCATGTACAAATAGACGTTTTGTTCAGGCGCAGATATACATTGATATGTGTTTCAAAGGCCTAAGACTTGTCGTAACACTTTTTAATATGAACAATATTTAACATCATCAGTTAACGCTCTACGCGTTTATAGCAACTAATACGTGCTATAATATTCCTTACTAAGTGTCATGTTCATTACCATAGCTAACAATCTTGTTTCCAACAATTAACACGTGCTACAAAAGTCCTGAATAAAATTTATATTCGCACCACTTTCTGCATGTTATACAGATCCAAAATAATTCAGAACAGTTTTGGCTACTATTCACACTTGGTAACATCAAATAACATAGTTTTATAAAAGTTATAACACCTGCCAAAGCGTTTCTGATTAATTACTGTATCCAAAACCCCAAGTTGACATTGTTTGTAGTCTTATGAAGTAATTCTATATACAGTCTCCATTTATTTTACCACATTCATTGCCCCTAGTATACAATGTATATATTTAAGAGGTCAAAAACATGTCACATATCCCTACTGATAATATTCTTAATACATTTTACTGTAGTTATTATAATTAATGGTATTTATAAACGTGACTTAACACAATTTAATAATATTTCAAGTTTGATATCCCAATTATAATATTCGTTTTTCTCTGACCTGAGCCATAATTATCGTATATATGTCTTGCTAATTATCAAGCAATGAAGTTTTTATAATATCTAAAACCTTTTTAACATCCGATATAAATTTTAATAGTTAGCACCCAAATTATAATAGTGAGCTCAGCCCGTACAAAAACATTTGCATCTTTTTTTTTTCTAGGAAACAACAATATATTTTTTTATATATTAGTATTAGCGATTGTTCTTTTCCTGGCTAATCATTCTCTTTTTTTTCCTTCCCCTGTCTTTTAAAAGAAAAAAGCCATCAATAGATGCTTCACTGAGATCAGAATTGTTTTGGAGAACAGGCATGTCAATGTTCTCTTCTCTTCTCACCTTTCGGAATTTTCCATAAACCAGATTTTATCTTTGTTTTACAGCTTCAAGTGCACACTTTAGAAGAAAAAAATCAGAAAAGATCATTGGAGCTGCTTCAGAGCCACCAGCCACACGGTTTAATGGAAATTGCTGTAATACCAGTTTCTTCTGTCCTATTTTTCATGAAATCATTGGCTAATTTCGAAGTGTAGTTAAAAGCCTGTTACATCTGGCTTGTTTATTATTTCTAATAGTGTAAAGAGACACATTCAGCTGGACACTAATGACTTTTTTGAGGTCAAAAAATTATTCTCTCCTAAAAATATCCTTCACTTGATTATTGATTGTGTTGATTCTTATTGGCCCAGGGTATGTATTTAAATCCCATTACTGTCTTGCTGTATTTAGTTTTCAGCTTTCATGGAGAAAATTATTTTCTCTAAAACCGTTTTTTATCTGAGAGTATTACGTACTATAATTTATCTCGGACTATCCGATTTATTATGTTACGCATTACGATTTCAAATAGCCGAAAATTTTTATTTTAATTTCGAAGTTAATTGAATGTCGATATGTATTAAATTTATGATACTTGCCAACATAATCGATGCAAACAGTTTTCTTTTTTAACAAATATATTTTAATATATAAACAATAACACAATTTATTGTAACGGTTATTATAAATAGTTATTATAATTAATGGTTTATATTCAATAGTTTTACAAACTTACAAACAATACTGAGTCTTCTATCGGGCCTAGAACTGAATATTTTATCGACGATTTACGATGAGCGGACTAATTCTGTATTGATACACATGTACCCTTCACTTGACGGGAATCCAGCTAACTTCTTTACTCGTGAGTTTTTTCCTGACAAAAATTTCTAATGTCCTCGTTAATATATTAACGTTCGAAGTTGATTCATTAAAATTAAACGGTTTGTAATGTTCGCAATCTATAAGCATTCCTGGTCAAATATCTGTAGTTTTCCGATTAATAAATGTTTGTCACAATTATAACTTCAGAGATTTATAGTATATAAACTGTAGCAAACCAACAATACTAAAATGTGTCTTGCCGTATCGATTTATAAACTTTAGATGAGGTTCTCGAAAGTTCAGTTGGCAACAATATTTTACTTACCCACAGTGTTGATTCTTACATTCTAGAATCATTTACAAATTTAAAGAATAAGCATGAATTTCTCAACATATATTTAACACTATAAGTTACAAGCATTTCTAAATACATATTTAACTAAAACAAATATCGATAATAAAATGAATACATTATAGTAAATCCGTTACAAGATCTATATATTGTTTACTTATGATACTGTGTGATTAATTCTTTTCCAAAAAATGTATCTACCCATGAAATTACCAAGGCATTTTACAATATCAAATCAATCAATTTATTTTAAAATGAAAGACATATACATGTCGGTCATTTGATTGTAGTTCTGGGACCATCTAAGTATCCGTAAGGAAATGGTAGTTAATTTAATATGTTTCCTATAATACATAAATTACTTCTTGCATGTCATAAGTCATATATACTATCGCACTGTTGATTACACGGACTTTATCATCATAATATTGTCATCTGTGGCTTTTTTTACAAGATTCCCAAACGAAAAATTATCGTTGTATTACTTCTAAATCAATCTGTCACATGTAGCATGTTGTCTGTATTATTTAGTGTTGGAGAGTTACCTGTATTATTGCAGACTTACGAGATCAGTCTTTAAAATACAAATATGGTCAAAACATCCTGTAACATTATTGAGTTGCCTATCCATAAAATAAAATACGGCCAAAACATCCTATCCACCCTTTATCTTTATATTATTTGCTACGTCAAGCTATATTATTAGTGATGCTAGGTTATTCTAGAACTGTTACCATGATTTTATAGAATTATCTGTGATGACCACACCAAGGCCAAGTACATCTTTATCATAAGGGTGTTGCCAAGTCGTATAGTGTTATTTAACCAGCCATTATTATTACGTGTTGTCAATCCAGTTTTTATCACCATAATGTGCTCTGTACGATGTTATCGCAATTTGTAGCAACGCACAGAATTATCGAAAACTAAGAAGTAACTTGTACAACTGAAGTATTAAGTTAACATTTTGTATTGGTTTGGTTTGTTTTGAATTTCGCGAAAAGCTACACGAGGGCTATTTGCGCTGGCCGTCCCTAATTTAGCAGTGTAAGATAGAGGGAAGGCAGCTAGTCAATCACCACCCACCGCCAACTCTTGGGCTACTATTTTACCAACGAATAATGGGATTGACCGTCACATTGTAATGGCTCTACGGCTGAAAGGGCGAGCATATTTGATGTGACAGGGATTAGAACCCACCCGCGGCCCTCGGGTTATGAGTCGAGTGCCTTAACCACCGGGTCTAACGTTTTGTAAATATTCAAATATCTATGCAAGGTGCTTGGAACTCATTTCATATTGATTGAATGTTCTTCATTTCTTTTCCTCAAAGTATAATATCATAACATATTCCTGTTCAACCCTACTGTGTAGACATATAAAAAAAATCATGTTAATTAATCTTTCGTTCAATTGACCGTCAAATAACATAAAGTTTTTTATTCGACAAAATTTTGACCCCACAAAATCTTGATCGAATTATTTTATTTCGTGAACATTTTTTTTATCTTTATTGACTGTTATGCTTTGCGATCGGTGAATTCATTCTTTCTTTTCTCGGCTACAGAATAATTAGGCTTATCGGCTATAGTTATAGTTGATCGACATAATCTATATGGCGTATCTTTTAAATGAAAATTGCATCCACTTTCCTGATTTCTGATGCAGAAAATTAATAGAAATGTTTTATTGATACTAGTACAAATTTATGCATGAAAGCACGTTTACGAAAAATAATAAACTTTACGAATGTGCATACAGACCGCAAGGTTTTAGTCATATGTTTGACCCAGTCGAGGAAAGGAAGCGAATGCTATCCGAAAGGAAAACTTTCTAAGCCTATCGTGACAAAATAGCGGAAGAAGGCTTTTCTGATCGAGGCAAGATCGTTTCTTTGAAAAAACAAAGTTAATTTATCTTGAAAGTAAGCATTGATTTTTCTTTAAAAAATTGACATACGATTTACTGAAGAAAAAAGATGACTTTGATTTCTAAAAAGAGTTAAAAATGTTAATAGTTTATAAATTTTAATTAAAAGTTGAAACAAATTTTAAGAAAATTACCATCAGGAGAAAAGAGATAAATATTATTTTTTAATCATAATTTCTTTTGTGAATTGATCTATGAAGTTTATAGACATAGATATATGTTTTAAACATATAAAACTATAATAACCGTTAGAAGTCACAGGATTTTTTACTTGTTTTATAATAAACACTTTTTACTCAAAACTACACAAAGGCTTATCTGCACACAGCCAACTTTAGCTTTGAAGCGATTGGCTAGAGCAGAAACAGCTATTTAACAACATCCACCGGTTATACTTGTCTAAGCTAATAGTGCACTTTCGACCCCAAAGCGACGAATGTATTATTTACTGCAATGGGAAACGAGGCATAAACCCTCGAATTCACAAACAAGACACGTTGACCATTGGACAGAAATAAATTCAACGGGATAAAATGAAAAAAGTGTTTGTTCGTTTTTTAATTTTTTTATCAAACAGCGCAGCGAGTGTTCATTCGTTTGTGAATTTGGC
Organism: Tachypleus tridentatus; assembly: GCF_004210375.1. Lineage (NCBI taxonomy): Eukaryota > Metazoa > Arthropoda > Merostomata > Xiphosura > Limulidae > Tachypleus > Tachypleus tridentatus. The sequence goes on along the minus strand of NC_134834.1, from coordinate 70,892,624 downwards.
GCAAAGTTACCCGAAGGGTTTCGCACTAACCGTCCTTAATTCTGAAGTGATAGACTAGAGAAAAGACAGATAGTAAAAAGAAAAAAAAAACAACCTCTGGCCAACTCTTGGACTACTCTTTACTAAAGAATACTAGGATTGACAGTCAAATTATGATTCGCCCAAGGTTGAACGAGCGAAATTTTAGGGAATATGATTCAAACTTGAGACCTTCATTTTTCAAGTCGAATGTTTAAACAATATACCGTGTGAAGCATGTGAAGTAAATAATACTGAAATTCTGTATTTAAATATTTCTCTATAATTCTCAAACATTAATTAATAACTTCGAGTGAGAACAAATTGTCTTTTTTTGTTTTATCGAGTGTTTTATCAATTTCATCATATCGCCTTCATGCCTTGTCATTACTATCTGGCATTAATATTTCTCCGCCAGCATTTTATCACCGGAAACAACTCTGAATCAACATTATCAACTCTGATGCGACATATCTTGATTGTTATAGCAGAAGACTTGCGACATGCAGATCGCGGGATCGAACTCACTGCAAAAAGTACAATGTGACGCTCAATCTTATTAATAGTGGCCCAGCATGACCAGGTGGTTATTTCACTTGACTCGTAATCTGAGGGTCGTGGGTTCAAATCCCCGTCACACCAAATATGTTAGCCCTTTCATTGGTAAAAGAGTAATCCAAAGTTGGCGGTGGATAGTGATGACTAGCTGCCATCCCTCTGGTCTTACACTGCTAAATTAGGGACGGCTAGCGCAGGTAACCTTCGTGTGGCTTTGCGCGAAATTCAAAGCAAATCAAACCAAGCGTATTAATCGTCGGTAAAAGTTAGTTCAACAGTTTGCATTCGGTAGTGTTGACAAGTTGCTTTTCCCTCTAGTATATTACTTCAGAATTAAGAACAGGTAGGTTCAGTGGTTAATCTGTAGCTCAAAATGCAAAAACTTGGGTTTCGATACCATTGGTGATAACAGCATGTTGTGTAATTGCATAACCTGAAGAAGACACAAACCGTTGACTTTTATCATGCCATCTGATTGAATGCCTTGGCATTGTTACGATTGAATGCCAGAATTCAGGTACCTGAATATCAGCTGTATTAACTTCTTCACTCAAATGCTATTTCAGGTTCTTAACCACGTCTTTAAGATGTATCTTTAGTTGTTGTTTTATTTTAATAGTTCATTAGTGCTTATTATTTTTGCTTGTGATATAAGCGAAATGAGCAGAATTTCGTGTGGATATGATATCATTCAATAACCTACTTCTGATTTTCTGTTTTCTGGCTTCAAGTGAATCAATAAATAGGACTTTTCCTCAAGATATGACCGCCCAGAATGTCCAGATGCACGTTAAAGGTGAAATATAGAGACCTTTCTCAGCCGTAGGGCGAATGAAATTGGATCTGTATGACAAACAAAACAACGGGTAGGGAGATAGTAAGACAACAATACCAAAAATACCCTGTTTATGGGTTAGTTAGTTAATCAGAAACAATGAGGTTTTTTATGAAGTAAAGAAAGAAGGAAAACGTGTGGCAAAATTAACACGTCCTTGGAACAGACTTGTAAAGATATATTCATCACTTAGAATTTATTGTTCTTGGCATGATGTGTTAAATGTACCGGTATTTTTATGCATGTGTTCATTCCCAATCTCAAAATCCCATTTATATTTTAAAAAGATGTTTGATAAGTTAAGTTCAAATTAATCACGTTCTAGAAATTACTTTTCATCTGTTTTTTCAGTACCACACTATTTAAAAAAAATGTCTAAATCGTTTGAATTAACCTGTGATTTTTTGACAAAGCGAATAGTGGGATAGTGGTAACTCTACTGATTTAGAATGCTAAAATGAGGGGTTCGAATGTCCTCGTTGCACACAACAGTTAGCCCGATGTGATTTTTATTATAAGAAAAAAGCGCGCGAAACGAAATGGGATATTACCGTTCTGTTATAGTTTACAAGATATTAGTTTGTTATTAACATACGATGAATATCGTAATATTAGACGTATTGCCTCAGTAATGCAACCCATACCACGGTAACTAAAGATTTCAGTTTCGAGCTACGTCCCATCTTCTTAACCCAGCTACAAAGATGGATATAAAAGTCCAGGGAAATCTCCTTCAGCTGAATAAAGTAAACCTGTCTGATTAACTAGATTTCAATCTTTTTTTATCTCGTAGCGTCCACCCAGTTGCACAACGGTATATCTCCCCCCCCCCCGACTCACACTGATAGCGGTGGACTTAGCAGATAGCCCGATGTGGCTTTGCTGTGTGAAAACATGCACACACACTGATAATGTAGATTGTAATATAATATGATGCTTACCTAAATTTACAGTTATTCTTTCAAACGTTGAAGATGATGAAAAATTACATTCACGTAATGTTTTATTTGGTGTCTAGGTGACCAAAATAAAATAACTTACATTCACGTAATGTTTTATTTGGTGTCTAGGTGACCAAAATAAAATAACTTACATTCACGTAATGTTTTATTTGGTGTCTAGGTGACCAAAATAAAATAACTTACTATATTTTTTCTGTCAGTAAATTTACTCATGGTTGCTATTCCCTGCTGAAAAACATACACGGGTAATACAAGGGTGTCGGTAAAATACCACTTTGCTGTTACCTCAGTAGCAAAAGGATAGTTATTGCTCTAGTTTATCAGCTCAAAATTAGAGCCGACTATGTGCAGATACTTGTTGTGGAGTGTAGCTTACCATGAAAATTCGAAAAACAAACACAACAAACAATACTTATGTAGACTTCTGATCGACTATTTTAGCCTGTACAACGAGAACAAATGGTTACCTCGAAAGCTCTATTTAAGATGTGGTGGTTTCATGTTTTAAAAACAGAATCATGGAATCCGCAATAAGAGCAAGGCGTTCTTGATTTGTTTTTTTTTCTATACTTATCCGAGAAAACTGGAAAATGTAGTTTATAGAACAAAACCAGTAGAAGATAGATAATTTCTTTTTGTTGTAGATTGCAGAAAATCCAAAAAATGAAATCCATAAAATGAACCAACTGCTATTATTATTATTAATTGATAATTATAAGTTATTTAGCGTATTTTGTTACTAATTTTGCTTAATTATACCCAGTAGATGTAATATTTTGATACTGACTTAGTATAATAAACACACAGCAGATGGACTACATTGATACTGACTTTGTTAAATAACACACAATAGATGGACTATATTGATACAGGCTTTTTTAAATAATACACAGTAGATGGACTATTTTAATACTGACTTTGCTAAATATCACACAGAAGATGAACTTTATATTGATACTGACTTTGTTAAATAACACACAATAGATGGAATATATTGATAACACTGCACAACAATTTTTGTGAAAATTTTTGCTTCCTGAAAGGTTTTTGCTGATTGTAACAGTTACCTGGTGGGTATGCACAAATATAGTTTTGTTTCATCACGTAGACAACTAGAGAAATAGACAGTTAACTGTTTACCGGCAATAATGTATTTAATTGTGTTTATATTTCTAATACGCTATTAAGTTCAACATAATTAAAAGTGTTTTGCTCCTGATTTTCGTTTGTATTTAATGTCCAGGTGCATCACGTCGCAGTGTCCAACAGTAGTCAGTAAGCATTGACGGATTCCATTTGCTCTGATATCGTTTTTCCATTGTAGCGATGTCCTGGTGAAACTGAAGATTCCGATAGAACGGTACGTGATGGGCAAATTTGGATGTGAATTTTGTGACCAAACATGCTCGCCCTTTCAGCCATGGAAGTGTGGTAAAAGAGTAGCGCAAGAGTTGGCGGTGAGTGGCGATGATTAACTGCCTTCCCTCTAGTCTTACACTAGTCTAGGAACGGCTTGCGCAGAATGCCCTTGTGTAGCCTTGCGCGAAATTAAAAAACAATCAGGAAAACTGTTTTCAAAGTACATATTAGAGGAAACTATTCCTGTTTTAACTTTGCACAGTATGTGGAACTGTTTTAAATTTACGTAGTACGTAAACGTACTTTAAATGTACATTTTATGTGGAATGCTATTAAATTCACATAGGATGTGGACTATCTTGATAATCATCTTATCTATTGACAGCAATGCAGTGAAGAATCCGTTTTGATTTTCACCTTCTTGAAAACAACTATACATTTACGAACTGCCTTCGTATTTATTGACTTATTCAGTTTAAAGTTTGGTAAATATTTTAAGCTAAAACCTATAGACAAATCATAGTAAAAAGTGTATAAAAATATTTTGCGAGATTTTCCTTTTGTTTATAAGAGCAAAAATATTACTATTCACGTCAAAGCTTAGAGATTTGTCTGTATAACCACGGTAAGTTATTGCTTAAGTTCAAGTTTAGAATCTCAATGTTACATGGACGCGAGAATGCGGGGTGCAGGTGGTGAGCAGAATCCCCTAGTTTGTAGTATAAGAATTCTGCATGTCTGCTGGTTTTGTTTTTATTTTCTTATTTTAACACAAAAATAACAGCCAAATACACTTCCATCATATAAAGTGTTTCCAATTTTACTCAGTGGTTTTCAACGTCACCACGATAAAAAGTACTTCAGCGCCGTCATAGTATTATTAAGGATATCATCAATACTAGTAAAGCTAAAACATAAATGAATACGTATCGCTTTATTAATTTTTATGTAGCTTTAATTGTTCTGTGCAAGCGATTCTGTTAAACGCTAAATATGTGTTTTTACTTTGCTATGCCATGTTAATCTATCTTTTAGCACATGCATGAACCGTTTGGCAAAAATATTGTTTTAAGGTTATGAGTATACTCCATCTAGTGAATTGAATATTAACTAAAATCTGACGATTTGTTTTACTGATCTGAGTTTTCGCTTCATAAAAACGCAGGAAAGGTACAAAAGTGTGAATTAGAAAACTCTTTCTTCTACCTTATTACTTATAAATAATAGCTACCTAAAACCCGGGTAGAGTTATACTTGAAAAAAAAGAGATTTTCGTGAATTAAAATTACAATATATACAATTTAAAATAGCCTTACACTTAGGGCCAGGTATGATTAAATTCTTACACTGCTGAATCGACCAAACCATGTTCAAAATATTTTGATAAGAAGTGTTAAGTGCACTCTAAAGTTACGTCATTGTGTAACGTTCTGATAATTTATAAGTTGTTCTTAGTGACAGTAAATATTCTTTGATAAATTGTGTGGGCAGGGTATTCATGATGAAACTTTGTAGAATGGACGGAAACTGCCTGTTGCGGAGACACAAGTGTAGAGGACGACGTTTCGAAAGTCTTCTGCCTTTTGTCTTCAGGTCAGTGTGTGTGTATGAACGAACGAAACCGTGGCAGGGGTTTACTTTAGAGAGAGAGAAGTCTAAGGAATTATCTCCCAAACAGGGAGGAGTGTTTAGCAACGTTGCAGTTTCTCTTCATCCCGCTAGTGGAAGATTATTTATCTGTACGTGGAGGTTTTCCTATATTTTATATTTGGTCTCTTTGAGGAAATGAAGTGAGGTGGACAAGTCCAGAGCCCTCCGGCAAAGAAAAAGCAAACCGCAGACCAACTCCGCGATAATCAGTGTCTGGGATCTATAAATCCAAGTGCCTCAGAATTTTTTTTGGGGGGGAGTGCCCCGAGGAAACCCACTTTCACAGGAGAGGCGCCGAATATTTTATCTGTCCTGAGCCAAAAACTGAAAAAAAACAACATATGTAAACATAAACATATATACACTTTATTTATGTTGTGTGTTTTATTAAGTGATTAGTGACTGTTTGAATACAGGGTGGCCCGTAAGTCCCTATCCATCCATATGTTATTATGATATATTCAATTACGTATGTATTATAAATTTCTTTCCAGACAAATAGATAGGTCGTTGTTCTGTAACATCCCCGGCACCATGAAATGGCCCGCAAGAAGTCCGGATTTGACAACATGTGATAACTCTCTTTGGGGATACATAAAGAACATTGTGTCTAAACAACGTTATAATTCTAAAGATGAGTTGAAGGCAGCCGTTACCGCGGCATTTGGAACAATAACACCTGCTATGTTGAGGAAAATGTCTCACAGAACATGGAGTCGCATAATATTATGCAGCGAGAATGAGGGACAGCACACAGATACACTGGATACATAAGATACATGGATGGGTAGGGACTTATTGGCCACCCTGTATGTTGTATGGTGAGGTGTATTTTGTAAGAGTGCTGGCTAATTTGTATAGTCACGCAGTTAGTTCATTTCTATGTTCTACTTTTAAGTAATATTTGTATACTATTTCAGTTCGCCTATTCCTAAGGGGGAGTAGGTTACTGATTTTGTGTGCATAGTTGACAGGTGCGTATGTTGGTAGTTGGTTTGCTGCTATTAGTATTTTATTTTGTTGTATTTGGATTTTCTGTTGTGTTTTGTTAGACATGTTGTATGAGTGTGTGTGCAAACGCAAACGAATTTGGCAGGGGTTTAGTTTAGGAACGTTGTGGTTTCTCTTCGTCCCCTTACGTGAAATATTATTGAAGTTTACATGGAAGTTTGTCTTTATTTTGTTTTAATTTCTTCAAGGTGAAAAAGTGAGGTGGGGGGTATGAAAGTGACGCGAGAGAAGGGAAATCTGGACGAGGGTGGCATAAGGGAAATGAGCCAGAGGTCAGAATAACCTGATGGCTGGCGATTACTACACATTGACTTGAGATTGACCTAAAATTGACTTAAACGGCTCTTTTCATGACTAGGCAAGAATGTTGCCTTGGCTGGGATCTACAGACCCAATGCCAGAGATTTAGCTGTGTGGGGAAACGGGAGTACCCCGAGAAAACCCAGTTTCACGGCCTGGGCGCCGAACAATCTACCCAGACCGTGCCCAGAAGTAGCTGGGAAGAAAAACATGACTTTTGAAATATTTTGGAATAAAAAGAAAACTGATGGATTGTAGCAATGGTATACATGTGGCTGGTTGTCTGGTAACTTGGGAAACTGCTAGCTGCGGTCTTGTGAAACAGATAGAAACTTCAGGTTGAACTTGCGTTCACACCTGATGTCCAGTGGTGATAGAGTAAAACGCAAGCTTGGCGGTGAATCAACTGGCTGTTCTTCTTCAGTAAATTGTTCTTCATTGGTCTGGGATGCTTTGTTTCTTCTTGTTATTTTGGTTTGCGTTTTCTGAGTGATTGTGGTCTGTTTTCCTGTTTGATAGTTGTCTTGTGAATGGTATGAGTCTGGTTGATGGTTGTATTCCGTAAAACTGGAACTGAGATCTGGCAGTTGTCTTCCTTGGATTGTTAAGTCTTGGCGTGTTAACAGTAGGAGTGGTCGTCTTCGGAGTTGAGTTGCCTGGAACGACATTCGTGTTCTTTCTGGCTGGTTCTGAACTCGGCAGTATTTCTGTAGTTTTCCGTTGAAAGTTGTCCGTTGAATGGCTATATTGTCTGGGCACTTTATTTGATCACAAGTTGAAGGGTCAGCGATGCAGGCGTTCGACTCTAAAGTGAAATATGTGGCAGTAACATCCGTCACGTAAAATACAGTCAGTATTGTATTTCGACGTTGTCACTATCTTCATGAAGTACGTAGGTAGATTGGTGTTTCTGGAGAAAATTCGATGTACAGCATGTAACTTGGCATAGAATTGAAATTCTATGGCTTATTTAATTTCTTCTGGTTGTATTGTTGGGTCGACGCCCCTGAGGAATACTGAGAAAAGACTGACAGGTCTTTTGTTTGAAGAACAACTTACTTTTATTTCCGTGTTCCATGGCTGGCTTAGATAAACTTGATCTGCTGTAGTTGCAGGCTGGATGATAATTCCGCCCCGGCGTAGGATTCGGGTCCTTGAAGGTTCGATGGTTGCCCCCGGCTTGGCTTGGGCGATGAACGGTAGACCGTCGACAATTACCGGCGATACCGGCGGCATAACTGGCGTAGTTGATCCTTACGTCTTGAACAGCACAATGGCAGAGATATCAGAACGTCTTGCTTGCTCTGTGACTAGCATGGAACTGTCCTATCCTCTTCTGACTGGAAGGACGAGCATGTTTGGTGTGATTCGAACCCGCGAGCTCCGGATTAAAAAAATTATCTCTTATCTTCTATTTAATTTCTTTTAAAAATATTCTACTTAAAAAGTATTTGGTGTGGGCTCTACGCTCAAGCGCCATCCATTTTCAGGGCTAGTTGCTTTGGCCGGTGAGTTGTTGCACACTCCTTAGCGGCTTTCGACTTCCATGGGCACCGTTCTGCTTGAGTATGTGTGTAAACGCAAACGAACGTGGGAGGGGTTTAGTTTAGAGAGAGAAAAATCTGAAAAATTATTTCTCCAACTGGGGTGATCAGGAACGTTGTGGTTCCTCTTCATCCTCTCTCGTGAAAGATTATTGAAATTTGCATGGGGTTTTTGCCTTTCTTTTATTTTGACTCTTTTTAAGTGAAGGAGAGAGGCTGGTCATAGTACTGATGAGCGAAAGAAAGGTAGCAACGGAGAGACCAGCCAGGTCAGAACCCAAAAAGCAGATGTCAAAGTAAATATGAACATGAACGCGAGACGACTCGATTCAGGGCATGGCAATAGTGTTGCCTTGGCTGGAATCTAAAGATCCAATGCCTAAGATTTGGCTGTGGGGGGAAACGGGAGTGCCCCAAAAAAACCCACTTTCTCAGGACAGGCGACGAAAGATTTACCTGTCCTGTGACCGAGATTTGGTTTCAAATCCAACCAAAACACAAGCAATCACCTTTTACAGGAAACTAAAAAGACAAAGAAAAACTCGAAAAAAAGTAAACTTCTCACTCGGAAATACGTCCATTAACATGAGCAAACACATCACATTCCTTGGCATCACTTTCGACACAAGACTAACATGGAAAAAACATGTTAACAACATACACTCATCAATTAGAAAACGCATTTCACATTTAATGACTTCAGTTAGCAAACACTCAAACTGCTCACCAAAGACCATTATTCAAATATACAAGACTTACATCCGTCCGTTAATAGAATATGGATGTCAAGTCACATATAATGTGTCAAATAACACACTTCAGAAAATCCAAATACAACAAAACAAAATACTAAGAGCAGCATAAAGACTATCATCATACACTCCCGTAAATTTTATACACCAAATCAGTAACTTGCCAACTCTTAGAAACAGGCTCACAGAAATATTATAGAAATATTATTTAAAAGTGTGTGTTTAAGTTGTTATTGGTCTTTTATAGTGTTCTGGTGGATTGTGGAGGCATGTTACGATTGGTAGGATTATCACTATTTCTGATTGGAGAAGAGATTTCCTGTAGATTCAACCAATGGTAACCACAGGTTACTCACCTCTAATCCGGAATCTCTATTTAATGAAGGTTTAATGATGTTAATATAAAATGATTCTTTGATTTTTCTTGTCTTCCAGAATTTGTCTGTGTCGATTATTCTAGTTTCCTCCCAGTTAATTTTGTGTTCAGTTGACGTCGCGTGCTTTGCAATGGCTGAATTTTGTGTTTTCATGAGTCTTGTACTATTTTTATGTTCTTTTATTCTTATCGCAAGTTTTATTCTCGTTTCTCCAATGTATGTATCGTTGCAGGAGCACGGAATTTCGTATATGATGTTTCTGAGATTCTCTTTGGTAGGTCTCTGTTTGTTTTTTACCAAAATAGACTTTAATGTTTTGTAGGATTTCAACCGGACTTCTATGTTGAATTTCTTGGCTACGCATTTGATTTTTTGAACAATTAAAATCCAATATAGCCACTAGTCACTTCAAAAGCAAAAAGCAAAATATATTTTTATTTGTGTTTAGAGCGCAAGCACAAACAATTTGCAATGAATTATAGAAATATATAAAGCTGTCTCTTGAATCATTTAAAACACTTTCAGTATTGAAATCACATGAGACATTTAGTACTATGTGTATTGTACTAGAAAATGTTCTCATATCAAGGGAAACATTTGATTTTATTCCTCTGGAAAAGTAAAAACATCTGGAGTGTACCGGAGTGTTGTTACTGATCAAACCCACGTTATGATGTTGGAAGAAATCTGTTGAACAATACTGAAGTAGTTTACATGTTGTCAAACACTATTCATATCATAGTAAGTTTACATGTTGTGTTTTTCAACTTGTACAGTCATAGGTCTCAATGCAACTGAGAAATTTTCGAAAGAACTAAAACGTCAGAGCTATCACAGTTTTCCTCTTTTAACAACAGTTTGATTAATTTCTGTCCGTCTTCTTAGATGAATGGATACTACCAAGTCCGTCATATTAAAACACCATGTGATGTTTTAGTTAAATTGTTATTACAGCTAAAGATGTCATTCCAATATCAGGCGTTAATGAAAGAAGAGAACAGTGAATTCATATCTTATTTTGGAACTTTGAGTTTTCTATCTTGCCAAGACAGCACAGCTTTCGAGTTATACTTATCTGCCCATCTACAAATATATTTCCTAGTTTGAAAGTTGTTTTGTCATCAGCCACTTTTGTTTCAAAGATTCTGTTGTCTTCAAACTGTTTGAAGATAAAAACAACATTAATTTTTGTTGATACAGATAATAGAGTTTACGTCTAGTTACACAGAGCCAACACATCTATCAGTTTCTGTTGATTCAGATAATATGGCCTATGTCTAATTATAAAGTTGTTTTTTTCGATGTTAGACACATTGATATGAAGCAGAAACACAAATGAGAGTCAGTATAGCAACTGCCCTAAAACTCAGTAACTGAGTAACCAATATTTTAGCTTATGAAAACAAACTTATAGACTTGGATTACTAACATAAATAATGGACTAACGTGATACATAAAAATTAGAAAAATAGTTTTAATATCTGCAACAGATGTCAGGCCAATACAAGCCTGGTCTTTCAAATCATTGCTTCTCAACCTATTCCAATATCATTCACCACTGTAATTTCTCACAACAGCTCACTCATCCAGTTAAAAAAAGACAAAAAGAACTAAATTAAAATGCAAAATTATTTATTATGAATTAAATATACATCAAACTACAATTGGAATGAAAACAACATAAAATAAACTGTTGGACATACAAAACTGTTTAGTGTAAGGGTTAGTAATTACATCATTCAATGACCTAACATTTAACGATTAATTTGTTTTCGTAACAAGAGTGTTAAAAGTAATTATTTTAAAGGTGCTAGTATGAGAAATTTCCTTACTTAACTCAGTAAAAGTCGTACGTTGTCTCTGTAGTTCAACAGTTGTAATGTGATGTCACATTACTCGAACCTTCTCGTTGCCTAAGTGAGCATTTTAACGTTATAGCGTTTCATAGTTTGTAGAAAGTTTTAGGCCTCTGTTGGGCAGTCTGTGTATATAGGCAAACAAATAAACACAAGTTAAGTTAAACGAGAAGAAGTTAGTGAAAGTGAAATTAGACTACGTTATTGTTAATTTAACTATAACGGGAAATATTTTAAAGTAAGTATCCCACTTCAACAGATATGAGGAGAATATTTTTTTTTCCAAAGGCTGTTCTAACTAACTAAACTAATCTCTGTGAACTTTGGCAAAAATGAGACAATTATTTAAAGTTCTAAATATAACTGTGGTAACCCACTGGGTAACGAAGGTGAATTTATAACAGATAGTGTTGTAAGAAATAGAGTAGAGAAAAATAATTTATCTTTCTAATTCGGATCTAAAATATCTGAATCAATCTGTGTGAATTTTTGAAGTAATATAAAACCATTTAAATCTCTATACAACTGTGTTTACCCACGGAATAACCTAAGTGAACTTATCACTAGTTGTATTGTGATAACAGAAAAAAAAGAACTATTTATAGTTTTAAACAGAACTATGATATCCTATAGTTTAAAGAATTTTTGTACATACATTTGACTTTTTTGAATACATTAATTTAAAGCAAGTGGATTGTGTGATGCCCGTCTATTGTTCGAATTTATTGCCAAAAAAATCACAGACAGCTACTGTAAAAGAATCCCATCCCATATCCAGAATCTAACATAAACAAAAAGTAAACGTATTTATCAAACTATAACTAAAGTAAATAATAATAACAAATGACTTTTTTGTTATTTAATTTCTTGCATGATTGGCAATACTAATCCACTCTGATTCTTATGTCATTAGCCCCAGAGTGAACCACTCACCACAGTTGAGAAGCACTGTTCTGAAGAGTACTTGATCGATAGGTATGTTAACTTAAGCGCCATAAACAAGAGGTTCTTAGTAAATGTGTACAAAGTAAGAATATATGAGATCTTTAGACAGAAAAAGCTGACAGAGTTCTTTAATTTTGAAATAAAAAATTACTTTTTTTTTAATAATCACTTTGCTGTTTATGAGAATCTGTATTTTCTCAGTTGTGGTAACACGTGACAAAATATATCTACCCTTGAACAAATTTCAAGTTCAAGCTCTTTCAGGACTTATCAGAATGCTATGCTTCCATATCAGGAGACTAGACTCGTTATTAAAGAAATTAAGTTTATCTATGTGTTTGTACCTACTTGTGTCCAGCTCGTCAGATGTGGTGGTAAAATAGTTTATGATTTATTTAGTCCACTGATACATACAGAGTTAGATATAAGAGAATTGGTCAATAAGAGTAACAGTTTATTTTCAGGATTAATATCATTCACATCTGGACACATCTTGTTCAAGTATAACTTTAAGTTAAGCACGTACATTCAGTACTAATATATTGTAAATGTTTATAAATATATCTGAATAAAAATATATTTGCTTTCTCTACGATGAAAAGGCTAAACTAATCATTTCTAGATATTACGGAGGTAGGATAGTAAAGGTGTTATGCCCATTCTCTGCCCAGTGATGTTGCTATACTTTCTGTTTGTACCATCAGTTGTTTTACTTTCAGCTTGGTTATCCTAAGTTGGAAAGTTTCATAAATTATCGTAATATGATATAGCAGGTGCCTGTTATGGTATTTTAAGGATTGATATGGGTTACTTCAATTACGTATATTTAATTATTTTGAGTGTTGATTGTAATGCGTTGCTCATTTTATCCACTTCTAATGATGTATGCTGCTTTTCTTATACATGTTTCTTCATACATTCCATGTATAGAGTCAGTGTATGAAATATATTTGTTTTTAAACCATGCTGGTTGTTTTTTCATGGGGTCTCTATCTAGAGAGTGTTATAATAACTACAAATAGTGACTGTTAAAAAGAGTAGCTATGAAATTAGTAAAGGTATCTGTAGGGTAAAGCATATGACATACAGTGAAACTGTTTGTATGAATTATAAAGAGTTTCTGGAGCTGGTACTTGAAACACTACTGTAGCCACTGTTCAGTTTTGTCACAAATATCTTTAGTACTGCATCTATCCTAACGGTTGTATTTGAATTTTAAGCACTTGAGATTTCTCCATGAATAGCTCGAAACATTATCATAATGACATCAGTCAGTTGAAGAATAATTGCTGAGTTATATTACTAAACAAGCTATAGAAACCCCGAGAACTAGTGATTAAAAAAGGGTAGGTCAGATGACAGTTATGGTCAGGCATAATATAAGTGGTGGTAGAAACCCCAATTTAGCCAAAAATCTAAGTTAATTTACTTAACAGGTAGTGGGTATGGAGTGAGGAAACATATCGCATAAATGTGACATCTTGGACTCATCCTTGTTGTTGAATTTCTGGTGTGATAAGTGTTTGAAACGAACTGTTATTTTATGATGATATTGAGCATTTACTGTGCAGTTCGTCAAGTCTTGAGGTATTTGATTTTCAGATAAGGATAAAAGTCCACTGTGAAACCACACTCTATCATGACCCATAAAAAATGTAAGGATTATCTTACTTTAACCTGTGGATTCTTATTGGTTCTTATGACATAATTATGAGTGTGCACAATCAGAAAGAGTGAAATAGGTCTCTTTGTCCATTGAAGGTACCATAGCCAATTTCCATCAACTACAAATTGTGTCACGGAGTATAATAAAAGCGTTTTTTTAATTAATAATTACCTGATTTTGACTCATAAACACGATAATTGATGTAATGAAATATTTGAATGGTAAGCTACAAAAGATTTGCACAGTTTATGTAACACATTTCTACTACTAATTGCACCATGGATTGACTCTGCAATGAAGGTTTTTGTTTCCTGTATATTGGAAAAATTCTAACCAATCGACCCACAGTAATAATTTTGCATAGACCATAGTTTTTATGATCTTGTGGTGGTACGAAAAAAGATTCCATGTTATAATATTATAGCTAGAACATTTTTGTTTTCATTTCATTGCGTGCTTATAAAGCAGATTTGTTGGCAAGTAACAATATTCCCTCGTTCCATTTCCAGAAACAAACGAAATGCCTTCTCACGACCCTTTTTGCATGTGCAGAAAATATTGTATTCGTGTTATACACAGTTCGCTTTGCAAATTATTTCTCATGCCCTCCGGTTAAAATTTTTTCCATTTGTGATCAAGAAATAAAAATATAAACTTAATGGATCAGTGCATAATCAGTTTATATTATGAGAGTATCTAGGGTTTAATAAAAAGATAAAGTTCTTAAATCGATTTTTTTTGTCCACGAATGGCACAGCGGCATGTCTACGTACTTACAACACTAGAAACCGGGTTTCGATACCCGTGATGACAGAGCACAGACAACCTATAGTATAGCTTTATACTTAATAACAAACAAATCAAATTATTTAATTAAAACTTTTCTCGCCCTCTACGCGTTATGAGAATTTCCTAAAACTTTCATAATATCCAGGTTAAAAAGATTTCTTGTTGTATTCAACATATCTTAAATAGCTATTCATACCTCAAGGCCTGACTACAGTATCTCAAGAATTTAGTCAAACTTTCACTCAGTAGTAAGATAAAACAAGATCTGATTCAAAATAAGTTTTATATTTTTGTTAAAATCTGAATTAGGTGTGTCAAGTAATAAATAGTGGCTTCAGAGTATTCTTTTATTGTGATATTTTGAATTGTTTCTTAATAAATGGATTTTTGTTTGTTTGTTTTTTTTAGAATTTCGCGCAAAGCTACACGAGGGCTATCTGCGCTAGCCGTCCTTAATTTTGCAGTGTAAGACTAAAGGGAAGGCAGCCAGTCATCACCACCCACCGCCAATTCTTGTCTTGGGCTACTCCTTTACCAACTAATAGTGGGATTGACCTCACATTATAACGCTTCACGGCTGAAAGGGCGAGCATGTTTGGTGCGACAGGGAGTCGAACGCCTTAACCCACCTGGCTATACCGGCCCAAATGGATTGTTATGCGTTGGATCTACGATCTGTTTAATTTTTTTGTTGTTGTTTAAATTGTTCGAGTCGATCGTAGTTGTAAACACGTGTCTGTAAACTTCTTAACTCCATTCCTTATCTGACATAATTACTGTCCTGTTAAAAAACTGTCACAAGTAGAAATATTATAAGCAAGGAAACTTTGATTGGCGTGCAACACAACTCTTTTTATAATGAATAGAATTTTTTTCCTAATCAGAGACTGATTTCATATTAAATCTAGAACGACATATCAAGGCATAAGAAATACAGGCAGGAAGAATACACGAGAAATTCTAAAATGCAATTTTAGGTTAAAAGATAAATTCGAACGTTGCTTGCGGATCAAGCTGTGAAGTGTTTAAACAGGAATCATGCGTTTAAAGAAAAAAGTCAAGTGGGTGATTTTCTGAACAAACTAGCTGAAAGCTATCCTGAAGGGGAGAGAACAAGTGTGTCCTGTGTTGATAGGAGTGAACGTCTGTGTCATGTGTTGCTAGCAGCGAGAAGCTGGCGATATTACCATACGTTACCGCCATCCCTCCTTATCGATTGGCCCAGCATGGCCAGGTGGTTAAGGCACACGACTCGTAATCCAAGGGTCGCAGGTTCGAATCCCCGTTGCACCAAGCATGCTCGCCCCCTTTCAGCCGTGGGGGCGTTATAATGTGATGGTCAATCACACTATTCCTTGGTAAAATAGTAGCCCAAGAGTTGGCAGTGGGTGGTGATGACTAACTGCCTTCCTTCTCGTGTAGCGAAAAACAAACATAATTATTTATTTTTATCAGTTAGTCTGCAAGTTCACAAGACGCTTAGAGAGGTTTTGTATTTCTTTTAGAATTGTCGCGAAAAGCTAAACAACGTCTATTTGTTTATAGACGTTTCTAACTTTGAGATTAGACGAAAGGTAGCTAGTAAACAGTACCCACCGCCAACTCTTGGGCCACTTTTGCCTGGCTGAGGTCACATAAAAATACGATTTGACTGTCACTCTTACAGCACACCTCTATTTACAAATAGTATAGCGTGTTTTTGTTGGCTGATCATGGCCTGTGTGCTAGTATTTTGGGTTCGAGGATTCATGATTCGCGTACTTTTGCCGCAAAAAATGCGCTTTATACTTTAGGTCTGTAGGTACACTAAAAAGAAAAAAGGTACGTCGCACTATCTATACATACAAGAGTAGCCCATGAATTGGCGGTGGGTAATGCTGATGACTAGTTGCCTTCCCTCTAGTCTTACACTGCCAAATTAGGAACGGCTAACGTCGATAGACCTCATGTAGCTTTGTGCGAAATTAAAAACAAAATAAACCCCACACAGAAAAAAGAATCTGAGTTAAATAACGAAGTGTTCCCTCAGTAATACAGTGGTATGTCTGCGGACTTACAACGCTAGAATCCGGGTTTTCATACCCGTGATGGGCAGAGCACAGATAGCCCTTTGTGGAGTTTTGTGCTTAACTACAAACAATAATTGCCGAAGCAAGTGGAATATTACTAAATTTGAGACTAGAAACAGTGTTAAAAGCAAGGCTCGCATATAATAAGTTAAATGCATTAAAATCAATACATTTTGAGTTTTTTGTGCATTGATTGATGACATTATTTACTTAAAGTCAGTGTATTATATGGAATTTGCTTCAGTAGTCAATTACGTAAGTTTTTAGTTGTGACGTAATTTTTGATAACGAGAAACCTCCTTGAAATGCAAATGTATCTCAGAACGGCTGGTATGGGTATTAACATTTGTATCGATAAGCAGAGAACAACCTTTCGACCTTCCAACGTCATCTTAAGGTTATGAAAAGGTTAACGCTCTCTTTGGAAGGTCGAAACGAATAGTGGGATTGACCGTCAAATTATAACGCTTCCATGGCTGAAAGGGCGAGCGTGTCTGGTACGACGGAGATTGGAGCCCTTGATCCTCAGATAACGAGTCGGACGTCTTAACCCACCTGGCCATGCCAGGCTGGTGAAATGAATTGCTTTCAGCTGTATCAGAGGCCAGAACCGTAGCACTTTTATTGAGTTTAATAGATTAATATATGATATCCTAAAATAAATGTGGGTTTAAATTATAATTTTTTCTTAAGATTACAAAGCCATGAAAAGTCTTGATTGACCAAATGGTTAGATCTTGTTTTAAAGCATCCATATAATCCTATGTTGAGATGATACCGGATTTAAGTAATTTGAACATTAAGAAGAAAGTTCACCTTCTATATATTTAGTTCTGGAACAAAGAAGAATTAGAGGTGACTAGATTTAAACTATATGGGTTGTGGTAGTCTTTTCAATTATACATCTGTTTATACAGTAGAGAATTTTGGAAGTAATGATTTGTAACTGACAATATTAAAAAATGACTATAGTTAAAATGTATAGAATGATATGAGGTGTTTTGTTGTGGGCATTAAGAGTCACACTTAATTTGTTTGGTTTTTTTTTATCTTTTGGCTGATTGGATGTAGTTGGTGACGGAGTGATACTGACTTCTGGAGTAAAAGTATCTTAAAACTTATCACAGGGAAAACTGGATTTTATGATAATACTAATAAGGGCCTTTTCTAAATATTAAGTATACAGGAAGACTTACTGATTAAATTAAACAACTGAACTCTGGATGTTTGTAGCTACCATAATGTAGGCTGGCCAAATATTTGACAAATTACTTTTAATTATGATATGTGAAAGGCAGTACCGATAGATATAATTATAATTTGGATCATTTAACTAATACATATGAGAACCCTTTCACTAGTGTGGCTGAAGAAACATGTTTTGGCATAGAAGTAGATAAGTATTTAAGCAAGTCTTAGAAGCTCTGCTCTGTTGCTAGAAGAGTTATTAGACTTTTATGGTTTATTTGTAGACACTAATTACAAATAAGGAAAGGGTACTTATTTTTCTGCTCAAATCACTAGTTAAGCCTAACTATGAAATCATTTCTATTTTATTTTTACTTGTGATTTTGTCTGTCGTTTATGTATTTTTCTCTCTGTTGTTTGATTCAGTTATGTTTTGTGTGTTTTATACTCTAACTCACCTGCCCCCTATTGAGCATTGAATAAATTAAGAATGATTTGCGAATTGAGACATCAGTACGATGTTCTCATAGCGGAGACGTTTTGGTATTAAGTTCTTGAAGAGCAGTGAATTCAGTGAAACTAGTCTGCTGCAGCGCAAGTAGCGAATCAAAGAATAGATTAGGCTTGTATGCCATGTTTTTTGTTTGATATGTTAACTTATTTAATTTATTGCTGTCCTTTTGGGAAGTGGGTAACATTGTTCTGGGGAATTATTTTTTCTTTTTTCTATTTTATTTTCATGATTCGTTATTATTGCTATTGATACTTCATGAATTTGATATTGACAATGGCTTTTGATGAACATTGATCTGTCTGTTTTAGTCCTCATATCTAAGAGAGGATATTAACTATTGCAAATGGTCCAAAAGAGGGTTACTAGGATTACTCCAGGGATAGAAGAGTTATCTTACTAGGATATAGTAATATCTCCTAACTGATTTTACTTTGAAATTTACAAATTATCTATGAGATCGATAGGATATAGATCTGATTTATTTCTGTTATATTTTGTCTCAAGTAAAATAACATACAGCATTAATATTTGGAAAAGTCCGGATAGAAGCCAGTTAAAATGGTTTCTAACAGAGTGATTGATGTATGAAACAAGTCCCCATAAATATAGTTGAAGTCTACACTTTATATGGGATTATGAGTAAATTCGATTTTTCTAAAAAGTAAAGGGCGGACGTAAATTTGGAGTAATAACAGTATATTTATACCAGTAAACTTGCTAATTACTAATGTGTTCACATCCAGTATAGCACATGGAACAAAGGGTATAGAAAAGAGGAATGATTGGAAATAAATAACGTTCTTTGAGTGATTAATTCACGTTCATAGTGAGGATATACAACTAATGACCTAGAACAGAACGAACACATATTTTGTTGTTTGTCTGTCTGTTACTCATAATTAATACTAATTATAATTATTTGTAATTTTTATCGAATGATCATAGCAGGGTTTTTGGTGGAAGCTATCATTATTATAATAAAATTGACGTAATTACTTTACATCAGGTTTTACATGAATCTGTGAGTATTAACTACTATTTGAAAATATACTCTTGATTTGTACCACTTATTTCGTAATGAAATCAAGGTTTTAACTAGAAAATATATAAAAGAAACAATCACTGAAGACTAATCTTAGACATATTGATCTACATAATATGAAGGCAAGTGAAATTGTTTAAAGGTGGTTTCCATGCTACAATTTGAACAAGGAACCAACAAGTGGGGATGCTATCTTAGATTCATTGTTCATAAGATATAGCTGCAAGAGGTTAAGCTAAGGAACTCCTGAGGAAAAGTGATCGTTACATAATTAGGTTAGATGTCTTGCTAGAAGTTCAGATCAAGAAAAATCAAAAGTAAATTTTGAAGATATGAGACAAGATTTATCATCAGTTAATAAGGATAATGGGTTAAAAGATGTTGGACAGATTTGAGAACTTGTTTAAAAAAAAACATTGCTTGTGATTCATGACAGACATGTTCCTAGAAGAAGAACCATAATTATCTTCTAAAAGGCATGAAAGATAAAATCCGGACTTAACACTATAGGTTGAAATTGACAAACAGGATGGAAGATGTTCATCAGTACAGAAAAGCTAAGGATTTGGTTCAAACAGATCTAAGGGAATCAAAAAGGGCGAAGAGGATCGCCTGGCTAATAGTGATAAACTAACAACAAGGATTTTTAACTATATTTATGGTAAGCAAAATATTAAAGTGGAATCACTAAAATGAAATTCTGTCTCACTTATCTGTTATACTTTTCTCTCTCTCTTTCTTTTTTTTAAGGATTGGACCTACTGCACTTAGATTTTCCGAAAGCTATTGATAAGTGCAATATAGGAGATGAGCTAAGAAAGTCGCGTGGATTTGGTAAAACTACTTTAAGAAAACGTACGTTGGCTGAGAGAGAGAAAACAAAGTTGTATCACGACTCCTTCCACTATATTCTGTAAACTCATGGTTGTGTTCTACAACCTTCCACTTTATCCAACATATCTTTTCCTTTGTTGTGTCACGACTCCTTCTACTATATTCTGTAAACTCATGGTTGTGTTCTACAACCTTCCACTTTATCCAACATATCTTTTCCTTTGTTGTGTCACGACTCCTTCTACTATATTCTGTAAACTCATGGTTGTGTTCTACAACCTTCCACTTTATCCAACATATCTTTTCCTTTGTTGTGTCACGACTCCTTCTACTATATTCTGTAAACTCATGGTTGTGTTCTACAACCTTCCACTTTATCCAACATATTTTTTCCTTTGTTGTGTCACGACTCCTTCTACTATATTCTGTATTTTATAAACTACTACTGTATCCAAGCAAATCTACTTCTTTGTTGTGTTATGACACCATGTTCTGACCCTTTAAAATTGACTCTTGCGTTTTCTTTTAGCATTTACTTTCTGGCAGTGTACGACTCCTTAGTGATTGTATTTTATAAATTTAATACTTTATCCAAAAAATCATTCTTTGTCTTAATAGATTTCTGCCTTTAAATTGACTCTTGCGTTTTCTTTTAGCATTTACTTTCTGGCAGGAATATATTTAGTGGTTGTATTTTGATATTCAATAATTTATCCTAAAAATATTCTGTCTTAGTAGATTTGGCTAAATTTCATTACTTTTTTTTCTAAATATCTGAGACATTCCTTTGGAATGTAAATTTCTACTCTGAAAAAAAGCTTAATTAGAGCAGCATCTTTCCATTACAAACAACTTATTCTTTAGTTAAGTTGAATAACATACATTCATTTTCAAAATTCATTTTAATGACGTTTGTCAGCTATATTTTAATATTCATTTAAGAAGTTTTCAAATTATTATAATAGCCATTTATTAATTTTTACAGAGGCTAAGTACGTTATATCAAAGTAATTTTGGACTCTCACTGTGTTGTCACATTCTATTCGACGACCGCAAATATTGATTATAGCCCCGTATCGTTGTTTATATTACAAACGATTCCTTTCTAAGACTGTCGTGTAAATCTTCCCTCCCATCAATGAAATCATTTTCCCGAAAGGGGGCTCAATGCCGCCTGGAGGGGCCACCTGTCATATCCACTCGCACCACACGCAGTATGTTTTCTGTCAGTCAGTCAGTAGACATTAAAATGATTTCACATAAAGAATACTTAACGTTGCAATTTGTACTACCAGTAAAACGTGCGCCTGTCATAAATAACGAGAAGAATCGTGCACTCTGTAGGATACAACACAGCAAGATATATGAACTTCAAAAGCAAGAAATAAAAATATTTGTTACTTCTAGTTGTGGCTTTATTTACTTTCGAAATAGAACACTCGCGTGGACGCTGCGGAAGTCCATCTAATTTAAAATACCTAAACAACCCAGTGCACGAGGATGACATTATTTTCCCAGCGCCCATTTCGTAACAGTCGCTGTGTACGATGACTTGACAAGTACATTGTATGTAATCGGGAGGATATCAGTTTTATTCTTTATGTTTAAAGTAAGCGGCGGTTTGACAAGTATGTTGTGGTAACAGTTTGTGTACGTGTGACTTTTGTTGCACTTTAAGGCAAAGATCGTTCTTGATTATCTGACGTTATTGTTACCTTGGGCACGAGTACAGTTTATGCCACTGATTTTATGTTCTTGGTTTTTCGTTTATTACTCGGGTTGGGTACAATGAGTTGTAAATTTCCTCAGAAAGACTTTATAACCTTGGTAGCTACGTGACTTGCTGATTTGCATATTTAAAATCATTTTAATATAGAATACTTAACTGTCACTATAGTTAATTGTATATAACAACCTTTAGTTATAGACGCAGATACAAACATGAACAATCATTTTGTCAAAACAATTTCTGTTTACAATTGAATTAGAAATCTTCTAGTCCACCATGTGAAACAATTAAGCAGATATAGGCGGTCAACCGTCACATTCATATTTTGTAAAACTTTAGGCAAAGATAATATGAAACATCTTTGCAATGAAAATAAGTTCTTCATGTAGGAAGAAATTTGATTAAAAATCTGACTTAAAAATAACATAATCCATCCAGGTGAAAAAGCTTATAGTTGTGATGTCTATGGTGTGATATTTTCACATAATTTACATTTAAATCATCATGAGCTCACCCACACTGAAGACTAGCCATACATCTGAGGAATGTTTGCCAAAAACTTTGAATAAAAAAATAGTGCTCGAAAAATAAGTAAGATAATACATGATACACACTGGTGAGAAACCTCGCATTTTTAATGTCTATGGTAAAAAAATTTAAACAATTCAAGCCACAAAACTTTTGCCATGTTGATGACAAACCATACTTGTTCAAGGTGTGTTTGTGGCAATAACTTTGAAAATAATAATGAACTGAAATTATTAGTAGTGTATATACTGATGAGAGTACTAGAGCTCTGATGTCTATGGTAAAAGTTTTTCTAACAATTCAGTTAAAACTTCATAACTTTGCGAACATAAGCACAAACCATATAGTTGCGAGATGATGGCCCGGCATGGTTAAGCGTGTTAAGGCGTGCGACTTGTAATCTGAGGGTCGCGGGTTCGCATCCCGGTCGCGCCAAACATGCTCGCCCTTTCAGCCGTGGGGGCGTTATAATGTTACGGTCAATCCCACTATTCTTTGATAAAAGACTATCCCAAGAGTTGGCGGTGGGTAGTGATGACTATCTGCCTTCCCTCTAGTCTTACACTGCTAAATTAGGGACGGCTAGCACAGATAGCCCTCGAGTAGCTTTTTGCGAAATTCCAAAACAAACAAACAAACTTGCGAGATGTGCGTCAATATATGATACTTAAAGCCCGTGATGTCCTAAAAAAGACATTGACTGGATATACATATAATGTCGTGAAACCACATAATTGTGTTAATTGTGTAGTAATAAATTTTACAAAAATCAAGTTAATATATGATGAAGATTTTAGAAGAAACGGTTATCTAAAAACAGAAAAACAAATGCATCTTTGAAACACATCTCATTGTCTTGTATATTTGTGTGAAGTTGAATAATTTTCAGTCAGTGAATGTCTAAATAAACATAAATATAAAACTACAGGGTAGTTATAAAATTAGTGCAAGTAATTGAAAATATAAGTTGTACGAAGCATGCGTAGCATATGGACAAAATATTTTATTTCCATAAGTAAAGAATCACTTTTGTGTATTTCAACATCTTCTAATGATTCACCAGGATCATCACCTTAACAACTACTGGATATTGCCATCATTATTATTATTGATTGCTTGTCTAACCTAAAACAGTTATTGAATGTTAAAACGCTTAACACCTAAGGAATCACCCAAACTGTTTAAGCGACATCTTTAAATTGAGAAATTATTGGTACGTTGTGGCGATAGACTCGCACCTTCAAAAACCACGCTATCAATTGTTAGTAAAGCTGAGAAAAGCGAGCATTTTTGTCAGCATCCTTGAATATAAATGCTGAATACACCACGTTTAAGTAAACAATTTATTTAACAAGTGATGGATGTGAGACAGGACAAGTACCACTCTGTACAAATTTGATGTAGATTGTAGAATTCTTATATGACACACGACTACAACAACCCTTAATAACGTTTCCAATCATTGAGAACATTTAAAAATAATTTTCTCAGGATACGATCAGCTGTAGAACTGCACTAGATGATAATCTTTAAAGAATATCAGGATTGTTCTGCTGTGTCTGTGAGTTTCCATTCGTCTATACGACACAATTATGGATAGGCATACAACCATGAAGAATGAAATAGATCCAGTCGTGATGGAATGTACCAAAACCATTTTAAATCAATCATAACACTCGCCACTACTTGTATCATATCTTTCCGAATCGACTTTTGCTGGTTCCTGGTTATGGGACTTCCTCAAGTGAAGGTCGTTTGTTCTAGAGAAAAACCATACTGGACTATCTGCTGTGTCCAACAGTGAGTATCGAAGTCCAACTGTGTGACTTAACAAGAAAAAAATGCCATTGTAATTCTGGGAAGTTTGAGGGGAGATTTTACTTCTTCTAGGACGTAATGTCGTTATCAGGATGGTCACAACTTAAACAAATTGTTGGGAGCGTTAAATAATAACTGTAGTAACAAACACTATAAGGATTTTATTTTTTTAGAATATTTAAACCCACTATTCGTTAGTAAAAGAGTAGCCCAATAGTTGGCGGTGGCTGATGATGATTAGCTGCCTTTCCTCTAGTTTTATACTGCAAAATTAGGGACGGCTAGCGCATATAGCCGCTGAGTAGCTTTGTGCGAAATTCAAAACAAACCAAACTAATTATTTTAGGCCAATATTCATTGCTAATTCTTTGTTGCACACGAAGCAAATGTTCGGTTTATCTTTACTTGGGGTAAGACAATAATAATTTTACCATTGTTTTGGTCTTTTTGGAATACAACAATATAAGTTGAGTAATTTTTAAGTGCTACACTCTGGACAGTTATTAACGTGGTTAATAGATGAAAAATTTAAAATATCTGTCATTTTTTCCGGGGGAATGTGACACAAGTTAAGTAAAAAGAAATATACTTTACAACAAATATATTATAACCTATATTATTATATGCACTTTCACGGTATAAAATAGTTTTAAGTTCATCAGAGATGTAGCTACATTGGTTTTTGACTCGTCTGTCTGTATTGTCAGTTTTGACATCAAGTCTTTGTATACTGATATATCCTTAAATATAATTTAAATTCATCGAGTCTATAACACAATCACTTCTTTTTCCTCTTTTCATGAAGAAGTACAAAATATGTTTAAGAAAAAATAGTTTATTGTATTTTACCTTTTACTGGTAACCATCTAGTAGAATTAAAGAAAAAGATTAAATCCATTTACGCTCACATTAAGTTTAAAATTGCGTTTATACTATTGTGAAGTGTAAGTAATTACTTTAAATATAATAACATAATTCCAATTACGAATTGCTCTGACATCACATATAAATTTACATGTCCAAAGTGTAAGTTTGGCAATGTAGGTTTTATAATATGTTTTAGCTCACATATTAAAGAACATGGGCAGGATGTCAATCGTCCAGGCTTCACCCCTGTTTACAAGAGTGAGAAATAAATGTCGTTCATAACCGCTAGCAAATAGATGTTAGGCACGAAAGAAACTTTGTGGATTCACAAGATACATTCTAAATTAAATGTTGATCTAACAGCTTCGCCTTTCCTCTTGAAACTAAATGTTGATCAGCAACGTAAGACATCCAATGAAAGAAGTCATGTTGTATGCATGTCGGTACTTTTCAATTTTGTGTTCGTGAACTAAATGAATTTTCTTTTATCTCGGACGACCATAGTGAGACCTACACAGCATCCAATTATTCATATTAACGCTTTTTAACCAGTTTCTACTACTTGAAAGTTATTCCTTATTGCCTTAAGTCTTTCATGTATATTGAAGTTTTAGTTGGTTTTATTCATTTTCTTAATTTTGCAACTGTAATTAAAACAAAAATCCATTGGTTCCTCTTAATTCTTTTATCAGAAGTACAAACTTTGGTTCTATAATTATCCAACTTTAATTATATAACTATATGAATTTCATTTTTATAACTACGCCTCTTTCATTCTGTTTTGTTTCCATAAAAACCCTTAACGCTTCATGCAGGGCATTCTCAGGTTAATGTTGTGTAGGTTGAATCACTTGCATGTTTCCATTGCATTTTGAAGCCTTTCTGCTGTAAAATCTTTTCTCTTATTTATTGACAAGTTACTGCGTTTACATTATTTTGTTTAGAACAGAAGGGGTCAGTTAAAAAGGGTTAATATCATAAATACGAACAAAAACTTGTCTTATTTTGATTTTAAAATAAACCATAATTTGGGCATTAGCTGTTCGTTTTATCCAAAATGGTTTGTGTCTACTTTGGCTTCTATAACGATAGTGTGTGATTTTTACTCCAAGCTACTAAACTTTGTACCTTCCAGGATATGCACGTGATCTCGATTTATTCCTACACGAATTTTTATTTTTCAGAAACTAATATACAGTATTTGTTAATTATTTGTATGTAACCGCTGCACTGAGAGAAAACAAATCTTGCAACACGTGAGTAAAAAATTGCTGCAGTTGCTACGAAAGTCTTTAACTATTTTTCGCCTGTTTTGTTTTATTCCAAAACACATGAAAAGTGGTATTGCTGTACATAGTGAATTTGTAATTTTTACATTACGATTTTTATATTAGTATTCACAATACAAATGTTTACAAATTAGAAATAATACGATTTTGGTTCTGTAACTGTACTACTACGCACATCCTTATACGCAGAACTCGGTGATATGTTTATTATACTGGTTTAAATATCTGTCATCTTCAGCTGTATAAGGTTCTTGCAAACCAACATGACAGTTTTTATACAAAAACAGATAAACGGTTGACTTATTGTTGAAATAAAATACATTATGGATTATTTAAAAACTACCTACATGAAACTCCGTGCAAGAAGAACATAGGTGGATAGAAATACGTATAACATCCATCAACACTCCTGTTTTTTTATGTAGCCTTAGTACGTATAGCTTCCAAGGTCCTAAAATAAGAAATTTTATAAATTAGTGAGTCATGAACAAATAATCTAAAGTTTACAATCCGAGTAGTTAACCACCAAACAACACCCATGGCGAGAAAGGCGAGGGGTGGTAGATTAGAATATCCTAGATACAGTATGTTGTAATAATATAATAGCGCCATACAACAATAAGCAATTGAGATCCACACTGTTCTGGTGAATTTATAGAATTCAGTTTGGACGGAAAGATCATAGAAACAATATAATTTGTATTTAGTAGTTTTAACAGGGTAAACTTTGTCATCATTCTCTTGACGATTTCGTAGGGTATGTGGTATATGTGACAGGAGAAGTTCATGAATACAGAGTCAGCATTATATGATTAATTAACAATGTAATTAGTGTTGTCACCAACACTTACTTGGGTCATAGGTATATAGAGTACAGTTTAAAATAAACAATATGTAAAACAACAAACTTTTTGGTGGAATATAGGGCGTGTGTGTGTGTGTATATTTACACGTTTAGCATGAAACATGAATTTACTTGTATACAGTCTCACACAATGGGTGTGGACTAGTGGGTATGACGCTCGACATGCAATCTTTGGGTAGTGGGATCGAAATGCATATGAAAACTATTTCAAGAGTTGGAACGTTATAATATAGCAATAAATCACATTATTCACAGGTAAAGAGTAAACCAACGTTTAGTAATAGCTATTGTTGATTAGTCTGCCCTCCACAATCAGAGGCAGCTAGCGCAGACAGCTCTCGAGTAGCTGCACGTAGTTCGTGAAACTAAACTCCTGTTGCCTCCCAGTGGCACGTGATATGTCTGCGAACTCCAACCGCTAGAAACTGGATTTCGATAACCATGGTGGGCAGAGCACAAATAGCCCATTGTGTAGCTATGTGCAAACAATCAGCCAACTAAACTCTTCAAATATTATTCGCCAGCATGATTCAAGTAAAACATAAACGAAACAAGAATCCCAAAATTGGTCACTTGTAGGTTGAATTATTTCATTAAATCAAAATATTCTGTTGAAAACGTGTAATTAAGTATTGTCTCTTTTTTTACTTTACAATACAGCTAGAAAACAAACAAAATTTTTTGTACAATTAATACCATCAAACTAAAATATTATAATGGTGTTTGTAAAATATGAACCTACGTCATTTATAATGCATAAACTTCTAACAAAAAGTTCTAATTAATTAAAAAAATCTATAATCAACTAACTTAGAGTAGGAACTATATATAAAACTTCAGTTTTCAACCTATGAATTATTGATTTCATTTACTTAATATGAGATTGTAACTTTTCATTTCGTAAGTTTAGTGTAGACAGAGATTTTAGTCGTATTTGTGGAAGATGTCATCACTAAGATTTAAAGTAACCTAGTAACAGGTGGAGAACTTAATGACCTATATGGAAATTGCCTTCGCTTAGATTTAAACTAAGCTCACAATTAGATACAGATTGTAATGGTCTCAGACGAAAACATTTCAACCAAAACTTTAATCTGAGCCTAGATTGAAATTTCAGAGATTTAAATGTAAGATGTAACATTCCCCACTTAAGCTGGTATTCAATTATAAAGAGATTTTAGTTGTCATAGTGGTACATATGGCTGTCCAAAGCAAACTAAGTTTGCGTTTAGTCGAGTGACATTCTTATAGTTTTAAACACTGAAATTGTTAAAATACTTTATATGAGAAATATGTCAAGCAATAGGAGAAAAATTCGGTTATCTTTGGTGTTTCTGTAATATTCTTCATAATGAATTATTTTACTTAAACACATGAACATAAAAATACGTAAACCGGTTAAAAGTACCTAATTCTAAAACCCTCGTATTTTATGTTATCCACTTAATTTTCATTCCCTTTAATTCGTTCGTGCAATTAATATACGCAAGTTAAATTGCTCCATTTACGCAAACCTTACATTTCCAAAACTATCCACAACAAGTAAGTTTGTTGTTGACTTTTGAGGGCTATCTGTCCTAGCCGTCCCTAAATTTGTAGTCTCAGACTAGAGGGAAATCAACTAGTCATCGCCACACACCGATAACTCTTGGACTACTCTTTTACTAACGAATAGTGTCATTGACTGTCAAGTTATTACACCCTCACGACTGAAACGGTGAACAAGTTCGGTGTGACGGGGGTTCGAATCATGTTGAAATGACGAGCATATTTGGTGCTACGAGGATTTAAACCCACGATCCTCACATTACGAGTCGAGCACTTTAACCACCTGACCATGCCAGGCCCCACAGATACAATTTGGTAAAGTTAGTTAGTATCTTTGTTTTCTGAATTTCGCGATAGGCTACTCGAGGGTTATCTGCGCTAGTCGTTCCTAACTTAGATGCGTAAGACTAGCGGGAAAGCAGCTAGTCATCACCACCCTGCCAACTCTTGGGTTACTCTTTCATCAACGAATAGTGGGATTGACCGTGACATTATAACTCCCCCACGGCTAAAATGACGAGCATGTTTGGTGTGACAGGGATTCGACCCCACCACCCTCAGATTACGAGTCGAGGGCTTTAACCACCTGGCCATAAGGATTCGAAACTTCGAGCAATATCCGTTTAACTATCGTTTAATCAACACTAAAAGCAAAACAATCTTACACGAAGACAGGGGGTAATTTTAAATGGATTATCCATTCGTTTAATTTTATCGAAGTTTGGTTACAAAAATTGGGAAAAATTATACCAATTACGTATTCGTTTAATTAAAAGTTACATATGTAGTTACTTTCATGAAAATCTGAATCTTCCCTTTAAACTTATGGCCCGGCATGGCCAGGTGGTTAAGGTACTCAACTCGTAATCTGAGGGTCGCGAGTTTGAATCCCCGTCACACCAAACATGCTCGCCCTCTCAGCCGTGGGGGCGTTATAATGTGATGATCAATCCTACAATTCGTTAGTAAAAGAGTAGCTCAAGAATTGGCGGTAAGTGGTGATGACTAGCTGTCCTCCCGCTAGCCTTATGCTGCTAAATTAGGGATGGCTAGCGCTGACAGCCCTCGAGTAGCTTTGCGCAAAATTCTAAACAAACCAATCCTTTTAAACTTAACTTTTTCTACTTTGTGCAAGTGTTATACTCTATATTGTCCTCCATCAGCACGATAAAGTATGATTTACAGGGGAGCTATAAATACAATTTATAACAAGTTTGTTAATACTTTGAAACTTTACTTATTTATATATTTGTAACCTTATTAGCACTTATGTATTAACACCTCAGCTGTTGTTGTTTTGAATTAAGCACAAAGCTACACAATAGGCTATCTGTGCTTTGCCCACCACGTGTATCGAAACCTGGTTTTTAGCTTTGTAAGTCCGCAGACGTATCGTTGAGCCACTGGGGAACAATACCTCATCTGTCAGACCTATACTGTGGTTTATAATCTACATCAGTATGTGCATACTTGATCTCTGAGACCAGTTATGTGGGTTATAATGTACAACAATATGTGAACATCTGATCTAGTAGACCTGTTTAAGTTGTTAATTCATTGACGAACATATAAAGCTATCATCAATCCTCAAATTCTTAGAACTTCGACCGTAAGTGAAACTTTATAGTCAGTACACTTCAATAGATAATTAACTTTTATTCATCATAACACAATATTTAGGAAACATAAGATTACAAAGAAATTCTCTTATGGGCCTGATGGGCTTTAATAAGTGTACGAACAGGGTCTATTTTCTCCCATTATCAACAATAGTCCTTGATTCACTCCTTGTACAGTCCAATCGGCTATTCTGGGAAAGTCTGCTGTAGCCCTAACTGTGGTTTATATTACGCAGCAACGTATATACACTCGATCTGTCAAGCCTATTGTTGTTTATACTATATATCAATACGTGTATACCTCATCCTATAACCCATGCGCTTTCGAAAGATCGACCTGAAAAAGAAGAGTTCACCTTTCGGAAGTACTCGAGTTGCAGGGTTTTTATTCATTTCTGTCAAGACGTCTTGAACCTACGTGTTTTGGCAACATCATAAATGTATACTTCATCTATTAGGCTTATATTTCCCAGCAAGGTGTGCGCACGTGATCTAACAGAGTTGTGTCTGGATTTGTGTTCTGCAGTAATGTGTACACATGACCTACTGTACAATTACTGAGCTTAATACTACCCAGCAAGATGTATGTGTTGTTTTTTTTAACTTATTCTATCTTTCAATCATCAAGTTAAGATTGTTACGATTGGATATCGACCGTTTTCACATTTACAAATTTATACGATCACCAAGTCTACATTTGAACTAATAATTAATTTACTAGATAGTTATTGCTAATCAGTTTATATCATACGTTCCGGCTACAGGTATGTTGTTATATTCGGTAAAATCTTGAGAATGGCTGTGGCTGTGATGGTCAGGATATGGTTCAGGTTCCTCTTAGTAAAAACACTTGTATGCTATCCACCCTGCACATAAAAATGTAACTAATTAATAACTAGACTTAAATAATCGTATAGCCTACTAATCATGGCAATGAGTTGAAAGATTATTTGTTTTGCTTGTAGATCCTGTTAAGTAAATACAAAGAAAATTTCCAACCAGAATTCTCATATTTTTAAGAAGTAATGCTTGGTCAAGAAACCAAACTCCACAGGCTTTAACACGTACAATAAGAGAATAAAGATTTGTGTTTGCAATTATAATTATTGAACAGTCCTTTTACCTGTGCTACACAGATTTCTTATAATGTTAAATAAATTTGATTACAGTTTAGGTAAATGAGTACAAACGTTCGCAAACTTCTTATATTGTCAATCTCTTACTTCCTCGTTTACTTAGCCTAAATTTTGAATTTTATTGAATAGTATATAATAGTAATAAAGATAACTAAAACATCGGAAACCTTATTATCAACTGTATTGCAAAATAATACAATATTTAAAACTTCTTTGGTATATATCTTAATAATATATATATCTTTTTATTATATTAAAATGTCTCAAAAGATATTACTTTAAATTACTTTGGAACCACTAAAAACATGGAAGCACTTAATTTTCAGGCTCTTTTGTTGCCGTTCGATACAAACGTCGCGCCACCTGGTTGATAATTTGTCACTTCACTATGCGGTTATCACTGCGAGACATTTTTAACAGAGATCGAGCTCGCTTTGAAGCTTAAGCTAACTGAGCTGGCTTTAAACCACCCACACATCGACACGTGGACGAAATTTCCATCCTTTATGAAACCATGTATAGCTACGTATCAGCTGCAACAGGCTAGCTTCTATGAATTAATTGGTGAATTTTCTTTTCGCCTCGTATTATTAATTCACCACCCTGGATCAAGCTGTTCATTGGAGTGAAAACTCAGACGATTGAAGTCGACATTTTATTTATTTGCGTTTTGTTTCTTAACCATCTCCGTGTGTAATCTGATCCTAGAGAGGTTAATTTTGTTTTCGACATCCAGTGAGTGATACACATTTTTATCATTGTCGAATTACCCACAATTCCGTCTAGCAGTCGAAGAACTGAGTTCAAAAACTTCAGTATGTAGAATATACATACACTACAGTATATGAATATGTATATATATACACATAGATAAGAATTAGATTGATAAAGAAGTATCCAAGGTCCTTGAGCTTCTCACAGTTTCATTCGGAATGTTCCATTTCTAAAACAAAAACTTAACATCTTAACAGTCACCGTTCAAGACACGTTATTCTGTTTCGAGTACTTTCCATTGGATACAGAGCTCAGCTGAAGTGTCGTGCCGGGTATATAACAGGTGGCATACGGTAGCAATGTCAGACAGTCGGTCGGATGATCACCATCTAAATGAAACAGAAATGAATATCGTAAAGGAGAATACAGTAAGGAAAGTTTCTGACATCGAAAGTAAGTCATCTAATACACGTTTATTAATCATACTGTTGTTTTCTGTGCAATTGCAATTTTATTATTATTCGTATAAAATATCTTATCACAGGTGGCGTGCAAGTTTTCAATAAAGCTCACGAGCCGTTTTTTATTGTAAATTTTTAGAACACGTACAGTTTATCTCTCTTGCACTAATAAAAAGCTTGTTTGTTTGTTTGTTTTGAGTTTTCGCGCAAAGCTACTCGAGGGCTATCTGCGCTAGCCGTCCCTAATTTAGCAGTATAAGACTAGAGGGAAGGCAGCTAGTCATCACCACCCTCCGCCAACTCTTGGGCTACTCTTTTACTAACGAATACTGGGATTAACCGTCACTATATAACGCCCCCACGGCTAAAATGACGAGCATGTTTGGTGTGACCAGGATTCGAACCCGCGACCCTCGGATTACGAGTCGAACGCCTTAGCACACTTGGCCATGCCGGGCCCCTAATAAAAAAGCATGTTTTCTTTTAGGCTATCCAGTCTTTTTCTTGTGAGCACTTTAGTCACGTTGACCAGGATTTGTTTCTTGTAAAGATCAGGTAATGATATAACTTTTTAAAAATGATAATCGACAGCATTTTCATTCTAATTAATAGCAGTTTAAATTTTCAATCTTGGGTATTATATTCTGGTTAACAGAATTTCATCGTTTCCACCAATTATATTAATCCTTCGCCGGAAACGATGTTCAATAACAAACGCACGCACATCACATACACAAATTCTAGATGAAAAGCCAGCTCTTCCCTTTTTGTTTGTTTAGATAGTGTAATAAAACTGTGATCATATCAACATTTCTTTTCTGAGGGAGAGGGAAAGGAAAACTGCCCCTGTATTAGTGATGGAGCAACTTGCTTCCCCGCTTCCCTCGTACCTATGGGTAACGCATAAAATCAACGACCTTCTGCTTTTCTTCTGATATAAACCAGCAAAGCGGCTTTATTTAACTTATACGAATTTATTTCTCAGGTTCCGTTGAATAAAACAGTCACATATTTTTAAGTTCACCATGGATATTTATGCTTAAAGCCTAAAACACACCCAGGGGTACCGTTGATTTTACTTGGGAAACTATTTAAATCGTAACTGATGTGCGACCTAATTTGTTGTTAAAATATTATTTGTTATATCTTTAACATTGATAAAATAAAATATTTTTAAGTTAAAACAACATCAATCCCACTTAAGGAAACACAGTTCGAGGACCAACAACGCTTCTTAGCTGAAAACTTAACACTTTACATGACCTTACAAATCATCTTAACCTTTGAAATTAATCCTACTTTGACCTCCAAACACAACGAATAGGAAACTACTCATTATTGTAAAAATCTGTGTTTGTTTGTTTGTCTTTTCTTATAACAAAGCCACATCGAGCTATCTGCTGAGCCCACTGAGGGGAATCGAGCTTCTGATTTGTAAAATCTGACGTGTGACTTTCTGATACAGAAAATAGAAAAATTCTGAATTTTAATCTCAATTAAAGATTTACAAAATATGTCTATTTTTGATTAATGTTGTATCGTGTGTAACCATTTGAGTTTAGCAGTGAATTACAATAAATTTATCGGTAATTTTTAACAATACTAAACGTTCCTTGAGTCTTCTCTGGGATAGGCAGTATTAAATATTTCTATAATTCCATTTCTCTCGTACGCACACATACAAAAGAATAAGGGTTGTTTCGAATTTCGCGCGAAACTACACGAGGGTTATCTGTGCTAGTTGTTCTTAATTTAGCAGTGTAAGACTGGAGGGAAGGCAGCTATTCATGGCATCCCACCGCCAACTCTTGGGCTACTCTTATACCAACTAGTAGTGAGATTGACCATAATATTATAATACCTTCACGACTGAAATGGCGAGAATGTTTGGTGCAACGGGGATTTGAACCCGCAACCCTCAGATTACGAGTCGAGTGCCTTAACCATCTGGCCATACCGCGCCCAAAAGAATAAAGAAAAACATTCTTCATTATCATATGTGATCAAGTTCATAAGTCATAATTTCTTAAGGCATTAAGATCTTGCTCGAAAGAAGCAAATGGAAAGAATTAATAATTTACTTTCTGTATATAGTGTTCATGGACACACTGTACCCATATATTAACGTATACGATAAGTTGCTCTGAAAGGATCCTTGGAAGATGGAGGTTTATATCACATGTAGTTATATAATCTTTAAATTAGGCTGAAATTGTTATTGAAAACTCTACGGCTAACGTTTCTTCAGAGCGCTTTAAAACTTCCTGTTAAAGATGCACTTTCTTCTGACTCCGAATAGTTGCGTCATGTGAAGACTGAAAGTAAAGAACTACAATAGATAAGAGTAATTGGTCATACAATGAAAATGTAGATGAAATTTGTTTCTATTTCTTCCTTTCCTCGTCCAAAGACGCCTCAAAGACTAGACTTGAAATGTTCTACGTTTCCGTTAAAATCTGCATGAGGACGCATGCATCTCTGTTTATTTTACTGTCTTTGTTATTTCAACCTTTGCGATGAAATGAACATGTTCGTTAAAAAAAAATCAGTTGTTTTCAACAGACTAGTAAAGTTAACGAAACTTGCGCTTTCAATAAATAGATAAATACGATTTTTTATTTATTTAAAATAAGCAAAAGTTATTTTTAAACTTCACACACAGATATTATATGCATCTATAACACTAAAAATATACTCAAAGAAGTTAAACTTAAAACGTTCTCCACCATCTAACTTAAATAAAAGCCAGTTTGTGTGTCACGTCACGCTTCTTTTCTCGAAATAGGTAAAGTCATAGAAGTGCATTTATCCAGATAGAATAGTTCGGTTGCCATCTGCCTATTGCGATTTTAGAAACGGGTATCCAAGGTAACCGTGAGGATCGTGTCGTAAAACCTTGTAAGTGTAGTGAGTGTTGATATAATAAGCTAAGATTACTAAGATTAGAGCCGAGTGCACAAAATGTACCATACAAGTGAAAATATCAATTCAGTTTTAAACTTAAATCGTTTCTGAATTAAGCTATTTTCTGTTAGATAACCAACATTTTTAACAAAACAAATTTCTTTAATTAAGACTTTCAATTCAGAAATCAACAAACATTTGTTTCCAGTTTTGTTGTCTATACATTTTATACTTCCACTACATATACTAACAACAGTATTAAGTTATACTTTGTTAAAAAGAGCGCGTAATGTTACCAAAACGTACTGTCTTTATATATAACAGACTTTGTTAATTTAACTCATTTTTATCAGTAATTATTCTGTGAATACACCATGAATTCATTTTTGGAAGGATTTTAATTTTGATTCTCACAAAATAATTTAAAAACATTTCACTCTCTCGACTACAGTTCTTTCCCTCTCTGTTGGTCAAGCTTCATTTCGCAAAATTTGTTTATTTCAGTTAGCTATGATATGTGAGTTTAGGATATACTATGGGGTGAGAGTGGTATTATTTATCCCGTCATTTTTGACAGGCTAACTGCTAGTATAAAAAAATAATCGTGATAGACTGAGCCAAGTATACTTCATGTAATATTCATGTATTCGGTTTTGAAGCCCTATAGTATTCACACAAAGTGTATAAAATTAATAACAAATAATTTGTTTTGAGAGTAAACTTGCATAATGAACGACCTGTGTTATATTTACCACAGGGATCGAACAACAAATGTTTGTACTATAAGACGTCAACTTTATCGTTGGACAATTAGAGACCGAGGAACAGTTTTATTAGTATAAAATAGATAGATGTTAATACTTGTCTTCAGTATATAATTTTCAACTTTCATAATATAGATTTAAAGAGAGAAAATAATATATTGTTGGTTCTTACATTTTAGATGTAAAATTAGATAACCTTTAACTTTACTTTTCGTTAATATTACAAGTGCTGCTCGACATTTGGAAAACAGGTTATGTAAATTATTGTGCATCTGTACAACACTTGTACAGATAACACATCTGTACTATTATTTTCGTAACACTAGCCTTCCATATATGCATCGCCTTCATCGTAATAAATTATGTATACACATACAGATATACATCTTCAGATAATTCCTATGTAACTACTAATAACCCTCACCTACATACAGAAAAATTAAAACTCAGAGTAAGTTGATTAAATTAAACAAGTAAATATTTTAAAGTAAGTTACTCTTGTTCAAATCATAGAATATCTTGCTTCTGTTTTGATATTTTGAGAAGAAAAAAAAATTGCCTGTTCCGTTTCTACATAGGATTACAGTGATATTATTTGTGAAGTTACATCAACAGTTGTTAATTTTAGTGTACTCCTGTCTCAGGTATCACAAATTCAGACGTGTACATAATTACCATTAAATACTTCCAAGTAAATACATTTCTCAATTGTTCAAAATAAATTTCGTCGAAGCTAAAACAAAAAATTATGTTTCGACCACGTTGTCGTTTTTTCGTTTGCGTTGGTTTTGAAAGTAGAACACCAAACAAAATTCAATTACATACTGATGAAAATTATGCAACTGATTTTTGTTTACGTGTAATTAACATTCGTTTATCAGACTAAGAACAAAACAGCAGTTTTTGTGTTTATATATTTTTACCATTAATTCACTTATATTATTTTTATCATTTGTTAAGTACCGACAATTTTGTCCCTGCTCTCTAAACTTGTTATAAATTTACTTTTGAAGTATATTCGGTATATATATATACATTTACAGACATTGTATTGCTGGATTTGAGTTTATTATAAAGAGAGTGCTGTAGATCAAACTAAGGTTACTGCATACCTATATTAGAAACTAAGCATCTGTTGAAGCCACATTTACTGCTCGCCTCATCTTGGTGTCTCATACTTTTACGAACGGAACACCATAAAACTGGACATGGTAAGTAAACTCATCTGACTATTTGTTTGTATTAAAATCAAAGATATTTCATCATTTACACTTAAACATTATATAACATTACAATTGAGACCTATGTAATACTTTTATATATTACATTACATTAAAGTTGAGACTTATGTAATACTGTTCGGTGATTTGATCTCATTTATTTTGCAAAAAAACTAATCTAATAGGAAATTTTCAATGCAATCTTTAATTCACGTAAATATAGTGACACATAATACGACATGACGTCAGTAAACCTGATAGGATCACTAAATGATAACCCGTGATTATTCAAACATCTTTCCTCTATGGCTAGCATTATAAATTAACCAATCATTAATACGTATCCTACAGTTGAACAGTAGGTACAAAATTAACATATGTCATTTAATTTTGTGGCATTGCTTGTGTGTGTTTTTTTTTTTTTTTTTATAGCAAAACCACAGTGGGTTATCTGCCGAATCCACCGCAGGGAATCGAACCATTGCTTTTAGAGTTGTAATATTATTATTGATGAGACTCTACAGTTGGCCCTAACCATAACGAATAAACTAATATCATGTTGATGACTAATTAGAAGGGCCGGTATGGCCAGGTGGTTAAGGCATTCGACATGTAATTTGAGGGTCGCGGGTTTTAATCCCTGTCACGCCAAAATGCTCACCCTTTCAGCCGTGGGAGAGTTATGATGTGGCGGTCAATCCCACTATTCGTTGGTAAAAGAGTAGTCCAAGAGTTGGCGGTGGGTGGTGATGACTAGCTGTCTTCCCTCTAGTCTTATACTGCTAAATTAGAGACAGCTAACGCAGATAGCCCTCGAGTAGATTTGCGCGAAAATCAAAACCTACACTTTTTCCCACCCTCTCTGCATCTCTGTTAGAGAGTATTGATATAACTACAATGGTGCACAAGAAATCGTTAATTTTTAAGAAACAGGCTCAATGAATTATATACTTTCGTATTACTCTTTCTTCTGCCACCAGGGGTATTGATTCTGGATAATTTAAGAATATTGTATATTTCAAATAGCATCTGTTTATCCCACAAATGTTTAAAGAATAGTGTTTTCCCCTGTTACTGAAAAGAAAAATGTAATAAACCAAGTCTTGTTTTCCAATTTTTGAAGGCTTTCTTTTCCATTAAAGCCTTGAACAAATCATCAAAAACAAACGTAGATATAATTCGCTTATGGTTGTATGAAAGTGACCATATTTATAAAGCGATCTCATATTATAGTTATGAATGTCGTCACATATAACGGTGTTTACATGTCAAGATATTCAAACGGCTAAAGTTATAGTGTTTAACTTGTTATATCTCTTAAGGATTTTCCAAAATCAAATAACAGTTTCTAATCTGGCGATTCATGTATTTAATCATTAACAAAGCACAGATAACGAAGAAATCAAAACATCTTCACGAACCTTAAGATTATTCTGACTATGAAGGTAGTTACTTGGAAAAAAAATATCACCTTGAACTTTATATTTACTCTCTGCCCTTGCGTTAAGGGCGTTCAGGTTGTAGAATTTTACCCAAATGGAAATTATAAAACGTGATCAATAAATTCAGTTTACAAACCGTAAATTCGCCCTTATGGAATTTTGTAGTAAATATATAAAAAAATTAAACACAAAATACAATAATAATAATTTGTCCAAAAATCGTTTTTCTTCTTCTTTTAGAAATGCAGATCACCTTTCCAAACGTTAAAGTAATCTGAGGGTTGCGGGTTCGAATCCCCGTCACATGTTCGCCCTTTCAGCTGTGGGGACGTTATAATGTGACGACCAATCACACTATTCGTTTGTAAAAGCGTAGCCCAAGAGTTGGCGGTGGGTGATGACTAGCTGCCTTCTCTCTAGCGTTACACTGCTAAATTAGGGACGGCTACCACAGATAGCCTTTGTGTAACTTTGCGTGAAATTCAAAAACAAACGAACAAACTAGATGTCTGGAAAAATGTCATCATATGCAACTAGTACACCCAAGAGAATATAGAAAGGAACTATTTTGACATGAAATTTGATGTTTTAAGAGAAGTTTGATGTCAGAGAAACTTAACTCCATTACTAAAACATAAGGCTTGCTACTTATGTTTTAACAATACGTAACAATAAAGAAAAACTAAAGTAACTACATCTCTAAGTGCTCGAACATTTTATTTTGATAGAAATGAAGTAATGCTTGATATAGAAAGACTATTGAGTGGGCTCGGCATAGCCAGGTGGTTAAGGCACTCGACTCCTAATCTGAGGGACGCGTGTTCGAATCTCCGTCGCATCAAACATGCTCGCCCTTACAGCCGTGAGGGCGTTATAATGTGACAGTCAATCCCACTATTCGTTGGTTAAAAGAGAAGCCCAAGGGTTGATGGTGTGTGGTGATGACTAACAGCCTTCTCTCTAGTATTACACTGTTAAATTAGGGACGGCTAGCGCAGATAGCCTTCGTGTAGCTTTGCGCGAAATTTAAAACAAATAAACAAACAAAACTTTCCAGTGTGTGGCATAAGGACCAGATCCAACGTAACGTGCTATTAAACACTATGGTAATACAAGCTAAGACAAAAAAAAAAAACGTGTATGATGAAATGGTGACGGAACAAAGTGGTAGTTTGGAAGAAAAGCCATTCCTGACAAGTAAAGAGTGGTTCATTGGTTCAGAAAGCTCGTTAGTCTCTACTACATTAAACTAAGTGGTGAATTCTAATGTACAAGGTGCAAAAAGTACCCTAGTGAACCCTAGTAAAATTATTGGTGAAGGAGTTACTGTCAAAACAAGTCTTCAAAGTGGGTGAAATGCGACTGTTCTGGAAGTGCATGCCAGATAGAACATTTATTTTTAGGGAAGAGAAGTCTACATCAGGGTTCAAGGCTTCGAAACATCGTCTGACTCTACTTGTGTGTAATAATGATTTTGAAAATGTTTAAATTAAAGCCCTAACTAGTATGCAGTTTTAAAAGTCTTACGGCTCTAATTAAATTAGGCAAATCTTACTTATCAGTTAATTCGCGCTCATATAAGAAAACTTGAATGACTATAAGTGTTTTTCAAGACTGCTTTTTCAATTTCTTCTAACCTGTGGTTGAATATTAATGTGCCAAACGTAATATTTCCAACAAAGCATTGCTCGTCTTAGACAATGTACCAAGCCACTCAGTGAACTTGAATTATCTTTCTGATAATGTAAGATTGTTTGTTTTTTGTCTTGAAGCACAAAGATGCACAATGGGCTATCTCTGCTCTGCCCGCAACGGGTATCGAAACCCGGTTTCTAGCAGTGTGAATCCGCAAACATGCCGCTGTGCCACGGGGGCGATAAAATAAGAGTTGAGTACATCCCCCAAAATAAAACTGCATTGCTCCGATCAATTGATCAAGGAGTTACCTTCTATTTCAAGAGGTATTACTTACAGAGTACTCTAAAACAACTGATTAAAGCTACGGAATAAATATAACATTATTGACTCTATAGATAATATCACCGGGTCGTGGGATGAGTTGAAAGAGTGAACTATGAATAATATGTTGAAGAACATATAGCCAGAGTGTACCAACGACTTTACAGGGCTCCCCCAAGCAGAAAATTCAAGGAAATTTCACCAAGACACTGTAACACTTGCAAAACAGGTTGGTTTTGAAGATGTAGTTGAGTTGCAAAAGTCCCATGGAGATGTGTCGAATGAAGATCTAATAATATTAGAATAAGAGTAAGCAGCAGAAAAGTAGGACATTACTGAAGCGCCACCCACGTAACTTCAGTTGATACCAACCATTCATTCAAATCCTTTGCCCTCGTGGAATTAGTGGTGCAAATCCTTAGTGTTAATGATCTCAGCCTAAAAGTCAAAAAAGGAATACATGATGTCATGCACAACTACAAGGAGAGAAACAGCAGGAGCAGCAAACGACTCTCAACACAATCTTCGTCAAAAGAGCTAAGCCTACATCACATCAACATGATGATCATCATGATTTACAGGGTGTTTCAGCACTGAGTCTTCCTCTCTGTGGAAAATTTAAATGTTTTTGTGAATCTAATGCTATTTTTGATGAGTAAAACTATTAAACTTTGTCAGTTACATTAAATATGTGTTTACAAATGTTTTCTTAGATTCGTATGCGTGTTTTTTTACTTTTATGGATCGAAAAAAGTTTCCGTAAGAACACATCTACAGTTATAACATGGGATTTAATGGGAAAATAACTTTTCAAGTTAGGAAAGCTTTTCTCAAGAACATATCCTTTCCGTAACGCGGGAACTGAATGTAGTTGGCTCAAGATAGCCAGGTGGTTAGGGCGCTCGACTCTGAGGGGCGAAGGCTTGAATTTCTGTCACACGAAACAATCTCACCGTTTCATTTGTCTGGGCTTTATAATGTGACGGTTAGTCCCACTATTCATTGGTAAAAGAGTAGCCCAAGAGTAGGTGGTGGGTGGTGATGAGTAGCTGTCTTCTCTCTAGTCTTATACTACTAAATTAAAGATGGCTAGCGCAGATAGCTCTCGTGTAGCTTTGCGCTAAATTCAGAAAGCAAATAAACGTGGGAATCAAATGTCGATTGGCAACCCATGCACTTACTTAATAATACATTAAAGTGTAATAACAGAAAAAAAGGAAATCTCAAAATGTAAATGCAGAGTGGCATGTATTTACTGACTACCACATTATAGGACAGCAAGTGACAGAAAGAACATCTCGAAATCTAAGAATCTTACGAAGTTATTCATGTTTCAAACCTTGATTTTAAAAACAAGCATTATCCTTACATATTTTGAGACTGTGTATTCAATTCACACAGCTGGAGGAATTCTCAGGTACACAAGTATATACATATATATATTCATTTTATAAAGACAAGTCATTGCTCTAGGAAGCATTTTTGGAGTGGTCATGGCATTGCCGTATTCCCATTTACAGAGGAGTATGGGTTCATGTTTCTCCAGAAACGTTTTGAAACTTAATGCTATGAGACTGAATCTCGGGCCATTTTAACTACAAATACTGCATACACACAATGTAATACATTAAACTTAAATAAGCAAGTTTTAACATCCAAGTTGTTGATAAACACGCCATGGCGTGACTGACCTTGTCACTTTCTACGGCCATGCAAGCATTATCCTTACATATTTTGAGACTGTGTATTCAATTCACACAGCTGGAGGAATTCTCAGGTACACAAGTATATACATATATATATTCATTTTATAAAGACAAGTCATTGCTCTAGGAAGCATTTTTGGAGTGGTCATGGCATTGCCGTATTCCCATTTACAGAGGAGTATGGGTTCATGTTTCTCCAGAAACGTTTTGAAACTTAATGCTATGAGACTGAATCTCGGGCCATTTTAACTACAAATACTGCATACACACAATGTAATACATTAAACTTAAATAAGCAAGTTTTAACATCCAAGTTGTTGATAAACACGCCATGGCGTGACTGACCTTGTCACTTTCTACGGCCATGCAAGCGTGGATCGATATATATGTAGCCTAGCTAACTATAGTAATATAGAAAGTTACAATGCGACAAAAAGGTATTAAATAAGAAAATAAAACTACAAAAACTGAGTTTCTTAACATTTGAAATGTGAAATTTACAAAATTTTAAATAACTCAATGTTTATAATTTTGTCTTTCTTGTTTCTGTAATTTTTGCACCATTAAAAGTTTCTATATTATTATAGCTAGCTAGGTTACATATATATTAATTCCTGCTTGTCTTTATAAAATTACCATTTTTATTATACTTATTTGTTTCCTCTTTTCTATCAGCAATACTTTTTGGTGCCATCTAAGTGTGGGATGCGCGTATATCTATTATTCATCAGAATCTATTCCAAATCACCCTCAAATCTAATTACATGCCCAAAGTAGTGTACAGTCCATTTTATATAAATATACTGGTATTCTTTTCAGTACAAGAAAGAAATCATTGAGACACCAGACGTCATTTTTTTTTTATGAACACTTCTGGAAAGGTCACTTAGATGAAAATTCGTTGAAGTAAAGAAATTTCGATTCTCTCCATAAGCATGTATATAGCGGCTTTATAAGTACAGTACACTTTGGTCTTACTCAGCCAATACTGTGAAATGATCATTGTTAATATTTGAACGTACTAAAAGTAATTTTTAAAAGGGGTGATTTTTTGGCCGCCATTTTGTTTTGTCACGATCCATACAATTAGGTACTACCGTACTTAATAATAACTGCGTTCTGTTCGATGCTAAAATAATATGAAATTTTAATTTCCGTATTGTTTTAACAATATGTTGAGATATGATAATTATTCAATTTTATAATTTTTCTGTGTTTTTTTCTTAATTACTTGATAAACATGTAAATAAAGAAAACAATTTTTGGTGCACTACAATAGAGAAACTGAACATGCGCAACTACAGACAAAGCGTGTACGTCACAAGTCAGCGTTCCCCTCTGAATCTGTTTTGCGTGGGTTATGTGTGTGGGTAGAAACTCGAATCTCGTCGAGTGAACAGATCATCAAATAGCTATGAAAAAGATGTGTATTAAATAACTTATCACCGGTGAAGTGCTGAATAACTTAGGTTGACTATCTACACGTCATACGACAAGTTCATGCTTACCGAAACGTAGAGCAAATAAATTATTGTGAAAATGTATAGAAACTGACAGAAGTAGCAGTTTTATCTTATAAAGTTAAAAGCTTAGCACAGTTGAGACTTCAGCCCCTCGCTTGTCGGATGATGTACTAAGATACAGTATTTTAGAGGCAACCAGGATCATGGGTTTGACTCCCTATCGTTTTCACTTTTCTAATAATATTTTCCGT
The DNA here is from genome assembly GCF_004210375.1 of Tachypleus tridentatus. Classification (NCBI taxonomy): domain Eukaryota; kingdom Metazoa; phylum Arthropoda; class Merostomata; order Xiphosura; family Limulidae; genus Tachypleus; species Tachypleus tridentatus. The sequence goes on along the minus strand of NC_134834.1, from coordinate 70,848,072 downwards.
CACAAAGAAATTAAAGTATGTTATAGACCAATATATAAAACTTAAATTTCGAATTTTACTTCCATGTCTTTTTTCTTGCTAAATGAAACCAAATAACCTAAAAAATCATTAATATTCACCATGTGAAATTATTGACTTTTAACTTTCTTGTATTTCTTTGGATTGTATTATTAAGACAAAAGAAATAATCAAGAAACCAGTTCGGAAATGAATAGTTACTATCACATGAATTTCATCTCTTGACGTGATTCTCAGATCAATGTTTTTTCTATATTTTGAAAAATCTCCTTAAGACTGAAGAATATGGTATAGTGAGATTTACCTATCATTTATGGTAACTTCTATTACGTTTGTTTGTTTTTGGATTTCGCGCAAAGCTTCACGAGAGCTATCTCCGCTAGTCGTCACTAATTTAGTAGTGTAAGACTAGAGAGAAGGCAGCAACTCATCACCACTCACCGCCAACTATTGGGCTACTCTTTTACCAACGAATAGTGGGATGATCGTAACATTATAACAACCCTACCCTGGCTGAAAGGATAAGCATGTTTGGTGTGAAGGGGATTCGAACCCGCAACTCTCGAATTACGAGTCGAGTACTTTAATCAGCTGGCCTTGCCGGACCCTCACTTCTATTACCATTTTAAGTAAAGTTACGATGTTTCTCATGGGTGGCTAATCTTAAACAATATCAAAGTTTGAAGTAAAACGTTCCATATTGTGTTATTAAATTTTTGTTTCAAGATTTATGCAACTTTTTTTGTAATAGACTTCAGTGCACTAAAACCAACTAATGATAAAAATATACCAATAACGATTCACTTGTGTGATATTACTACACCTTCTACAGGACAGAACAGACTCTTGACGAATCATCGAAAATCCGAGGTACGATTCCCCTGGTGGACGGAACAGAAAGTCTAATGTGGCTTTGCGCTAAAGCAGATGAGCACGAAATAGGATATGCTTTTCAACATTAATGACCAACTAACATATATCCCCATACGAACCATATTTTTCCAATGTTTGTTCGAGTATTCCCTTCAATAGGAATTTCGGCGTAAACTGGTCTTTGTTTTTCCATTATTGCAATGAGACTGTAGGATGTATAATTCGTAAGTTGGTAACATTACGAAACATGCAGTGCTTTCACAGTCAAACTATGATACTGAAAGCTCATTAATAAGGGATTTGCAAAAGTTTCACCAACCTTCGTTCTTTTATTTTTCCATAGTGAGCTTGAATAATCTCGTTATATAACAGTTGTTTTTCTGTAGTTCCAGCTGAAATCATAATGGCATTACGACATTCTTGCAAGTTCGATTGAACTGCGAGAAAATATTATATTGTCAGACTAGCTATCATACACTCGGATACATAAATAATAAAAAAAAAACACGTGCCTAGTTCTGAGTGTTTGTTATCAAAATTGACTTTCTTCAGTCTGGAAACACTAACAGAAAAACGAAGATTATTTTGTATAGTGTGAGTGGCAAAATAATGAATTATTTCGAAATTCTTCATTTGTGCATTTGTTTTTGTTATTTTTTTAAATTTCGCGCAAAGCTACACGAGGGCTATCTGAGCTAGTCGTCTCTAATTTAGCAGTGTAAGACTAGAGCGAAGGCAGCTAGTCATCACCACCTACTGCCAATTCTTGGGCTACTCTTTTTCCAACGAATAGTGGGATTGAGCGTCAAATTATAACGCCCCCACGGTTGAAAGGGCGATCATGTTTGGTGTGATGGGGATTCGAACCCGCGACCCGGATTATTAATCGAGTGCCTTAACCACCTAGCCATGCTGAGCCCCGAGTCTATGTGCATTTGATGACAGTAACTGGAAATTCATTATAGTTTGTGTGTGTGTGTGTGTGTGTGTGTGTATTGCTAATGGAGCACAGCTTTCATGACAGGTACTGAGAATAAAGTGTAATTTTTTATAATAGTCACGAGAATGGTCTGGTGGTTAGGGTACTAGATTCACAATCTGAGGGTCCTGAGTTTGGAACCCGTTGCCTAACACATTTGCCGATTAGTCCAACCATTTAAGTGTAAACCTTTTGGCTTACTAAAATAGTTGAGGTTAAGGTCGTAATAAAATAAAAACAGAGAATACAATACATTTTTGTAATAGTGACTGAGAATTTGGCACAGGTGTCTTAACAATAACTGAGAATACAGTACAGTTTTTATAATAATTAAGAAAAGTATAATTCGATTTTTATATTAGCTCTCAAAAGTGGATATAGTTTTTTAACAGTTACTGATATTACAGTGCTTCTACGTTAGTTAATAAGAATACGGTACGTTTTTTTCATACCTGTTACTGAAAATACAGCACCTTTTTCATAGGTCTTACAAAAAGCGGCTTGGCATGGCCAGGTGGTTAAGGCACTCGACTCGTAATCCGAGGGTCATGGGTTCGAATCCTCTTCACACCAAACATGTTCGCCCTTTCAGTCGTGGGGGCGTTATAATGTGACGATCAATACCACTATTCGTTGATAAGAGTAGCCCAAGAGTTGGCGGAGGGTGGTGATGTCTAGCTGCCTTTCCTCTCGTCTTACACTGCTAAAGTATGGACGGCTAGCGCAGATAGCTCTTGTATCGCTTTGCGTGAAATTCAAAACAAACCAAACTTACAAAAAGCTATTGTGTATTCTCATTAATAACTATGAAAAATTATTGTATTCTCTGCACCTATTATGAAATTGCACTTTATTATTAGAAGCTAATATAAAACTATATTCTTTCTTATTTACTGACATAAAACCCTCTACAGTTTAAAAATGACAGGTAAATAACAATGGGTCGTATTGGGTTATGTTTATTTGTTTTTGAATTTCGCGCAAAACTACACGAGGGCTATCTACGCTAGTCATACCTAATTTAGCAGTGAAAGACTAGAGGGAAGGCAGCTAGTCATCACAACCCACAACCAACTATAGGGTTACTTTTTTACCAAAGAACAGTGGGATTGACTGTAACATTTTTAACGCTCCCATGAAGAGGAGGGCGAGCATATTTGGAGTGACAAAGATTACTAATGTAGTGCCCTAACCACCTGGCCTTTTGATTAAAAAACGAAATTAAAATGCATTATAAACAGTATTCACATCAACAATATTTGAATCAAGAAAACAGTGCAAGTTTTACTTGTCCAGTGTTTGCCTCTTGTTAATGCGCACAACACTTCCTTTTATAAAAACAAACAAGAAAAATACGTAGAAAACATTATAAACTAAGGCTTAAAACACGAAAGCTTTAAGTGATTTAGAAGCAACACCAGTAAGTTATTACAAGACCCATATGCTACTCGCCCTTCTCTTCAGAATACGTTAGAAGCCTATCAGTGAGAACTAATCTAGAAACTACATCATTTTGCACTAATTGGTAATTACTTTTCGTAAATACTCTATATCTAACCTGATATGTTACTCAGTTTTAAAAAAGAAAATAGAAAGAGCAACTTGAGAATGTTTTCGTATTTTTACCTCAAGCAAATATTCCCTCTTTTGTTTTTTTCCCCAAAACATCTTCACGTCACTTAGTTTTATTATGCAAGACTAAGGCTTCAGGACATTGACCTGTGGCTCCTTCCCACGCTAATCAATCAATGAACAGCATCAACGTTATCAAAATCTGAAAAAAAGCTTTTAGAACTCGTTTCCTGTTCTTGTTTTTGTCTAAGCAGAAAGACCCAACATTAATAACTGTGTTAAAGAGAAAAAAAAATATCTTGTTATATATGTAATCGTGAAAACGAAATACTTTTCAATATATTTTTGTTATATACTTATCAAACGTAAAGAGTAGACCTGCACTAATACAATATCTAATTGTGTGAATGCATTGTTTCCAAAATACTTATTCTATCATCTCATTGTCATAAAAAAAGATTACCTTTGCCTAATTAGTGTTAACATACGTTCTAAGCTGCTATGAACTTCATCCTGTCAACTTTTTTTAATGTTAACGAACTTCACAGATTTTGTTTGCATTCTTCACATCTACGATATAGTGTTAACAAGCTTTTTGTTATAAGCTTCGATACCAGAAACTAAAATTATTCGCAAAGAAAGCTGTAAATTCAGTTCATCTTACTATAATGAACGTGGCGTGTATATCAGTATCTATGTATGTAACCAAAACTCCTGTGCCATCTGCTGAATGACACCACAAACAAAGATCCTTAAAATATTTACCCGAACTGAAGTTCTTAAAAAAATATTTTTTCAATAAATGGTACTACTTTTAATGCGCCCCGCCAGTACAGCGGTAAGTCTACGGATTTACAACGTTAAAATCAGGGGTTCGATTTCTCTCGGTGGGCTCAGCAGATAGCCTGATGTGGCTTTGCTAATGTTTCCAGCCACACATTGATTTCAAACACGTGGTAAATATGATAAAAGATACTTGAGAATAAGAAAGAAAAGAAGCTAATTTAACCTTCGCAACAGTGACTTGAATTACACAAAGACCTGGAATGAATATCATTAAAGTTGCATGAACTTGTATGGCATCTGAGTTGGTCAAATGGCAACCGAACAACGCCGTTAAATCGTGGAGAGAAGTACAGAAACAACAGTTCGCTATCATTCATTTAGTAATTTGTAATTGCTTAAAAAATTGACATTTAAAATGTACATAAAATTCAAGAGCATTTTATAGTTTTCATCTGTATGTTATCTAATAATGTTTTTTTTTGTAAAAAGAATAAATGGTATTTGTGCGTCTTTCTTAAAGCAAAGCCACATCAGGCTATCTGCTGAGTTCACCGAGGAGAATCGAACGCTGATTTTTAGCATTGTAAATCCGTAGACTTACTGCTGTACTAGTTGGGACAATAAATAGTAATTACTTGAGTAACTTGTATATTTACCATCCGCAAGCTTTCGTAATTATTCACAACATTGTATATTTAATATATATGAATGTGTGTAAGCATGTGTGGGATATAGTTACAAATAGATTGGAATATGTGGGCAGTTTCAATAATTTAGTCTTTGGTTAACATATAGAGTGTTCGAGTAGAAAACAAAAGAAAACACTTTACCTTCTTCATAAACATCATTATAATTACTTTAAAACAAGATACTGTTTTCTCTTTATTTTATAGCAATAGGCTCGAAGTAGGTTTCTAGTTTATCACAAACATTAAAATGAAGTCAGTATTATCAATCTGAAGTAGTGTGTTATATGTAAAGTTATTAGAGTTCTGAAGGTTAATTAAACCTGCCCAAGAACATAACTATCATTACACAACTTCCGAGAAATTCATAATTACTTCACGTAAAATCACGTCCACTCGCCAACATCACACCTCTAAATATTGTGATAATAATCACAATAATAATAAAACAAAATTAAATGTTTTGTTTGTTAATGTCTCGAAATTCCGTATAATACGTTCGCTTACGAGTTTCTATATGGGCAAGCTAATTTACTGCATACGTAATATTTTCATTAACTCCATCTATGTATCAAAATGCTAGTTTTAAGAGAATTCTACTTATTTCACACATTTTTCGTTCTTAGACCGATATCTATGGTTTATCGTCGGTGGTTCTATTTGCCTGGTTGTAGCTACTGTCTGTATTGTTACTGTGTGGTTGTACTTCAGACGAAAATCGAGAAATCACATGAAGACTTCAAAAGATTCCTATTCAACTCAGGATATCTGCCATGACAGAACGTAAGTCATCTTTGTATATTTTCTCAATTGTAGAAAATCTCTTTGGATTATTTTTTATCAAATTTCGCTTATGGAATGGCGCTTGAAGAATAATTACCAACAACTAAAAGGTGTAAATCTTATTACTTACGAATAAACTCCTTCTGTGAACCCGAAATTTAATCTCGTCTGCTACTACAATATTTGTTTTTTTGTCAAAATATTGACAAACGTTTGTCAAAATTTATAATCTCGCATTTTCTCATATTTTCTTGTTTAAAAAGTGAGAGCATAAATAATTAGAAAATTAGATTATTGCCAGAAGTTTGTCAACAATTAAAAATGGTGTCAGTATTTTTCTGACTCATTTCTAATAGAAATATCATTGAACAAAAAAGTACAAGGTTAACAAATATTTAAAATAGCTATTTGATCCACAAAACTGACTAATGTAATCGAGCTATTGACGAGCTTTAAGTGGAGACACAAAATTTAAAAATAAAGGATAATATTCCAAAGTACCTGCAGTGACATGCTAGTGAAGAGAAAGGAGCTCATGTTGAAAGAAACTTATTGTCCGTGGCAACATTCTTTAAAACTCTCTTGATTATTTTAGGTGATATATCTTGAACGTGTGGAAACTTAACCAAATGAATTAATTATTACGAGGCATTAGACCAAAACATACCCGCTTTAGTCAAAAAAAGACGAAAAAGAACTAACAAAAACTATAAAATAACAATAGTATTGTGGATAGAAAAGGTACCTATGTTAGTGCTTGTTTAATTTTGAATTTCGCGCAAAGCTACTCGAGAGCTATCTGCGCTAGCCGTCCCTAATTTAGCAGTGTAAGACTAGAGGGAAGGCAGCTAGTCATCACCAACTGTGGGGTTACTCTTTTACCACTAAATAGTGAAGTTAACCGTTACATTATATCGCCCTCGCTGCTATTTAGTCCATAATTATATTTTTATTTAAATTTTCCATGATTTCTGACTTCTGAAGTTACTGTATTGGATGTATAAGTAATTCAGGTAGTTTTTTGCAAATCAAAATCCGACATATTTCATGTTGGCATTTTTTCTTTGTTTAAAAAAAAAATGTGTTTGAAATAATAAAAACAAATCACTAATGAAGGGCCCGGCATAGCCATGTGGTTAAGTTACTCGGCTCGTAATCCGAGGGTCGAGGATTCGAATCCCCGTCACACCAAACATGCTCGTCCTTTCAACCGTAGGGGCGTTATAAAGTTACGGTCAATCCCACTACTCTTTGGTAAAAGAGTAGCTCAAGAGTTGGCGGTGGTTGGTGATGACTCGCTACCTTCCCTCTAGTCTAACACTGCTAAATTAGGGACGGCTAGCGCAGATAGCCCTCGAGTAGTTTTGCGTGAAATTCATACCACATCACTAATAAATTTCAGCAGAAATTGCATAAACACACATAAGTTTTATTTATATTCGTTGCCTTGAAATTTATAGTATTCAAATCATGGTATGTTGGCGAGTTAAATGTTATACAGTACTTTTTCATCTAACTTCTTCTAAAGACAAAACTTAGGACAAACATGCACTTTCTCTACAGCTATTTGGTTCCTGAAAGAGTAAAGGCTTTCACTTAAGGGACCAGTAAGGTTCTTGCCATGCAAGAGTAATATATTTTCTTTCTCTCTAAGATTAACTACACAAGTTTGATTACCTCAAGACTTTAGGAACGATTTCCTGGAAATGCCAAGCATACAATTGGACAGCATGAGGTAAACTGCGCATGCTCTATTCATATCGTGTAGGCAGCGCGATGTAACTTTTGGAAATGTTTTTTCCTTATCTCGAATACTTAATATTCCTACTAGAAGCAATCTAAACAAACTCATATAATAAAAGGTTGTTAGAAAAGAAAATTAAAATGTTTTTTAATGCGAAAAATAAATACTTCATTTCACTCTCTTTGACTTCTTCCTACTAAAACAGTTTGCATAATTAATCATAAATGAAGCCTTTTCTTAGCGTAAAGGCTTAGAAATATTCATTTGTTATATTTGTTTTTCTTTACTGGTCACTAAATGATACATGGTAAATTGATTCTGTTCTTAAATTTTAAATATGTGCCTAATCAGCCAACAAGTGTTGAAAAAAAAGGTAAAATGAATGACACTTTCTACATATCTCAGACAGCCTACAGCAGTCATTTCGACACTTCAGAACTAAGAGAGCTAAAGGGCATATTTATAATAAAACAATAAACTAATATTCACGAAAATGTCAAAAGAATCATTAGTGTAGTAGCTCTTTCTACACAGATCTATCTTCTGAAACCACCCTGATTATACACCAGGAACCAAAAGGAGAGATGATGAAAATAACTTTCAGGAGTTTTAACTTGAAAAATGTATTAAGAACACGTCATCTTTAAGAACCATTTTGTCAAGTCCTAAGTTGTCCATACAAAAAGACGTTAAGGAACAAACCGTGGATGAGACAATGTGAATACTTAGCACAATATACTAAATTCCAGCTTGTGCTTGTGCTGAGGAACATAAAAAAAATACATATTAACCATTCAATATTAACAATTTATTGTATTGTACGTTATAGGTAAATACGACAATGTTTTCTTTAATAATATTAGAATTATACATAAGGCTGGTTACGTCAAGAATTATTTACTATTTAGTCCATCTTAGTGAGCTGTATCATGTTTTTGGGCAAAACTTTGGCTGTCTGGTTATCTTCATCAATAACAATAATTAATATTTTCAAGGAACTGGATTAGAGGTTAAGCCTTATTTGTTTACAAATGTTTCATCAATATTGCCATATTACGTGGTATCGTTATTTTCCTTATATATGTACGTATATAAGTAAGAATGTTTGTATGCTTATACATGCATTGCAATTAAAATAACTTACACACGATGTAAAGTCGTTTCATGTGTTTTACTGTAAATGTATGATGCGTTGAGATGTTACTACTGTTGAAAACCAGTTATTTACATTCTATCAATCAAAGCTAAGGAGCCGAAAGATCCCAGTCGTAAAAATCCTAGTCGTAGATTAAAATATTTGTATAATATTCTTGTAATTAAAGTTTGTTCTTCTTAAGAGGATAGTTCAAGTAACTTCATATAGCATAATGATTTAGAAATCACAGTTATTTGCTTATTAGATGCCAGTATAACACCTTGACTAATGATTGAATATTTAAATCATCTGTGAAGTTTAGCATCGTTTGGATGGGAAGAAATCAGCGACTATGGACGTAACTGGAGCGTGACGCCTCATTCACGTCACGTTGGTCTCTTTCAATCGGCCTCTGTTGATGTACCAAGCACTTTTCGAACAAACTCCGAAAGTATTCAGCCCAAAGCAAAGTTATCTCGTTGGAATACTGTAGGAACCACACATTATCAGCCAACCATTATTGGAACAGTTCAACCAGATCTCTACAGGTTTGTTGAAAATGTAAATAATTATCGTTAAGGAAATCCACCTGAGAAATGTTTGAGAGAAAAAAAAACGTGGGTAATTTATTAAGGATAATTTATTAAGGATAATTTCCAAAACGAGATGTTGTGAATTAGAAGTTGAGTTAATATATATCCACTTTTACAGTAATTTAATACAATATGAATTATGCCAATGTTCTGTTTTGTTGTGTTCATGAGATATCCTTTATTGTTTTAAGTTAAACCAAAATTTTGTTGCTCATTCGTTATAGGATGGGTTTCATGTATTTTTGTTTGTTACGTCGATCCAAGACACACTGTAATCGGCATTGTTTAACTTGACCTTTAAAGGGGAACAACACGTGCAGTAAGTAAATAAAATATTGCTAGTAGTACTTACATTATCATGTGGACTATATAGAATTGGAAAGTGTGTAACCTTTAAAAATGACTTCTCGTGAGAAAGAAGGAATCAGAAGCAGGAATGACAATAGATGAACCTTTTCGTTATGAGCTGAGTTATGCGAAATGAACCGTGGGAGAAAGAGTGATCAGATGAAGAGAATGAAAATATATTTTATTCAGTCGATCCTGTTGTTATCATTCATTCATTGCTTATATTACACGTATACTTTTTATAATGGTTCCTCTTAGCGGCGGATAATAGCGAAATTAAAGTCATTTTAAAAGCCACTTTAAAGCAGATCTCACATTGTTGACAATCAAACTTTGCAAAGTGTGCACCCAGAGCTTTACACTATACATTCATACAATTAACAAAATAATACTCGTATTATTTCCTTTATTATTACTGGATAAAACTGGAAATGGGAAAAGTAAGCAAAACTAGTCAATGAAATTTCGCACGTATTATAAAGGTGTATTTTGGATAAAGTAAAACATTTGCCATTTTAAATCTGGAGAAAAGTAATAAACATCTCTAATTTTGTATAATTATGAAACTATGGACACAGAAAATACTACAGTAGTTGTGTTTATTATTTTCCTTTTAACCATAAGTCTACAGCTTTCTTTAATAACTATAGTTGTCTCCTGTCTTTAAAATATAAGCTAAATTTAATAATTTTGAAGACGTTTTGATTAAACACACTGGACCAAAGGAGCGTGACTTCATGAAGATGAAATGTCCTTCAGTCATTTGACAATAACTTATTATGAATGAAGTTAAATGTATTATAACAAGAAATATCTCTGTATAAGAACAAGCAACCGTTTAAGGTGCATCATTGTATATTAACTTATACTTTTAACTAATAAAGTAAAAAGTTTTCTCCTCCCCCAGTGCTCAGCGGTAAGTCTTAAGGCTAAAAACTGAGTTTCGAAATTTGTGGTTGGCACAGCACAGAGATACCATTCTGCTGTATTATACTTAATAACGAATAAACAATAAAGATGGTTTATACTCGTAGATAATCATTATTTTATTTTTTCTTTGTTTATTTTGAAATTTCGTGCAAAGCTACACGAAGGCTATTTGCGCTAGCCATCCGTAAATTAGCGGTGAAAGACCAGAGAGAAGGAATGACCATCCACCACTAACTCTTGTGAGATTGACCATCACATTATAATGCTTCCACATCTGAAATGGTGAGCATATTTGGTTTGACGGGGATTCAAATCCACGACTCTCACATTTCGAGTCGATCGCCCTAACCACCTGGCCTTGTCGGGCATATTTTAATTTAAAGCTATAATTAAACTAATCGGATATTCAAATCATCAGTGTTTCTTTCCTACGCTTAATTTCTATGTAACGTATAACTGTTGCTATCTGACAAGGAAATCTATCCGAAATTTTCTATGACAGCATCAACTGTCATTCTCTTGTGTACGTCGTATGGATAATTGCTTTTTCCAGTTTTCTTACAGACTAAATGTAATACAACTGTGCCACCTATATTTATTGCTTGAGTTATCGCATGATCAGGCTTTTTTATACTTTTAAACATGCATATATTTATATTAGTAATCGTACGTGTATAGGGCTCCAAGTACAGTGGCTAGTCAGTTTATAAATATTGTTTAATAACAGAATCTTAACTTGTTAATTTGCAGATAAAATTATAAATTTAACATGTGCTTTCACTAACTTCTTCCTGCCGAGTATATTACAAAACACACACATTCTGGCATTATATTACACTTTGATTAAGTAAATCCAAGAAATACTTAAACTTCAGTTTTGAAGAGTCAAGTTGAATTCATATCTGGTTTTTGAAGTTATTAAGTCTCATTGTTTATATTATCTGATAGTTAGATTGACGATGCATTTCTCTATAATTTATTAGAAATTCCGTTTGTACTGAGAAATAATGTTAAATTTGGTAGATAAACTCTTTAAAATATTTTTAACTTCTGCAAATGAAGACTGTGCTTCCAGTTTCTCTGAGGATAAACTCCAGATGGAATTAGTAACTGTTTGTATATTAATTTTCCGATATTTGATAAGAACTTGATGTGAAGGTTAGATTACCAAAATGAAATATTTCTAATTTAAGCTGATTACAACATGTACTCTAGTGGTACTGGCGAAAATGTTTATAATCTGCTGAGCCAACAGTGTGACTGATATTCTAATTTTGAATAAGACTCAAAGAACCAATATCGCTAAGAAGTCCCACTTTATCTCTGTAGTCTTAATGAAATTTGAATCGGGTCATTTCGAAGCAAATTGAACAGCATCCATAAAGCCGCCTATTTAATCGCGTGCGTTAAGAAATTTATATCTTATAATAAAGGATGTTTATTCGTTGTTATTGTTCTTACGTTTGACAATAAGTCATATCTTCAAGATATATAATTTAATATTTGTGTATTTTCGTATTTAATTTGTATTAATTCAAACAAATGACCACATTTAAAGATACATGTTTTAAAAGTTTGTGAACCATAGTATACATTCCTTTCACATCATGTCAACTGAATTTAGACAGGAAGAAGTGCTACGTTCAGGCATTTAAACTATTTGTGGTAAAAATCGAAAGAAAGGCATCGGATACTATTTCATATAAGATTGACTATTTTCATTAAAGTTTATAAAATACGCACACATCTTACCATATTTGTCAATCACAAAATAAACAATGAAAACTTATGAAAGAAACAAAATATTCAATAAAGAAATTGGTAATACACGAGATTGTATGCATAGTAAAGCATGAAGTAAAGCTAACAGTTACTGTGTATGGTACACTTTTAAAACGATTTCATCCTCGAAATGTTTCCCATGACAGCCTTAAAAATCTGAGAAGTTGAATGTTACAGAAGCTGGCGCGGCTTTACTTTCGTGTAGAATGTGATAAGGATACAACAAATGTAACATATTTTTATGCTCTACATTTTGCTAATCTGTTTATATACTTCCTACGAGTATGAAACGCCAGTGCTACCAGGACGCTATATGAGTACACGACATCAGGAATAACAACATTTACTATATTAGAATCGAATTATCGTACCGTCTCTTGATAAAAAATATGTGGTGACTTGATGGAATACTAAAGTGCGTGGGATAAAGTCGCGAGTAGTAACAAATATAAGAAACAAAAACCAATGTTTAAAGAGTTAAAGCAAGGAAATCGCATTGAAATATATAATTAATCTTTTTATTAAACCCACACAGTAAAACAGAGTATGTTGTCGCTCGATTTTGCTTATATAAATGGTGAACATATTAAACATGTATACTCCATAAAAACGCAAAAATCCTTTACATGGCAACCAACTTGAACAGAAGCCACTGTCGTCTACCTAAACCTGCCCACTTGGAGCGCTGTTGTTACGCTGGTTACGTTATGTTTGTTTGCTTTTGAATTCGCGCAATGCTACACGAGGGCTATTTTCGCTAGCCGTCCCTAGTTGTGCAGTGTAAGACTAGAGGGAAGGCAGCTAGTCATCATCACCCACCACCAACTTTTGGACTACTCTTTCACTAACGAATAGCGGGATTGGCTGTCACATTATAACGCCCCCATAGCTGAAAGAACGAGCATGTTAATGCGACAGGGATTCGAACCTGCGACCTCGGATTACGAGTCGAACGTCTTAACCCACCTGGCAAGGCCGGGCCAAATGTGTTCTGAGAAATTGATATTATAAATTTATTTCTCCGCATCCAACGATATCTTGCTATGTAGCAGACACAGCCTATTCTAACGTGAAGTTATATGCGATACGGTCAGTTGCCAAAGTGATTTATGAAAGCAGTAAATAAGAGTTTGAACGTAGTGTCTAAGATTGAAAATATTTTTCTTTTTCAAAATTCTATAATAAAGTGAGCCTCACTTTCACACAAAATTTATAGTTATGTGTTTCTGAATGAAAACGACTTCCCACCCACGCTGCTTGTCGTTTTGCCTTATTTATCATCTAGTGGTTGTTGTTGAAGATTTATCCTATTTTCTAGTTTCTCTGTTGACATTTTGAGCGCCACATTAACTTCAAGTTTTGTTACTTTGGTTAAATCAATGAAAGTGAGTAAACAGTGACCACGTGTTTAAGTTCTGGTGAGGTATGGATTGCATGTCAATTTTAAAATAAGAGTGAACATAAGTGCCAAGCAATGTGACAAATCAAGATATATCCCTAAATTATTAACAAGTAAGAGTGTGGAGTTAGGTGCAGGAAGAAGTGACCGTTTCGATTAAGTACCCTCTCTTACAACTCCAATTGGGTAGCTAGAAAAAGGCTTAAAAGAGACCTTGATAGTGATTATCTTCAGCATGGTACTCACTTTCAATTCACTGCAGTTGTGTTTCTGAATCCAAACTTGAAATATAGTGGGAAGTAACAGTAACTGGGGCTTCCTTTAATGTATCAACTTACTTTTCACCATAAGTATCATAGAAATGAGACAAGAATGTGTATATCTGATTCAGTTGTTCTACACATTTGCTACTTCAATTCTTGAAACACAAATACCATTGCCTTTTGCGGTTCTAATATTGAAATACAAGAACCTGCCTTTTTTGGTTCCAGTGTTGAAATGAAAGTACATGATTTGTCTGGTTCTAGTAATGAAATAAATTAATTAGCAGTTGGAGTTTTACATTTTCCAATAAAAGCTCCCCCCACTCACGTGCAACAGCTGTAGGTTTACTGACTTAAAAAGATAAAATATGGAGTTTGACACAACAGATATGGCTTTGCTCTAAAAAACAATCAACTCTCGTACGCAAGCAAAATTACAATGTTAATCCAAAAACATTTCTAGTTAAACCTAAATTCGGGGATAAAATATGAACAGGTGTTACGAAAAAACAACAAGAAAAAAATAGTAAATTCCTAGAAGAAAACATTAACAGTATTTTTCGATTGTTCTCTTATTATAATTTCCATATGCCAGCCTTATCTGTTTTATACATCCCGTAACACCATGCATGCTCATCCTTTCAGCTGTGGAGGCATTATAATGTGACGTTCAATCTCACTATTCGTTGATAAAAGAGTAGCACGAGGGTTGACGGTGAATGGTGATACCTCGCTGCCTTCCCTCTAGTCTTACATTTTTAAACTAGGGACTGCTAGCGCAGATAGTCTTCGTGTAGCTTTGCGCGAAATTCAATAAACAAACCAACTGTTTCATACGTAACATGTGACGTACATAATTAATAAGTCATACGTAACATGTGACGTACATACTTAAAAAGAAATTATTTCTTGCGACGTTAGTTTCACCGCAGGTGTCTTTCTTGGCTAGTTTGAAACTGTATTTTCTCTGTTGCTGTTGTAAAGATGTTATATATTTGAATGAAATTTCTAAAAATAATAATTAACTCTTTACTATTTAATTCAGGAAATCAGGTATAAAAGATCGCTCTTAAATATAGGTTTCCATCATACTTGACATTTATTTCAATTTCGATTACATAAAATAGTACATGTGTTTCAAACTCACCAAGTGGCAGGGAATGTGTAAATTCGTGTAAAAATAAGAGCATTTTACCAAAAGATAAAATGTTTTTGTTGCTATTAGATTGTACAGAAATAAATGCCGGAATTCTCACGATGACATTTAGAAGCTGAATATAAAGTAACTTATCGTTTATTGGGTAGTTTAATCAATAGTTTGTTACTTACAAGGTATCTTAATCGTCTGCGATAAGAACTTTCGTCTGATTTTTCCTCTACGACTTCAAACTTGGACGAAAAGCTACCGAAACTAAACGGAACATCAACCAGGCATTCGATCATGGATCTGTTACTGAAGGAACATTCAGCGTTTTTTCCCAAGAGTTCGACATTGAAGTCTTGAAGACCACGAAGGTCGTGGAAGGAAGTCATTCCTAGATGAAAACACATTAAGGGAAACGGTTGAGAAAGACCCTCGCTCAACAGTACGTGAACTTGCAGAAAAGCTATGCACAAGCAAATCAAGCATTGCCAACCACCTGAGTGCGATTAAAAAGACGAAGAAGTTGGATAAGTGGGTTTTGTATGAGCTAACTGAAGATTAAGGAAATCGACGTTATGAGACCTGTCAAGAATGACGCTCCAAAAATTGAACGAATTGGCAATCGAGGTTGAGCCTCATCCAGCTTATTCCCCAGACCTCTCGCCTAGAGATTTTCCTTTCTTCAAGCACTTTGACAACTTTTTGAACAATAAGTGCTTTCCAAACCAGGAAGCTGCAAAAGAAACTTTCAGGGAACTCATTGTCCATAGAAACTCTGATTTCTACAGCAGGGGCATGAACAGCACTGTTACACGTTGGCAAGAGTGTGTTCAAGGAAATGGTCCTTACTTTGAGTAAAGCATGTGTTACAACATTGGTTTATACTTTTTTCAAACTTTGCAGTTCAAATAAAAAATAATATTTATTTCTGGACAATCTACAACAGTATAAACAAAGCAAGTTACAAACCATGGGCACCACCACCAGGAGAGCCAGAAGGTCCAAATCCTCTCCAATGTTCAACAGGGAGAGCCATTTTAAGACATGCACCCGAATTACACTTAAAAGAGAAGAACCTAAATAAAAATTTGTAAAATATTCTCTGTGTAGTTCAATGTCACTCTTCTCTCCGTCTGTAGAAATGTTTAGCAGCGACAAGGTTGCAATAAAACGAAAGACGGTACATGATATATTCTCGATATCTACTTTCAATATGTTTAGGGAAATGTTACCAGCAAATGAAAGAATTTACAGATACTTAAACGGCCCCGTCTTGAGTTAGTATCAGCACAACTGTCCTTTCAGTAATTTTATTTTAGTTTACAATTGTCTGATATTGCAGATCCACCCTCTTTTTCCTCATAGATGGCGCTTCTGTCAGAGATATTGATCAATTGCACTTCTACACTATTTATTTTAATTCAACTCGCCACAAAGAAGGGAAACTAATATTCTGCTATAAGCCTATTATTTCAATTACGTTTCATAGTAAAGTTAGCGATCAATTAATATCTGTTACTGTAAAAAATTAAATTTCTTCAAAACAGGTAGAAGTGAAAATTTATTTGTATCAAAAAACTGTTGTTTTTTTGTCATAGTTAAAGGGTAAGCTATTTACGCACATTTGTTATTTCTTTCGTATGTTTTTTTTAATAGCAAAGTATGGTATAATTAGAAGTACAAATGTTTAGAAGTTATATGTTATGGTTGAATCTGAAGAACACATGTTTAGAGGTTACTGAATAATGAGATATGAATTTAGAATCCGTAAATTATTAATTTGGTGATATTTTACGTCTGTCCACAATAGAAGTATCCAAGACGACGAGCTGATGGGATCTCCTTTTCCGAACGGTCGAATATGGTTCTCTATATTTTACCAAGAAGAAGATCAGTTATTAGAAGTAACCCTAGTTAAAGCGAAGAATTTACCAGGTATGTTTAGCTCATCAAGGGCCACAACTGAGCTCTTATTTTAATGCCTAAAACAAGATAAAATACATTTAAGACGAAGTACAGATGTTTTATTATAAAGATATTATTTACTAAAGGGCAGAACTAGGTTCCACTTTTAACATCGAAAAAAAAAAGATTAATAGTAACTGAAATTCAGTTCCTAAATGTTATGTTTAGTTCATCATTCACTAGAGAACACAACTATGTTCTCTCCTTCTTTTATAAATAAAAATATTATCTACAATTAATATATTTACATGCTAGAAGGCAGGATTGGTCTCTCTTTCCATGTTGTTGTTTTTGTGCGCAATCAATCTTAGATTTTAGCGCTCTAACTCCTTAAAAAGACAACTGACCAACAGGAGAAGCTTCCCTTTTCAAAAAGACATATTTGAATGTCGGATGTACCTCTTCAGTTACCAAAGAAAAACCTAACACATTGTATAGTAGAAGAAGAAAGGTGAGAAGCTGAAAGTGGAATTTATAGCTTAACAAATTTGTTTATTACAATACCAACTTGCTTTGGTGAAAATACAACCTAAACAACACCTTATGCAAACGTATGTTGAATTATCAAGTCAGAAACCGTTAGGGATCATGTACAGACATTTCTAATCTGGAACTGGTGACTAGATGAAAGCATCATTAACTAACAACTTGTCGTCTATGAAGATAATGTGAACGAAGTAGCGGGTTTCGACTATCACATTCATAGCATCTTCAACATAGAATGTGGAGTTTGCTTAGCAGTATATTTCACTTTAAACCAGACGCAGCTTGATACGCTAATCACTTTGTCAAGACAATGGGTAACAGGTTTTAATGATACTTCCTTCCATTGTCTGTGAATCTCTGAAATACTGGAACATTTTGAAAGTATAGGAATTAAAATTTGCATCAAAATTACATAAATGTCCACTCCGTGATATCTTGTTGTCCGCTTTGATATTTTGACAAGAACATTTCTCAAACAATTTTGGTTTTGATTTTGTTAGTAAAGTGAGTTATTAATGCTTCGTAGGACATCAACATTTTTTTTAGAAAAACAGTGATGTTGTACACATGATTAAAAACGTTGCACAGCCTGTAATACACACGAAATTAAGAACATAAAGAAAAGTGTAAAAACAAAAATCTACATCAGACGGGAAAAGTATTTAAAGGAGGTGAATTGTGAATAGAGAGATGTGCAATAAACGTACAAGCAAGATGTATTGTAAAAGCTATGGTTTAGCCGTTTATCATGAAAATTGATTACATAAATTTTGCCTAGACCACTACTATGTTGTGCCCCCAGCTGACCTAATGAACCCGTGTGCTGGACAAACGACCTCGTCGGCACTAGTATAGCAGATGTAGTGTAGTTATTAGCAGAAAGTGTTCTTTGCCTTCGCGAACACTTTCTTAGAATTACCAGCTGAGCAACAATAGCAATGACAAGCAGTTTATTTACTAGGCGTAGGTACACAAACAAATGTACAAAGTAAAAAATATTCACTTTATTTCATTCATGTATCAAAGTGAAACTTTTTTGAGCGATTAATGGTTTTAGTTAGAAACAACTAGTGAGAGTGTAAAGATATAAACCAAAGGAAAACTCTACAAGGTACACTATTTATTTGCGCTATAAACACATAAATAAGAACCTGGAGTGAAAAAATTAATTCTTAATCGTAATAATTACTAGTTAATGAGTAATCCAACAAGGCAAAGCCTGTAATGTGCAACTTGCCTTGTTAGGCTAATTGCAGTTTAAATTTATTTTGTTACTTTTATCTTTTTTTTTTTCTAGGACGAACACCCAACCAGACACCCAGGGATCCTTTTGTGAAACTCTACCTACTACCTGATGAGGAGAATTTTCAACAATCGAAAGTTCGCAAGCGAACCCTAAACCCCAAATTTCATGAAACCTTCAAGTTTCCGGTAAGAAACTCGAATAGCGTTAAACATTTGTTAGAATTAATAAATATTTGTTTGTATTATCTGAAGTTCCTTCACATCATTCAAGGTAATACTTGTTTGACCCAGAATCTGGTCTTAAGATGGGTGTGTAAAACACAAATTTCAGACTATAATATACAATTTCTATTTCTCTAAGCCTTTAAACTAATGCCGAAAAAAATCACAAAATTCTGTGCAAACTGTGAGCTTTAAAATGTCGATAAAATACAGAAATCTGACATATAATGATACTTACGTCATTTCCTATTCGTATTTTATACACAAACTACTAAAAGTAGCATATTGACATGATTTATATTACAAGTCAAACAATAAATTTAAAATAAATTGTCTAAGCTTATTTGTTCGCACCAAGCTACACAAAGGGATATTTGTGCTTGCCCACCACAGGTATCGAAAACAGGTTTCTAGCGTTTTAAATCTGTAGACATATCGCTGTGCCACTGGGGAAGGGAGCTTATGTAAGCTCCACCACCCAACACGTTAGCGTTTTCTTATAGCATTAAACAATACATAATATGAAAGACGATTACGTTGGTAGATACTTTTACACGCACGTCAGAAAGCTTATTTTTAATGCAAACTAAACAATGGGCTATCTGTGCTCTGTTTATCGCGAGCAATCGAACCCTGAATTTTAGCGTTTTAAGTCCTTAAACCTACCGCTGATCCATCAGGAGACAAAAGTACCTTTGGTTTTAAAACGTGTAGGTGTATTACAAATTGAGATATGCAATTTACTTGTGAACGATACGCATGCAAAAAAAGAAGAAAGAAAACGCACACACACACACAAACTTCAAACAGAATCATAAATTGGACAAACTATATCAAGATAAATAAAGTACGATAAAGAAATGTTCGCCAAAAAATTCGCTAATAGGGAATGTGACCACATCGAGCTGCTAAGCATGCTACCAGTTACTCGTGCTCTCAATGAGGTAGTTGGTCAGTTCTTCAAAAATAACTACTGCGAGATGGTCAGGGATAGAGCTGGGTGGTTTCAATCCGTATACATTTTCCCAGGACATTCTAAACGTTTTCTGCCAGATTAAGGTCTGGAGAAAATGCCGATCACTCGTATCTTTCTATTTCACAAACTGAAGTTGTTTGTCCACAGTCCTGGTTCTATGTAATCTGATATTATCATTCATTGGGATAACATAATCTCACAGAACATCAGCACACAAATGCATATAGTGTTCAAGGACGTCGTCAGTATAACGAAGAGCATTTATAAAGTAACCCTATAAGACTTCGATATACATAAACAATGATAATGAAGATGCCAGCCGGCATTGCATAACCTCCAAAGTTTCTTCTTTTCTGAATGCAGCAATTTAAAAACTGTTCATGACGCGTTCTCCAGAACTTAATTTAATGACGAATAGAACATTGGCTTCTCTGTTATTGCTTCAATAGAGATGTTTCTAACACAATTTTTCCTTTCTGAACGATAAGACTGGCTTATTTTTCGAGAACCGGAGGCCAAATAAGGCAGTCTGAAAACACTGGTGTTAATACTTTCCTATTTCTATTGTCTACTAGGGATATGTATGGACCTTGGTCACTGTTATAGTGAAATAACGACCCATCATAAGTCAATCAAAAATAGTTCTCTAGTCTACAAACGATTTATACATCCGACTCACCATATTAAGCGACACTCAAAGCCAAAACCAACTTGTCTCTGACTCTTCCTTTTCGAGCCTTCCACATCAGACTGTCCTCTGAGTGTGATCAACTGCCCATGTTTATTGCGAAAACACTATTCAAGCTGTTTAATAGCACAAACATTTAGCTTCAGAAGGTCAAAGACCTTGAATTGAAGATTTCCTACCTTCATACCACCATTGGATATTTGAATATTTCTATGATATTCCTTTCTCAAGGAAATATGCTTATCATTTCCAACGTAGTTCAATTACGATCTCTCTTTCCAACATTTATTTAGAGGCATTTTAACTTGTTTTTGTTTTTAAAATAATAGCCAACGTTATTCAATTTTCATTCAATAAACATTAAAGAGAATTAAAAAACAGAAATTTATAATAATTAATCTTCATTTGAAGTATAATAAACACTTGTGGTATATTTCAGGGAAAAAACCTCTTATAGATATTTTTGTCACGTTTGCATGGCTTCTGTTTTGAACATTTAATTTATATCTCGTATTTTTTTTACAGATAAACAAAGAGAATATCTCCGATAGAACCTTGAGACTGGCTGTTTATGATGTAGATAAAAGAAAGGTTCGTCACTCTTTAGGTCACGTTCGTGTTCCATTAGGAACGTTCGATTTTCATAAGAACGTAGTCAACTGGAGAAATCTGGAGCGCACTACTCAGGTAAGCAACATACATAAGTAATAAAACCTCTGCGTCTTTCGTGGTTCATTTAGATGTCTGAAACAATAGAAAGTTAAGAATTATTTTTGATTTAAACACGCGCCAATAATGATTTATAGGTTTAATATTTCTTTAATCTTAATATCAGCAACGGATCCTATATGATGTTATGGCTATTCAAACGCATTTTCCAGACTATGTATACATCAAATTGCTTGTGAGCATATTAATCTGTTGATTACAAGGTTTATAACGATATATAAGTCTAGAACATACTATCAACATTGCAAGTAATTCCAATAATTATTATTGTAATATCATACGCACTTCACATAGAAAAATGGATGATTTCTGTTAATTCATTTTGTTTGTCAGTCACTTACAACATTCATCACCATGACACAATTTTGAGCGATAGATTAAAAAAGTCGGTAATTTTTTTTAATTTCGCACAAATATACACGAGTACTAGCTGTCCCTAATTTAACAGTGTAAGATTAGATAAAAGGCATCACCACCCAAAACCAACTCTTAGAATACTCTTTTACCAACGGATAGTGGGATTCACCGTCACCTATAACGCCCCCACGAATCAAAGGCGAGGATGTTTGGTGCGACGGAGATTCGAACCGGCAACCTTTAGATAAGAAGTGAGCACCTTAACCAACGATAATGCCGGGCCTGATGAATGTTAATGTAATGTAATAATTATTACATTAACATTCAATGATTATTACTTCCAATTGGAAATTTCATTGTTTTATATTATTTTTCCATATGTTATACAACTTTTAACTTTTAACAGGTTAAATATTTTGTTTTGGGAATCCTCTTGCTCCCCAGCGGTATGTTTGTAGACTTATAACACTATAAATTGAGTTTCGATACCCGTGATGGGCAGAGCATACATAGCCAATTGTGTAGCTTTGTGCTTAATCTCAAATAAACCAAAACGAATCTCATTACCGGCGGGTCATTTGAGGATGTAACTTGATAATTGTGCCATGAGAATACTTATTAAAGAATGGGCTAAGTAAAGTTGAAATTTGTTTACATTTTGAAAGATAATTTAAAGGCTGACACAGAACTTTTATCGTAAGTTGTTGAATTATCTTAACCTACCATAAAATTTGTACTATAAAAAAGTTCGCAAAAATAGTGTGTATGTATTTATATGTACGTATTTATATGTATGTACACCTTTCCGAATTTTACAACGTTTACTAAAACGAAGATACACACCAAGTACACTAGTATTATTTATTACTTGCAATAAATTTTTAAAATACTATAGCATCTCTATAATTTTATCAAATAATATTTCATTTTTTTTTACCTTAGCAGATATATAATAATCGTAACTAACAAGGACTAATTCTAAAATATTTTACATAAAGAATTCCGGTTCTTTGGGAGAGATTCAAGTGGGCTTATCCTGTAGTCCCTCAAACAACAGAATTAAAGTAGTAGTGGAAAGAATTCGAAATATCATTGGGATAGACGGTGGAGAAGCTGGTAAGTCAAGAAATTATGCGATTTTAAATAAAGAATTATGTTTTTATTTTACTCAAAAGAAGATAAACTGTATCAAAGCTCAATTTTCAATGTTGTCGTCTTTTATGTAAACATGAAATGAAAACTGTCACCGATTAATTTAAGAAAGAAATCCTATACCTTAATTTCCTTTTCGACTAAGGAATAGACTAGTAAGTAAACGTTATGAATGTTAAGTCTTACACTGGAACATTACATGACCAGAGATAAGAAGAAACACAATAAAACAGAATTACAAGATGAACATTCTTCTTTCATCATTATTTTAAGCTACAATTTTATTAAATAAATGTTTAGTTTCACAAACTATTCAGTTTAAATATCACCAACCGTATAAAAACTTTGATTTTCCAGTTTTTGTTTTTTGCTTATTCCAAGCTTTACCAAGAGCATGTCCTAACTTGTTTACTCCAAGACTATTACACACTACTATCTTATGGAAGTCTCTTAATCTCTTTACCACTAAGTCTTGAAATAACTCCTCTGCACTCTATGCCAATTACTCCAACCCCCACGTGATCCTTAAACCCCAGTATCCCAGATAATTTATCCATAATTCCCCTCTTAGTTTAATGTAACCCCTGAAATATTGGCTCATACCCTGACTGCCCATATCTTATTAAGAACATAAAGTCCAAGTTTGTCACCCTACTTTTCTAAATCTCATCAAATCCTATAAGTCAGATACTGTTTAATTTAGTTTTCTAAAAACTGCTTCTTAAATATCAAAAGCTGGTGAAATATTGGAAATCAATAGGCCTAAAATTGTTATAAACATCACGTTAACTGCACGTGTTCTTCTTCTACATTCGTCTCGATTTGTACAATGTGGTGAAAAATAGATCATCTGTGGGTAACTTGATTTTTATTCTACGTCTTCCCAATCTTGTCGTGTAATCTAATCTACTACTCTGTTGGAGACCATGAACCCTGTTTCTTCCCATATTTATTTAAAATATTTTCAGGAGTATGCTTTAACCACCTAGCCACTACCTTATTTACTCCAAACCTTTTCAAGTTGAAGAGACTCCAGCCTCCTATCTTGTTTGCTTCAAATTCAACATGACCCAAACTATCTCTGTTTGGCTTTGTTTTATTTCCATTTCAAATCAAAACTCGTCCAGAAAATATCAGCCCTATCCTCTTCAATAGAACCCAACATGCGATGACTGTAATATTAACATTCAAACTAAAACAATAACCCAACAAAAAAAGAAACTAACTATCGAAAATTGTTGACTTTTTACTCATTGGAAAGAGCAATTTTTTATTTCGTAAACTAGAAAGGTAAGTACGCCTGGAAATCATTAAAGTTCTAAAATGGATAACTACGTAAAAATTAAACTTGAATAAAACTGTAGAAAACACTCAACACGTTTTTTGCTGTGTACGTAACATTTATGGTAACAAGTTTAAAATGAGTGCTCTAATCGACACACCGGTTAAAGTGAAAACAACTTATCCTGATGTGAGACAGTCTTTGGAACGACGAACAGACGCTTGCAAAAATCGTTGAGTATGTGAAGACGTTACTTTAAGAAGGTTTCCATCTCTATAATCTCTATAAGTCTGTTTCCCAAACCTTTAAAATGTAAATTATATTTGAATATATACTCGTTTTAAATTTTCTATACAATAACATCAGTTGGATATCCAAAATACGGCTGATTTTGTCAATGTCACTTAATAGTAATGACAGGGACACGCTGAACTCATGTTACATTTGTTTTTATGGTATCTAAGGCTTCCAATTTCAATAAAACACACGGTGTAGATGACAACAGTGTAGACTCAGTGTAGATTGCACAAAGTTAAACTTTCCATCAAATGAATGTCGAAGAATATAAATGAAACGCATATTGACATTTTTCTTGTCATTTCTGTTGCACAAGCTGCCATGATTAAATACTTGTATTGTAACCTAAAGGTTTCTCTCCATAATCATGTAAACCGATATGTATTATTGCATACGCTTTCTAATGAATATAGAGCATTTTTTATCTCAGAGTAGATAATACAAGATATACACCATGATTAAAATATAAATTCGCGCGCATTAGTATTCGCTATCTTAAAGATTATGACGTGTAAAGATATAAACTCCTACAAGTGATCTTTCTTATCTATCAGTGTTTATGCAAAACTTTTATTCAGTTCTATATAATTGACTTATTAAGGCTTGTTTGTACTAATTAATCATTTAACTTGTGCTAAAAGAGAAGCTTTTTTAAAACTTTTGAATTAAGAAAAATCAGTCTTCTCCAAGATAAACTATTTTATCCTTTCTGTTTTAAAACCTTCTAAGTAGTTGTTTCACTTAAAATGCAAACTTCCTTTTTCAAATTACAAAATCTTTATAAATCACATCTGTAGTTTCTAAAGAAAAAAGTCTTATGGCATAGTAATTAACGTACCTATTTCCTGTTTCGCGATCTGTTGCCACAAAAACACCCTCCACACTTTGGGTCCGTGAGCACGCTGTAAAGCTCACTTCGGTCATACTATAATCGCCCAATAGTAGGCGGTTGGTGCTGTTAACTAGTTGCTTTTCTCTCATGTTATTTCTTAATTTTAATACAAAGCTAAGCCTTTATCCTAAAATGCGGAGAGTAGTTTTACGGCATCGAAACTCGAACCAGCAATTTTAACCTCTAGACTACTCCCGACGTTCAGTTCAAATTTAAAAACAGCTACTCACAGACTGTCCTTATGTACTTTTGCGCTAAAACTACAAACAAAAAACTACCTGAGAATAAAAAACTTAAATAAAATATTTAAAGAAAACTAGATGTTTTCATGCCAATAGAGAAACTTTCATTTGTCTTTGTAGGGATTTTTGTGAAACTTCAGCTGTTCCATGGACGAAAGATGATGAAGACCAAACGTACATCTCTTTACCATACAAACAGTAACGACGGAGAAATTTACATTAATGAACAGTTCAACTTCGTTGTTTCTGGTCGATTTTTTGATGCTTGTAGTTTTGGCATTACCGTTTTCTTGGCAGGTCCCTCTCCATTAGTCAGAGATGAACCATACGGAAAAATTGTGATTGGATCATTTTTGTATGCCCGAGGAGAACAACTTCTTCATTGGCAAGAAATGCTGACAAATCCTCGAAACCAGGTTTCAAAATGGCATAATCTCGAATCCTTAGCTACTAATTGAATATCGTAGTAAAATAAAAAACTGTCACAATATGTTTATTTTGAAACCATGATACCAAAATGGATTTATTTATCATGTAAACAAACACGGTTTGAAATTTGTTTACAAGGTATCTGGTGACGTTGCTCAATTACCATTAAAAATTGAGCTCGATACGTGACTTAAACACAAAATGTGAAGGATAAAATTACACCATTATTATAGAGTAATATACTAGATGTAAAGAAGGTTAAAGATAAATCAACAACAGTTGAAGCTTGCAGTGAATATAGGTTTAGGTTTACTTAGTAAAAAAACTGTATTTTAATATCACACGCTTTCTAACATATTCCATACAACTCAAACAATAAACACTTTTACTACTAAAGTGTAAATATTTTTGGGAATCTTAAAATTAATCATGATGAATTCAACGCTAATTAAAACGAAACATGCGCAAACGAAAATGATATTTTTAGGTGAACTTATTGAAGTAATTAAAATATATTAAATATTAGTGTATCAAATACGTATTTGTCAATTATGTTTCAAGAATGAAATATTTCATACTTTTTCCAGTTTTATCCGTTTTATAAAGTCGTGTTTGAAATTATATTTCACAAGTTCTATTACATCTGTGTTTTCATGTGAATATTTTAAAATTATCATTAGATTTTAAACAAAGATTTATTCTATTTTGCGTGTTTTGTAAGTCTGTGTATATTTTAAGTCTATTATCAAGTTATAAATGTTTCACTAGACACAGCATTTCGAGTAATTACCTTCCCCATCTTGCTTGTATCGCCATCTATTTCTTATGTAATATATTTCTAATTAACTTAAATTTTCTCTTTCTCCCAACGAATGTGACAATAACAATACCGCCAATGTTTTTTGAAAAATAAATTACAAAGTCAGCATTTTATCACTTGCTAAAACTTTATTGTTTTGTATCTAGCAGACTTCCTTCTATAACATGAAGTTTTTCTTCTATGGTAAATCGTATTTACAAATTCTGAATTAATTTTGTTTAATTAATGCTATAAAACGCTAGAGATCCACAAGGAATTTTGAGCACCGCAATTATCATGCATTAGTGAGGTGTGGGACACTATGGTTTCAATAAAGAATGGTAAACTTATAGTTAGTGACTTTGGGTTTTGATTGGATTCAAGTCGGATAATTGTAGAAGAAAAGTCATCATTGTACTTGAGGAACACCATCGAGATTCTGATTCTTTGGACTGGAACACTGTCATCTTGGAAGATGCAAGTTTACTGAGATGCATCAGGGCAACATCCGGGAGTCTAAGATGCACAGACTGTAGAAGTTCGTTTGCTATTAAGGGGATAAAATCTTAGCCAACAGAAATTAGTCTACGCCATTATAAAACCATCTCCTTCTTTCATTATTGGTATGATGCATTTTAAATTCTATTGAAAAATAGGATTTCACGCAAACATAGCAAGAAACATGGGTTACTAGAAGATATTACCTGACTTCATTGTCTCAGCTGCCGTTGCAATAATAACAACACTTGTATTTTTCTGTTACGAGTGATTTATGAATGTGTGGAACCCTAGGTGTCCAATTTACTCTATACTTTTCGCTGATATTGCGCCCTCCGCTAGTACAGCGGTATGTCTTCGGATTTACAACACTAAAATCAGGGGTTCGACTCCCCTCGGTGGGCTCAGCAAATAGCCCAATGTGGCTTTGCTATAAAAACACACACACTCTGATATTGAATTTCCTAAATATTAGTATATGTAATATTTCGTGGTTTCTTTACGCAAAGCGTCAGAACTCTATGGTTTCTGTGGATTAGGGCTTTTAGTCGCCTACTGTTGCATTTTGCTGTTCTTTTTCTAGATGATTTTCATTAGCCATCACACCCAAAACTTCACTACTTGCTACAGTAACATTTTCCACTATT
Organism: Tachypleus tridentatus; assembly: GCF_004210375.1. NCBI lineage: Eukaryota > Metazoa > Arthropoda > Merostomata > Xiphosura > Limulidae > Tachypleus > Tachypleus tridentatus. Next base: position 70,820,131 of record NC_134834.1, on the reverse strand, counting down.
TCCTAACAGAAACATTACATTTGAGCCTATTTAAAATTCTGAGGAATATTTTCTTCTTCTCATAGTTGCATTCGTTATGCATATATGAGATAGTTTAGTTTATGCTCCTAAGGACGGGGCGTAGGCTAGAGTTAGCGTGCCTCAACTGTGAGTACAACAATTCAAAGTTCATGTTCTGTTACTACAAAAATGTACTCGGCACTTCTGGACGAAGGGTGTGTAAAAAGAGTAACAGTAAAATCACACTATTTCGTCATACTAAAGTAGCCCATTTCAAAATTAAGAAAGGCTATGCTTTGTGTAGCTTTATGTAAAAATTCTAAAACAAACAAGCAAATTGTATACAAAGTTTTACTAGCCCCTGGACTTCATTTGTATCTGCAAATAGCCTCCATCTTTGCAAAAACTGACTTAATTATGAAAGCATCTGCTCAGTTCAATTGTTGCTTTAGGTCTAACTCTATGTTTAATTGTATCTTAATGATGTAGTATTATCAAAGCAGTTTGTAGTTGTTATTTGTTATATTTATAATGTTACAGTTTGTGTCTGGTAATTTATTACACCTCATTTCTCGATTATTCATTTTTTTATTGAGATACTTTAAAACTTGTCTGTGATTTTTTTAAAGTTTAAACTAAAAAAAATTAAGAAATTTTAGTTTCTAAACGCAAAAAGAGCTGAGTTTGTGATTTAGTAAGTACAAAATGTATTTGGTTTTAACAACTAAACATTATTAAAAAAAGCGAGATTTATAATAAATGTCAAAACACAAGAAGATATTGAGGACAATTTTGAAAATAATAATTTGTATTCCTGTTCTTAATTATGGCTTTAGTGTTAAACAAAACGGAACTCTTTAAAATATTCAAAAATATATGTGTAGATTATTTACATGAAATATTTTTTGTCGTGCCACAAAATACAGAAAACTCTCGAAAATGCTCATCTCAATTACCTGTTACTGGATTTTACACTTTACGTTTTGTTACGGCACTCAATCTGCTTTTAAAGAAATAAAGTTATCACTCAAAAATTGGTTTACCTTACGCAATTAGTTTGAATTTCTGGTTTAATAGAGTGACTACTTAACAACAGGTTACTGTCCTGCATATGTCAGTGCCTGTAATGGGGTCCACTGCGAGTTAGGTGGTTGTCTCCTCGTATAAAATAACACATTCCAGTAAAACATAAAAACTCTTCCATTTCTGCTCATCATATTCTCACAGGATTAAATGCTACAATTGAAAATGAAACTTACATCATGGTTAATGCAGATTATAATGAGCCAATTAAGGATTCGGGAGAGTTTGGTTACTTTTAAATTTAAGACGATGTTGAACCAATAGAATTTACTTACACACCTCGATCACGTGTGGACTTCTATCTCGAGTTTATTCCTTTATGAACAGACTTGTAATGGGAAACCTATTTAAACCTAACAATGATTTGCCAATAGACAAATAAAACAAACAATAACATAAATATTTATTTTAAATCCTCTGAAAAGCACACTAATGGATCAATATAAATATTTTTACTTCTTTATTTGTTACCTTTATCCATTAAGAGAAAGATCAAACAATATCGTTGTAATCCTTCTTGGAATTATTCGATTTTATTTGTTCATTTGATCAGTCAAACAGAACTGCTAGTTGAATATAAAAAAAAAAATCTGAAACACTGATCTATTGTATAGAATTCAATTACTTAACTACAAAGATCCTATACTTTGTAATCACGTATGTAAAAGCGATTGAACTTTTCGGTGATATGAGCATGTGATAAATATGTATAAATTATTTCCGTTTTTGAAACTTTTGTTATCAAGTGTTAACTATAATATACGAGAAGCTTGTTAAGATCTATTTCACCTTGCAGCAAAGTAGAAAGTAAACTTGATAAGATTGTATCATGTTATGTTCAATAAAACCTCACTATTTCATTTCTGTTGTCCATCCACTTAACTATCACTGCTGTTCGAAATAGTCATTGCGAAATAATTCTACCAGAAGAGTTGCTAATAACTCTACACTAAAAATTATAATTAATAATAATATAAATAGTTTTAATTATGCCTAAAAGGCAAACTACAAAAAAAAAAACTTTTATGGTGTTTTTGGCCCTTAACCCAAGAACGCTTGACGAGGTTGAACTCGCTTAGCAAAATTACCGAACAGTGAAACAAAATTATATATGCAAAAACAGCTCGTTTGGGTTGAGAAAATATTTTACGTAGAAGAGCGTAGGCAATCCAGTATCACCAGTTTTAGCCAATATTTTTATGACACAAGTTGAAGCACAAGCAATTAACACAGCATTACATCCACCACTATACTGGTACAGATATGTAGATGACACGGTTGCGAGATTCACATCTACAGAACACACACTTAATTTTCTCAATCACATCAACTCTATACATCCCAACATTAACTTCACATGTGATTAGGAAGAAAGCAATCAAATATCATTTCTTAACCTCAAAATTACAAGAACCAACACACTATTCAAAACAGAAATCCACCGAAAAGTAACCCATACTGGACTATACATTCCTTGGGACTTAGCACATGAAACAAAACAAAAACTCAACACACTAAGAAACCAAATAAACACAGCCATAAAACTATGCTCACCAGATAAAATTAACGATGAATTAGACAAAATAAAACAATACTTCATCAACATCAATAAGTTTCCTCCACAAACCGTAGAAAACATTATACGCACACACCTAGACATAAAGCAAAATCAACCAACAAAAGTAAATATATCTCACGAATCAAAAAATCACGAAACCACATACTGCTGCAAACCATATATTCCCGACATCAGCAGACAAATAACCAACATTTGGCAAAAACTAGTAACAAAACTGAGGTCTATACTATGTAAAAACTACACTGACAAACACCACGCCAACATTATTTATAAAATACAATGTGATAACTGCCACGACTTCTATATTGGAGAAACAAGTAGAAAAATGGAAACCAAATTCAAAGGACATAAAAAGTCACCTTCACACGTTTTCGAACACTGCAAGTCAAATAAACACAACATAACCATAGAAATCACTCAAATACTAAATAAAGAAACAAACATAAACAAATGCAAAATTGAAGAAGCCTTACTTATACAACAACTCAAACCCTAAATAAACCAATATAAAGGAACGCCTTTACACCTATATTAAACATAATAAAATAAATAATATAAAATTATATATTCAAACATCTAACACCGCCCTCTACATTCTGACACCTAGTTACACAACCCCTTCCAAATATGTGATCAGCTTCCGGTCACTTACCTCTTTCTTTCTTTGTGAACCTGACGATGACCGAAGAAGGTCGAAACGTTGTTCGCTCTTCTACGTAAAATATTTTCTCAACCCAAACGAGCCGTTTTTGCATATATATTTCTCTACAAGTGGGTTTTCTCGACATCACTGAGTGAAACAGAATTGTCATATGGTCAGCTTCTTGTATCATGACTATCACGTCTGGCTAATGTAGTAGTTACTATTTAAGACATTCAATGCTATATATATTAAATACAGCTATTATTCTGAATATCGAAAATAAATATTGAATTGTTTATATTTAATACTGCAAATTACTACAAATTACAAAATTACTTTCAAATTTAGATCTCACTTGTTTAGGTTCCAGCGAAATGTCCACACAATCCACCATAGCATTATAGGATCATCTTACTAAAGACAATAGATTTCGAAAGATCCAGAAACGCGAGTGCTTTCAAATAACTGATTATTAATCTCAACCAGAAGTAAAAAGGCCCTTTGGCTTTTTCAGTGATAATCTATGTTTATTCTTTCATTATTGGCTAAAGAAGATCTGCTCAACAACTCTAAGCTTGAAAGAAAGAGGAGGACAGTTTATAAACATGATAAATTACAGACCAGTTTTTAAAAGCAGAAAGATAATTTAAGATTACTTAACAACAAATCTGTTGAAAGTTATATGCAGTAAATACAGTTCGAGATTTTTAACGTGTAACATATTGTACATGCTTAGACTTTTGTTGTAACGTACAGTACCAGGACAAAGAAGGTTACTTATACCTAAAAAGAGATAGCCAGGAGATTAAGGTAATCGACTCGTAATCCGAGGGCCACGGGATCGAATCCCCGTCACACCAAATATACTTGCTATTTTAGCCGCGGGGACGTTATAATGTGACGGTCAATCCCGCTATTCGTTGGTAAAAGATTACCCCAAGAGATGGCGGTGGGTGGTGATGACTAGCTGCCTTCCCTCTAGTCTTACACTGCTAAATTAGGGACGGCTAGCACAGATAGCCCTCAAGTAGCTTTGTGCGAAATTCAAAAACAAACAAACATAATTGTTGAAATTAATAAAAAAAAGTAAACTAAATTCACAAGTAGAGAGCGTAAGAATTAGATAATGAGGCATTTAAGAAGTAATTTAAGTGAAGGTACATTGATAAAGCGTGATCCAAGGTCAATATCCAGTTTTCTAACAACGACCGAAGCAGAATATTGCGAAAACATCTTATTTTTAGTAATTATAAATTGTGATTAATTCACTTGTTATGAGATACTATGTTAGTACTATTATTGTTTAACATTAGATTCGTCATATCCATTACCGACGATCCTCCAGTGACACAGAGGTATATCTGCGGGCTTATACTAGTACAAATGGGTTTCGATTCTGGTGGTGAAGAAAGCACAGATAGCTCTTTGTGTATTGTTGCGCGTAACAAAAAACAACAACAACAAACCATTACCAACGACGCATTTCCCTTAATCCAGAGCTCTTCAGACTAGGTGAGATATAACAAACATAATACTGGTTGGAAAATTACTTGTATACGCCTTTCTTGCAAGAACAATTACTCTGCTGTGAACGCCTTTTACAAACAGGCGAAGCATCATTGTGTTAGACATATTACATTTTTAACAATATATATTTAATTTAGTTTATTATGAATTTTAAGAGTAAGAGAAAAGTGTGAATGAATAGTATTCAATCACACCATATTCGTCATATAAACATACTCAATAATTACAAATTTCTTTGGTTTGTTTGTTTTTGTGTCAAGCTGTATAATAGGCTCTCTGATCAGGGTCAAACGAGTGGAAAAGAACCTCTATGAACTTATTGTTAATCCACATGAAGATGTACTCATAAATAATATAGTAAACAGATTAATGTGTACCTAAACCAAGTGGAATACAGATGATGTCGGAAAATGGTTGAGCTAAAGACTTTGTGTTTATGTTTTTTTCGTACGGTAAAGCCACAAGGATTAATTGCTGGGTCCACTGAGGGAAAACGAACTCTAGGTTGCTTAAAATTATGTTAACACTAAACATAGAAGGCAATCTTGCATTGCCTGGAGCTATATGTAGTAATATAACAAATCAGTTAAGGTCTTGGGTATAAATGTCAAGCTTTATTAACTTTACCTTTAATAGCATTGTCAGGTTTATTTTTCGTTGTGATTGCCTGAACAAAAACGTCTTAATTTTCTTTATTTGATTTATAAAGATAGGATAATTATCAAGATAGGATAATTGCAAACTGCATGTAATTAATTGATGGACATGAAAATGCATAAGAATAATGTGTGCACAGTGGAACATTTAAGTGCAGCATAAACCGTAAAAAAAAATATATATATATATATATTTTGAAATTTTACAATGACACTTTAACCATATGTAGACTAGGTAAGACTCGCTAAAGAATATCTGTTTTTGTTGGGTTTTTTTTTAATTTTGCACAAAGCTACTTGAGAGCTATCTGCGTTAACCATCCTTAATTTAGAAGTAATAGACTAGAATGAAGGTAATTAATTAAACCACCCACCGCCATCTCTTATACTCCTCCTTAACATCTGAATAATGGGATTTATTATAACGTTATAACGTTCCCACGGCTAAATGTACGGGCACGTTCAGTTACAGGAATTCGAATCCAACCGCTCTGCAGATTGCGAATTCAGCGACCTAACCACCAAGCCATGCCAAGCCCAAACTGTGCATAAGAAAGGTAGAAAGCATCTAGAATAAGGTAACCTTAACGACTTTCTGGACTGTACGATGACGCCATTATAACATCAAAACTAAGTTAAAAAAAAAAAAACACTTAACAGTTTGTATATAAATAAAGCAGGTAGGAAAATGTAAAGGAATAAGGCAACTCAATTCTATTAAATATATGTATATTGTTAGTCTTTGTATTTTTAAGAAAAAACGCATATATATATAAATTTAAAATTATTTTGTGAGTATTTTTAAAATACACTTTTGTCGGGAATATTTTGTTATTTAAGTCGCAAAAAGAAAATTTTCAAAAATTTTAAAACATTTAAAATAATCCAAGGATTACCTAACAATATTTTCAAATTCGTTTTTTAGTGTACATTTTTTGGATGGGACAGGGAGGTAACAATGATCTATAATAGAGGTCGTTGAAAGATTCTATCAAAAGTGTAAGCGTAAATAACAACTGAGTAGGAAGGACATAGCGTACGTGAGAGTGTTCTTCAGTACTTTTATTTGGTAGGATTGTTAAACTTCAAACAAATGGCGCTTACGATAGGTTATAGGAGATTTAGCGATAATTATGACATTAAAGAAGAGCTAGGAAAGTAAGTTCGAATTTTTTGACTGAAATGTGTATAATAATTATGAAATACTTGCTAATTAATTATTTTGTGATGGATTTAACTCTGTGTTTTACCACATATGAAATAAATAAAAGTATAGATTTTAACTTGTTACTCATTGCGACTGTGTGAGTGTGACTCCTGTTACTCCCGAGTTGTCTTAAACGGTGATACTGCCTTTTATTAGGATTGGTAATAACAATTATTATTAATATTACTTATTAGTAGTATTAATATGAAAGTTACTACAGCGTTTGTATTACATATATAACTAAATTTATTTATATTTCGTAGTATTCCAAGTACTCAGTAATGTTATCAACAATAATTGAACTGGATGAACTCGAAGTCAGTTTTATGCTTGATAGTTGGGTGATAGTTCAAGTTCTTACATTTTCCTTTATCCAGGTACTACGTAATATCTCTAACATTAAAAATTAGTTAGATACGAGGGAGATTCCTTTCACTAAATCCAGTTAGAGTAGAAGGGCAGTTGGTAAGAGGAAATGTCGGCTGAATAGAAGAAAGTTATCAATGGTGTTCAGTCTAATCCATGTGGATTGATATTGTGTGAAGTGTGCCTAAGTGATCTGTGTTGGTACTGTTATAATTTATTTGTTTTTTTTATAAAATCTTTTAAGTGAAACTAAAGAAAAATATGATGTGTCAACCATGCTGTGCCTGCTCTATCCAGTAGATATCCTTTAGCCCAATACCAGAGCTCATCAGACCAACTAGGATACTAGACATAGTGATCAAGTTGTTACTTATATCAACAGTTGCTAGAACAGCAACTGCCTCCTTGTGAACTAATTATGATGTTGAATTATAATTTTGATAGAAGTATAGGTGGAAAATATGGTTAAGTTTTCTGATGATATAAACATCTTAAATTTTACTTACCACATTGAAGATGATCTGAATTTACAGAGAGAGACTTAGACTAGTTGACTAGTTGGACAAATACACAGACATAGCATGTAATTATGATAAGTTATATGCCTGTGTTATCCTAGCATAAAAATATTTTGGGTGAAGGATACTGATTTATAACTCTTAAACTTCTGAAATGGTTCTTCTTGTGGAAATAGTCATTGGATAGGGTCAGAGAGGAAGCTACAGGGAAATTTTCCAGGATGGATGGGTTGTTGTGTGAAGATAAGTTGAAATATCATAATTGTTTTTGTGTGTGTGTGTGTGTGTGTGTGTGTGAAAAGAGAAGGTGATATAATTGAAGTGTGTTCACTTATTTAAAAAGTTGATACAGTTAATATTTGTTTTGTTTTTCTTTTAGATTTTGAATTCTGAAGGAAGTACAATAAAAGTAATAAAAGTAAGATTTGTATAGGTCTTGTTAAGACAGTTTTATTTATTCGTTGTGGTGATAAATTTGAAAAATTTGCCCTCTAGAGCATTTGGTAAATGTTTTAACTTTCAGGAGTTTCATGAGATGAATACTTGGATGAAAAGCACTTGATTTAATTATTCGTTTTTGTTTTGTTGAAGATTGGCAGTTGGTGTATTCTGGATGAAAGAGTGTTCTTGGAGTCCCATAATTTATAATTGTTATTATTGGTGAAACATTGGTTTCTTGTTTGATAAAATTTACTAAAGACTCATCCTAGTGTATAAGAGTAGATAAGTATAGCTGTAAGGAACATATATTTGATATATTAAAAATCACTTGTATATATAAGGTGAAAACAAAACAAGTAACAAATTTATTCAATGACTACAAAATGTAAATTACACACACTTCAGTCATCTGTAAGCAATATATTGTTATCAAAAGTAAATTTTATTTATGTAATAAACTTCTATGTTCATGCAATAAATAAATATAATAGTAAAACAGCCAAAAATTTGCTATAAAAATGTGGTACATCTCTTGTAATAAAACTGTTTTGAGCAATTTTTTCCCAAAGTTACAATTTTCCAATGGATGTGCTTATTTATTTTGAATTGAACCATGTACATTGTCAATTAGCTCCAACTTTATATGGGAATATGCTTAAATTATATTTCACAGGGGTGCATTCTCCATAGTAAGAAGATGTGTCCAGAAGGCTACTGGTCTAGAATATGCAGCAAAAATTATTAATACAAAGAAGCTTTCAGCAAGGGGTAAGTTTTTTAACCTTGCACCCTATCTGTTTTTATATAACAAAATATAAATAATGGTATTGAAATGTGCTCAGAACTAATTTAACCTAAACTATATTAAACTATTCTGTTTATGCTTGATTCTATAGCTTCATAGAAAGTATTTTTTCAATTCAGCTACACATTATTTTATAAAGAATGTCAACTGTTTAATATGCAGCAAAAATTATTAATACAAAGAAGTTATCAGCAAGGGGCAAGTTTTTTAACCTTGCACCCTGTCTGTTTTTATATAACAAAATACAAATAATTGTATTGAAATGTGCTCAGAACTAATTTAGTCTAAACTATATTAAACTGTTCTGTTTATGCTTGATTCTATTGCTTCACAGAAAGTATTATTTCAATTTAGCTACACATTATTTTACATAGAATGTCAACTATTTAAAAAGGCTAGTCTTCTATTGATGAGGGTTACTTTTTCAAAATATCTGCTGACTTGTGGGAAAATAGTTTTGGATGAACCAGTTATATTATAATTAAACAAGTGTAATGTCATTTATAAAATGAGTGTGAAGGTAATTTAACAAACTACAATGTTTCATTCTCCTTTTAGTGTAATTTTGTGTACTAATACTTATAAATACTGTATTTTAATTTTCAGAATTTTATGAGGAATATACCTGTAACACTATACAACAAAAGTTTTTACTTTTTTTTGTTTCTGGGCAGAAAGTGTTATTTCCCAATTGCTCATACCTAAAGTAAATGAGAAAGACCTATTTTTCTCTTCAAACTTTGCTTTGGTGACCTGGCTAATGAAATATTCAAATTTATCCATTTCTCAAAACATTCCAGATAGATTTAGTGCTGAGTAGCTGATAGAGAATTTTCTTGAACTTTCTAGAATGTTATGGAACTTACGAGAATTTTCAAGAACTTTCCATTGTAATATATATATATATATAGGGGCTCACCACTTCAGTTCAGTTCTAGCTGCCTAAGTGAACACATAGATCTATCTGATTTTATCAGAGATGGCATCAAGAAGCTGCAAGCATTTTCCAGATGTATTCTGCTATGTATGTGGCCAATTTTTTAAGACAAGAGAAAAAAAGTACTCTGTCACAGCATCTGCTAAAATGCGTGAAGCCTACAAAGCACATTTCGGCATGCCTGTTGGAGATCAAGACAAACTCTGGGCACCTTATTTTACTTGCGAGCACTGCGAAAAAACTCTAGAAGGTAAGATCAACAATTTTTGCTTGCTTGAATAGTAAGATTTTATATTACACAAAGTTTAGATTTTTAAAATTTGGTGTACCACAAAGAGGAATAGAACAGCATCAAGACCTTTCTAGAAGCCTTGAAGTATGATGAGTATGGCTGGAAGGTTATTGGAGCCTTCAAAATGGTGACATTCTTGATGGGTTTCCAAGGAGGCTTTACCAAGTTTTCCTGTTATCTTTCCCTTTGGGACAGCAGGGACACCACAGCACACTAAAACAGGAAGCACTGGCCACAACGGACCAAGTTCTCTGTGGGGAGGCAAAATGTCAAGTGTGAACCACTAATGGACCTCCAGAAGGTGTTGTTCCCACCATTGCACATAAATTTGGGTCTTATGAAACAATTTGTCACAGCTCTTGGTAAGGAGTCTGCAACTTTCAAGTACATTTGAGACTTCTTCCCTGAGCTGTCTGAGGCAAAAGCCAAAGCTGGTGTCTTCATTGGACCACAAATAAAGAAGATCCTGGAGTGTACAGAATTCTCCAAGAAGCACAGTAGGAAGGAAAAAAAAAAGCTTGGCAGCTTTGTTGCAGTGGTTCGGGGCTTCATGGGCAATCACAAGGCTGAAAATTATGTGGAACTGGTTGAGGCTCTGGTGAAGAACTACAGCAAAATGGACTGCAAGATGTTTCTGAAAGTCCATATCTTTGACACTCATCTTGATAAATTCAAGAACATGGAAGCATACTCAGAGGAGCAAGGTGAGAGCTATCACCAAGATATATTGGGCTTTTGATTGCTGCTAACAAGGAGTGTATAACGAAAACATGATGGGAGACTATATTTGGGGGCTGATATGTGAAAGTGGTTTACCTTACAATTTCAAATCTTGAAAAAAACTAGTCATTTCTAAACATTTTTGTATAATGTTAGTATAAATAGATGTAAATCTTAATTCATATGTTGTTTAATTGAGACTTTATGTAAATTAAAATGTACAAAGTTGCCTGTTTTTACATAGAAAATAGGTTAATTTCTAAATTTCATTATACAGGTCACAGAAGCAAAGTTTGGAAGGAATAATGGCCATTTTCTGTACTTTTACAATATAAGCAATTAAGAAATAACACATACTATCCAGGAACAAAATTTGTGTTACATAGCGTAATTATTTACCTTTAGGTCTTTTAGATCTGAACACTAATATTTATTGCCATATAAATAATTTTAAAACAACAACAGTAAATTATCATTTTTGTGTTTAAATTACTAAAAACCAAGAGTACTTATAATTGAAAATGGTGCTCAGATTGTTCAGAAAAATTAATGAAAAAAGAAAATGTATATCTGGATTAGGCCCCTTATGTTCATAATTTTTATATGGTATAAGAGTATGAGATATTACATATTTCAATGTTTCTTCCTGTGGATCTGCATTTTTAAATAATCATTCAGTCACTGTCAAGGAGTGGCTCCCCCTGGGTCATTTGGCTGGTCCACTTGCATGAGGGTCAACCAAGTATCAATGTTGGATGCTCTCAACAGGTGTTTTGGACATTGTAACTGATGCTTGTGTTTGGGTATAGTGCTCATGAAACCCTGGCATTGCTGCAGTGTTCTTGTTTGACATTGTAGTGCGACCCCTCATAGGGCTCCATGGTGGGTGGGGTCAGTGGGCACTGTAATTTCCCTTTTTTTTATTATGGATCCCCAAATAAAAAAATAGTGAAAAAAAGTCAATAGGTAAGCAACCACATCTTGAAGATTCTAAACAGCAATCTTCAACAACTGTAACACCTGTCGTACCTCATTTTCTTCTCCTACATTCTTTTTCAAACAAACCTGTAGAGCAAACGTCTCTTTTCATTCAGAAGGGACTAGAGAGACTTGCTGGCTCTCCAAAGTCAGTAAAGAAGCTTTGATTTGGTGACATTGGTGGAAACATCTGCACCTCAACACAGTGACCTCCTCTTGCATTCAAAGGCAATTGAGGATATACCTATTGAGGTTACACCTCATGCTACTTTTAATTCATCACAAGGAGTTATTGTTGAGAGAGATTTGAAGAACATTCCCGAGTCAGAGATTCTCGCTAGTTTCTCCACCCGAGGAATTTCTGCAATGAGGCGTATCTCCACTTGCAAAGATAGAATTACAATGCCAACCAATGTCTTCATTCTTACATTTACATCACCAGGTCCACCTGCCACCATCAAGGCAGGTTATCTTAATTGCAGGGTACGGCCATTCATTCTAAACCCTCTCCAATGTTTTCAGTGTCAGCAATCCAGTCACTTAAAGATATCATGTCATGGTTCCTTGATATGTGCTTATTGAGGTGGCAAGGACCATGATTCCTATGAGTTTGAAACAGACCCTCATTGCATCAGTTGCAATGGCTTTCACCCATCCCACTTTCGTTCTTGCCCTAAATGGTTGGAAGAAAAAGAGGTGCAGCATTTGAGAAAATGTTTCATAACATTACCTATCCTGAGGCTCGAAAGTTGCTGCTGACAGCTTCATCTCAGATGTATGCTGCTGCACTTCATTCCACAACTACAGTGGGAGTGCAGACAGATCTCTCTGTGCCTCCAAAAGAATTGTTCTCAAAACAAATGAAAAGTCTTCTGACCTCCATGGTTATAAAAGTTGATGAATCAACTTCAACACCCATCTCTGTCCTTTACATACATTCTTACAAATCCCAAGATCCACTTCCTTTGGTTTCAGGTACAGGCATTTCCTCGGATACATCTTTTCCTCCCACTCCAAGATGCAAAACGATCATTCATTCACATCCTAAGTTACTGGAATCCCCTTCCAACAGCAAAGACCTGCCCAGTTGACCCAGGGCAGTATCCATGGAGGTCGATAGACCTCTCTCGAATAAGGACAGTAAGTAGAAAAGACGTGGTCATAAACACAAGGGTTTTCCACCCAGTTTGCCTACACATAAATAAAAATGGCCACCTTGATACAATGGAACTATCAAGGTTTACATTCTAATCTGGATGACATCAAAGTGCTGATTGCTTCCTACCATCCTGTGTGTCTTTCCTTACAGGAAAATGTCTAAAATCTGCTGATACAGTCACATTTCGGCAGTTTTCTTTGTACAGAAATGGCAGGCTGTGTGATGGAGGGGTGGCACTGTTGGTTGATCAGCATGTACCCACCCTGTCTTTGCCACTCAACATACCCTTGGAGATTGTAGCCATCTTTTTGTCCTACTATCACTGTTTTTTCTCTCTACCTGTTGCCTGGAGTGACGTATGATCAATCAGACCTTGATGCTCTCATTAAACAGTTGCTGTCTCCCTTTTTAATCCAGGGGGTCTTTAATTGTCATCATCCACTCTGGGGCAGAGGTGATTTTGGTAGGAAGGGTTGCTCTGTAGAGAGTATACTCTCTAATAATAACCTTTTTCTTTTCAATACTGGTTCTTCCACTTATTTTCATGCACCTAGTCAGTCCTTTACTGCTATTAATTTTTCAATTTGCTCCCCTTCATTATTTTACCATTTTTAATGTAAGGTTTACAATAATTCACAAGGCAGTGATCCTTCCTATAATTTTAAGAGAGACTGGCCGTGGTCGATGCCACCCAACTTGCGTGCCGCGGTGGAAGCTGGATCAGGCAAACTGGTCCTCTTTCACTGCTCTCGCAGAACTTGATCCTGCCATTGTCTGTAAACCATCAATAAACGACTGTGTGGCAGCAGTAACTGACTGTATTATACAAGCAGCTGCTCAATGTATTTCTAAAGCTTCGACACGTTTTCCACTATTTCCTCGTTCATGGTGGAATCCTGCCTGCCATATGGCATGGAAGGCTCAAAAACAAGCCTGGGATAGTTTCTGTAGATATCTCACACACTCAAATCGCATTGCTTTCCCACGGCCCCGTGCACATGCTCGATGGGTAAGACGTCAAAGCCAGAAAGAATCTTGAATTATGTTCACAACCAACATATCCTCTACCACCAATTCCAAAGTAATTTGTGACAAGATTCGAAAAGTCAGTGAGCAATATCACTGTGTCCCCCTCTCGATCTTGCTCTCTGATGGCCAGGAAGTAACTGACACCCAGAGCATTTGCCGACACTCTTGGTGAAAGCTTTTGTTTGGTATATAGCACTTCTGCTGCTTCTTCCACCTTCTTAGCCATCAAGATTTGGGCAGAGCAATCACTTCTTTCCTTTCGAGCTGATTACCTCTATGACTATAATAATCCCTTTACACTGGTGGAACTCAAACTGGCCCTTCATCGGTCTGGTAGTACATCGGTTGGACCTCATAGTTTTCTTTTATCTGGAACTGATGAACCAGCATGTAATTTGTGTAACACTTAGATCACAATAAGCCACATTTTACTTTCATGCATCATTACGACTCTCAATGATGGCATTATTTTAAACATGTTCTATCCCAAGGTTTGTCCATTACATTAGACAGTGTTATTGGTGATGGTGACACTGTCCACCTTGGTAATGTTTTTAGTTTTTAAAGGCCATTAATCTTTTTAGTGCCATTTAAGTTTTTTAATTTATACATTAGACTGTTTTTAATGTGGTTCTCTTTTAAGAATCACAGTCCATCTAGTTCGATTTGAAATTAGAAAATGGCCATAACATCAAATAACTCAAAACCAGGACTGGAAAGGCCAACTTTAGGTAACTAACCCTGCTGTTTGAACTACCCGTTAGTCATCCTGGCGAGTTATAACTAAAATTTTGCTTCAAGTCTTTTAAACTTTTGTTACATTACTTTTTGAAAATGGCCATTATGTCAAATAACTTGGAACTAGGACTGGAAAGGCCAACTTCAGGTGACTGATGGTGGTTTTTGTACTTACCTGTTAGTCTTCCTGGTGAGTTATGAAAATTACAATAATGCTTCAGAAAGTCCTTTACAACTTGTATTACTGTAGTTTTCTCATAACGTTGTAGACTAGATGTAAACATTGATTTTAATGCTATTTATGTTTTTTTTAAACTTTGTTTTGTTTTACCTTAATTTCCTTCTATGAACTTTTACTAAATTTACTGATATTACTTTAATTTTAACTTTTTACTGGATGTTTGGCACAGATAACACCATCAGATGTGCTCTTCTTTTTCTGTTGTGCCTGGTCCTCTTGACCTTATCAATTCACGAGGGAGAGATACCTGGCTTAGATATGTTGCAATTCCACTTTTCACATCTCTGGATCTCTTCCTTTCAATTAAAGGATATTGTATGGACACTTCTGGAAAATACGCCTGTACTTCCCTTACCCGAATCCCACCAATTCATTGTGGGATTCTTGTGAGTGGAAGGAAACTACCATATTGGAAGTAATTTTCCTATAGGAAAATTGTATATTTCTGATAGGCATTACCCTTTACTTACACGTTTCACTTTTTCTCATCACTATCTTCCATCCAGTGCCTGCATCGTTTTCTGCCAAACATTGAAGTGATAGTTTGGTAGTAGTAGAAGTTACATGATAGTAGTGTTTCCATATTGTTGAAGTGATGATGTATAGTGATTGACATGAGAGATGTTAGAACTTTGGATTCCAACAGAGAGGATTCAAGACTTGTAGCATGAATTCAAACAAAGTTATCTAAGTCTTAATTCCTTTATTTGAAATGAAACTTTTAAAAAATACTCATACTTTGTTTTTGTGGTCACATGACACATGAGCTATAAAAAAAATATCTATTTTTATACTTTCTATTTTGACTAGGATAACAGAAGTCCTATAGGTGTAAACCTAGACAGTTAAGTATGTTTACCAGTTGTCACACAAGTTTCAAAGTTCTCTGGCAGAATGAATTGAAAACAAGTAATAAATTTTGTGAGCCTCTGATGGGTGCCACATCTGTTTTCTGTACTTTAGCTTGAGTTTTATAGCATACATATAGTTGCTAGATATACATGTATATAGTCATTAGAAAGAGGTCATTTTACAATATAATTCAATGACAGTTATTTTGAAACTGGTGTGCAATTGTTACATGGTAGATACAACTGCCTGTGCTATTTTGTGTATTTGATTCCTGATGGCAGTATTTTTTCTTAGTTAAGTGTGTTATTGTTAGAGAGAGAGTGAATTGTATTTAGGTTTTACTTTTATACCTTAGTTAATTGTCTGTTTTGGTTTTAAAATGCATAACTTAAAGGTTAACCTTTTAAAGGCACATCATACTTTGTGTTGGTTGTTAAGGCTTAAGATCTTTCATGAGGTCAAGATAAATTTGCCAAAGGCTTGGACATCTCTGCTGAAGATACTATAATTATGCTCTGAGGGCACTGTTGACTTGTGCCAAGATGAGTAATATAAGGTAAAAGACAGGAAAAGAAAGAAAACATAAAAAAAACTAACCATTTTTGAAAAGGAAAAACCTAAAATTATAAATGTAATCAAAATATAACCTTTTAAAATATGTAATAAGGTGTTTACATATTTCTGTTTCTTAATTTTAAACTTTTCATTGCACTTTAGATGATAATATCTGCAGTTAGTACTGTAGTGTAGAAAATGAAATTATAAACATTTACCTTTAAAAACTATTTATTCATTTAGGAGGTTTTACAGGTTATTCAAATGTAATATTAAAACTACAAGACAAATAAAAGTAAACTTAAAGTGAAAATAACCTTGCATGTGAGCTATTAGAGTTTGAGTGCAAATAGCTACAATAAATACTTAATTCAAATAATGTAATTTTATGTATACAAGATATTTATATTTAAACAAAATCTTAACAGTTTTTGTGAAGATATGTTAAGAAATCTTTGAGTTTTAATATGTATTGTTGCACTCATATCATTCCTTAGAAGGGTTTGTATATTTTACAAGAAATAGATAAGATTATTTAAACGTTACTTATGCAAAAAAAATATTAGTTGTAAATCAATGCCAGATTAACCTTCTTGTGAGTAGTTTAAACTGTTATTCTAATATGAAGTTTAGTGTAGGGTGGAAACTTCTTAATTTGTTACCATTGTTAACTGGTAGTTAAATATTTTTGTATAGTGATTTTATATTTCTTATCTAAAAATGTGCTTTTTTTATATGAAACTAAAAAACATCATTTAAACTCATTTGATAAGAAGCAGATTTTGATAAGTTTTCAATGTTGTAATGTTACCACACAAGTGAAACTTTTTAAAGTTATATATATAATAAATCTAAAATAGATTAAAATGTTTAAGTAAATGATATTCTGTTAACTGTATCCATTTGAAAATTAATCAGTAGAAGTAAACACATCCATGTAATGTTTAATGAAAAGTGAATGTATACAAGTTTCAACTCATCACTTCAGAACTTTGTTTAAATTTGGCATACTTTTTAGAGTATTTCATATTGTGTAACCATTTGGTATTTTTGTTACCATGGCGATGGTTCGATTGTTAAACGTATGCAGATATTGTTCTTTAATAAATGAGTAAAGTTGTGATCATTTATTGAAAATACGAGTCTGCTTTTGTTAGAAGAAACATAATGTATTTATTATGCCTCTGAGTTTTATTGTTAATGCTTGGTACCTACTACTGATATTTTTGATAATTGCAGAATTTCAAAGACACAGACTGTAGGCTATACACAGTTTCACCTTTTTGTATTTGTAGGGAAGATTTGTGTATGAAAACCTGGGTATCAAATATACCATTCATTGACCCTAGTCTCTGGAAAATTTTAAAACCCTGTATAGTTATAATGAAACTTAGCCATTTTCTTGAATTTTGAAGATAGCTATATGAGAACTTTGAGCCCATTTTTGACCTTGAATGACACGTAACACCTTACCAATGCTAGAAAACAAAACTAAAGAGCCTTATATTCCACTTTATAAAGAAGTTATTATAAAAAAATTAATGACTTTGTATCTAATACAGCATTGGATTAGAAATTAACAGTAAATAATCATTGGAAACAGTAAAGACAAGTTGTATATGATTTAAAATTAATTAAGATATTCACCTTGTATTTTTGGTTTTACATCACTTTGTCAATTGGTTTAAAAAAAAACATAAATCAAGTTGATAGTAAACTGGTTTTATTTCTCTAGCTGGGTAGTATTTCAAATAGTAAAACTAGTATATTGGAATTAGAAAACTAAATTTTGCTAACACTCATTCATATAATGATTTTACGTAAATTTTTGTGTCGTTTTTTTTTTGTAACTTTTCTCAAAATTGCAAGTAACAAATAATTATGAGAATATATTTTGATTTTTTGTTTTTGTATTTTCAGACTTTCAGAAATTGGAGCGAGAGGCAAGGATATGCCGTAAATTGAACCATCCTAATATAGGTAATTTACCTTTTGTTCTTGGCAATTCAATGATAATGTTCTCTGATATTGTGTGAACATAGAGAAATTCATGCTTTCATAATCTTGATTCAGTTATAAAATTCACAAGGCACTTGTACAGAAAAATTCTAATTATAAAACAATGTAACAGATCATTTTTTTGTACTTGAATTTTAGCATAAAACATATTTCATCTTTATTTCCAATGTTAGAATATGGTGGTGATCCTATATAGTTACCAGCATTACTCATAACCTCTGACTACATAGTTTAAAGATGGTTATAAATGACAGTGAGAAAGAGTAAGTTGACTGTTAGTGAATTGATTTTTTAATGATATATATGAAAAACTGTAACAAATCAATCTTGAGCTCTTTAATCATAGACTGGTATATTAAATAGATACTGTACTTGTTGTTCATGGTATATTGTTGACTTGTATTGGAAATCAACTTCAAGGTTTTGAAATGTGTATTGGACATCTGCTCCATATCAACTGAAGTAAAACATTTTATAATGTAACTAAAAGAAAAACACCTATTGAACAGCATCTGTTTTTGCAATCAGATTTCTTAGTTTCATTTTAAGAATATATTATAGAAGTGTCCATGTGATGTTTTGTCTACTATTACTGTAAAAGAATTGAGTATGAAAATTATTTATGGATTAACTTTTTTTATATTCTTGGAAGTGTGATATTAATTACAATGTGTAATGTTGCATATATAGCAAATTGAAAAACCCCTCCAGGCCACCTTTGGATTAATGCCAGACAGATGACTAAACAGTAATAATAACACTGCACAACAAAGTTTTTACTTCTTGAACACTGTTGGGTGTTCCTTATAGATTTTTGGCTGCTGATCATGAAAATCACATCTAATTTTGCCCATTACATTTTATCGAAATCTTCAGTTTCACCAGGACATTGCTACAATGGAAAAACTATATCAGGGCAACTGGAATCCGTCAATGCTTGCTGACTACTGTTGGACACTGCAACGTGATGCACCGGACATTAAATATAAACGAAAATCGGGAGCAAAACATTTTTAATTATGTTGAACTTAATAGCGTATTAGAAACATAAACAGTTAAATATGTTATTGCCATAAAGAGTTAGCTGTCTATTTCTCAGAGTTCCGACATGATGAAGCAAAACCAAAACTATATTTGTGCATACCTAACAGGTACCTGTCACAATCAGCAAAAACATTTCAGGAAGCAAAACTTTTCAAAACAATTGTTGTGCAGTGTTGTTAGTGTCTGAATTATTATTATTATTATTATTAGTATTAGTATTACTTTTTACAGTTATTTGAGTTGGGATGGTTGAGAACAGTTTCATCTGGTTGTTGGCTGATTAGAGGTGTTTGAGTTCACTTCTAATGGTGATGTATGTGATAAACATGACTTAATATTTACTTATCCTGATCTTAAGGAAATGCACATTAAATACAAGAGCCCTACCACTTTCAGATAAAACAGTGATAAAAGTTGTACTGAATTACCACTTTTAATAAAATGAATGGCCAGATAATATTGAAATTTTTGTAGAATAAATATTTATAGTGAAAATAAAAAAAAGGGTTAAAAAAAGTCTCATTAATATGTAAAAGATTGAAGAAAAAGTATACGTTAAGAAACTTGTAAGGTGTAAATCCAGCATTTATGCAGTTGTAATAAGTCAGCTGAGTTCAAAGTCTTGTTTTCATTATCACTCATCGTGATAAATGTTTTTTCGTCTGAGCAAGCAGCTAGTAGTTGTTTTTTGAGTGTGTATAGTGATAATGAAGGTACATATTTATTAAGGTGTATGGTAGGCTCTAATATGAAAAATTTAAGAGATGGTAATGTAGAAAATTATTTGTGTACAAAAAATGTACTGCAAACATTAAGATATTTTCTCTTGAAGTTGGTTTTAATAAAGACATCAGAATTACTTCTCCCTCCCTCCCAAAAATAAATTTATATATTTATAAATTAAAATCAATGTTATTTTGAAATTGAGTTAATAAAGCTCATACTGTAGTTTTTGTTGTCTTTTTCCGAAAATAAACATTTTTAAAGATCAAGCACAATGCTATCTTTAAATATTATATATCCACATAAACAAATTGTTCATGTTGTGTAGAAATTGGAAGAGAAATATAGCTTTATATCTTTCTTTTGCATTCTGTGTTCAGCTGTATGATATATACATATATATATTGATATATATCAGAATCATGATATATAGAATATAGCATATTCCTTTATCTTTTAAACATTCATATTTGATATCTGGTTTCAGGCCAAAGCATCTTCAATGCTTTTATATGGCTCTATAATGTAAAAGTGGGTGAAAATCTTTTAAAATAATCAAAACGAGTTAAATTAAGTATGATGTTTTTGATAAAAATGTGCAAGTCCAATTTAAGAAACATTTGGAGATGTGTTCTGAAACAATTTTATCAAAAACATCATACTTAATTTAACTCATTTTGATTATTTTGAAAGATTTTTACCCACTTTTACGTTATGGAGCCATATAAAAGCATTGAAGATGATGCTTTGGCCTGAAACCAAATATCAAATATGAATGTTTAAAAGATAAAGGAATATGCTATATCATGATTCTGATATATATCAATATATGGCTTTTATATGGCTCCATAATGTAAAAGTGGGTGAAAATCTTTTAAAATAATCAAAACGAGTTAAATTAAGTGTGATGTTTTTGATAAAAATGTGCAAGTCCAATTTAAGAAACATTTAGAGATGTGTTCTGAAACACTTAAGTAACTTCATTAGAGTATGATGTTTTGAATATTGGGTATAATGTTGTAATTGTATCTTATGCTCACTGATTTATTTTCAGTACGACTACATGATAGCATACAAGAAGAAGGGTTTCACTATTTGATATTTGACTTGTAAGTTTGTGAAAACATTTGAATACTTTTTATTTGTTTGAACTCTTTAATTAAAAGGTTTTTGCAGTTTAATTTGAGAGCAATAATTTTGTTACTGGCAATAATTTTAAGGTAATTTATTTAAGGATGGATTGCAATAAATTGATCAGCTTCAATTTCTTTTTTTCGTTTCAAGTGAAAATTAATTAAGCCTTTATTTAAGTGTCTAGATAGATGCCATGGTGCATACATCAGCAAATGTATGTTTTTATCAATAGAACTATGTCAAGTATTTTGTAACTACTGGACAAAATATTTTGGACTATTTAAATCGAGAAATTACTTTAAGATGTGGTAGACTTATTACCAAACATAACCCAAAGATACAGTTGTAAGCAAGTTTGTGGCTATAGAAGTACTTAACAAAAGATCAAAATCAAGTTAAAGGAGAAATGGTGGTTTCGTAAATTGTTCCATACCTTTAACACTTTTTGTGGTTAGACACTAAATTTTCATGAAGTTATAAATATTTACATTGTGCTTTTTGTCTTGAGATACATTTTTACTTCAAGTGGGTTTCTTATCATCAAGGAACACTTTACAGTCATATTACTGAATTTTATGACTATTTGTTCATTTGTTCTTCACAAAAAATGTCTAAAAAGTTTCAAAGTAATGCTGAAACCTAAAAGTTGTATGCTTGACAATACTATAGGTTATTAAATAAATCTAGGTATGAAATAGCCTGTTTTAAGATGAATTGAATAAAATGTATAACTAATCATTTCTTGAATGTATAACTTGACTTTTTGCTCATGTTTTGTATCTGTTATAAAAAAAGATATTTGAAATTAAAAACAGTGCTGATATTAATATATTTGGAAATGTTGTGTACCAGTTCAGTAAACTGAATCTGAAATGTTGTGTACCAGTTCAATAAACTGAATCTGAATTAAATAAGTTTATTTAATAACTTTGAAATTGGGAGCAAGGTCTAGGCTGTCCCAGATATGTGCAAATGTATCATACACACAACTTTGTACAAAACCCATAAATAACTGAAATATGTAATAAATTCTGTGAGTTTCTCCTAACATATTTTTATAATAAAAAAAATTAGTTTTACCTAAAATTATTGTTTATAAATTTCATGTGATAAAAGTAGCAAAGATCCTTGTTTAAGTGTGATTCATAATACATACCCTGATGAAAACAAATTCACACTGATTCTGAAAAAACAGATCATTCAAAGTTTACTGTTTGGCAAGAAAAGGTACTATGTAACCTTTTAACTGGCTTCATAGGGTGGAAATTGAAGCGTAATAAATACTAAAAATTACAGTAATATTTGGAAATCTTTAGTTGTAATTATTTCAGTTTTTCTTTCCATTTCCATCATGAATGTGAAAACTTAAAGAAATCAGTAATTAACAACTTTATAAATTCAGAAATATAAGGTTTTAGATAAGGTCTTGATATAGATGGAAGTTCAGAATTAAGTGCATCTTTGACTATTTTAGCAATTTAATTTTATTACACATTGGTGGATATTATAAGTCCATATTTAAGAATTTGTAATACACAGTTAAATGAGCAACTTATTTAGTAGCCAATATTTTTTGAGCTAATAAATAATAGTGAATATTAATTTGTTATAACCTTTTCTATTATTATCAAAGCATATCTAGCCTAAGTAACATTGGTTATGTTTGTCACGTGTGATGAATAAGCACTACATGTAGTTGAAAGTACACTTATTTATACATGGTGAAAATGAACTACAGGCATTACCATGGCTAGTTATGTAATCAGCAACAACATTCATGAGTTGTGCATGAGCAGAATGCATGTGTGTTCCACAATAACCTAAAACAGTACTAAATTGGAAACATTGATGTTGATTACTTATTTTTACAACAATAATCAATGTTATTAATGCTTGTAAGTGAGTAATCAAGTTGAGAACCAGTTCTGCAAGAAGGATGTGAAAAATACCCCTGGATGAAATAAAAGTAATTGGCGTGTGTCTCAAGTTAGTCTTTTAACTTTCATTTGACAGCTGAGGGGACCAGTATCTTTAAGTTAGAATAAGTAGAGTTGTTGTTAGATATTGCAAAAAAATAAAGTTCTGGAAAAGATATTTGCACACCAATTAGTAATAGGCATTTGAAAAATACTTATTTTTTTTCCCCTTCCAAAGTTTTTTTGTTTTGTATTTCACCTTAGTTACCTTGAATCACCAACTGAAGAGTCACTTGATACATTGTTTTAGCACGCTTTATGCTCTGTTGTGCAAGAAGAAAGTAACTTTACAAGGCTATCACCCACAAGTTTCAAGAAAATCTGTGAATGTGTTAAAGAGTAGTCTAATCTAGATAGCAGGTAAAGAGATATTTATGTGCAGTTACCTACAGAAACAGTACAGTTCCCTGATCATGTGTTCCTGTTCTTTGACTGATAATTCATCACATATTATATGTTTTTAAAGTCTTAAAAGACTAGACTTTGGATAAATGCTATGCTAAATTTACAGACACAGCAAGAATGGCAAGTTCCAACAAAAATGGTTGGAGAAAGCCAAGAATGCAGCCAGTCTCACAAAGATAACTGATGGCTCTGCTATAACAAGGTTGGAGTAGCCCAGCCCTAAAGTTTTGCTCCAATCAGTACTGGGATTAAAACAGTCAGTCTACTGGAATTATTCCTAATGCAAACCCATTTTGCTGCTAATATAGAGACTTTCTTGAAGAGTGTTTGAAAGTTTATGACTGAAGGGTATACTGGAAGAGAAAAGCAAAGTGTTTGACATTGTGTTGCATATGAAGCTGAACATGTCCTGAAAAGATCTACAGATATAAAAAATAGCAGGAGGAGATACTTTTGAAAAATTAGACTTACTGATCTAGCAGTTGAAGTTCAATACTATAAATCATGTTATAAAGCTTATACCAGGCTAAAATGTCTGCTAAACCACCTGCTGAGATAGACAAGTGTTGTGAGGAGGGATTTATTCACTTGTGTAAAATGGTAGTCATAGAAACAACAATCAAGGCAGGAGAGATGTATAGAATAAACACCCTGGCAAAGGCTTTTTCCAAGAGACTGTCAGAAATATCCTTGGAAATGATGTAGAATGTTGAAATTGCCAATAGAAGAGACATCTACAGTGTAAATACCCACAGTTGACCTTTGTTGGATCAAAACAGTGAAATTGATGTCAACTGGTTTTGAAAGAATTTCACCATTTATTCAGGAGGAACATACAGTCGTTGATGATACTGGTAGTAATTTGGGTAATATATTTCCTACAAGCATCAGTACCCATACAACTAAGAAGAGAACATGAATTTGTATAAAATTGCATTGTTTCTGAAAAAAAACAACTTTTGACAACTCCCCAGTAACGTTGGCTGATAACCTACAACTGCAAATGTGCTTGATGATGATGTTCTTCAAACCTTTGTTCCATTCTATCATTTCAACTTTCTGCTTGATGTTTTGGGGAATCAGATGATGTGAATTTTGAATATGGGGAAACCTCTGCCAATTTCCAAGTAAACATTTTCATTAGTCCAGGACATCATCTACTTAGCATCATAGAACAGCATACAAACATCAATATCATCTGCTTAAGGTTAGTTGTGGGAAGATGAATATCAAGGCATTAGAAAGCAAACGTGTATGTTTGTATGCCAGTCATGTTGGGAAGGAGTATGCCAACATCATTATACAAAGTCTTTGTCCTTGCTGCTGCTTTCAGTAAGCAGATCAGCAACAATCTGTACACCCTTGTGCAAATTAAATGAAACAAATGGTCATTTTACAATATTTTCACACAGGTGGCATCATTATCTGTGTTTTGCAGTATGGTCGATCTATTTTTGGGATATATGACGAAATTTTGAGGAACATTACATCATTCGAAATTGCATTAGAAGGGCAAGGAAACCAGTTAAAAAACAACTTACCAACTCAATGAAGAAAAAACTGTATCAATCGGGTCTGAAATACAAGAACTGGATGCAAAAACAATGGAGGAAGGTGTTATTCAGTGACAAGACTCATTTCTTCATACAGGGTCAAAGAAGTCTGCATGTTCACAGATTTACAGGTGAGAAACTTCGAGAATCTCACATCAGTCAGTTTGTAAAACATCCCTTGAAGAAGATGTTTGGGGCTTTTTCAGCTACTATGGCATTGGAGGCTTGCATATCATAGAAGGTATGATGCGAGGACTACAGTACATCGAAGTTTTGCTGAGAAAAGTCGTTCTAGAATTGAAGAAGAGATTTCCGGATGGATCTGGCATTTTTCAGTAAGATCTGGCTCCATGCAAACGTCGAAACTTGTGAAGAATTTTATGACTACAACACGAATAAAGGTGCTGGATTGACCTGGAAACTTTCCAGACTTAAATCCTATTGAAAATCTTTGGGCAATTTGTAAAGAAAGACTTTGGAGAAAAGACTGTACTATGAAAGATAAGCTAATTAAGGCCATAATTGAGGTGTGGTACTGCGATCCAAAAATTAGTAAAGATTGCAGTCAACTCATGGACTCGATGCCAAAGAGGATTAATGATTTTTTGAAAAATAAAGGGGGTCATATCATGTATTAATTTGTGAGTAATTTTTGGATTCTCAGAAATAAAATGCCAAAAATATAAAAAAATCGTAATTTTCCATCTTGTTTCAATTAATTTGCACAAGGGTGCATGCATGTGCTCATGTGGCTGTGTTCAGATTATAAATTGTTAATTTGAACATAGTCTTGAGAAAAACTGGATTATCTGCTTGTAATGATACACTGGTTTTCTTAAAACTGCTTCATAGGCTGTTTTTAAAGGCTGTCAATTTTGTGAATGGAAGCAGTAATTACCAAAGTCTATTTTGGGCATTTGTCAGCTGGAGAACATTCACTTACCAACACTGAAGATGTTTTTCTACAAGTTCTGTAATAAGGGCCACGTACATATATACTGTGAATGATGTGAGGTGTGAAATAATGAAATACAGCTACATCATTCATGTCGTGCAACCTCCATATGTGGATGCAGCTATTTATCATATTCATAAGGCTAACTACCAAGTTTCAGCATGACTTACTGGTAAATTAATTGCCATTAACAATCAATAAATGTCAGACAAAAAATTAGATATTTAAAAACTGGATGAAAGTATTTGCAAAATGATATTGAGTAAAGGAATTATAACAATGCATTGTCAATTTCACTTGTTTTGCATTTGATGTACAATTTTCGTTTACAATAGAATGTTAAACAAGATGGAACAAAGTTTTTAATCTTACTCAAAATGCTCTAGAATGGTTCATTTGTGAGTCTGTATTCTGAAATTGCCTCTGCAAGTCTTTAAGTCTCCAGTTGGCATTAAACAAATGGTTAATGTGAAACCCTCTGAAGCATCAAAATGCAGTTTTAAAATCTAGAACATTACATTTTTGAAATTAGCAACCTGAAACTACCTTGAAGTCAATGTTTGTTTTGTCATAAATGTTCTCAATGGGTTTGAATTTCTAGACCTATTAGAAGTCTTCAGTCCATGGCCCTATTATACATTGAAGTCATGCATTCACTGAGAGCTACCACCTTGAAATGGACAATCTGAATACTCAGCTGTTGACTTCACCAGGAACTCTTGCTTGTGGTGGTAAGTGCTTACCAAAACACCAAGAATACAAAGAGATGCAAGAACTGGAGGTAAAGCAGGATACTGCATGCATAGATGTCTGTGCCAGAAGAAATAACTTGGCTAAATATTTCAAATGAGACTTTTCAAGGAACCTTCTTTTCCTCACTTTTGCATTTCCTGCTACTGGTCTTCTTCATATTAAGAAACATCATTCTTTTCTAATTTTCATTTGAAATATTGCTGTGCTAGCTTCCTAAGCAATATACTGCTTTGGTAGTAAATCAGTATTGTTATAATGTTTTCAATATAATGGTTAAATTCACTTTTTTAAAAGTATTGTGGTATATGCTGTAGCTGTGCATGTTTTCCCATCTGAATTACAGTTTGTGTCAGACCAGAGTTACATCTTATTAAAATAAAATTTGGTATTTTTTGTAAAAAAATATAATGTAGATGTTGTTGAGTAGTTGTTACAGTTTATGTACATATGTTTGCTTGTATACTCCATATCAGTAGATTAAGCTAATGACCCAACTTCAGGATTAAGAAGTTTTTTTTAATTATATGACTGCTGAATTATTTGAATTTCTTTCATTACTGTATTAATTTTTTAATCTTTTTTTAATTTCTTGATATCACATATTTAACTGAAGACAGTTGACCTAATGTTATTCACACATATTAGTTCTTATTCCTAAGAGGTTTGGATTTATAAACTGTTTACTTGTATATTTTTATTTTTAGAGTTACAGGTGGAGAGTTATTTGAAGATATTGTAGCCAGAGAGTATTATAGTGAGAGTGATGCCAGGTAATAATGCCTAACTGTATTAGAGTCCCAGGAGGGAGAAATTTCTTTAAATTATAGTAGACATAGAGTAATATAGTGAGAGTGATGTGTTAGGTATTAGTCCTTGTATTATTGTTGGGCATGGGGATATTAAGACAAAAGGGAGATGAAATGACAATATTATTGCTGATATTTAAGTGCTCATATAATGTAGTTGTGAAGGAATGAATTACAGATGGAAGATATAACATTTAACATGATTAGTGAAGAAATAATCATAGCCAGAAAGAATGATAGCAGGAGTTATTAAAGATAGAATTGAGAAGGTAATTGCTGTTGTATCTTGAATCCAGACAAACAAAGTGTTGTCTTCTGGCTTAAAGATCTAAGATGTCTCACATTATGATGTTTTAACTGTTTGCTAATGTTAAATGGAATGTAAAAGTTTATATCCTGTTTGTTACTAAATGTTTAATACTTACAATGTTGATCTGTATGTGCATGTATTGAATTTTTTATCTTTTCAAAATGTTTATAGAAGAATTGACAGTCTTCTATATAAAATGTATTGTTAGCTTTACTACTCTTTCAAAATTAAATTTTCATTATTTATTTGAACTTCATGACAAGATAAAATATATCTGTTTATCATAATAAATAAATATATATCTATATGTTTTTGTAATGCTGTAGGTATACCTAGATATCCTAATATAGGTGTAAAGAAACATGACTATTATGCATTTATTTGATTATTAATATAAATAATAATTTTTTAAATTTTCAGTCACTGTATTCAGCAGATTTTGGAGAGTGTAAACCACTGTCATCAAAACTGTGTTGTACATAGAGATCTCAAGGTCTGTAGATGTATATGTATTGCTTTATGCTTTGAATGAAGTGTTTAATACAGTTCATTTTATTTCACTTTGTGTTTAATAAATGTTATTTTAATGATTACATCTTCAGGAAAACATGAATGTTGTGTCCTTATTTAGTCCTAAAGAGGGATTTGTTTTTTTAGCTTAAAACTTTCATCATTCTCTTTGTCCATGTACTGTGTTAGCTTTAATTCCTTAAAAGTTTTCTTAAAATGTTCAGTGAAATATAAAACTATATTGCATATGGATCTCTTTAACACAAAAAAAAAAGGTTAATATTTTCTTTTTCATCAGAATAGGTTTGTTTAAAGAAGTCTTGTTTGGCAAAACTAAATAGGAGGAAATAGCACTACATGCATTAACTAAAAGTTGATCATTGAATTTTGATGTTGTATATGTACGAGTTACAAATTATATATGTTGATTTTTGGACATCTACAGGGGTGAAATTCTCAAAAAATAGAGATACTCAGTTGGGTGAAAAGAACCTGTTTTTGAAAAAGAAAAAAAAATTACATGTAAAAAAAACAGTTTTAATGTGTTGAAATAATGGAATGCAGACACATGTGAGAAAGCAGCTAATATAAGACCTGTTGCCAGTACTACCTTTAAAAATAAGTTCTGTTTCTCAGTATCAGCAGATTCCCCTGATTTGACAGTGTGCATTATTTGTAGATGTTATTTGTGTTGCTAAATAGAATTTTTTTTCTTGATTTTTTGAAGGATTTTATCACAGAATAAAACTTAATATGTCTTTTGTCGGACATAGTCAAATGAGATTTATCAAACAAGACATGTTGAATTGAAATTGTATGGTTGGTTTATTACTCAAAATCAAGTTATATTGTACTTTCTAGGTGAGATATTGTTCCTTTAGTTTTGGTTATTATGTAAGGAAACTGCTGTTCAGTTGACTGGCAAATAGTCAAGAAAAACAAAGCTTTTTTTTTCAGTTTGAATTTAATATATTACTAAGGTCTGTAGTTAGCTTTAAGTAATTAGTCTGTCTCAATTACCTGGCTTTCCAGAAATGCTCTTTATTGAGTTGCATTGCTTAAGGAGCAAAAGTTTTCAAATTAGATGTTCTTGACTGAGTGTAAGTTTTAATTATGCATTTTTTTTTGTTTATCCCTTAATTTCTCTGTTACCTTGTTAGATAACTTGTCGAATGATGTTTGTTGTTACACTTATTGTGTTAACAATAATTATTTCCAAGTAATAAAATTAGTAGCACAAGAGAATGAGAGAGGTTTAATATAACTGTTCTGTCATCATTACTGGACAAGTTAGTCACTTAAAACTTGATGATAATGTGAAGGAAGACATTATTGATAAACCTTTGGTTAATCCACATGAAATTGTCATATTTCCAAATTATTCAAACTACAATGATATAATCACTACTTGATAACTCTGGTCTAAATCAGTCAGCACTTTTCTATAAATAGAGAACTTGCAAATATAATTAAAAGTAATTATACTATTGATATAAAACAAAAACGCAAAACACCTTAACTTACTAGTTTTAAACCTTATCTGTATATTAAAGAAATATTCTCCCTCTTTAAGCTAGAGCTGTTAGTCACAACCCTAACAACATTTGTGATTTTGCAGTGCTTTGTTTTTTATTTGTATACCATCACATATATTAAATAAATACATGCAGCTGCTATTATATAGTTAGTGAGTACATTGGTTGTTTTTTACCCTCTTATTGACCTTTTAGCCAGAAAATTTACTCCTTGCAAGCAAAGCTAAAGGAGCAGCTGTAAAACTTGCTGATTTTGGTCTTGCTATTGAAGTACAGGGAGACCAGCAAGCTTGGTATGGTAAGTATATTGGAAAATAAAAATTACATAGATAGATAATACAGTACAGTTCTTATGCTTCCAAGATTTAAATATCCAAGACTGTAAAACAAACTATAGAGCTGAATTATCTGTTTGTTAAATCATTTAACATAAATTGCCTTAGAAGAAATGGAGACAAGGCTTTTTCCATGATAATATTTATTAAAGTTTTATGCTTTCTGCATTGCAGTGGGGCATATTGGTTTACCTCTGTCCATCCATTCATTGTCCTAATCTTGTGAGCAGGATATTTCAAAACTGAATGGATGAATTTTGAGCAAATTTGTATGGTTTATATACAAAATACTAAATTATAAATCTGATTAACTTTTGAAGGTGATGAATTAAATGTCAAGAGGTCACTGATACATAGAAAATATTCCAGCATGTTGTGGACAAGTACTGTAACATAAGGGTTTCCATAGGTGTTTCATAAACACAGTTTTCACTTGCTTTCTCATATTCTATCCCTAGAACTTTTAAAAAATAAATTTGTTAATTATCTAGAGGTTATAGAAAGTATGCATGTAAAATATGACAATTTTCTGATGCATAAAAATATTTAAAACTTGATCTAAAAATATTATTTTGTGTCTAAAGTCTTGTAATGTTTAATGATAATCAGCAAAGTTCTGTATAGATGTGTACATTTAACAATTTTATGGTATAGCTGCTTTATGGTTACTTTTGAAAATATGTAATGGGTGTAATTTATCCACCCATGGTAAAAAGGTTAAACAAAAGGTTGAATTTTTGTGCCGTTTTACATGTATTCATCACTGAATTCAAAATTTTCAACTGATTCTGTTGAGAGTAGGTTGAAAACACGGTTTGTATTTTATACATGATATTTTGTAAAGAATAACAATCATTATATAAATATGAAAGTGTAATATTTTGTTTCATATGAAAGTTAGTCTATATTTAAGGTTACTTAGAGAATTTCTAAGTGCTTTTATTTAAAATTCTGCTTGTAACTGTTTTCACTGTTTATCTTATGCTGGAAATTTAGAAATGCTAAGTCATTTTATGAACAAAAAAAAAACATGATTACTTAAATAACAACCTTTTGTATTGTGCACATTCATTTGTTCAACTTAAAACATTTTTTTAGGAGTGTAACCTTTAAGCTTGTACTATAAATATAAAAGAATTCATGAACTTCAGTGTTGAGTGATTGTTTGATAGTGTAGCAATGATCCAAGTGTCTCATTGTCAATGAGTATGTTTGCATGTGGATCAATTTAAATTATTTAAATGAGTGAAAGTCTATTTATTAGATCCAAAACCTGGAGTTACAATAAATGTGACAGTATATAGGCTTAAAGAATTTATAAGTAACATTTCATCAGATTGGTACAAAAACAGAAATTTCTCTTACCATTTACAGAAAAACAAAGTATATTATGTGATTTAAAATTAATCTACAGTATCTCATTGTTTTGTATTTATTAGGTTTTGCTGGAACCCCAGGATACCTGTCACCAGAGGTTCTCAAGAAAGATCCTTATGGAAAACCAGTTGATATATGGGCATGTGGTGAGTAACATCCCATCTGTTATTGTACATTAGATTAAGTATTGACTGTGAGCTTTTGAGGACAAAATGGTAGAAGAACAGAGAAAATAGTGTTCATTTATATTTTTTCTTTCACTTCTCTAATACAATTGTTTCTTGTTAACCCTTTCAGTGTGTTTGGCGACCACAGTTAACTTGAAGGCTCAGCGCAGCAGACAACCTTCCTTTATTCCTGTTATTCTTATGTATTGAATTTAACATATATAGTATTGGGTACAATCACTGAATATTTCAGGGACTTTTGTTGAGTTATTGGCGAGATATCATGCTTTTAGTACTGATACCATAATTTGTTGAAGTATCAAACATATACATTTAGTGCCATGCCAAACATTAAAAGTTGTTATTCAGCACTGAAAGGGTTAAATAACCATTTGTTTAAATAATTAATCATTTAAAAATCTTCACAAATAAACATGATCTTGTTATAATAATATATGTAAGTATTAAGATACAAATTTATTTCAAATATGGTATTGTGGTCCACTGAAAAATATTAAATATTTCAAATTTCTATTTAAAGAAGTTAGTTTAACTTTCTTAACCTTATTGGTGATCTTTGAATACCAGAAAATTGTGTTGATATATTTATTAAATCATATATAAGCATTCAAAGGCATATAATGTGAGAAATTAATGTCTTGCATGTGTAATGTTTCTAAATTGGCATGGGGATAGCTTCTGGTCAGAATTTCTCCAAAAATTTATTGAAAACTACCTGGAAGGGTCTCCTGTTTTAACTACTCACACCACTTTTTAATAGTGTGTGCTCTTTGTCTGTCGGTCAGTTAACAGACACAAATAATGTCACATAAGAAATGCTCACCATTGCAATTTTAACAGTTCTGACATCAGTAAAATGTGTACATACAGTTTTAGGGACACTGAAGAAGTAAATATAGTATAACATTTACACCTTATTATTCAGTCAGTTCTTATTGATCATTAGCATGTTAAATTTGCACTTATACCTTACAGGTGTGATCCTGTATATCTTGTTAGTGGGTTATCCTCCATTTTGGGATGAAGACCAGCATAGGCTTTATGCTCAGATTAAAGCTGGTGCATACGATGTAAGTAAACTAGCTATATAGTAATTTGTATAACAAAGGTGTAAGTAAATGAGTATTAAGTGATATATAGAACAGTTACTAGTAATGATTACAAAGTTATAAATTTAAAATGTGTTAAGAGTAATGAACATAAAGTAATATGTGTAAGATAGATTTAATCAATGTGATGTGTATTGAGAAATGTGCATTACATTAATTTTATATCCAAGTTTTGTCGTAATCCTCAAGAAAGTTATGATTTTTTTGTATGTAGTAGTGTGCATCTAAAGGGCAACAGAGAATTAAATTATAGATAGTAATGCACGTTGAGTTCATGTAATAGAATGATGGGTGAAATATCATGAATATATATTTATACCTTTAAATACCGAGACTTAAATCCAATAAGGACTGTTTTTATTTTAAATTAAGCTTTGTGAATTATCTATTTTAAAGTATTACTGCTCTTAGATAAGTCAGAAATTCATAATAACCACTTGTTACTGTAAGGAGTAAATTTTTATGGTTTTGCCACACAGGTAAATACAGTAAAAAAATTTAAAAACATATAAAGTGAAACAGCTGATCCTGACTCGTGTATACCATGAGATTTACAAACAGTAGATACTTTAAATATATTCAGATATTTTGATAAGCAAAAACTAATGCAATAGTATATTGTTAAGCATAATTGTACTTTTTCTTTTAATTTATTGATAAATGTACATGCGTGTTTGTGTATGTCATAGTTTATCACTTGAGTATTGCACACTTTCCCGCTATTCAAGCTCTTGTTATCAACTATTTTGATAACATATTTTTTCCAATAGTTTGTTAATTGACAGTAGCAAAGATAAAATGTCACTTATGATTTTTGTCATGCTCAAGAAACTCAAGAAGAGTGTTTTTAATATATAGTTAACAAACTGGAAAAAATCTGTATATCCTTTAAGATTTAAATCCTATATCATACAATGTTTTTTTCATACATTGTGAGAAACATTTTGATTTCAGTATGGTGTCTTGACATTTCATTTTCCATGAACTGTATCTGTCTGAAGATTAAAACTAATCTTGATTGGGTCTTTATGCAGAGACAATCATCACATCACAAAGACTGAAATATGATCCAGCTCAAAAATTCAGATGCATACTAGTTCACAGTATCAAAATATTTCAGAAAAATAATACTAAAAAAAAGAAAAATATTAAATATTTACTTACTTTAGTATAGGACTTGAAGTTTGTCTATAGAATATTTTTTGTAGCAGTACAGAAACATTTTAGATTTGATTGAGGGCATTGATGCAAAACTTCATTTAAAAAAAAAAAAGGAAAAAGACAAACTATTGTTAAAACATAAGAAATTGATCTTATTAAGAATAAGAATGCCTTACTGCCCAAGGTTAGGACTCAATTTGTGAATATACATACATGGAATCTGTTGAAAAACTGTATTTATCTATGTAAATTAAGTTCTAATAGTAATTGGGATTATTTTTTTAAAATACTGGTTAAACTGTAAATTGAGAAAGAGTTGTTTTCAGTATCCATCACCTGAATGGGATACTGTAACTCCAGAAGCAAAGAATCTCATAAATAGCATGTTGACTCTTAATCCAGCAAAGAGAATCACAGCAGCAGAAGCCCTAAAACATCCATGGATTTGTGTAAGTTTGTTTGTTGTACAATACTGTAGGTTTTTCATTATCTATGTGGTGTAGCCAAGTTAAACCACACTTAAATTGAAGCTTATTTTCTAAATTTATTTTCCATGCAACGCTTTAACTTTTAGATTATCTGTGTGGTGTAGCCATTTTGAACTACATCTAGTTTTTTTATTTTGTGGGTTTGTTTGCTATGCAATACCATAGCTTTCTGACTACCTATGTAGTGTGTAACTAAGCTAAACCACACCTAAATTGGTGATTAGTTGATGTGCAGTACTTTAGCTTTCTGACTACCTATGTAGTGTGTAACTAAGCTAAACCACACCTAAATTGGTGATTATTTGCTGTGCAGTACTTTAGCTTTCTAATTACCTTTGTAATGTAACCATGTGGAACCCCACCAAAACTGAGATTTGATGTGATGAAACTGATTCAAATCTTTTCAATTTCTTGCATTTAGTTGATTGAACTGGATGAATTAAGTTTGTTACTTATGCTCAGTATCATTGGAATATTTCTTTTGTGAGTCATTTAACTCTTAGTTATCTATGAATCTTGATATGTGAAATATAAACCCAGTTTAGTTGCCTGTGAACTTGTAATGTGATTAATATCAAAGGTAATGTGTTTGCATCAAGACAAGGTGACTAGACTTTTACACCACATAAATACAATTTATTCTTGGTATACAGAGTTTTGTATGTTGTAGATAATGTATTTAATATGTAATCAAGCTTTAAATAAAGTGTTTAAAACAATATTTGGAACAGTAAGCTGAAGTTTGAGTGTGTGTTGAATGTAATTCAGTAACTTATATATTTGCTGATGATGAAGTTTTACTGTTTTAATAATCAGTGATTTGTTTAACAGTATTCATTTATGTACATGTCTAACTTAAATGTGTAAGTGCTTTATCAATTTCTATTTATCTATCTCGCTTTTAGGTTACACTCTAAATTTATCAGTTCTATATTGAATATATGAACTTTACAACTGTCAATCTTAATATTAATGTATTGATACAGTTTCAAGAGTAAATCTTTTTTGTGTATACATTTAGTTTAATGTAAGTATAACAATTTTTTTTTTTCCAGCAACGTGACAGAGTTGCGTCAACACTGCACCGTCAAGAAACTGTTGAATGTCTCAAGAAGTTTAATGCTCGTCGTAAACTTAAGGTAAAAATTATCCCATCTACACTGGAAATTTAGGTCACCAGAGGGTGTTGTTTATCAGCCGAGTCAGTGGAGATGTAAATCAGTAACTATAGATAGTAACTTTCTCTCAGTACAGGTGGGGTAACATGTAAGTCCATAATGTCAGAATGTTGGATGAGATTCAAACAATTGTTTTCTTGTGCTGAACTTACAAGCATACCAATAGAAGAGGTAGATGGGTTTTTTTTATTAATATTGCACTGCAGTTATGTTTGTTTTAGAAGTACACTTTTTATGTATTCTTTGTAGAATTTTTAAGTTTTTTTTTTGAAACTATAATAATTATATATTGTATGCTAAGATACTTGGGGCATCTAGATATACTTTGTGCTTGAAAAACTGTGGATACCTAGGTGGGCTGTGTGCTAAATTACTTCAGGATGAAACTAATACTTCTGTTTCCTATTTTACAGAAAACTTCATTAAAAAATGTAATGTTTTAAAGTGTACACTTTTAAACAAAAAAGTACACAGGTATGTAATAACTTGAGCATTTTAAGTTGTAAGATAATGAAAGAAGTGATTTTATTATGTTGTATTAATTATGAAAAGTTCATGTATTTGACGTTGTGAAATGAAATTTTTATAGAATTAAAAGAACACTTTTATTTTTGTAAAAACTAAATAGTAGTACATAAATTTACTTTGTGTGGTAAGTAGACTACTCATCAAAAGAACATGTAAATTACTTGAAAGATAAGTTTATTAAAAAGTATTAAATAGTAATTAAAAGTTTTATAATTTTAAAACAATTCTTGTATTTCTTTAAGGGAGCCATTTTAACCACTATGTTAGCTACAAGAAACTTCTCAAGTAAGTTCTCTGTGACATTTGTGTTTCTTAAGAATTGTTTTCCATATTGAGTGTAAAATATATTAACGTGTATTTACCATTTTTTAATTAACATCATTATTGCTTAAAGCCAAGAAAACTGATTTTAACAGTTCAGCTTTCTTTTTAATCTCCAAATTTTAAAATTGAGTTAGAATTACTGATGGTTTAACCATGCATTTGAACATATACTTAATAGAGTAAAACCCAATGACTTGAGTAATTGTGGGAAAAGAATCTCACTTCTTTAAGTACAAGAAGTGTATTAGTAGAGATTAAGTTATAGATTCTAATAATTAATCTTAATCATAGTAGATTGGGGTTCTGTGTATCAAACCTAAAGCATGGTAATGTAGGTTTCAGTATCAAACGTTTAGTCATCTTGGTTTAAGCACACAGTCAGGATCTTAGTCTAATGAGTTACAATATTCCAGTTGAAGATGAATATTATAGGTTATAGTGTCCAGTCATTAGCATAACATTACATATTTCATTGTCCATTCTGAATTTGGCAGTGTAGATGTAAGTTTCCAGCATTTGTATTGAGGCTATAGATTCCAATGTTTATCCTTAAGTATAGAAGTCTGGGTTCCAGCATAGTCTTAAGTTTGGTGCTGTAGATTTCAGTTTCCAAGTTTAAGAATAGTATTGCAGGTTCCTGTGTCCAATATTTGTAGGTTGTAGTGTCTGTTTTTAATTACAACATTATATTCTCTAATTGCCAGTATTAAGAATAAAACTGTAGGTTTAGAGCTATTCAGTTGGAAATGTTATGCATGGAACAGTAGGTCTCAATCTAAAATCTTAAGCACAACACATTTCTTTATTCAATTTTAAATAAATAGATAATCAGTGTTAAAATTTAAACAATGTTGTGTTTTAACTCGTACTATGAAAATGTAATCTATAAGTGATTTAACAATTCTAACACTTACCACTTGTAGCTATATCTGACTGCTAAGGTTTATTCCTTTGCTCTTTGTATAACTTTCTTCTCACTTCTCAGTGTTTTTTTTATACTCCACTTAATCGTCCTTGGCAATGTTTGTCTCATGTCACTCTCCACCTTAAATAATGTACTCTCTATCCTGGTATTGTATACAAGTACCTCATTCATATAACTTTATTACTTATTTTTGAAAAAGTGTCGCTAGCAGATACCTAGTTTTGCTATTGTTTGAAGATACTTTGACTGCTATCATTGTTACCTAGTTTATATTATTAAAATAAATATTGGTCGTTTTATTCATAGTGAGATGGAGACTTATATTTGGATCTGTAGTGGTCCTCTGTGGAGCTGTGAGGTTGCAACTGAGGGCAATTTTCCACATTCAAAAGAGGACTTAGGTTCATTTTTCGTCTGTCTTCTTTTAGTTTGTTGGCTTCTTAGTCCCCTTGTGGGGCTGTGGTGTTTGCAGACTGGTAATGCTGGGATCCAGGATTTGATTTTTTCAGGTGTACATAGAGGATAGCCCAACATTGCTTTTCTCTAATGAAACAAATTTATCTTGCAATAAGTTGTTTCAAACAATACAGTCTTTAAAAGAATGAGAAAATGACAAAACAAAAAGGCCATTTTTGGGATAAGTTCCCTTTTATTTGTATTCCTTTGTTATTTTTTTACAGTATGATGTTTTGGATTTCCCCCTCCCAGCATACCAGCTTTTTATATATTCTATCAATATCCAAGGGCTCTGTTGCTCAGTTGGATCACCAGCTGTGTCAGTTGTAATTGTATACCTTTGGGGTCTGTGGGAGCATATCTGAGAATTTATGGACTTGTGACAACCTTAATCATGGTTCCAGAAGCAATGCAAATCCATGAATCAGGATTCATCATTAATTTAGTATCTTCACATTTATTGTTCACTGAACAAATGAGGTTTCTGCCTTGTAAATATATCAGGATTTGGAACTTAACTCTAGAGCTGTCAGGGTTTGATTGGTCTGGAGGTAATGAATGTGTGATGCTAGTCTTTCCAAGGTTTTATTCCTTTCAGTTGTTGGGCCTATACAAACAGAAGATTGGGATTCAGGCATCAATCTTTCATGTCTATATCTAAGCTGCACATTGCCATGGTGGAAACTTTCCACCACTATCGGCAGTTGCTATGCACAAGAGTAAGGTATTGCTGTTTCAGATTTTCACCTTAGGACTTGCATTGGCTTTACATGGTTTTCATCATGTTTTATGAATTTTCTCATCATTTCCATTCCTTTGCACAGTGCATACACTATTTATTCCATGGATAACTGGTTTCTGCTGGCATTATCTTTTCAATTGTTGGAACATCACCTCCTAATTCTACTTTCAGAAATGACCAATGCAGGTTTCATTTTCAGGGCTGAGACATTTCTCCTTACCCCAGTTCCATGTGTCATTAGTCTGGGTACTTTTTAATTTTTTCTCGTCTTTCAGACGAGCTCATTTGATTCCCATCTGGTTCAATGCTTTTGAACAGGATGTAAAACACTGACCTCTTTCTTCC
Organism: Tachypleus tridentatus; assembly: GCF_004210375.1. Taxonomy (NCBI): domain Eukaryota; kingdom Metazoa; phylum Arthropoda; class Merostomata; order Xiphosura; family Limulidae; genus Tachypleus; species Tachypleus tridentatus. Next base: position 70,780,926 of record NC_134834.1, on the reverse strand, counting down.
CACAACATTGATAGTCCTTTCTCTTCTAGAAATGTGGGCATCGCTTGAATCATTTATACCTTTGGGACAAGAGCACAAGAAATTTTTTTAATGGTTGTTTTTATGCAACCATGTGATCAGTAATATCAATTCACTTATTTCCTCAGTTTTCTTAGTCAGGATTATTCTTTGGTCCTGAGGGGTTAAGTCAGGACACTACTATGATACAAGTTCCTCTACTGCCACCTTATCTAGAGTTCCATCTTTTTATCTGTGCCTTACTTTACTGATGGGGGGTGCATATACTAACAGTCAGGAATTCTAGGGTCTATGGATAGACAATAATTTTCCCTACACAGTGTTTTAGTCCTACCTGCTCTTCAACAAGCATTGAATGCCTTGGTCTGGGCTTAAGGGGAAAATATCAGGCTTCACTTTTCCATTTTCATTGTGATGTTTTGTTTTTCTCATCTAGGAAACTTGTTTCAGAACAACTTGTTTTAACTATTTTAACTTTCATTTTTGGGACCATTCCCATCATATTACCCTATGAGCTTGCCATGTTCCACAGGTGATGTATGTGGTAGCAGGTCAAGTGTTTCAGTTCTTATTAATTCTCCTGAAAGAATAGATGCTGCAATGTAAGATTCTGTTTGATAAGCTCTAATTTTGCAGCTGTGATTGGTGGGCTGACCACTCACTGGTTCACCCAACTACTGGAAGTTTGGTCTCCAGTACCTCATCTTCAGGTTTTGGCAGTGGATGCATTCCATCAGTGTGGAATGGGATTACAGCTCTAGGCCTTCTCTTACCTTCATATGTTATGTAGGGTAGTAGTTTGACACTGTTCAAACCCAGTGTCAGTTACTGTTGATAGCACCAGATTGGCTTCTACACCCTTGTTTTTAGTTCTGCAATACCTACAGAGTTGTTCACCTTTTCCACTTCTTTTTTGGCCATCTCTGTAGAGACCGCACTGATCTGCCTTGGTACACTCAGCTATTCAGAAGCTAAAGTTTCAGGCATGGAGATAATGCAATATTTTGCACAGCAACAGGCTTTTTAGGTTGCCATGTATGTCTCAGATTTTGCTTACTAAGATTAACATTTGTCAATGTAAAATTACACACATGCTGGCATTGGTGTTTTTAGAGGAGGTTGAACTAATTTCAGTCAAAAGTGTGAACATAACTTGGCTCTTTGGCAGAGTTTTTTACATCTTCTACAGTCACCCTGTTTAGAGCAGCCATATTGGCTACCATTCAATTATCACAACTGCATAATTTTTGAGTCCCCAGTACTTTCAAGATTTCTCAAGTAGCTTTGAACCCTTGGTCCCAAATGACCATTCTAGTTACCTGATAGGTATATTAAGATTACAGTCCAGGCTTTTTCTAAATATTTGTTTGTTCCCTGACTTTTGTATGCCATGTATTCTCATTACCTGATGGCTTATTGTTTTGTGATTGCTGACATACAAACATCACCAGTTGTAGTGATTTGCATTGTTTGTCCTCAGACCAGTTCTTCTTACCCAAGGCACTGTCAGCCAGTAAAGTGGCTAAAGTCCTTTTCACCTACTCATCTCACCATTATTTCTTTATTTGTTTCCAAAGTACTTTTGATCATGGTTATGTTCAGTGAGGGTCTTGAAGGTTTTGTTGCCTGCTATAATACCTTTAGAGATGCTAAACAATGACTTTTTTTTTCCTTGGACTTTCTTTGAATGTAAGAATTCTTCTGTGAATCATGTTTAATCAAATTTGTCACATGCCCTTAGTGACCTTGTATAGTTGCCCATGGGAGGTCATTCTGTGGACCAGTATGAGGACCCCCAATGCTTTTATCTCACATTATTTATATAATCTGGCAGTTTTTTCATATGATGGTTTTCACATACCCACTATAGCTATTGTAACCATTTCAGCTAGATTATACAGAGTGGTGAAGTCTTTTCATTGCTACCTTTTGGGGTCCTTTAATTTGTTTTTACAAAGTCCCACTCTGTGGCATGTGTTGCCCAGATAACTGTGCTTTTATCAGCTCAATTCTTCACAGACAACCAATTTCACTATACTTACTACCAGTTTCAACAGGCTTTGTGATAATGAGACCACCTCGGAGCTGACCAGGTGGTATTGTACTATGCTGGATTGACTGCCACTCGTGGATTATCTTGAGTAAAGCATAAGGGTATCCTATCCATTCCTGCTGATTATGGGATTGACTAAATCATAGTTGGTTTGCTTTAAAAAATTACCAAACTTGTTTCACCTTTTTTACTGTTTTTAGAGCACTGTTCCTCAGGCCTCCCAAATGAACATTACCTCCCAGATTTTACTAGTGGAACCAGGGAGCCCTTACCACATCCAATTTCCAGTAACAGGGATGGTAGACAGAGGCTTTTTCCTCCAGTGTTAGAACGTGTTCCTGCATTCTTGGAGAAGAAGGTTAGAAGCCATCCTACCCAGGTCACTACATGTTTTGCATAGATGTCAGTAGGAGTTGGCACCACCAGCCTGTGCAGAAGTCTACTCATAATACAGGTTCAGGTTTGAAACTTTTATGTAGTTGGCCTTTCTGCTTGGTCAATACAGATTCAGCACATTGTTCATGGAAGAAGGTCCACTACCTCTTCATAATTTTGAATGTGGAGTGGTCACATCCTAGATCCTTGATTGAGCATAGTTGTTCCACATCCTTTCCATAATTCTACTCTACTTGAAGTGTACCTTGGCTTTATGGTTGGGGAGCAAGGATGAATGCTCATAACTCCAGTCTAGATAAGTTCTGTTTCCTTTGATTAAGTAAGGCATATGTGAACCTGTCATTTTGAGCCAGAGGTGTTGTCTTTCAGGCTTCTTCAGGGGAAGGAGAAGGTTTTTATCCACTTTGATGTTACTTACTTTCACGTTGTGATTCTGGTGGCTCAGGGTGCATCATTCTGTGGTTACTGATCCACTCATAATTTTATATATATATAACCATAAATTTTTAAGCCATAAACAAAATATATTAAAATTAAACAAAATATGCTGTATATTTTTAAAAATATGCTAAGGTACAACCTACAATAAGAAATTATAAAATGTATCCTTGGTTTTGGAGGTGATTGCTGAAGTGGGACCCACATCATGGTGAGGATACACCATTTGTCAGTCTTAACCTCCAATTTGCTAATCTCACAAAAGAAGGTCAGAAATTAGGAGAGCGAGATGTGGCTGATCAAGCTCATAATGTCCCATGTCTATATTGCCCTTTATTGCATGCAGACAATTGTGGGAAGGTGACTGTTTGTCCATGTTAAAATAAGAATAAGAAAAAGATAAAAAATAAAATAAAAAAATAAGATACTACCATTTGGGGGTAAGATAAAATGTAATTACCTCTTGAAGTTAGCATTCCTGCCCCCAATATGGTAGAGGCACTAATTAACACAACATTGAACCACATCATTATACTACGTATACTGTGACTATCATGATTTTATATGCAGCTCAAGGTGTACATCACCATAAAGTAGTGCCAAGTTCTTAAATGACCTTATTTTTAACTAAAAATAATTATTAGTATCCACATCTTGCTCTCCTAATTTCTAATCTTCATACGTGAGACTAGTGAATTGGAGTTTAAGATTGATAGACGGAGTATCCCCACCACAGTGTGGATCCTATTTCTGCAGTCACCTCCAAAACTTAGGATATATTTTATAATCCCACTTTGTAGCTTGTACCCTTGGATCTTTTTAAAAATATGCAGCATATTTTGTTTAATTTTAATGTCTTTTGCTTATGGCTTAAAAATTTTTGGTTACAATATAATTAATCCGAGGTTGGGATTTGCTGTTTTTAACACAGTCCTTCCTCATGATTTTGTTTACTTTTTTTTATTTAACCTCATTTAAATGCAATTATTTAATTTCACTTATATGTATATAGATGTTACAGTCCAGTTGTTATAGTCACCAGTGTAGGATATAGGATCCATGACCTCTTAGTTCCACTATAAGGGGTTGAAATTAAGACCCCTTGATTTAAACCCCCCAGTAGTGGAACCTATGCTGTCTGGTTGGGGCTGGCATACAGTGATGATCACTTCTATATAATTCCACCCATGATATAGGAACTAAGTTTGTGATGAAGATCACACCTGTTCTGGATGTAGTGCAGCTGCGCCATTAGGGTGCCAATCTTCTTTTGACACACTCATGATGCATGCAGGTGCTTTCTGTATGAATAATAGTCTCACTGGACCCTCCACCTTCTCAATATGGGATTCTAACTATAAGTGGGAATAGAGGTATGTATATACATCCTTTAAAACACTTCAGCCCTTCCTCACCACTAAAAGCCAGTGTTAGAGAGTGAGATTGGGTTAGTCTGAAAAAAGTGGTAACATTATTAGAATGAGGCTCTTATTTATGTATAATAACAGGATGGAAGATGCATTGACCCAGGTGGAGAGTATATTATGAGACAAATATTACTAAGGGCAATTAAGTGATGTAAAAAAGACTGGAGCAAGTGAGAAGAAATAGACCAATGCTTAGATGGACAAAAAAAGAATCCCTGGAAATTGAGCAATAGCTAGAAACAAAGAGAGATACGTATTATTGGACATACATTATCATTCCTATTCTAGGCAGCCAGATGAGCCCTGGTATTGGGTAGAAAGCTTTGTCAGTGGTGGATAAAGCAGATGTAGTGTGGTTGATGCATATTCCTTTTTATGTTCATTAATAGGTGCTCAGAATTTATGCATGAAAGTATAGGTTCAATCTGTTCAAATAAAGCACACTTTTATTTTTTAAAATTTAGTTGTTTGATTATTTAATAGACTTTAAAATCTTTTCATGTTTTGTCTGTACTCTGAATAAATTTCAGTAAACATGAAATTGGTTGTATTTTTCATTGAAATTTAAGGGAAGATTGACACTAAGAGTGGTAGTATCATAATTTTTTAGGAAACAGAACATCAGATATTTTGAAACTAATGAATATTAGTAAGTGTAAGATGTTTTGTGATACACTAAATTAATGAAGTATTTTATGAAATGTGTAAAAATGCCTAGTTTGTTTCTCACAATTTTATTCATCAGTCCATTAAAGATTCCAAAAATGAAAAGTATGTAAAAATAGCACATCACTAAAACATGTTTGTTTTGGAACATACTTGCTGTAGTAGGGATATCTGAAACATGGTTGTTACTCTTACAGTGTGGAATCCATAATGGAGTGGTTAAGATCATTGTGAAAAATTATATACAGCTTAATGTGATGTTTCATCATTACCCTAATACTCATATGATGCTATTTTAGTGCATTTTTATATTCTTTTTATTTTCCTCTAAATGTTAAGTGATTATTACTTATAATTATATTATTACTTATAACTTATATTATTACTTATAACTTATATTATTATATTATTACTTATTATTATTACTTATATTATTACTTATAACTTATATTATTATATTATAACTTATTATTATTACTTATATTATTACTTATAACTTAATACATGTATATTTATGATTATTTGTTAGTTCTCTCTCATTACAGTTTATGTACTTTTATGTGAACAGTACTATTCACTGACTATTCCTTATGGATCATACTAACACTTTCAATTCCTTGTTTTTAAATAACCTCAGTAACTGTAACAGAACCAGATGAACGAACTGTAATGCAGGGAACTGGCAGTGACATTGATCCATATTTTGAACCATGCTCCTCAGGCGATCCATATCTCATAACAGTCAGAATTAGACGATCTGGTCAGAGATTTGGGTCTGTCAAAAGCAAAAGCTGAATTGCTGGGTTTGAGACTGCAGGAATGGTGTTTGCTGTCACCAGGTACAAAAATTTGTTTTTCAAAACCGCCAAGATGATATAACCAAATTCTTTGCACAAGTTGACAGTCTCTGTTTCTGTGTTGACATCAAAGGATTGTTCTCTGCTTTGGGTTGTGACCATGTCCTGCAAGAGTGGTGTCTCTTTATTGATTCATCAATGTTGAGCCTCAAAGTTGTTCTGTTACACAATGACAATGTTCACCCTTCAATACCTGTTGGCTATCCAGCACACGTGAAAGAAACCTACAAGAACATGGAAATGTTGCTGAAACACATCCAGTACAGCAAGTACAACTGGAATATTTGTGGAGATCTGAAAGTCGTTGCTCTGTTACTGGGCTGCAGCTCGGCTATGCAAAGTACTGTTGTTTCGTTTCATCTGTGAATAGACAGTCGTGCCAAAGAGTCGCATTATTCTAGACAGAGCTGGCCACTCCGTAAAAAGTTAGTTCCAGGACAGAAAAATGTGGCGCATGAACCGCTTGTCTACCCAGCAAAGTTTTTTTGCCTCCTCTTCACATAAAATTAGGACTTAAGAAGAATTTTGTGAAAGTAATGAACAAAGAAGGCAAAGGTTTTTGTTATTTAAGACAGATGTTCCCAAGAATAACTGAGGCCAAGATCAAAGAAGGCATTTTTGTTGGCCCTCACATCAGACATGTTATGAGTGACGAGCAGTTCGAAGATCTGTTAGTTGGGTTGGAAAAGATTGCCTGGAAATCCTTCAGAGACGTTGTTGACAGTTTTCTTGGCAATTACAGAGCCCCACATTACATTCAGCTGGTAGACAAATTTCTCAAAGCATACAAAACAATGAAGTGCAACATGTCACTCAAGATTCATTTCCTCCACTCACACTTAGACTTCTTCCCCACAAATCTCGGTGCTGTCAGTGACGAACACAGTGAAAGGTTCCACCAGGATATTGCTACAATGGAAAAATGATATCAGAACAACTGGAATCCGTTAATGCTTGCTGACTACTGTTGGACACTGCAACATGATGCACTGGACATTGAATACAAATGAAAATCAGGAGCAAAACACTTTTAATTATGTTGAACTTAATAGTGTATTAGAAACATAAACACAATTAAATACATTATTGCCAATAAACAGTTAACTGTCTATTTCTCGGAGTTCCCACATGATGAAGCAAAACCAAAACAATATTTGTGTATACCCACCAGGTACCTGTCACAATCAGCAAAAACTTTTCAAAAAAAATTGTTGTGCAGTGTAATACGGCTGTAGAAGCCTTAGTGTATTTTTTTCAGTATGTTCACACTGACTTTTGTTCATTCCTTTACTGTTTTTCCCTGAATGTTTTTAAAGTGCGAGCATTTCGAGACTGAAATTAATGTTTTTTCTTCCAGTGTGGTTAAACATTTGTGGTATTAATATAGGTTTGCTATTTAAATTATTTGTGATTCAAGAGGATAGATATCCACAAAAACTGTCAAAACAATGGTGTTCATTTAGAGTTATCTGAGGATGATTAAGAAAAGCTTTTGATGTGTGCTTTTCAAGAGAAAGGTTTTTTGTTTTTTTTCAAAATAAATGGAAAGTTGAATGTAGCCAGTTTTCAGTAAACAAGACTTTTGATTTTCACCTTTTGTGCTTAATAGGTCGAAGTATTATAGCAAGAAAAGGAGAGAGTTCACAAGTAAAAAATTCAACCGACAGCAGCACAACATTGGAAGATGATGATGTTAAAGGTGAGTGAAAGAATGATAGATTCCTCAACTGTGCACAGTTGTCAAAATATTTGATGTAACATGCACATTGACATTTGGTTAAAAATAGTGATAAAACACCTCATGGTAAGGAAGTTAAGTGATAAAACTCTGAAGTAGCAAAATGTACTGTTTGGGAGAAGTAAGTAAATTTTAAGTTCTGGTTTATTTTCAGGTGTTTTAGTTCTGTTTCAGATAATTAAATCCTTCTTTCTAGCATTCTATCCAATTTTCAACAGTTCTTTCAAATGAGTTAGTCCTTTCTTGAGGATGAGAAACCCACTTGAAATAAAAATGTATCTCAGAACAGCTTGTATGGGAAAAACATTCTTACTTATAAAAAGAAAACAAAGGTTAACCTGAAGATGATGTTAGGAAGGTCGAAACATTGTTCTCTCCTTTTCAGTAAAAGTTGGTCCTTTGTTTCTTTAGTATTTTATATTGCCAACAACATTTTTAAGTAATTAATTCTACATTATTTTAGCAGTCTCGACAACAGTTCTTTAAAATCAGTCTTGCATTCTAGCATTTCCAACAAACAGTTTTCTCTTTTTACCAACCATTTTTGTAAAGTAAACTATATTCTAGCATTCTATCAGGTGTGTTTCACTATTTACTTACAAACATCTTAAATAAATAACTGGCAGGCTATTGTTTTTTTTTAAGGTGCACTTAAAGTTTTTTAGTTCATCACAAGCTTTTATTTTTAAATTTTGTCATGTAAAAAAAAATATTGGTTTTTGTCCTTATTACATTTCCAAAATATCCAGAGGCTTGAAAGTTTAGGACATTATCAGCTCATCTTCTCTTTAATTTAAAAAAAGCAATAAGTTAGCTTTGATCTTATTACCACTCTATCTGTTTGATTATACAAAGAGATAAGTGCTGCTTAATGGTTAGTGTATTCAAATTCATGTCTAAGAATTTATAGCTTTTCATTGCTGTAAAACCATGCTTTGCATTTAGGAGTTGTAGGTTCAATTGTTATTTGACCACAGTAGAGTATCCTAAAAGCTGGCATTATATGCTATTGATTAGTCTGTTATTTCAAATTATGACCATTGTAATTTATTAGATAAAGCATTATCAAAAATTAATTTACATTTCTTTTATGACATGTAATTATAAAAATTCAGTAATTGAAAACTAAGAAGTTTACATAATAATGTAAGTTGAACAAAATTACTCTGATGTTGGTATTCACATTACGTTAAATAGAACTTATCAACATGGAGAATTATCCTGAAGAAAATCCCATTTTTTAAGTGTAATAATAAAATCTATATTTCCTGAAGGAAACCACATTTTCAAATTAGAGAATTATGTTTAATTAGTTTACAGAATGATTCAGATCTCAGATACAATCCCCAAATTTATTATGTTATGTATTATAATTTATCCCATATGAGTTTTAGTTCATCATGTTAAAATATGCTGGGTATTAAGATTTCAAAAAGCCTGAAATTTTAATTTGAATCTAGAAGTTATTTAAATGTTAGCATGTATCAAAATTTTTAATATTTGGCAACAAGATTGGAACACACGATTTTCTTTTTTGACACAAATATATTTTAATATACAAAAACAATACCAATTATTAATAATGATTGTTACAAATGGGTATTACAAATGATGGTTTTTATACAAATGTTTACACACCATACTGAGTCTCCTGTCTGGTCTAGAACTCAATACTTTATTGATAGTCCAGGTTCACAAGGCACAAACTGTTTTTATGTTCGTACACAGATATACTTCACTCGACAAGGATGTTAACTAGCTCTATTCATCATAGTTAATCATAGTTCTAGCTTTCAAGGTTTATAGTATAACCAACTGTCGCAAACCAAAAAATACTTTTCTCAATCTGAAAATTGTCAAATTTTATTTGCATAATCTCTGTAACCTCCAAAGTAATTATCAGTTATTGTTTTTTCAGAAATACTTTACATTTTATGTTATTTTTTCTAACTTAACTTTATATGGAGTTTGTCAGTTAAAATTGAATTGGTGAATTCAAAAGGGGCCCAAGTGCACAATTTTTCAAAATTGAGATATTATGTGTTTAATGATCTTTAAGAGACAAGCTATCTGATTGTGTGCATAAAGGTCCCAAGGTCACAATAATGTATTGACTATTCACAGCATTTAAAATGCATTGATTACAAGAGGGGCCCAACTCCAGGACTTGGGCCTCTCTTGCATAGATTTAGCTTAATGCCTGTGACAGGCAGTTTGGGGTCATAGAAAATGTACAGCAAAGATATGACACAGTCGAGACGTATCAAAAATAGGATGAAATCATCGGTAAAACGTTTGAGGTTGTCTCGATGAAAGGTACAGATATGTTTGATTTCAAATTCCACCTTGGTCAGTTTTATAAAAGTCAGTCAGAAAGGATGGAGAGAAGTACACAGTCAGTCAGCAAATACAAGGTGTTCATATTCAGTGCAGATTTCAGAAATGACATAGAGGTTTCCGAAAATATGTCTGCTCAGGTCACAACCAGATTCTGCCTTCTAAAGCCCTCAGTCAGGGTTGTTACATACCCACAGAAGCCACTCTACAGTAAGCAACTTGGTGTAAAGGCAGCAAAAGTAAAGGATGTTCAAAAATTGGCAAAATATCTTTCACCAGAGTCTCAGCAGTTCCTCAATAATATAACAGTTTGTGATACTAGGGGTGAAGACGAGTCTGACTTTGAAGATTAGATACCATTAGAATGATGTAACTCATTGATAACCTGTCCTCTTTCAGAATGAAAAACTCATTTTACTGGCAGTTATCATGTATTAGAACAATAGTTTGGATATAAATGGATCTTAAGAAGTGTTAAAAATATGACAGAATAAGAAATAAAGATTTCCTCAGATGAGAAATATGTGGTATGTCCCTTTTCTTCAGATTTTACTATTGTTTAATTCAAGAAGGGCCCAAGTCCAGAGACTTTAGTTTGCCAATAGTCCGAAATTAAAAGAGTGAAGTGCTTTATATTATAGCATTTGTAAGCTGTGAACTGGTGCTATATCTGGGTAACGTATGAATCATTTGGCATAGCCTCCCTTTAAGATATGCAATTAAGTTGATTTCCTGCAAAAACATATTTCTTGGACTTGGGCCCCTTTTGAATTCACCGATTGAATTATTTCATAACTGCTATAAAAAATGGGAAATAAACCTAAATTACTCTTTTTTGTTCTGAATCACCTGGGTTATGATAGGAAACCATGAATGTTATATTCTAAATGGCTTAAATTTCATAACAATATGCATGTATTTATTAATTTTCTGTTTTATTGCCCTCAAAAACTGTGCATATTTGTCAATACCACCGCACAAGTTACAAATCACTCAGTGCACATGCGGCTCTCAATACTAAATTGAACAACCTAGAACTGGTCTTACAAAGTACAAATCACTCACACTTCATAGTCTTTGAACTAGTCCAGCAGTAGTATGTAAAATACAATCACATTTCAGTTACCATACATTATATGTGTATATTATTACTAGTTAGAAATAAATTTTTCAGTTTCAATTATCTTTCTTAAAACATAAAATAGTAAATAAAACAAATATAGAAGACGATGAATCTCTACTACTTGCAATGTTATAAACTCTCTTGTAGTTGCATGTCATACTTGCTAAACCTTGTCAAATTTCACACATGGAGGATGTAACAAAATGTTGTTTTTGTAGGTTTTATATTTGCACATTGAAATAAAAAAAATAATTAATGTACCAATATTATAAAACACCACTATTTTATCTGGCTTTTGAACTAAGCTATATTTGAGTCTTAAAAATCTCATTTCCAACCAGTATATCACCCTATTCACCTTTTTCAAACTCAAATGGTAATAATAGCTTTATCAATGTAAGTACTTTAAGAAGACTGACAGAAATGTAAAGTGCAAGATGATTGGTTGTAAATTTGTTATTGAGAGAAGTATTTTCAAGTGTGGAAGAGGTGAGCAGAACCACTGTGGTGGATTTCCACATCTCAGTAAATAGAAGAGTGTGGAGGTTCTTATTTTATATTTTAGTCAATATTGATAGTTTGATTTTTTTTTCTGATTTGTTAAAAACTTTAGACTACATTTTATGACACCTAAAATTCACTCTCAGCAATTTTGTGTATTAGTCAAAATTCAATGATTTATTGAATACAGTTTGTGGTGCACATTGAATTTTACATGAAGTTAAAAATATTAATAACTGAAAAAGGGAAAATCTGGATGGAGTGTGAAGAGATACTGTATATTTTTTATTTTTGTTTACCAGATTTTGGAATGTGTGTGTGTATGTGTTCATAGAAGTTTTGAATGAGAAGCTGCTATTATAATTTGTAAGGGGTTCCCCCCCCCTATTGGTTTAGATTTACATATTAATAAAGTTTTAATTCTGGGTTTAGAAATGTATTTTTTCACTTTGTTTAGTTTTTATTGCTAGTTGTATGACCTATATATTGTATGTGTGAATTTTCCACCTTTTTTATGTGAAAGTAATTATGAATGACTTCATATTAAAAAAAGCTTTTTATTGTATTTCAAGAAAATTGATTCTTCTGACTGGAAGAAAATTGTTATTATTTAAAGAATTTGAAAATTTAGTCTTATTGGATTATCCTTCAAGAACTATCTTATGTTTAACTATCTAATCTTTTTCTTAGCTTTGGGCCTTTGGTCTATCTTTGCTTCAAGATTTTCTGCCTTTTTTTCCTTCTCCTATTCTTAGATGGTCCCTCAGGGCCTCAAAGAAGTAAAACTGTTATACAAGTTGATTCAGGTATGTACCAACCTGGCATAAGCTCTTTCTTTCCTGAGCCCTTTAATTTCTACTTTAAACAATGTACAAGTTTATGATTAACATGTAATAGACAGAGTTTTGTAATATATGAAATTTAAGTAATATCCTAGACTTGACAGAAAACAAAAAAATTCTCCAACATTGTAAAACTTTGATTAACATTTGATCTAATAGGCTTTGTAACTTATAAAATGTTACTTGCTAGATGGGCAAAAAATCTACACGTTTTTTATTTTATTTGTACAAATAAATCTAATCCTTGTCTGTAAATGAAATCCTTTTATTTTTATAAATATTTCAACAGTAGGATGAGCTGTTTACTTAACTGTTTCTAGTACACTTCTTTTTCTACATTATTATTATTTTTATTATACTGTACAAAACATATCTTCTTGTTTCCTACTTTATTTCTGTTCCTCTGTTTTATTTTAATTGGATATTACGCTTCAAACATAATGATGAATGAAGATTAATTTTGTTTCTTTGAGATTTCCTAGATTTCTTTTCTAAAGGTTTTAGTCTTGTGCGTTTTGTTTTTCAACCTGTTTCTCTTCTCAAAGTTAAAACTTCAACTCCTGACAGTAACCTTGTTTTCAAGTTTGTCAAGAGATCAGATAAAAAAAAAAAACAACCACAAGCAATAGGTAGGTAAAAGGCTAGCTACTCTGTAGGTCACCAATAGTAAGTTGTTAGAATGAACCTTCATACATACAACCATACAACTACTTGTGTTAGGCAGAAGGTAGAAGAGATAAATTATTGGCACTGCTAAGTAGCAATTACCATTAAGAGATTAATAAATATATCATAAAATAAGCCACAGTGATGTATATATAGTAATAATAAAAGGATTAGATCACAGGAGTTACAGCCCCTCTTTATCATTGAGGGGCTTCTCTGTGTGGCTGTGGTTATTGACTGTTGATCTGCTGAAGGAAAATTTTTGAAATATGTTTTCCCTTCTTTGTTGCACTTTTTCAAAAGTCCAAGAACTGTGAGTGGATGACAACTTTAAAGATCCTATTTGAGTCACCTAAAGGCACAGAAACCTATTTGATAATTTAGCTAGTATGTTTAGAAATGGTATAACAGTTATATGTTAGTAGATACTTTATCTTATTGACATTTATATTCTATAAAGATGATATTTTCATGAGGTATAAGTGGTGTTAGCCCTTTAGCCTGATAGTATGTAAAGCACACCTTTGAATTTATTTTGACTTTCCATATACTTTACTGACCATTATTACTGTAACCTCCATAAATCCCCAGGAATAGCTTCTGTAATATTATCTGTACCATTTTGGAACTTTTGTGTATGGTTCAAATAATACAGTTTCTCCTTCTTTAAAATGGTGAAGTTTGATTCCTTGTATGCTTTTACAATTGTAAAATAAGAAAACATTGTGTTAGAAAACTTTATACAAGTCAATGTTAGACACTATCTGCACTTATAAATCATCATAGCAACTGAATTGCAAGGACGTCAGGGCTTTTAATTTGTGTAGTCATTTGCTAGTGGCAAACTGAAGATGCAAGTTATTGCCATAGATTGTGAACTTTCCTTTGTACATAACAATTAAAGGTATGTGTAAATTAGAGAAAGTCATGGTTGACTGTAGTCATTGTTACCCACTTGTAATAGTAAATTATTATGATTGTCCATGGTCATAAAGAACAACAAACAGGAAGTATTTTAGCAAATATTAATTTGCTGCAACTATTGGCAAGCAGTAGATGAGAAAATTGTGATTGAGAATAGATATACGCAACTCCAGCAGGAAGTAAGTGAAATAATAGTGTCCAAAACTACTATTAGCTGTTATTATTGAGTACAAGGTAAGAGTGAGAAACATAATTTACCACAGTTATATTTATCTACCACTACATGAGAGATGAGAAGATTATGGTAATAGTGATACACATTTAAAAAAACACCTTACTTTTTGAAACCTAACATACACTAAAATCTTAACACAATTACATTTTATTAGATGCAGTTTTTATTCTTTTTACTGTATTATTAAAATATGCTAAAATAATCAAACTTCTGGTGTTTCATTTACATAAATATTCCAGAAGTGGAGCTGTGTGATAAAGGGCAATCTTGTACTTTTATGGTTAAGAGTGGGATTTTCTATCATTTGTATGAGGTTTAAAGAAAAAATAAATTTCATCAACAGATACAGTCATTAAACAGTAAAATCATGTGAGATTTTTTTTACATTCAAACTTTTACTGGCAATTTTAGCTTCATTAAATAAATATATTGACCATGTCAATGAAATTCATAGTGAATAACAAATGTAATGTCAGAATATTTTAAAATACTTTTCATGTGTAACAAAATTTTGTCTAATTTTAAGCAGTATTATTAGTCTGACTAAATGTTATATGAGACAAAATTATTCTCTTTGTTTTAGTTAAATTTATTTTGTGACCAGTTAGTTTGAATGTAGTCTTAAAATTTTATTGTTATTGTGAAAATCTAGTGGTTGGTTTTGTTTTTTTTTTACTGTATTATTGTGAGTCTAACATTAACTGCTGGAAAATTTATTACATGCAAGATATTTCTTGTGATGTCTTTTTGTAAAGTTGCTTGTCTTTTCTGTCACTGTAGCCATAAGGTTCAGTAATGGCAACACATCGAACCGTGAGTATTATGTTGGAGACAGTCTTGCATGAGTGTATTAAGAAAATGAGTAATGTGTTTTACATTATACTATTTAAGTTGAAAACCAAAGGTCAAATTTTATTTATTTCCATAATGCCTTTTATTACGTGTAATCTAATATGAAACGTATAGCTGTGTGCAGTTAATACTTCACTTACCTTGTTTTTCATTTCATATAAAAGCTCCTTGTTTGTAACATCTGATGTTTTTCTTAGCTTTTTTTCTTCAGTTCTATTTAAATATTCTTTCAAATGTCTTTCAACTCCTTTCAATCTTTTTTTTTCTTTAATAAATCATACTTTAGCATTGAGCATTATGTATGTTTTAAGTATAGTAAAATTGAAAGTAGTCTTTTAGCAGTTTACACTTCACACAGATGGTCTTTACCATAGTGATTAAACCAGTTGATTTTACTTTTATAAGTTTTTAAGTAGCATGATGTGGCAATCAAACTATTTTGTCTTATATACATTTGTTGTTCTTAATGTGTCTGAAATGCGCTCATGCTGGTATGTTATGATGATTCAGAATCAAGTGGATGACAGGACAATACAGCAACAGAGTTACTGGGCAACAGACAACTCTGTGACAACCCATTTGGCTACAATATTATAGACTGTGTGGCAAAACTGTAGCTTTTTTACTGTATAAATCATTATTGCATCATTTTTAGTGTTTGGTATAAGGCATCAGTAATACGTTAATTTTCAATATTTTTTATATTCATTTCTTAATCAGTTCATTTTTGGAGCATGAATTCAATACTTTGCAAACTTGTCACATCTCTATCAAATCATTGTATTTCATATTTATCTATTCAAATACAACAAATTACTCATAATTTGTAAACCTGATTCATGTACATGTAAACATGCATACATTCCCCTAAGTAAACGTTGATATTATAACAAATCCATCTCGTGACACAACTGTTGACAATCTGCTGTCAACAAGTTGATTTTTCAACAACTTGTCCAGTCAAACATATGTCCTTTGACATAATATACTGTCACTGGGTTCACTGTTGTTCATATGCCACTAAATCTTTATGATATCTGAGTATCAGCTAGATTTTAACTTATTTAATAGCACATCAAGTTTAGGAAACTTCTTGTATTGACCTAATTTGTGAATTTGGAATTTTCTTTTGTTGTTATTATGTTAAGCTGGAATCATGAATTCATACAGGTCTATTCTTGTATTTAGTGATTGTAGGAAAAACATTAAAAATAAGCTTTACTTGAAATTCTGAATAAAAATTCAATGTATCAATATAATTACTACTATAAAAGTGGATAATTGTAGAGAAGTGTCACTAATGGGCCTAAAACACTTCAGTGTACCAAATAATTTTCTTACACGCACAGTTAGCACGTATAGATTAGTGAAATTACGGACAATTCAATATTTATTGCCTATATTCAACACAAAATTATTTTTGCTTACATGCATAGGCTTTGAAATAATGGCTAGGACCAATTACAATTCCATTATAGGCTTCAGTTTATTTTCATTTATTGATACTAAGTTAGTTATTACAGTAAGACTTTTCAAGGTTCTATTGATGAACTTACTTAATTTTACATACAAGGAATCTCACAGTATTCTGGTTTTTGTTATATTGAATCATTAAAAGTAATTTTATTTCACTAAATTATTTAACTTTTGTAGGTCACATTGTTAGTAGAAGTTATAACATGATACATAATGGCTTAAATTTATGGTGAATCACTTAACTGCTAAAAGCTTGAATAAACCATCATTAAAGATATTATGGATCACTTTATCACCAAAAATCTGTAATGTAATGGGTCTTTAAAGCTATTATGGATGGTCATCTAAGGACAACCTACGGTTGGTTTCTTAATAACCTAAACCTTTAGTACTGTAAGTCACTTATCCATTAAAAGCTATTCTGATTACTTATTGAAAACAAGTTACTATGGCAGAACTTTGAATGTTTCAGAATGTCCACTGATCATGTAAGTCAAATGACAAAGTGTTCTTATCCTCCAAGGTATTTAGAAACAATATTATCTCCAATGGTCATGGTAAATATCTTTTTTTGTTTTAAATATTTTTGTCTCATTGTGACTAAGAATTATTTGCTAAAGGGGTCCCAGCAATTGCTCAATAAATGAATTGCCTGTTTATAGTATTGGTCCTTTAACCTCTACACTAACAAATGATTGTTGTAGCTTTGAATGACATCTACTTCATGCACAGCAAACCAGTAAATAATTACACAAAGAAACCATAAGAAATATGTATACTAAAATCGGGGAATGTATGAAACCATGAGATGCTCAAAATGTGCCCTCAGCTGTCAAAAACAAAGTTGAGATATTACGTTAAGAAAATACTCCAGTACAGGAAATTTGTAGTTAGAGGTAAACCAAGAATTACTTTTACAAAATGTCAAGTTAAATTTGTATGTAAAATTAAAATTTTTCTGTATCATTGCCCTAATGCTGCTCCATTGTATTTGTATGGTGAAAGAATTAGGATCAACAGTACCAAAACGCACATACTGACGTAGCAATTGGCAATTAAATAATAAGTAAAAATAAAATAACATAGTTATTGAAGTTGGACAATTTATTTTTAGTGCTGCAATTACTCTACAAATGAGTTAATTTTAACCAATGAATAATGTACTTGTTTATAGGATGAGTGCATGGAAAAGTGAATTTGCCCTTATTGATTCACAACCTGTATACATAAGCTAATTGGTGTGACATTTGAGTCTTCAACGAGCCACTTCCAGAAGATTTGAAGGGCCACTTAACCACTAAATACTGGAATATCCCTTAAATACATATTAACATCTTCACTAATTATTATAAATATATGGAACGGCTGATTATTTTAAAATGTAATATTAAAAAAAATTAATTTTAAGGTGTAACTTTTCAGTAAGATAAACTTGAAAAACCAGGATTATTGCATACAGCAAGGTACCTTCTTTATAATTATGAATTTAATATAGTAAAACCTGTCTCAGCTGGAAACTGCATAGGGCAGAAACCTGTATGAGCCAGAAATATCAAAATTTTGCAGCAGCATTGTAAGATTCCTCTCATAAAAGGCCCTTTATATGGCAGAACCTGCATAACACAGACAGAAAATTATCTTTCACTTTCACCTATCTCATCTATCAACAAGTAAAATTAGAACCTGAGTAATGTGGAAAAAATGTTTTTGATTAAATATAAATTTCTTAATAATTTCTGTAAATATTAATATATTCTTGTTTAATTAATAAATCATTTAAATATTAATAAATTCTCAGACATTTTTTCATGGTAAGTATTGGTTAAATATATTCTGTTCTTTTTTCTGCTGCCATTATTTTGCAGTTAAATTAGATTCATGATTTGTATAACATTTGTCTTTTAAGTGTAAAATTCTACTCTTTAAATAATTCTCATGAAAAAAAAATAAATTCACATCTTCCCTAATTTTAAAATTTAAGAAAAATTTACTTAATACCCTTATTTTAAAAAAAGAGTTATTAAATACCCTCATTAAAAAAAAAGCTATTAAATATGCATGTAATCTTTTAATGAATTTAAGATTAGGTTTAGGGTCAAAGTTAGGGTTGGGGTGTTTGATATTCAATTGGATAAAGGTATTTGATAATGCTTTGGATAAATTATATTGGATAGTCAAATGATTTTTATTTCAATAAAGGTTACATCAGAATAAATATAACTCATGAATTTATTTTTATGTAAAACATAGGACTTAAGTATGTATTTATGAAAATGAGGTATTTAGTAGTTTTTTAATAAAATGAGGGCATTTAAAACCTTTTTTAAAAAATAGGGAATTTAGTAGAATTGTAAGAAATGAGGGTATTAAGTTCCTTGAACCTAAAATTTATAATTCTAATTTTAATAATAGGCTGCCAGTAAAAGTAGGAAAGAAGAAAATAATAATAAAATGAAGTAGTAGTAATTTTATTTTGAATGTTTTATTTTTCAGACCCTTGGAGAATAAATTGAAAATCTTAAATCTCAAGGAAAAGTTTCATATCATTAAAATGGTCTGTGAGGAAAAAAAAGAGCATTCAGGAAGTCACTGCTCATTTCATATGTGGAAAGACACAGGTTTACAACATTATTAAGGAAAATGATAAAATAAGGAAAAAAAATTTAATGAGCAAAAAAACCGATTTTGTCAAAAGAAAACAAAAGGGTACTAAGTACAATGAGCTAAATTGCATCGTGTTTGAGTGGTTTTCAGCAGCAAAAACAAAGAACTTTCCCATATCTGGTCCAATTCTGCAAGGAAAAGCAAAGGAAACTGCAGAGATCCTTCATTTAGATTACTCCTCTGCATCAAATGGGTTGTTGGAAAGTTTTAGGAGAAGACATGGAATTGCATTTAATGTTTCCTGTGGGGAAGCAAATGATGTTGACAACAATGCAGTGGAAAACTGGCACAAAAAGTGAAAATAAATTATTCGTCATACAACCCAAAGGATATTGCAAATGCAGATGAAACAGCTTTGTTTTTCTAAACTCTTCCCAATAAAGCATTGCAGAATAAAGGAGAAAAGTGTCCCAGAGATCACTATTCGAAAGAACGATTGACTGTTCTTTTGGTCACAATTGCTAATGGGAAGACTAGAGAAACCATGGGTAGTAGGTAAAAGTGAAAATCCATGCTGTTTCAAAATTTTAAGGAAGAATCAACTTCCTGTGGAATGGAAAGCAAATAATAAAGCATCAAAGACAATTGCTATATTCGAGGAATTTTTGAACAAATTAAACAAAAGAATGGAACAAGAAAATATGAATATTCTACTTTTCCTAGATAATGCATTTTGTCACCCAAAAGTTCAACTATGAAATGTTCATTTAGTCTTTCTACCTCCAACATCAGTTCTACAGCCACTAGATAATGGAATTATACAGTGTATAACATTGAAATACAGAAAATTGATGCTTCAACATATTTCAAGCATGGACAACTGTAAGAGAGTATCTGAAATGACCATGAAAATTGATGTGTTAGATGCAGTTGCATTTTTAAGTCATTCAATCAAATACATAAAAGTGCTTTCAAAACTGTGGATTTATTCTTGATAATGGCAGAGATTGTGTAGAAGTTGTTTGTTATGACGATTCTAGTGAAATGCAAACTCTGATTGAAAAGATTGATGCAGATGATTCTGTGAATGTGGAAAGTTTTGTGAACAATGGCAAGAATTGTTTAACAGAAACTGATGAAATTGATGTAGAATCTGTAATAGAATTGTAAGATGGTAACAGTGTGAGAGATTCAGAAGATGAACAAAATGGAAAAGATAATAAGGAAATAGAAATTCCTACTTCATTGCAAGTGTTTAGTTATATTAACACTATTAAATTGAATGCAAAAATAAAGGGGGAAAATGAACTTCATGAAAAGGCCATAGAATTGATGTTCTCTTTTAACTGCATGAGAAAGCCCATTAAAAAACGAAACAGTATAACTTTATTCACAAATGTCTTACTTCCCTTGAGTCAAGTTGGTATAACGTTCTGCTCAAAAACTATATACATTTAAGGAAATCCAAGTTCACTATGTCTAAGCCTAAAATTTTACTCAGTCCCATGCGATTCCGCGTAGACAGGTTTTACTGAAATTTCTATATTTCCTTATCAGAGGGAACCACTGATAAAGTGTAAAGGAATTTTAAATAAAAGTTTTGCTCCTATTAATACTATAGATACATTTTATTTGTATTCCTGTAGAGGACATGACTAACCAAATAATGAATAATGTTTAAAGTGGTTGTAAAAGTGTGTAGGATATATAGTTGCATATGAATACCATGTTGAAATTGTTTGTGAGAATTTAATATAGATTAAGCTTGCATCCATAGTTGATTTTATAGGAACATTCATTCTTATATTTCTGAAACTAGTGAGGAAGAAGATTGTGTAACTGATGAAATTTATTTTGTGATTCCAGCACGAAAAGCTGAAGTCATCAAAGTTACTGAACAGCTCCTTGAGGCAATCAACATTAATGATTTTGACATTTATACGTAAGTTGACACAGATACACAGGATTTTGATGGTAATACATTCTGTAATTGTGTGTACTAAGTGTGCTTTATGAGTACTGTTTTATATTATACAAATATATATTTGTGTGTTTGTCTGTCTAATGTATCTACATGTTATTTTGACAGTGCAGTCATTTAGTGCATGTGCAATGTTATATATACATGTTATTTTGACTGTAAAAGTAGTCATTACATATTAAGGATGCTGCATTTTTAATGCTGTTTTTTCTGACAAGTAATGTTTATTATTTTGTATATCTGCATGTGTTTTTGGGTGATAGGGAAGCCAGTCAGTACAGATAAGTCTAAGTTTGAACTTTAATGTTATAAAAAATCTTTTATGGTTTATGAATCAATGAAGAACAAAGTTATACATTTTTAATTGGTGCTTAAAGTGTCAATTAAATGTGGCTATCAAAGTAGATATTGTAACATGTTTGTTCTAGTGGTAATTGTTATTAACAGTAACTAATAGTAGCTTCAGTAGGTGACAAACTTTAGTCACTTTTGCTTAGATCTATATATAGCTGATTTTATATTACCTTGTTCATATTTCTAGGAATATAAGTTGAAGATTAACTCAACTGTTGCTGGGACATGTGTTTCAGTGTTTCCTCTCTTCATGCTGCATCTGGAACAAATGTTTTCTGTTGTCATTCAAAATTGCTATACATGACATATAGGAGTAAAATGAGTTGGAAGGTAGTTATTGGGATCCAAACTAATGTTGATATATGGTATCCCTCAGTGTTTTACACCCAGACATTCAGTAACAAACAAGGTATCTGAGCAGAATGTATGAAAACTGCATTTTGACTGTGCCCTTGTAACTAGAGCTGCAAGTAGTAACCCTGATTATTATGTAAATCATGGCTCGGGTATCTTAGAAAATCAAGTGGTGTTCAAATGTGCAATGATGAAGAGGCAATGAGTTCATAAGGGAATGCTAACTCTCCATCTGGTGATGATAGTTAAGATGAAGCTGGACACAGCAGAGGAAGGTGTAAACAGCATCAACAGTTGGAAACAGTTGTACCAGTCATAGTGTCAGGGGGTGGGAGTACTGGGAAATATACTTTTCAGCCACAGTAAATGGGTTAACAAGTTTAGTTACATCTCTGTTAATGGTGATTTTATACTAATTTATTTATTTCTTTGTGTAAATTTTTATATCACTAAGTATGGTAGTGCATGGTACTTAGAAATGGGCCAAGAAAAAGAGAACTGCCACATTCATTCTATTACTCTGTGATGCTTACAAATAACTCCTAAAGTTGAGTTATAGTAGAGCACATAATTGGCATAACAGAATGTTTCTTGGCTTTTGAAGTTTCCAGTATCATTGAAAAATATTATTAGAGTGGAAAACTGGAAACTAGCTAAAGAACCCAAGTGTTTATTATAGAAAATAAGTGAAGTTTTTACTATGGTTTTAGTATGACAAAAAAGCATCTTAAGAGAGTACCTGGGAACAGGCTATCATTAAGCATAGTGGTGCTTAGTAAGTAGAGATGGGCAAAGAAAATAGTAACTACCATGTACTTTCTGTCACTCTGTGATGCTTTCATACAACTGCTGAAGTTAGATTATAGCCTTATTTGAGCACCTAATTGTCATTATAGTATTTGAAAACTTGAATAACAATATATTAGTTCATCTACCACACATTTGTACAGGAGAAGTGATAAAAACTACTTAACAGTGAGTTCAGTTTATAAGCATATATTATTCCCATATTACTTGTTAAATGGCAGTACAAATACATATTATGATGATTTGTGACTTTTAATTTTGTGAACATAACTGTCAAAATAATTTTTGTAAAAATAAGTGAAGAAAGAATGATCTAAATTAATATTAAAGGTATCAACAAAATCAAGTGTCTATGAAACTGACATATCTGTGTTATTAATGTCTGAGTTTAAAAACACCAGTTTCTTATTTATCAGAACAGTACATTACATAGCAGTCTACATTTCTTCACATTTTCAGTGGCAGCTGTATGCATATACAAGGTACCATACTGCATAGCCTGGGATATGTATGATGTCCTTCCTGTTAATTGATGTGACCTTAGCATGTGATGGAGTTGATTGTATGCACATGCAGTGAGTTGGGGTGATGTTGAAAGGCTTGGGTTCTGTAAATATTTACTTAAAATTGGTCCAATGCTTCAGGGTATTTCTACTATTATGGAGGAATCATTCTTGCTTTAGTTTAAGGCTCGCAGTGTAATGGGATGACAATTGCAAAAAGTACAGAAATAAGTTAGTATGAATATACAAAACTTCCTACGTAACTAACTAGTAATTACTGAATTAGTCTTACAAGTTTATGGTCATCAACTGTCGTAAGACTATATACATAAATATATTCAGTTTAAATGCTTTTATTCAAACCTGAATTCATGCAACTGACCAGAATTAAACATGTAGTTGTAGATAAAAAATTATTCTTGGAAAGATTAAACTACCTATGTAGTACTGTTTTGTATGGTTTTGTGTATTCATCACTGCATTGTTTCTGTATTTTTTGGAATTGCCATCCCTTTCATATTTAATTTTTGCAATTATTTTTTTATTATTATTATTCATAATATTCTTGACTGAAATACTGAATAAATGATATAAAATCTGTTAGAAAATGCTTTACCATAACAAAGAAGACATTATCCAGCAAATTGTATCAGTAAGTCTTTGCTCACAGAATGTTTCTGGATGTCTTACAGTAATGCTTCTCAGATTTAAATAGTATATTTGGCTAATTATACTAATATCAAGATGTCAACCATTACGATTTGAGCATAATCATTACGATTTTGGTGTATACATCACGACTATATGCTTATACAGACAAATATTACGGCTTTTTGCAACTCCCAAATTATTATATATTATATAGGCCTATACAATAAAGTGATTAATTTTTCCCCCAGGGCTTGAAAGGGGTAAAAAGAAAATTACTAGTGAGATACAAATAAATTTTGATAATAAATAAAAGACAGTCTAAATGGTTACTTGCGATAATCATGTTAGTGCTTGAAATAATAAAAAATATTTGTATCTCCGACATCTACCAATAGTTTGAGTGCTGTGCTTCTCCATACTGGGTACGTGGGGGAATCCATAGTTACGTCATCAGTGCTTGTCAGCCAATCATTGCTCGCATAGATGGGTATTTCTCATTTTCTAAGCGGCATAGAAACACCAATGTGATCGTTCACAAGATGAAAAAAAGAGGCCTCATTCACCAGATTGTCTTGTTTCTTGCAAATCTAAAAGGACTAAAACTGTGAATCAAAAATATAGGAAAGAGTATAGTGCAAAATATCCAGTCATTGCATCAAAAGTCAGTGACAGTCATGCATTTTGTACAGTTTGTCACATTGATTTTTCTGTGGCGCATGGCGGGATAAACGATTCTTCCAGACATATAAAATCGGCATCTCACCAACAAAAGGCTGAGGCGAAGACAAAAACGATGCAGATAACGACATTTGTGAGTAAGAATTCAGAATATGAAAAATAATTTCAAAAGAATTTTTTAAAATTTATTTATTAAATACACAAAACACAGTCATAAACAAGCAATCTATAGCAGTAATAAATAATAATAGTTACAATAATATAATAATAAACAGCTTTGAGACATTGGTCAGGCCTAGTAGCTGCAAATGATAAAGGGCTCTGTCTACAATCATTACACTCAGCATTTGAAATAGTTGGCATCTTTGTAATATTCCTCCTTTTGATTTATGTTTATGACATGCTCAATGATTGTTGTAAAGTATGACAGTCTAGCTTTGTCTGAAAGTATGTTAATAACTTGTCTTTAACTCTTGAAGAAGACTTTTTCCATGTTCTTCGTAGAATTATTACTCCTAGCTTAGATTGTTGTATTATCTTTGTACACTAGCAAAGGTAATCTCCCTTGTATTGTTCTTTGTTTGTTGTATTAGAAAAACAAACTTACATATGAAAAAGGCTTAGATTTCATAGTTGTATGGTTATAAAGTTCAAAGATGAAAGAAGTAAACAATGAAAAGTAGTCACTTTATTGAAGACACCCAATTGCAAAGATCAGACATTTATTATCCTGTAAAATTATGCCTCAGTCCATGAAGTTTTAAATGAAATAAGTTGTTTATCTGAAACCCAGAAAATAAGAAGTGGCATGT
This sequence comes from Tachypleus tridentatus, assembly GCF_004210375.1. Lineage (NCBI taxonomy): Eukaryota > Metazoa > Arthropoda > Merostomata > Xiphosura > Limulidae > Tachypleus > Tachypleus tridentatus. The sequence continues at coordinate 70,755,633 of NC_134834.1, read as the reverse complement.
CTTTTGTTCTGTTTTTTTCAGGAAAAATTGTGACCCTCACATGACAGCCTTTGAACCTGAAGCTTTAGGTAATTTGGTGGAAGGAATGGATTTTCACAGGTTTTATTTTGATACTGGTAATTTCAGCCTCTGTTTATCTTGTGTTGTGCATCATGTTTTATATATATCATTTAAATATAAAGAGTATCTCAGAAGCCTGGATGAATTGGGAAAAATACACAATATATTATTTATTTATTTATTCAAATTGCATGCCATTAACAGTCTTGTGCATATCTGTTCTCAGTATACTGTGTCATCAGAGTATTTTATTTAGAAATGTGTTTAACATTAAGAATGTAATGTCTATTTTTCCTGACTTCTGGGACATGCTGTATTTGCTTTGTATCTGAATTTTAAAACTATTAACATAAAATAGTTATCAGGATATTGTTAAAGCTGCCTGTTTATGCATTTAATATTTTATTTTAATACTTTAAGTGTAGCTTATCTGAATTTTGTCCAGCGACAATAAGTGTAACCAGTTCCATCTATAATTACTCTATTAATAATGTTATGGAGTAATTAGTGAGGATCATTTAGTATAGAATGTTTATATAGTTATTAATGGATGCAAATAACTGCTATTCTTAATAGAAGCAATTTTTCATGTAAGAATTAAATTTAAATTTTCTGCATTAGGGGGATGGCCAGCTATTATTCAACAAAAAAAATGAAATATAAATTATACTTTTTTCATGTCTTGGCTGTGTTTTAGTGAACTAGTATTTTGTAATATACTGTCAGGTTTCAATAATTATATGTTATGTATGTGTGTATAGACTATTACTATTTAAAAATAAATTATTAAACTTTCTTAAAACATAGAACAAGAAATCAAGACGTAAAGCAAACAATTATTTATTTTCAATTTGAGGTGACTTGGTCTTTTTCTAACTTCTACCTTGATAATATTGTCAGCTTCTGCTCTTTCTGTGGTTTTCTGGCTTGTACGTTGTTAGCAATTATTGGATAGAGGTGTCTTGTTCAAGGGAGTAGCCCTCCTTGAGTGACATAAGGCTCCTTTTTTCATCCCTTGATATTCACAGATGTCCAAGAAGCATTGTAACATGAACTGATGTCACCCATCTGGTTTTTTCCTTGTTGTTCATCCTTTCACTCCTGCTGGAAGTCATGGTGTGACTGCTTATCAGGTGTCCTGACCCCTGACTTCTGTTTCTAGTTCTGTAGCTACTTAAAGTAGATACTGTCCTCAATTTCAAGGTTCCTCCACTTGGGCAGAATGTCACTAATGGCATCAGTGACAACCCTATTTGGTTGAGAGCTGTGAGTTTGAGATTACCACAACTGAAAGACATTTGGAATTCTTTCACCATGGACCCATGAGTATTTCAGACTATGGTGTTGAGGGTGATCATTCTGTTAACTTCTCCACTTTCAAAATCCTCTCAATCTGTGGTGTTTCCACCCCAATAGATTTGTGAAGTGTGGATCTTTGTTCCAAGGCTATCGGATAGTTATTAGTCAGGGAATTGTAGAGTTGATCCTTTTCTTCTGGGATTTTATTCTTGATTTATTGTGTTCAAGAGGACAGGAGATTGGCAGCCAATCATCTATCTTTCTCATTTCAACCAATTCTTAGATCCTCCCAGGTTCACAATAGTCTTTGCTCATCCTATGTCAGCACTCTTCATCAGCTCTGCATATCTCTACATTCTGATAGTGAAGTTATCCTACCACTAACTACATTTCATGCACAGGGGTCTGTTTCTGCAGTTCAGAAATCTACCCTTTGACTTATCATCTGTACCATATGTCTTCTGCAAAGCCATGTGAATTTTTCTTGTCACCTTAATACTTTGAAACTGTATACACTCCACAGTCTAAACCAATGGTTACTTCTTCCACCATCTCATCAGTTGGCAGGACAACACACCTAGATTCTCATTTCAGAAGACACCAAGGCTAATATTCTTACCAGAGCCAATGTTGTCCTTCTGGATCTCTTTTTCAATATGTTTTAAACTAGGCACAGCCAAATGGGTGTTGGAGTGGCAGTTGAGCTCTTACTAACATGGAGGATTCTCTCTCTTTTCAGGATGTAGGCATTCTTCAAAATTCTCCTATTCTTGAATGGGTCAATATATCAGCTGTTTGGAAACAGTTTTACGAAATTTTCATGTACATTGTTTTGGTTTTTTTCTTGCAACATGTAATATAATTCATAAAATGAATTTGACTTTATCTGGAACAGGTTTGGATTCATGAATCTTTGAATGATCTCATCATTATTGCACTTGTCTTGGTTACTTTGTGGTTGCTGTTTATATTATTATAAATTGCATAAGAAATCTACCAAGTGAAACTGTTTATGTCAAAGTATGCAAATGTTCCTATTGTTATTATCTTTAAAATATGTATAATTGATATAACAAATACAAAAAAAATAAAACATTAGATCAAGACAAACATAAAAACGTGGTTATTCAAAATGGCCTTTATGACCCCAAACATATTCCCAGTGAGGTTCATTTCATGTATTATATGACACACAACAAGAATAAAACAAATCTCAATTATATTCACAGTACTATATATTTTTTCCTTCATTATTCTTTCATTGGTTTTTTAATTTAACCTTTGACCCTGTATTTCAGTTACTCCTGCACTTCCATTGCATTAAATATCTTTATGTAATAGAGTATGGTTTGAAAATATTTTTTCTGTTTAAACAGTACAAACACTCAAACTAGATTTTCAATTATGTTAAACAATGAAAATATTCTAGCTTCTTTTTAACTTTTGGTATAGATTGTTTCTTCTATATGTAGTACTGTAAAAGTCTTGAATATTTGTATAGAATTATAAATTACAATATATTACATGTTTAGATATCTTCTTGTATTAATCTTATTTGTAAATGCCAAATCTTTAGGTATATACCTCTGTCTAGAGAAAATGTAAATATTCACCATTTGATTTCTGTTAATAAAATTCTCTTGAAATTTGTGTTAAAAACTTCAGTTTTGTTCTGTGTATTTCAGTAAAATATTGATTCTGACTTTTAGTCATCGTTTTGCCAGTTCCTCCTTTTTTCCTCACCAGATGTATAGTTATTTCAGTATCAGTTACCTTTATTCATCATTTAAAAGTATGCTACTTGCCTGAGTTTTAAGTAAATACATACTTCAATAAATGCAATGACTTGTTTTGTTACTTTTTATGTTGTTTTTGACATATTGAACATGTAAATGAAACAAAAATGTTTATCTCGCATCCAAGAAATAATGAAGAAATAAATGTGTAACTGATAATTATGGAAGTCTGAATAATACTCATGTTTACTTTCATTAAAAATGCATTCACATGTTCAGTCTGAAGCTGTTGTCAATATTAAATCTGCTTTTGAAAACTTGTTGGTTAAAGAAGTGGCAGACACATTCAGATATGTCATGGGAAGCTTTTATAAGCAAGTTGTTAGTTTGGTTGATTTTTTTTTCACCAGTCAAGATGACTTGTTCAGTGGAATACAAAACTCACTTGTAATTTCCTCAGCTTCTATCTAAAAAATAGATAGTACATTCAGAAAGTGAACAAGTGCTGTCTTGACTGTCTATTTAGTTAAGGTTTGTATAACACTAAGTAACATAAATTTTGTTCCTGGATAGTATGTGTTATTTCTCAATTGCTTATATTTTAAAAGTACAGAAAATGGTCATTATTCCCTTCAAACTTTGCTTTTGTGATCTGGATAATGAAATTTAGAAATTAACCTATTTTTAATGTAAAAATGAGCAAATTTGCACATTTACATTTACATAAGGTCTGAATAAAACAACATATTAATCAAGATTTACATGTATATATATCAATGTTATACAAAAACAAACAAAAATGTTTAGAAGTGAGTAGTTTTTTGAGATTTGTGACTAATGTAAATCACTTTCACATTTCAGCCCCCAAATGTAGTCTCCCATCCTGTTTTCGTTATATGCTCCCAGCTTACAAAAGCAAAGTTTATAGAGAAAAATAGGATTTTTCCATTTACTTTAGGAATAAGCAATTGAGAAATAGCATTGTATGCTGTATAGCCAGTCATAAATGTTTTATATAATTAGTGACTGTTATTGTCATATATTAGTTCATATTTCATTCATAGTCATACTTATCCACTGAATTTAACTGTTTAATACAAGTTAAAATTATTTTTGATTTTAGTTTCAGTTAAAAAACTTTATTTCTAAATCATTATCAATTGGTTTATAATAAAAGTAATAAAAACAGTTGGTTACATCCATAGTATATCACTGACTTGTATAAGACCATTAATTTTGATTTTGGCACAAAGTTTTGAACTGTAGCAGTTTATTTTACTGTTTGTTAATACTTCTCACCATTATTGTATGTTAATATTTTTTTTGTGTGTGTGTTTTGTAGCTTCAGTGAAAAACTGCAGGGCTCTTAATACCACTCTCCTTAATCCAACAGTTCACCTCCTTGGAGATGATGCTGCTTGTATTGCATATGTAAGACTAGTACAGTATATGGACAAGTAAGCTATGATTTTTTTAAATGCACGTGTAACTCCAGCCATGTCAATTAATATATAAAATTATTAAAATATTCTTAATTTTCCTGGGAAAAAAATACATAATACATAAATTTCCACTTATTTTGACTTTTACTGGATAGGAAGTGTTTGTGACACTTTTTAAAATTAATTATTTTGCTTTAGAGTTCACTGAGAACTAATCCTTTTGTGTATGAGCATCCACAACTCTATTGTGATAGGTTTACAGGCTACAGAACATGTCTTCTCATTTCTTAACTTGCATTTAAAATTTTATTGAACTACTATTTTATGAAGTTATGCTAATACACTGGTATCAAATTGTATATTATAATTCAAATTTTAGTATGATACACTACTTCTTAATTTAAAAGTAAATTAAGAGAACATATATAAATATCAGTTTTTGTGTGTCCTGTGGTACGTTGAATGCAGCACTGGTTTAGGTTATTTTTGATGTCAAAATACTATATTTATATTTTTGTATCAATTAGGAACTCACATTATCAATATTGACAAGCTAGAATATAAAATAAGAACTTTTTGCTGAGATACGGGTTATGTACTACTGAACCAAACAGTGGCCCCATTCACCTCTTTCCATTTGTGGAAACAGTCCCTTACATACACTTACTTCAATATGACATACATAATCAATTGACACTTTAGAATGTGCTTTAGTGGTTTTCTCAGCCATTGTAATCCAGTAGAAAGCTTCCTGGCTTTTTTTTTTTTTTTTTACCTAGATACAACTTAGTTACTAAGCTTGATAAATTGTGAAATATAGTAATTACTACCAATATAGAAATTTATTATTTTTTTATTTATTCAATTGTATATATAAAACCTAAAAAAATTTTTTTTTATATTTTCTATGCACAAAATTTTAAAAGGCTTAGCAACCTACATCAAGCAGACTAAGTTCAAAGGTTGTAGCTAGAAGATATAATTATTTGTTTTACTTCTGTATTTACTGTTCTATATTTAAAGAAAAATAAGTTTAATAACTTATTTCTAAATAATAATAATATATATACATATATAATTTATAATAATTTAAATGTGACTTTACATTACAAAATATTACTAGTCCACTAAAACAGAGCCAAGACAGGGTCACTTTGCAAAAACTAAAGGTCAGTTTTATATTACTGGGTCCAATAACACAAGTGCACATGCACCACATGATTGCAAGTTATTTAATGTTAGCCAGGTATGTCTGGAAGGTCACTATGATAAAAATATAATGTCATGAGATTTAATCTATTTAGTCTAGACATTTGTGTCTCTGAGTAGTCATTGTAGAACAAAAAAAAACAATTTATATTTATTTCCTAATATTTTATGGTGGTTACAAGGTTTTTCAATTTGACTGACCTCTAACAGTTGCGAGAGAGAAAATAACAATCAAAATATAAAGTCTTACTGAAAACAAGCTTTTGAAATGTATTCAGGAAATTTTAGGGATTACACAAATAAGAAATTTTTGGGACAAAGAATATTTTTTTTAATCATAACATGAAATATCTAATTCATTAAAATATAAAAATAGAACCTAAATGTAATTTAACTGTATATAATATCTAAGTTAAAAAGAAAAAAAAATGCTATAGACACAAAACAACTTCACAACTATAAAAAGTTATTTGTACTTAGTAACAAATACTGTGTTGAAATGGCTATTGGGGGCTTTTACTCTGAAAGGTCTTTCTATTTATTATAAATATGTATAATATAGAAGTACACATTTTGATAATTTTGCATCTTAAGTTATCAAAGGTTGGGCACAGTTTCTGTCATGAGTTAGCAATATTTATTTCTTGTGTTCAGTGAATTAAACTGGAACTTTTAAACAAGAACTTGTAAATAATATGATAAATGTAGATTGTGTCTAGACATACATATAGTCTAGGCTTATAGAAACTAAAAATTAATTATGTGAATGCTTGCATGTTGTACAACAAAAGTGAAGTTTAATATATTTTTTAAAGATTTTATTGAAATAAAGGAAGTATTAACTACATTGTAATACTGCTTTCATTGACAAACATTGATAGTCAAATTGTTTAAACAAAATTTTTAATGTAACTGCATAACCCCATGACATGCACAGAATGTTGGTTAATTAGGTTTCTGTTTCTGTGTTCCAGATAATAATTTTTAAAAGTTCTATATAATAAAACCTCCTGTTGCTTTTGTGGGAAAGATAAGTGTTCATTACATTCAGTACTTTTATTACTTTACAGCAAAGGAATTGTTCATACACGACAGTCTGAAGAAACACGAATATGGCAGAAAAAGGATGGAAAATGGCAAAATGTGCATTTTCATCGTTCCAATTCTGGATCTTCCCATTTCTCTACAGCCCAAAAATAGCTCCACTATTAATTCATGCATTGCTGTTTTTCTACAGATTAGTTCTGTTTCAGTGATATTATTCAATTAACTTTGCTGTTTGAAGAACTAAGTAAGGTAATCATGTAAGACGTTAACTTTTAAATATATATGAAGGTATTTTTTAGTATGCTGGAATTTTAGTTTAAGTAAACATTTAGCAGGAGTTTAACTTATATACAGTAAAACAATATTATCATTAAAACAACTTATCTTCAAAAGAAGTGACCTCAAGCAAATGATGTAATATATTTATTACTTTTCACCATTCTGAACAATTTGCTAAGCAGACTTGTATAGTCTGTTTAAATGAAATATAGTTGTTAGTTTGGATGAATTTAAATATACCTTTCGTTGTGGGATTATTAAATATTGATAATGAATTGTACACAATTTCTTAAAAAGGTTGAAAATATCTAAATGGGTTCTGAAATGTCTTAGAAAAATTAAAATTTTTAAGCCACTAAAATCAATATTCATCATTTACAGCTGCTAAATGTTAGCATAGAAGGATAGTGACCAAATTTTTTAGTTTGATAAAATGAGCATATTATTTCTGTAGTATGAAGTGTTTGGTTTTTATATTTTTATTTTAGACTATAAGATGCATTTTTAGGACTTCATACTTTGTGAATGTATTGTATATGTAGTGTGATCATAAAAAGTGTTCTAACCAAACAGATAGGAAAGAACCACTTTAAACTTAGTAGCTGTGAAACAGCTCAAATTCCTCCTATGTTTTAATAACAAAAAGTCTTTTTCTGAGTAGATTATTATGAACATCAACATTTTCAAGTTGAGTTTTGAAATGTACTGACTAGTGTTCTGTCAGGGATGATGTCAAACTCATCTTTGTCTGATAACCCTGATTATTTGAGCCTTTGTAGCACTAGACATGCTGTTATTAGTCTATTAATCTTGAATTTTGTATATATTATTAAATAAGAAATCTTTACACCTATAATGAGACCAATTCTCATACAGTTATATTTCAAACAAGTTTGGTGTGTGTATTATAAAAGTGAAGTCAGCAGAAGCACTTCCTCTCCTGGTCTTACTTAATGACTAAAGTTTTTAGTGTAAAACTACTACTAAACTAAGAATTATTTGCATTATCAGTAACTTAAAATCAAGCTGACTTCGTAAATTAGAACTTAATTTCGTAAAATTAACCCAAAAAATAATATATCTAACGTGTATATCCTACCATAACTAGAGATATACAGCATCCTAATTTTATAGTGATTTAAATACACTGATTCATCAGTTTGATATCTTTGCCATTATCTGTATTTTTGGCTGCAAACTGATAACTGATTCATAGTACTTACTGACATAGAGTTATCAAACAAGTGCATTCCAATTTTATAGGATAACATTCATTTTGTCTGGTTTGGACAAGGCTGAAAGGCAGACTACATTTTTCTGGAGAAAATCTATCTGGTATTTTAGAGGTTAAAAGTCAGTGTTTTTCACTGAGAAAAAAACTAATCAGGTGTGTTGCATATCCTCATATGATGTTTGACCTCACCTTTGGGTCATTTACCTTTCAACTTATCATTAACTGTAAAGTTAATTAACTACTTGTAAATTCTCCTAAAAGTGTACCTGTTTTTCTTCCAAGTATCTAAAACAGGTATGACTGATATCATGGTATTGTGTTACCAAAGCAAAGTTGAATTTTTTCTTTCATTTGCTTGTTTACATTAATACAATTATTTAAGCAAGCTACTTGATTTTTTTATTGTAATTAATTTCACAGCTTCGAAAAGTACAATATTTTGGTAAAGGTATGTTCATTTGTTATTGATAGAATCAGTATTAAATTTTTCTAGGTGAAATGTAGAAACACCTCACATGCATTTTATAACAAGTCATTGCCACCAATATGTCTTCATTTTTCAAAATATTTTTTTCTTCTTCTTCTAACATAGATATCAAAAAATAATTTTCTGTCAGAATTAAAACTAAATTTGATGTACATAACTGTGCTTCTTCAGTTATGTTTTCAAATGTTTTTTTTTTCATGGCTTAATTATGTAAAATTTAAAGTATACTGCACCCTTATAAATGATAGAAGAATACCTCGTATGTTACTAGTCAACACTAATAAATATATGTATATTCAGTATTAGTTGATTTTGAGTGATAAATGTTATTTTAAATTTATGCTCTATTTGTATGTTAATCTGTCAAGTTGCATACATTTTTATAAACTGTGTCTTAGCTTTTGTTAGTTATCAAAAATCTTTAAGGATTTTATTTTTTAAAAAGTGGTATAAAATAATGACTCGACTTGTGAAAAGTCTTTTGACAATAGCAAGACTATCTTATCTGTTTTTGTTTTTTCTATATTGGTGCACTTTACACAACTCTGTCTTGTGGTTGGCTAGTATTTGTGTAATCAGGTTCTCACCCTTCACTTGAAAATATCAAACTGTTTCACATGTTCTATGGGTGGTTAACTTTTATTGCTTATCAGATTTTATTTTAAATAAATCAAACTAAATATTTTTTCATTCATCTGTACATACATGGCTTCAAATTTTATTATGACTGCTGTGATGCTTATTGTATAATATTTTGATTGTTGGGTCAGAACTGTTGGCAGCCATTTAGTAAATTTTTAGTTTATTATGCCACTATGTGTTCAGATAATTTGTAAATATGAAGGTGTATAGGGTATTGAAATTGTGAATTCACTAAGCACTGTCTCTTGCTTCTTTAAGGGATGATTAGGTTTTCTGCTTGTTTTTTTTTATTATTATTTTTACTGTAGAAGTTATTGAAACCTGAGGTTTAACTATTTTATCGAAATACTTTATTATAGTGTATCCCTTGAAACATTGTCTTGCTAGAAAGTGTTTACTCCCAAAGTTGTTTGACATGTTTGCCTGCATGGCCTTTTGTGCAAGTTTATCATACAAGGACTTGAATTACTAAACATTTATATGTTTAATGGAGATGAATGCATTCTTTACTTGATATTATATATATACTTTTAAAAAATGTGTTTCAAAGAGTAATGAAACACTCGTAAGAGGATTCGAAAGTGCTAGACCAACAAGAAAAAGAGTAAAACTGAAAGGTACGTAAATTTCACCATCCATTTTCCCCCAATGGCAGGTATCTGTCAGTTCATTCATTCTTATTTTTGTAATTTTTCATTTACATGGTCTAGCCATCATTCTTTGTTTCATTTCTACTCTTTTTACAGTTAGAGGAATTTAATATTTATCATACCATGAATTTAGTCTGTGCTGAACTTGTGAATACATAAATGTTGCACTCATTTATTTTTATATAAGTGAGATTTATTTACATACTATGTAAGTTACATTAAATGTTCAGAAAAAGTTGTGCAGACAATCATTAAGTGTATGTTACATAGAGCTTGCCAACTTTTCTGTACCCTCCTTCCCTCATCAATCTTTATCTTTTTTGTTGTTGTTGTTTTTCTGCACATTTTCCTAGCACAAACTGTGGAGTATGCTAATATCTGATAATTTGTATAATTTGTTTTTGGTCTAGTCTTTAAAATACTTCCCTGTACGTTTTACTAAATATTTCTCAATCATTATTAATTTAGTTTCAAGTTAAATAAAATATTTTAAAAGTGTGATGTCCCATATTTTTGTATTGTTAGTAAATATCAAAAACTGGTACCACAAAAAAGTACCACAAAATTTATGACAATAGTTCACAAAAGTAGTAGTGTCAATAACCAGTCATTAATATAACAGACTAATAGAATGTAATTAATACAACACTCATGGTGAGGAGAGACAAAACTGGAATGTAAATACAACAGTAACAACAATTATGACAGACAGCAAACAGTGGAAGGTAAGTAATATAACAGTCGTAGTGATAAATAGTATCAGTGTTAACACAATTATGAAAATAACATACAACTGTGGAGTATAACTAACATAGACTTTTGTCTTATCTTTAGTATATTGCACACATCACTATGAAAAGTTAGCATTTTGTTGCTATTGCTGAAAGTAATGTTAAAGACATACTATTCGATTAAAAGTTATCTTTTTGAAGTCAATCAAAACAGTAATAATGCCTTCCATTGAAAAGGGTTTAAGTTAGTCTGTTTGGTTATATTTGTCTTGATACAGGTTTATACAGGACTGGTGGTAAACAAACTTTGAGTGCATTACTCTTATCTTATAATTTATATTATAACCTTTCCATAAATAGTAGCTGGGACATAAGAACAATGGCTTTTCAGTTACACATTCCCCATATTTAAACTGTGAAAGTCATGCATGTGAATAATTTCCAAAAATGTAACCCTGTTTTGTTGTTCCTATTTACAGTTTACAGAACTTTTACTAAAACTGTTAAATAGCAAAAATGTTTCAGCTGCATATTTCTTTTAGTGAAAATAGCTGTGTGATTGTAGAACTAAAAAATTAGTTCAGTGCATGATGCTCAAACAGTTTTCTTAAAATTTCACCTTTTGAAGAAATTCTGGAACGATTTATGAACTTCTGTTCATGCTTAATGTTATTTGTTTCTTATTATGAGTAACAAGCTTTTCAGGCAATCATTCAAGCTCTTTAGATAACTGTACAACCTACTAAAACATTTTGAAATTCCTTGATCCTGATTCTCTCTAATGCAGAGTCTGATGTCCATAAAACTGTAGAATGCATACAATAAATAAGAATTAATTGAAAGACTGTTTTGGATTAGCCTAGTACTCAATACATTGCCACAAGTACCCTCTGAAAAAAGCTATTTTCTACCTCTACCAGCAAAGAATCTTTAACATGTACAAGATTTTATTAACTGTGGCATACTTAATTCTAGAATGACTAACATCTTCTCTTAATAAAGTTGAGATCTATTTAGAGTTTTGAGTCTGAGAGGTCAAACCCTTTCAAATGATGTATTTGCCCAGGGTCTCATACACCCTTGTGCAAATTAATTGAAACAAATGGTCATTTTACAATATTTTCAGCATGGCGGCCGGTGTAGGCTCGCTGGAGCCGCTGATTTCCTTTAATAGTCATTTTTTCACACACACGGCGTCATTAGCTGTGTTTTGTAGTACGGTCAATCTATTTTTGGGATATATGACGAAATTTTGAGGAATATTACGTCATTCGAAATTGCGTTAGAAGGGCAAGGAGACCAGTTAAAAAACAATTTACCAACTCAATGAAGAAAAAACGGTATCAATGGGGTCTGAAATACAAGAACTGGACGCAAGACCAATGGAAGGTGTTATTCAGTGACGAGACTCGTTTCTTCGTACAGGATCAAAGAAGTCTGCATGTTTGCAGATCTCCAGGTGAGAAGCTTCGAGAATCTCACATCCATCAATTTGTAAAACAACCCTTGAAGAAGATGTTGTGGGGCTTTTTCAGCTATTATGGCGTCGGAGGCTTACATATCGTAGAAGGTATGATGCGAGGACCACAGTACATCAAAGATTTGCACACAAGAGTCGTTCCAGAATTGAAAAAGATTTCCAGATGGATCTGGCATTTTTCAGCAAGATCTGGCTTCATGCCACACATCGAAACTTGTGAAGAATTTTTTTACTATAATGCGAATAAAGGTGCTGGACTGACCTGGAAACTCTCCGGACTTAAATCCTATTGAAAATCTTTGGGCGATTTCTAAAGAAAGACTTCGGGGAAAAGACTGTACTACAAAAGATAAGCCAATTGAGGTGTGGCACCGCAATCCAAAAATTAATAAAGATTGCAGTCAACTCGTGGACTCTATGCCAAAGCGGATTAATGATCTTCTGAAATATAAAGGCGGTCATATCATGTATTAATTTGCGAGTAATTTTGGATTCTCAGAAATAAAATGCAAAAAATTGAAAAAAATCGTAATTTTCCGTCTTGTTTCAATTAATTTGCACAAGGGTGTAGATAAATTTACTCTAATCCTGCCTAAAAAGAATTTCAATTTGAAGGTATACTGGTAGAGATCCTAACACAGTATAAAACTTGGTGATTACATTGCTGCAAGTTCCACATATGGTCTTATTTCTTCTGGTCCTATTCATTATTGAAATGCATAGTTATAATGGATAATTTACAAAATTACAGAAGGGAATCTTGGATGATACTAAGAAACATTTGAAAACAAGTAAGACAAATAATTGTATTCAAATACATATGAACGCTGTCACTATTTAAACATGTACCAGAAGATATCTGGTAATGTGGAATTCCACATGTTGAGAAGCAAATCATACAGAAGTATGTATGGTTTAAGTTCATTACACACTTACAGTTTCAATTAAAATAAGGTTTGCATTATTATCTCAAATTAGTTATGAAAAACAAAACTTTCCAGTAGCATAAACGTTAATGACAAAATAAGTAAGAATGCTTTAAGAAATCAGTGCATCAAAAACTGGTAGATATTATTTTAAAAAAAGATTCATTTATACAAGAGCATACTGACTGTTTTCATTACCTACACTGATTTCTTACATGATCCAGCAAGTCTACATTATTTTTTGAGAAAGTGCAAGTAATAAATGAAAAAAATTTTTGGACACAGGACAACTTTACCAAATATGACAATATATAAAGTACGTGCGTGGCTACACATATGTTCAAGTAATTCCTGTGCTCAGCCTGTTGCCATAGTTTCTTTCGTACACGACAAACTATGAATTAAAACTGAATACTAAATTAGTAAAACATTGTAGTTGATGATAGTTACATGAAGTTGCTAAATGGAAAGTGCTATTTGATAGTAATTGTAAACGTCTCATTTTCCAAAACTGATACTAAAACTTTCAGCTGTATTACTATTACCAGCTAATTTCATACATGGTGAGAAAGGTAAAATACGTTCCGAGTCTATGTATCAAATAACTTGCATAATGGAGTTTTCTTAAAACTTCAGTATCCTCAATAATAGCGCTATCTACCTAACTAATGAAATAGCTGTCACATAATCTGTTAGTTTATAAAAGAGCAAATGAATTAGAACTTGTTGAAGGTTGTGTTATATCAAATTGATAGCAGTATTTGGTGGAATTGGAATATAACAGTCAAAATTTCTAAAAAATATTTGTTATATGTTAAGTATGTGTTACAATTAATTTAACAAAACTGGACAAAACTCTTAAGATATATTTTGAAATTTTGTTTTACCTGGAACAGGAGGTAAATGAACACCCAGGAGAGCTGCTGGTGTCATTATTTAATACCGACTGTTGTTTTAAATAGAAATATTCATACTTCTAATTCATTACAGTCACAATAATCGTTCTATTTGATAAGAAATTGTTTTGTTATATATTTGGTGAATAAATGAAATGATAAAGTAGAAAGAGAATAAAGTGCTTCTGGTCCCAGAAATGTGTTTGTGAGCCATTACTTACGCTAACTGCATCAGGTGTATACCGATTACAAGTGAACTTTAAAAAATACGGGGACAGTTCTATATTATCATAATCAAAATAACATTAGTTAAAACAACAGGCAAAAGTTTACTTTTTTTTCTTTTATAATTTAGTAGAGTCTAACCATACAAGTACTTTCCAAAGAAGCAGTGTAGGTACAAATAAGATTCATTGACATATTACTATATAGTTTCCCAAAATTGTATTTTAGATTTATTAGGTGACAGTATGTACATGTAGCAGATAAAATGAATGTGCATTATATAAAGATTTAGGATATTTTTTATGTGACAGAAAAAGCCTGGTCTGAAATGAGAAAAACATCCACATATATATGCACCACAGAAAATAAAATTGCACTAGTAGGCATAAGTCAAATTAGGCCTAATTTGCATTTTCACATGCGGTATCTTGCTTCTTTGGTAAATAATGTGATTTCATTTGGCAGAAGCCACCTGGTGAGTTTGAAAGTCTTGATTTCACTGAGGCCTTCTTCAGAAGTTCAAGGGGCTAATCTGTTTGAAAAGCCTTCCTCAAGAAGGTAGGATAAACATTTGTTAAGCTCATTTTATGGACAGAAAATTCAGTTGTGATAGTAATAAATTATGAAGTAAATTTTGGCGAAAAAGAAACTTTTGTCACATGGAAAATGTAGTTCTACTAAAAGGTTTTGTTTAATCTTGTACATTTAACTTCATATAACTTAATTAACTAGTCATAAGTAGACTATAAACATGCAATAATTGCAGACAATATGAATTGAAACACCATCAGGAAGTATGACAGTATACAGATCACGATTAAACTAAATAAAATATCAGTAAACGGATTTTTTTTTTTCAGTGTAAAGTATTGTACTACGTTACTAACATCCATCAACAAGTTATTTATCATTAAAATTTAGATATATATTCAATCGTAATAATACCCTTATAAACTAGTTTATTTTTTGTTAGAACCCAAGTTTTAATTTTATTTATGAATTATAGTTCAAGTTAAAGCTTTACGCAGGAAACAGAATTAGTTATCAGACCACAAACTATAATCTTTTATGTTACCTAAAAACAATCTTATGGTCAGAGTAATCACTCATGTGATAATGCTATATCGACGAAACCGAGGTTATATGTTTTGTTCTCTAGTAATTCGTCCCAAGAAGAAAAAGACAGGTACTACACATACATCCAAATGAGTTTTATTAATTATTGTTCTGTGAAACGTACGACAGAGTGCTTACATGACACTATGTAATAAAATTTTTACTTTTTCTTGTTCCTGGAGAGAAAGTGTTATTTCCCAATTGCTTATGCCTAAAATAAATGGAAAAGACCTACTTCTCTCTTCAAACTTCACTTTTTTGACCTGGGTAATGAGAATTTCAAATTTACCCATTTTCCAAAACATTCCAGGTAGATTCAGTGCTGAGTAGCTGATAGAGAATTTTCTCGAACTTTCTAGAATGTTGTAGAACTTACGACAATTTTCAAGAACTTTCCATAGTTTTATATGACACTATATAAAATTATATATATAGTATATGCACCACAGTTGCTAATTATACCCCACAGATAAACTTCATTTATCAAGAACTGTGATAAATTGTTTCATAAGACCCAATTCTATGTGCAGTGGTGGGAACAATCATATACAGTTTAGTTCTAGCTGCCTAAGTAAACACATAGACCTGTCTAATTTTATCAGAGATGGCATCAAGAAGCTGAAAGCATTTTCCAGACGCATTCTGCTGTGCATGTGGCCAATTTATCAAGACAAGAGCGAAAAAGTACTCTGTGACAGCATCTGCCTAGAAGTATGATGAGTATGGTTGGGAAGTTATCAGAGTCTTTAAAATGGTGGCGTTCCTGATGGGTCTCCAAGGAAACTATACCAAGTTTCCCTGTTATCTTTGCCTTTGGGACAGCAGGGCCACCGCAGCTCACTACAACAGGAAGCACTGGCCACAACGGACTGAGTTCTCTGTGGGGAGGTACAGTGTCAAGTGTGAGCCATAAGGTGTTCCCGCCACTGCACATAGAATTGGGTCTTATGAAACAATTTATCACAGTTCTTGATAAGGAGTCTGCAGCCTTCAAGTACCTTCGAGACTTCTTCCCTAAGCTGTCTGAGGCAAAGGTCAAAGCTGGTGTCTTCATTGGACCACAGATAAAGATCCTGGATTGCACATAATTTTCCAAGAAGCTCAGTAGGAAGGGAAAAATAGCTTGGGGCAGCTTTGTCGCAGTGGTTCGAGGCTTCTTGAGCAATCACAAGGCCGAAAATTATGTGGAAATGGTTGAGGCTCTGGTGAAGAACTACGGCAAAATGGACTGCAGGATGTCTTTCAAAGTCCATATCCTTGAAGCTCATTTTGATAAATTCAAGGAGAACATAGGAGCAAGGCGAGCGCTTCCACCAAGATATACTGGACTTTGGACGCTGCTACTAAGGAGCATCTAACGAAAACATGATAGGAAACTATATTTGGGGGCTGATACGTGAAAGTGATTTACATTATAGCCGCAAATTTCGAAAAACTACTCACTTCTAAACGTTTTTATATAACGTTAGTATAAACAGATGTAAATCTTGATTCATATGTTGTTCAATTCAGGCCTTATGTAAACAAAAATGTGCAAATTTGTCCATTTTACATAGAAAATAGGTTAATTCTAAATTTCATTATCCAGATCACAAAAGCAAAGTTTGAAGGGAATAATGATCATTTTCTGTACTTTTACAATATAAGCAAGTAAGAAATAACACATACTATCCAGGAACAAAACTTGTGTTACATAGTGTTATTGTTTGACAACATCACAACAACTAAGACAAGGTGCTTAGAGAGTGTCAGCGGTTTACTGATCGAGACGATTGTTTCTCTATTTAAAAACTAAAGTTGAGTTACACGACGATTCTACATAGTGTTTACAGTGTGCTTCTTGTTACTGGTATTGAGTTACACATACACCGTACATTGTATTTCGTAGTCTACTTATTATAGGAATAGTTTAACTGCATAACAATTACTAGTGTTAAGATATACGTCTATTCTAGTGTTTTGTAGTTTGTTTATCCTGAATTGTAAACCATAATTTAGCAGTTTCTTTTAGTGTCAATATACAATTAGTGTTATTATTCATTGTCATTCTACTGCGTTGGAGATAGTTTATCATCTGATACTAATATCCCTTAACAACCTGAAAGTAGTAATTAAAAGATAATTTTTTAACAGGATTGCCATCTCCACTGCCTAACTTGTTTCGTAGCTTTATTTGAAGCGCTTCAACAATATGCTAGAATTTACTGTACTTAATCTAACGTGTGTGTGTGTGTGTTTTCTTATAGCAAAGCCACATCGGGCTATCTGCTGAGCTTACCGAGGGGAATCGAACTCCTGATTTTAGCGTTGTAAATCCGTATACTTACCGCTGTACCAGCGGGGTGGGCCAATCTAATGGTATTATGAGAATGCACAAATAGCATACTAGCAAAAGAGTCGCTAAATATTTAACTTTCGGAGCTTGGGCCTACTGTTTAGGGAATATTCAGAGTTTCTATTCCAATTTTTGAAAAGCATCAGCTTTTATCAGGGATTCGCGGTACTGGCACAGTACACCTTTGTTACCAACACCCACAAACACAATGGATCACCAGCACAAATTCGCATAGGCAGTAGAAACACTCTGAAACTCACGACACAACTGCTCAAACACAACATCACAAAACAATAACAGAAGCAACCAAAAATATATTTAACGAATTCCTATCACAAAACAGAAACCTCAAAACCAAGACGACAGTAGAGCACTAATCACTAAAACTGCTATTGAACAACTAACACCATTATTACCACAAATCACTTAATTACTGATACTTCACAAACAATACATCACACAATATGTGATGTCGAGAAAACCCACTTGTAGAGAAAAATATATATGTAAAAACGGCTCGTTTGGGTTGAATTAAAATTAAAGAAGCCTTACTTATACAACAACTTAAGCCTAAAATAAACCAATACAAAGGAACACCTTTACACCTATATCAAAAATAATAAAATAAATAATATAAAATTATATATTGAAACATCTAATCACGCCCTCTACATTCCGACACTCAGTTACACAACCCCTTTAAAACATGTGGTCAGCTTCCGGTCAGTTTTTTCTTTCTTTGTGAACCTGACGATGACCGAAGAAGGTCGAAACGTTGTTCGCTCCTCTACGTAAAATATTTTCTCAACCCAAACGAGCGGTTTTTACAAATACAAGTCAAGAAAGACGCATAACCTAATATCATAAAATGGATACAGCCCTGAAAAATTGTAATAAAAACCGATCGACGTTCAAATTAGAACTAAGTTTAGTACATCTAACAAGTTCAGGAGGAAGGAAAAAGTCTACTAAAGCCCAGATCGTCAAAAGACGTAAATCCCGATGATTGATTGGCCAACACTGTTACATACAATCGGGGCACGGACCCCACGTGCCAGCGCTTAGCGACGCCTCTGCATACTAATATCAAATATTTATTACATTCTTAATTAAAGAATATTTCATTTCACCACGTCTTACTATAGCGAGATATTTATTACCTTTGCTACAATGGTTACACCCTACTCTTCAGTCAAGCATCTCACGTATAACAAATTTAATATTACATAGATTGTAAAAACTGCAATATGTCAAGTTAAATATGCATTGCATTACGTTCAATTGAACTATTCAGTGATCAAATTTAAGTGATTACTTACACTACGAGAAATATATTATAGTTCAAACGTTAAAAATAATATCTCGCAGTCTATTAGTCATGATGGATTCCCAATGGTGAAAAGATGCCCTAAATAATTTTTTCTCTCTCTCTATCTTGAAAAGGTTAATGTTTTAATTTTACCTACACTGTAAAAAATTGTCCAACTTTATAAATATAACCTAGTTACCTGCCTACTATAGTAGATATTATTGATTCGCTTGTCTAATCCTCTTCTATTGAGTGTGTGAATGCCGGACGAAGATGGCTGTTGGGAATCTCCGACAGGTGGCACCGGGAGTGTATCATAAGGAGTGGCGTATGGATGGCCCTCCTCTAGTGATAACAGAACAAGTAATGTTAATTGTTTATAAATAGTAGGAATATATAGTTTTACATTTCTTAGACCTACTAATAATCTGTCGCACCATTAGATTGTTTGATTAAAGTATTTTTTATATCACAATAAATTAGATAAATAAGATACTACTCTAACAGTCGACTGTTGTACCATTTAAAATATTCAAACATAACTTACATACCTACAAATTGTCAGTTGTTTCTATTGATTATGGATATTATTTAGATACTAAATAAATACTAAGGTGAGTTGCACGTCCACTCAACAAAGTGATATTTCTAGCATCCTGCTCAGTATGAGTGATATTTAGATACGGTTTAGATACTAGATATCTACTACTATTAATTGCATGTCTACTATACATAGTGATATTACTCCTATCCTGCTTATTATGAATACAGTTTAGATACTACATAACTACTAATGTTAGTTGCACGTCTACTCTAGTAGTGATATTACTACTATTCTGCTTATTTCATGTAGGTTAACAACTTTATCTGTTTGAATTTAGATGCTGCTTAATAACCTTCTTATTGCGGGTTTTCATCGAGTTAGTTTAAAGCTTTAGTTAGCGTTATTAGTAATTATTGGTTTACTGTATACAGTTTAGTATTTATTGTTTTCCTGGTGAAAGTAATCGTTAGCCACCGAATAAAAGTAATTATTTTATGGTCAAGTTTGAACAGTATCGGGCTTTTCATTGATAACAACAAAGCGTTGACTTGCTTGTTAAACCTACCTCTTGTTAGCGACTTGCAGATGTAGACATCTGGTGATAGAAGAGTATTTTAGACTAATGAATAAACATTACTCAGTTTCCTACCTTTGTCGTACATCTTGTTACCTTTATTACAGTGATCACAATCTATTACAGTAAAATATTTCAGGTATAATACATTTTAACAGGGTAAGCTGATTATTTTAACGGATTTAGTCTTCAAGTCTTGGGTGTTTCATAATAATGACGCTTTGATCTTTTCTGTGTTACTTCTCAAACCCACTGATTTTTCCAAACATATTAGTTTTATTGGCTCTCCTTTCGCTAGATGGCAGTCCAACAGCGCCAGTTCTGCTTGGCAAAAATGGTGCACTGTGCATTCACATCTTGATGTGCGGCTACATAAGCTCAGCAGAGATAAGATATCGAATTACTTGCTAAACACAAAGGTACACGATGGGTTGCTAGTTATGCTTTACCCATCGCGAGCAATGAAACTCATTTTATTATTATAAGCCCCCAGACTTACTTCCGCGTTATTGTGAGGCTACAAGAAAGTGAGGGGGACAAAACTAATAGCAGGAAAATAATGCTTACAAGTAATGTTAATTGTTTATAAATAGTAGGAATATAAATAGATGTTATTTATCCAAATAATGAATAGTGCAGTTTATTAACTCTTAACAGGAATTGTCATTGTATTTCTTACCTTCTTTTGCCGCACTTACAGAGATATACAACTAAAAACAATCTTTACTATTTTACTGTATAATAAATGTAAATTTTATTTAAATGATACACTTTCAATTATGGAAAATTCCCTATTTAAAGGTCATAAGTTTATTAAGGGTGATGCTGAATATAGTTTAAAAAACAGTAGTTGTTTTTATTCAGTAAGCCGAAACTGGAAAGACCAACTTCACATAGCTAGAGGTGCCTCAGCTTTCACGCGTTATATTTGAATAAATCTTTGACAGTTTGCAAGTAAGTTTCTTGCTTTCAATTGTAAGACCTTTATAAAAGTGGTGGTTGGAAGTTCTATACTGTAGAAATTTTGAATGATTCGGTATCTACTTTTAAAACTTAAATACCTTTAATGGTACCTGCCTTCCCACATCGGCCGCCCACAGCAAAAGGCAATAGGAGCTGATACTTTGTGGGTTTAACACTTGTTTCCTCACCCTTGTTTTAATTTTCCATGATGGTCAACTTGTTTTGGATTTTGCTTGATATATGGAATATCCCCAAAGCCTTTTGGATGCTACAACCATAAGCTTTATCCGTTATGACTATATGTGACTAACCAGGAATGGAAATAAATGCATTAAATTATTATAAATTATATATTCTTTAAGAGCTCTGATCTAATCCGCCTGTCATCAATAATTGTAATTAATAGTCATTGAATTACACACATACACAATTTTAAATTGCACCAATATAAAGCCAAGCTCACATCTCTACCTGGTCGAGGGCTATACACAGTCTGACCACCTGGATAGTGGTTTGTTGACTGAGATTGGGAGGACGACCGTTGAGTTCCCTCTTCGCTGGACATGGTGTCCAAAGCAGGCGGACTTCCAAGTTCTTTTAGTTGGACGGTGTCTTGTAACACTTTTCCCGTGGGTCTCTGAGGCATGCCTATAAAACCAAAGTTTGCGCTGGCAAGACATATTACAGCTAACAATCACATCTGTTTACTGAAAATCAATTTCTTATGAAAAGTGATAATTTAAAAATAATAATCATAAAATAGTTTTATTTTGTTCGGATCATGTGACTAAGTTGTCTTAGAGATATTATGAAAAATATAAAAGAAGGAATATTTATGGTGATAATATATGAAACCCGCTACACAGAAAACCAGTGCAAAAAAAAGTGTAAAGAAGGTAGTATAACTTTTCTTAAACATGATTTCCATATTAATCAGGAAATTTCCATATTAAAAAATTGAACTTCCAGAAATATTCACATCCACCCCCACCCCAGATTTAAGAAATAATTAACCAACACACTCATAAATATACATAAAGGTCATTTCTTAAACAACCGCAATTCCACGGACTTTCAGACAAAAGATAAAGTTTTCTGACGTTTGCAATAATCAGATGATTATACGTGTATATTATATACACATTAAAGGAGCCACACGTGTCGTCATAGGGTATAGCTATACGAACAAAATCCGTTTGACCACCTATATTACAGAACTTAACAAAATCTCTGTTATCATTAACTAACGATGTAATATAACCTAAATGACATAAAACATTAGAATCAGGAAAAGGTTTTTTGAAAACGGAAAAAAGTAAAACGTGTCCCCAGAATCTACGAAAAACGTTTAGCAATCTATCAATTAATATATCAAAAAAATCAGAAAGTAATATATAATATTTTAATCGTAACGCTGACTTTGTTATCTTGAAGATTACCATAAATATATTACGTTAAACCTCACCAGCACAAATATAACTATTGCATTAGAATATTACATATGTTAACATAATTCCCATTATGTACACTAGGTAACACTAAAAACATATGAATATAGTTTGTTTTGAATTTCGCGCAAAGCTACTCGAGGGTCATCTGCGCTAGCCATCTCTGAGTTAGCGGTGTAAGACTGGAGGGAAGGCAGCTAGTCATCAACCACCCACCGCCAACTCTTGGGCTACTCTTTTACCAACGAATAGTGGGATTGATCGTCACAATGTAACGCCCCCACGGCTGAAAGGGCAAGCATATTTGGTGTGACGGAGATTCGACCCCACGACCTTCAGATTACGAGTCGATTACCTTAGCCACCTCGCCATGCTGGGCCGTATGAATATAACGAGCCTCTCAAATATTCGGTTTGGTTAGTTTTGAATTTCACGCAAAGCTGCACGAGGGCTAACTGTGCTAGCCGTCTCTAATTTTGCAGTGTAAGACTAGAGGAAAGTCAACTAGTCATAACCACTCACTGCCAACTCTTGGGCTACTCTTTTACCAACGAACAGTGAGATTGACCGTCACATTATAACGCCCCCACGGCTGAAAGGGCAAGCATGTTTGGTGTGACGGAGATTCGACCCCGCGACCTTCAGATTACAAGTCGAGTGCCTTATCCACCTGGCCATATATCCGGAAAACACCGAGATATAGGCTATTTTATAAATCATTTAAAACATGATTCTTATGATTAACTTTAAATGTTTCGTAACAGAATATGAACTTGTACTTCATAAACATCATGGTAACATTCTAGTAACAAAATACTAACTATTGTGGGATAACAATGCACTTCCACCATAATGATAAACTTCATTTTGTATTCCAGTTTTTCGATCACCATAATACAAAAAAAAAAATCTTATTTATTGAATAAATAGTTTTTATAAAACTTTCTGAACTCTTATCTAAGCATGACTGTTCAGCGACATTTTGCTAGAGTTATACCTAATATAACAAACAAAACTATTTATAGCAAGGGAAGGAAGACACACAGTAGCACTCTACCACCCACACTAAAGATTTATTGTTGCTCTCTGTAACGCATTCACAGCATAACACACAATCGCATAGATTCAAATTCGCCTCACCAGTACCGAAATCCAGATTTTCTTTCTTTATTAATCCACCTTCATAGAGGGTATATAAACAAAAATACACCAAGGAAAATTACTGTACTTATGTGGATAGTGAAGAAATATTAGTTAAGGGCAGTTACTTGAAATACATACATAGTATATAAACGCTGCACGCCAATATCTAGAATTCTGTATGTTAAACTCGCGCCCGAAGAAAATTGCCGCTACATTCAAGAAAAAACGTACGAATATGAAATATGTCAGAAGATATTTTATTTCACAACACAGGTTGTGTGAAGAAACGCATGGTTGACTAGAGCACACTAAATCACTACGATACAGCTAACTTTCAAACATTATCATATTTTTATCTTTAGCGTCTTATATTTAATTATTATTCAAAATTGTACTAGTACTGCGTTTGCAAAAATGCGTTTATTTTTTAGTATTCTTGTTAAAAATTAACATTCCAAATTAAGCTTTAATTGATTTTAAATTATAGGAAATGGATCTCAGTATTCCACTGTCCTTTATGTTACACTCAATGACCTGACATAAAAAAACATGATTTATGTACGCTTAACTTATTATACAAGATAAAAAATAAACAATTTGAATAGAATATATATCAAATACACCTGCGACAGAAACTAAGGTTCGAATGAAGTACCTCCAGTTCTATTCCGCGTGTTTTGTTCTCTGAAACATAAGACACAGCCGACGACAAGAACAACAAGGACGACGAAGCTCGACACAATTACTGGTATCAGGATCTCCAAGTCTGTAATCAAAGATGTTGACCTAGTGACTGTCGCTTCCTCGTGAATTATCACATCTACAAAATTCACAAGGAAAGTGTTATAGCGAAAACCCTACATTAAAAAAAAAAAAACTCAAAACAAAACTAACACACTTAGGCCGATAATTTTATAAAGTTGGTTTAGTTTGTATTAGAAGATCGATTGGAAAGTTATTTTCATTCCACTTTTTACATTATTTTAACCCTAGAATTATCGATGGGATATACTGGCTTTTTAAAAGCGTTTTCCTAAATAATATATGCACCAAATTACTTATTGATTCGTAACCTTGTTGGTCATAGTTTCTGACAAAATACGAGTCACAAGGAAATTTAAATAAAAATGCAATTAACATGTAATTTATCCCACTAATTACTGTTGCGGTCACCCATTTATTTCACATAGGAAATGCGTGATTTCAACCAACAAGTTTTATCACTTCCTTGCGGTGGGATTTATAACAACTAAAATACAAAACTACTCAATACGATTTAGTGCATGTATCGCACCGAAAGTAAGCTACAGAAAACAACTCGGTAATTTAAGATATGACGGAAGCTTACACACACTCTGCATGACATATTGTTGCAATTTCATTATGCATTATACAGTATTTATTAAATTTGTGTTAATTAGATAAACAAGTAGTGTTCATTTAAACAGAAACACCACGTGTTGTGTAGCAACTGAAAATCGTTTTCTTCAATTTCAGAACGTTAATGAAAAAAATATTACATTTCAAAATTTATTCATCAACCAATTTAAAAAATCGTAATGTCTTCTGTTTTAAATCATCAAACATAATTGTAAAGTTGCTCGTATTTCAACGTTGTACTGTTGAGTTCCTTATGAAGCCAACCACGCATTGGTTCTTTTAAAATAACTCATGGCAGAGCCAATAAGTTACTTTATAAAACCTTGCTTTATATAAATAATTTGGGTAAAGTCACATCCCTTGTTAAAATGTACAGTCTGTCTGAGGTGGAAAAATTCTCAGCCGAGGTATAAGTTTTACTACGATTCATTAAAGTCTCTTGTTTTTATATTTTTCATGTATTTATTAAGTTTACAGGCAGTAGAAGCACTTGATTGACATTTTTAAACTCTTCATTTCGAGGGTCACTACAATAAAAAGTTAGAAAAGCCTCATCAAATTGCTACAAAACCGAGAAGCATGTTTTAGCAATTTAACCCTTAATCTCTAGCTTTTATTAGTTTAATAAATACATGCTGTTGACGTCAGTATATTTATTATATTAGACAATTATTTTCTTAACTGATTTTGTTATGAATACAAATTTCATGCATTTCCATTTCGGTCTTCAAATTTTTGGGTAAAAATTATGCATTTTTATCCACTAGAGGTTAAGGCACTCGACTCGTACTCTAAGGGTCGCGGGTTCGAATCCCCGTCACACCAAACATTATCGCCCTTTGAGTTGTGGGGCCGTTATAATGTTACAGTCAATCCCACTATTCGTTGGTAAAAGAGTAGCTCAAGAATTGGCGGTAAGGGGTGATGACTAGCCGCCTTCCCTGTCGTCTTACACTGCTAAATTAGGGATGGCTAGCACAGACACCCCTCGTATAGCTCTCGTATAGAACTCGAGTAGCTTTGCGCGAAATTCAAATGAAACCAAACCAACTCAGATTAATTATACATTGTAGTGAAGGTCAACGTTTACCTCGTGTTAAATTGTGGGTTTTGAAGTCGTATATAGCCTCCGTTGCCCCTGCAGAGTTTCGTGCTATTACCAAAACTTTATACCACGTTGATGGAACTAGGCGAGAAATAGCAAAATTGGGTTTGTTCGCTGGAATTTTATCTGCTACTGTCCGCCACCTGTTGCGGAACTTTTCTCTAAGTCGGACGGTAAAGGATGAGATAGGACAACCGCCATCTTCCCATTTGGATAAGTGTAGAACAGCTTGCGTTTGTTGAATACTGACAAATTCTTCGTGAGTAGGAGATAATGGTGCTAAAGGGGGAAAAAGTCTGTTAGGGTAACGGCCCAAACAGAACCAAAGTTCTAGTGCTTAAAAAACACGAATCAGTTGTGTAGGAACTGATCCAAACTAACAAGTATATGACCTGACAGTGATTTTGAGACTGATTCATCACATAGCGTCAATTTTAATGTATACAAACTGTGCAGTATGTAGCGTTGATTTAAATAATATAATTATGCACGATATAACGTTACACTACTTTACGTAAACTAGTTTGGTTTAATAAACTATTCACATTATCAGATTAATGCAGGTTTAGTATGTTATTCAATAGGGTTAACGATTTCATAACACTAGGAATGAAAAACATTTCAGTGGCTTACACGAGCAACTGTTCTAGTTAGTGTCTGGAAATGTTAAGCTATTTTATGGTTAATATAACGATATCACTGATTTTATGCAGTAGTTAAAATTCAGAGAAAAGACATACTACAGGGAGTGCTGATATTAACATCGGAATGTCACTTCGTTTTGATTTAAATAATTAATGCTTAGTGATTGGATATTATACAATCCTCTATGACTAGAAAAAATTACAATCTTGTTTCAAGTGGTAACTCGTCGCTTCTATTCTGACCAATAAACATACCTGCTCCTTCTGTTCGGGCATGGACCACATTGCTCGGTTCACTTTTGCCGACGCTGTTGTGGGCGGTGAAAAAAAACTGATAATTGGAGCCACATTTCAGATTAGTTACCGTGTACTGCTTCTTGTTTGTTTTAATGGGAGTTTCCTCCCAAGGGTCTTCGTTTTTGCGAGAATGGAGAACGTAATCTGCATGGAAATAGTTTCGAACTCTTTAAGAGCAGCACTGTTTGATCTTCGTTTAATTTTGGATTTTCTTTTAGGCAAGTTGGTTAAGGTTATCATCGAGAATAAAGATAACCAAATTCGTGTGAAATATTATGATCGATCCAATTAAGTTTAAACTCTTAGCCAAGCAGATACTTTAATTTTCAATTACGCTGAACTTTATACAGATTTTTATGACTATTATACAGTTTTGTTTTGCTTTCCAAGACAGTATTCTAATTAGGATCAAAATATGAATATGTCAAGTCTTCACATTTACTGAAAATTAAACCTTTAATCAAGCAAACATCTTGAACACACGTCACACTCTTCGGTTAACCTCACACAAAAATGCATTTTATTTTATGATGAAAAGTTTCAGAGTCAAAACACATGCAACAAAAAAGGTATTTTGACTTGCCTGTTACAGCTTTGCCAAAAGTTACTTTTTGTGACCATCCGAGTGTAACAGAAGATACTGTAGAAGAGAAAACCTTCACATCCGGCGCGGTAGGTGGAACTATGGAGACAGATAAAATATTTTAAAATATAACAGAAGAAAAAAATGTATAAAAAGTATTAATTTATTTGCCATTTGAAATAAATAATATACGGCATAAAAGATTCTTTATTTCACACATTTAGCACAAAGGAAGACAAGAAGACTAGAAGTGATTAATAATTATTGGTAGGCCCGGCATGGCCAGATAGGTTAAAGTGCTCAACTCATAATCCGAGGGTCGCGGGTTCGAATCCCCGTCACACCAAACATTCTCGCCCTTTCAGCCGTGGGGGTGTTATAATGTGACGGTCAATCCCATTATTCATTGGTAAAAAAGTAGCCCAAGAGTTGGCGGTGGGTGGTGATAACTGGCTGCCTTCCCTCTAGTCTTACATTATTAAATTAGGAACGGCTAGCGCTAAATTAAAAACAAACCAAACTAATAATTATTTGAAAAAAAAGGTAATATTAAATGATAGACTGATGATACAAATCTCCCCTTACATAGTTCTTTATTGTGTCGATTTAATTTATTATGAAAGCGCGTGAACGGTGCGTATATCTGCGTTGAATAAATAAGTAGGCAAGTATAACTTAAAGCTGGAAAAATTAAGACACAAACACACATATATATTACAACTGGTTGAGAAAGGCGATATTACATACACACACACACACATATACATAAATGTATGGTAGCGTTAGCCAATGCATATATGTATATTTTATAACATTCAGTCACATGAAATGTTTGCATGTTAACGTTTAATCAATGAGCAAAATTACGTTGATTAAATGTTAACACGTAAAGTTTTTGCAACTCCGCAGCAAAAGTCAGCGTAATGTTGAATAATAAACTTTGGCACTCTCTCTAGGAAGACTGTTAGTCAACACCATTTATCGTCAAAACTTGTTTAACAAAATAGTATAATTTAACCGTAACTATCAGAGCGAAACAACGGTGCCAAAGTAAGGACCAATCACGTTCTTACGACAAGAAGTCATGTACCCCGAGCCTTCAGATTCACAGTGTGAGTCACAGAGCCGCGTTCGGCTCCTGCTAATAAAATGTCTTAACTCATTTCGACTGGTTATCTTAATGATTACAAAAATGAACGCTCTTACTCTAGACTCTGTCAATTCATTTCATCACCAGTTTTAAAATTTTTAAATACATGTCCTCCCCTTCCTTCCTGGTGTGGGTCATCGGTAAGTTTGACGACTTATAGGATTTGTATTCACGATTCATTTTGGCAGATATTCCATGGTGCAGCTTTGTGATGAATGGAAACAAACTTCCAGATCTTGTAAATATTCTCTGCATACTCTATGAATTGATAATCTCAAACAATCCGTTAAAATATAGTAACGAGTACTGATTCAATGGTAATAGATAAATTCCTTTACAAAAACATACTTCGTAAAGAAGATGCATTCTGATTCATTGTAATTGTTCAATTCTCTCATAAAAAAAAGTTGATATTTATTTTATTTGTTTAGTTTGATTACACATTTAAATATTTCTCTTTCCGTTATTAAACACCATATTTCGTTTCTTAAAACTTGACACTTTTTGTGGGGGAGGGGTATTTGTTTATATACTTTGTGGGGGAGGGGTATTTGTTTATATACTTTGTGGGGGAGGGGTATTTGTTTATATACATTTCCACTGCTGGACGTTCTACTAATTCACACAACACCGAGTTAAAAATTACTTACAGTTCATTCTTTTGTGTAAATCTAATACTCATTGAATCTACACTAACTTGACAACTGTAGCAGAAGAAAAGAGTTTATTTAGAAAGAACAGTTTGTTCAGAATTTTTCCTCTATCTACAAATTGGATCTCCGTCTCTTAGTCAAACTTTTTCTACGTCGGTATATTACTGTCCTTGTTTAAATGAAGTCTGCTCTCATATGAACACATTCCTGTCCTTGTTTAAGTGAGAATTGTTATACTACTCTCCGTGATTTCGTGAGGCTTGCTATATATCAGTATATTACCGTCTCTTGTTTTCCTAAGGCTTGCTTTAAATCAACATATGTATGTAAGGTGGTTTAATTCTAGTCTTACGATAGTTTGAATACTAGATGAATATGCAATAAAAAGAGCAGCTACAAACAACTTATAATTAAACTATCTGGTTTTATTATCATTGTCTTTAAAAGCAGGTTTTTGGACAGACCATGCGGTGTAAACCTCTAGTGTAAGTATAATATAAGAAAATTACATTCGTTATAGCATGGTACGTTGATAAGTCGTTATCCAAGAACCTTTACCCACTACTGTCACCTGTAACCAGAGTTTATGTGAAGCTTGGGCTTTCAAACAGACAATAATGGTTACTTAAGTCCACTTTATGTCAAACTGTTTGCTCCTAGAAAACCTTGTTCATTGTGTTCAGCCATTAAAACTATCTCTGGAAGCTGAATTGTACATTTATTCAACAAAATGGCCAAGACTCCCTTTTCTCTTCTTATTTAGAAGAACAGAAATTAAAGTGTGACCTTTCTTCAAATGGCTCACAAGGTGACGATACGTATTATAGATAAAATAGACCAAAGACAAAGTAACATGTTTCCTCTTTACTCGAAGGTCAGTCGATCAATAAATGAAATTTTTTTTTTCCTCTTTTCATTACAAGTTACATTTAACACGCCCTTTCTTCACCAATTATCAGATAAATTTACATAGAACAATTCCTCCACAGATTCGTCACGTGTCACTGGTGATCACAAATTATAGTTACGATACCTTCTTTTGCAGTGGTAAAATCATTGAAGAATCAAGATCTATTATACGGTACCACTGTTTACGATATTAAGGTGGAGATAAACTTAAAGACTGAAACTATTATTAAACAAAGAATTGCTTGGATGCGCCCATTATGTAGTTTATCGTTGAGAACACTAACAAAAAGTGATGCCAAACACAAATTAAGCAAAATTTAGCGAACGAGTGAGAATTTATTAAGATTAATACGGAAAGTTTTTGAAATAATCAAAACTGTAAGAAATACATCAATAACCGAGGTTTAATTTTGAAACTGTATTTCGTATTTGCATTTAAACAGAAACATTTGTGTTCTTAAAAAAAAATGAAATTTCCCCTGATAATTAAGATTACAGATTTAAAATATAAACATATTTCTTAACAAACGTTACCTCTTGAATGAAACCAGGGTATTGGAAATTAAACATATAATTCTTAGAAATTTCATCTCTTCATGAAAAGTATGTTATTTCAAATGGAACATCCAATTATTAAAAAACAGAAACCCAACCCGTAGGTGAAAGTATGAAATTTTAAAGAACAAATACATATTTACTAATAAACGTTGCCCTTTTCTTATTCCGTCACCCCATCCGTGAGTGAAACCAGAGCACTGAAACTCCTAAAACGTTTAAAATAAGTTTCTGAACTCAAGGCAAGCCTTTGAAGTCCAGTTACATCTCTGACATGCCTCCTAGATAACGTACCTTCCAAGTCTTGAAGTTTCAAACACAACTGAAAGAAGTATCTAAAATACGTCGGCCCGGCATGGCCAAGCGTGTTAAGGCATGCGACTCGTAATCTGAGGGTCGCGGGTTCGCATCCCCATTGCGCCAAACATGCTCGCCCTTTCAGCCGTGAGGGCGTTATATAGTTACGGTCAATCCCACTATTCGTTGGTAAAAGAGTAGCCCAAGAGTCGGCGGTGGATGGTGATGACTAGCTTTGTGCGAAATTCAAAAACAAACAAACAAATCTCAAATACATCTCCAGGCACTCCCTTTGCTTTAAAGAGATCTCTAAAAACATTTAAAGTGCTTGTTGTCTGTACAGACATAAAAGTTCATCATGAGAAGCATCTAATGTACATATCCAGTCACACCTAAATCAGTTTCATTTATAGTAGTTCTCCAAACACATCTTAAGTAAATCTTCAAACGCTGTGCTTAAGGGAAATCTCTAAGCTACCCGAGGCATGTATACCGATAGGTTGTAATCTCTAGACACTTTAAAGCTAGGTCTGTTAAACACCTCTAAAGAAGGATCCAAGATATTGCACTTAACACTTCTACGAAAAGTGGGGCCTAATAGGCCCCAGAGCAACTTGAAAGGTTATTAATATTAGGCTAATAATTTTGTATTTAAATGAAATTGCCATTTCATTTAATGAAATGAAATCAAAGCTGTGAAAATTTCATTTAAATACAAATTTATTAGCCTAATATTAATAACCTTCCAAGTTGCTCTGGGGCCTATTAGGCCCCACTTTTCGTAGGAGTATTAAAACAGATGTTTATACACAGTGGCTACAGGAGAGATTCAGAAAAAGAGATTACGAAATGTGCCCAAAGCAGATGTTTTAATGCACCTAAAGCAGGTAACTAAAACAGTTCTCCGGCCATCATGGCAACAG
Source organism: Tachypleus tridentatus (assembly GCF_004210375.1). Lineage (NCBI taxonomy): Eukaryota > Metazoa > Arthropoda > Merostomata > Xiphosura > Limulidae > Tachypleus > Tachypleus tridentatus. The sequence continues at coordinate 70,723,362 of NC_134834.1, read as the reverse complement.
CTTCAGACGTGTTATTAGAGCTCCAAATACTAGTGCCAGAAGCTGTGCCTAGAGTAGAAACCCAGATGGCATGCCAGAGTACAACTCCACATACAGTATCTAGAAGGTATCGTGGAAAGAACTTCAAACATCGTAGCAAAGTAGATTACCAAGTGCGCTTGAAATAAATCTCCAGACATATTAACAGATGTTTTGACACACTACATGTCTGATGTTTAAACACCACGACTGGAACAGACAAGCAGCTTTCTAGATACCGTGCCCAGACCAGATTTCCAGAAATTATCTCTGAAGAAACGTTTGAATACATCAAAGACATATCTTTAGATAAAAACAAAATATGCCTCTAGAGACATGTGAATTAGATAACCAATTGTACATCTTTAGTGATGTGAAATAAGTGTCTGAAACAAAAAGTACAAAAAAGAAATAAATACAAGTTGTCAAACTTCAACAAAAACACAGCTTTGTCGTCTCACTAGCAGGAAATTTAGGAAACTGACCTGACAAAATTTGTTAGCAACTTACCATCTTCTAGAGTTTTGACCTCAACTTCATCCGAACGAGGTCCGACACCCTCTGTGTTGAACGCCTGAACAGATACAAGATACACAGTCGACCTCTTGAGGTTGGTGAGATGAGTTTCCTCTTCCGTATTTAGGTAGGTGATGTCAATTTTCTTGTATTGATACAAGTTGTCAGCTCCTATTGATCGGTAACCCACGTAATAACCTCGAATCTTCCCGTTCCAATCCTTTTGTTCTGGTGGCTGAATAAAAACAACAACATGATGAAAGCAATGTTTGTGTGATTTATTGGATGATGTATATCTATTTCAGGCATGATTCAACAACATGACCATTACTTAGGAGAAATACGTTCTTTTAGCACGAAAACAATACTTTCAACGACAGTTATTGATTTTAACAAGCACTTGGTTTTAAGAGTCGGATATACATTAAACAGAACCAAGTAGAAATCACTTGAACTTTTCGGTCGTTTCGTCTATATATATCCCATCAATTTAAACAGGTGTATTCTTGAATGTAAGCTTTTTTTTAGATATTTATATTTTAAAGGCCTAAGATATCTTCTATATTATCATGAAGCTTACCTTCCACGACACCTTGACAGAGTTTGGACCTGTTGCTACACCTTTTACGGCCTCTGGTGGTCCACTTGGTGCTAGATAAAATAATTTACTTTTTAGATAATATTCAATTGAGTGAGAAGTTGAGTGGCTATCTTAAAACCAACCATAAAATCAAACTTAGCACGTTTCGAGCTGTAACAAAAAATGAAATTATTAAAAAAGGGTTAAACACACACACACAAAAAACTTTTAAATGCAAACGCTTTCACATACACCTTCGCCATTATATCTTATTTACAAATAAGTGGCAAGTCGAGAATAAACTTTTTTACTTATAATGAAAAAAAATATATCAAGCATATCGACAAAAGATAGATTATTTTTCTAATTCATCTGAAACAAACACCAAACGTACTATCGACAAACGAAACATGTAGAATCGCCATCCGAAAACATACTAAACACATTATACATGAATTATTGTTTCTTTCTTATTAAGCATAGAGCGACACATCTTGCTATTTGTGTTCTTCCTGTCGAGAGTATTTAAACCCGAATTTTTACGTTTCTGGCTATGAAACTTGCCGCTGTATCACTAGTGCGCTTCACGTTATTCTTGATGAATCACTCAGTACGAATATCACACGTCATCAATGAGCGATACGTCAACCTTAAGAATAAATCAGAACAAATATCAGATGTATTACCGACAAACAGTTCGTTTTATTTGAGAATCAGTCAGAATGAATATCAGATATATTATAAACAAATGACATTTTTGAGAATCAACAAGAATGAATATTGAAGTATTGTCGACAAGCAAAATTGTATACACCATAATTGCCCAAAATTAATATCAAAGGTGTTTTCGAAAGTATAGATAAAGGATACATTGTCTTTACGTATCACCGAAAACGAATATCAAACGTATCATTGACAGACGAAACGTCATCTTTGAGAATCAGTAACAATAAATATCATACATACTATAGACAAATTAAAGTCCGCTTTTGAAAATAAACAAGTGTTTCGATCCTTTGATACCAATGACAACCGCAAATCGTTTTGGATAACTCTTCACAATCTTTACACAGTACGCTAGAGATAATTTTTACCACTCGTGCTTACTTCAGTTCATGTAAGTTAGGATGTATTCGATTCATAACAATTTAAATCTCTCTACAGATTTTCGAGTGGATTTAGGTCTGTATTTTGACTTAGCCAGTCAATGACTGTAATTTAGTTTCTTTGAAACATTTTCTTGAGTCTCCCTTTGGTCTGTGTTTGGGATCATTATCCTGTTGAAATGTAAATCTTCGACAGAGTTTTAGTTTTTTCATCTAACTTCTCCAGGTTTACTTCCACATGATCTCTTGAATGTGTATAAATTCTCCAGTGCCAGCTGCAGAAAAACGCCCCTACAGTATTATGAACCCACCACCATGCTGGACAGTTTCGACTGTATTTGCCGCGCCTTGAGCAATGTTGGATTTCCACCATGCATATTGTTTGTCATTTAACCCAAAAAAGTCCTATTTTGATCTTTTCTGATCTAGAGCTTTCTTCCTTATTGTTGTAGGATTATTGAAATGTTTACAGACACAGTCCGTTTGCAATATAAGATGCAGCTTCATTAGTAGTGGTTTCTTTATTGTCATCCATCTAAGCCTCTTTGATGTGAAGTACGCGACATTGTCAAGGTGTGAACAGTAACTCCATTTGCTGGTATTAAAGCCTGCATCTTCCTCAGTGTCACTGTTGTCTTGACATTCGCTTCTCTGATGATCTTTCTGCTTGTTTGAGCTCGGACGTTTTAAGGGACACCTAATCTTGACAAGGTTGAGGTTATGTGACACACTAATTTTTCATAACGTATTTTACAGTACTTAATGGCAAATTGAAAACCCCTGAAAGAGATTTATAGCCTTCTCAAGAATTATGTTTCTGAACAATCTTAGGTTTGTAGAGAGTTCTTTTTTCATTATTCTTAATACGTAACAGTAAATCAAACTTTAACTTTCAAAATACTCTGTTAAAACAACACTGATAGCTCTATATAACCTAACCTATTTTTTGCACATGACTCTATGATATACTTTAGTACATGATATAGCTGTGCAGAGCCACTTGCATTTACTTTATCAGAATACTGATGCAAAATTTAATCAACGATGGTATAAGGTGAGGAGGTAAAGCCTTTTGGAACATGTGTTTAAGGTTTTCTGTGTTATATCACTAAAGTAGGTAACAATATACCTTTCATTATTTGTAATCTTTAAAAATTGTTCTGAGATTAATATGATAAATATTCTGAGATTAGTACAATAAATATTTTTGGATATTTGAGACATCTTTCACAATAAAATACCTAAAAGTTATTGCCACCACATGGTGGGTGGGTGGATGTGCGTGAAGATTTTTGCAAGACACAATATATTGTTTTCACCATATGTTTTAAATACACACCTGTAAGGGTTAAAATAATCCGTTACAACTTTAAATTGCATCGTTAGTATAATGTTAAATAACATAACTGTGTAGTGTCTACAATCAAGTAAAAATGGATTCACCTAAATATTTCATAAAAATCAGCCTTGGAAACAACGTTAGGATCACAACAAAAATTTCTCATTTTTAAGGATTAGCCACCAAAGTGTTCTTGAAAAAATACATGATTGAAACTAAAGGATTTTATTCTAATGAAAGTTTCATATCACCTTATGAGAGTGTATCATCAAAGTTACCTTCTTCCGATGTTGTGAACTCCACAAAGTTGCTGAAATTGCTCCATCCGAATCCGTTTTGAGCTCTAATACTTGCTCTGAAGAGGGTAGCAGGTCGTAGTTTACTAATAATAGTTGTTGTTATGGATCCGTCTACCGAAACGTTTGAGCTTTCTTCTCCTAATACAAGAACATGTCAAACTAATAACTAAGAAAAACTCAAATGAAAAAGACATAAAATATCTTTTTTCAGTATTCCACTAATCTTAATTTTTCGTTTAATGCTAGCTGTAACAGAATATTAAGTTCAAAGCTCGGGAAGTTACAAAGTTACTTGCTATTTTGCCCCCACTGGTACAGCGGTATGTCTCCGGATTTACAACGCTGAAATCAGCGGTTCGATTCCCCTCGGTGGGCTGAGTAGATAGCCCGATGTGGCTTTGCTATAAGAAAAACACACACGCACATACTTGCTATTTTATTTATTGTAGAGAAGTTTTGACACGCATTCAGTTTTTCGTTTGTGCACGTGACAATAAAAAGCTGAAATACAGTTTGTTTTTTGAATTCCGTGCAAAGCTACTCAAGGGTTATCTGCGCTAGCCGTCCCTAATTTAGCAGTGTAAGTAAAGGGAAGGCAGCTAGTCATCACCACCCACCGCCAACTCCTGGGCTACTCTTTTATCAACGAATAGTGGGATTGAGCGTCACATTATAACGTCCCCACGGCTGAAAGGGCGAACATGTTTGGTGCAACCGGAATTCGAACCCGCGACCCTCAGATTACGAATCGAACACCTTGACCCACCTGGCCATGCCAGGACCTGAAATACAAACTACAGCAGATGGATGTTTTAATTATTTAGATTATATAAAAGTGTACACTGGAATAACAAAATTAGCATAAGTAACTATTTTATAAAGTAATTTATGAAAACTAACTTCGTTAAAACTTACCGTCATCAATTTTGTAGTATGTGATTAGATACCGTATAATGGCACTGTTCCCACTGAACGGTTCAGTCCACGTCAAAGAGGAAGTTCTTGCGGAAATGTTGGTCACGGTGAAATTGAGTGGAGGACCCGGGGCCTCTAGGAAAATACTATATTGACTGTCATTCTAGGAATGTATTGTTAACTGCTTTTTTCTCTAGTAATTTTTGATCTAGATTAATTTTATCCTTCTTAATAGAAATATACGCAATGACGATACGACGAGTAGAATTTCAAAATTATTAAAATAAAGTTTCTAGTCAATCGACTCAATGAACAGAGCGTGATCACAAATAAAAACAAAGGCACCACATTACTACTAGCTTTACCTTTTAAAGAATGAACAGTTCTTTTCTAGAAAACTACTGAAGCAGAAATTAATAAAAAAACAGGATGAGCATATTTCGTTGTTCGGTATTTGGTGCCTTCTGTAAATTAGGATTCGTGAATTGGTTAGATTTTGCTATTAATACATTTATTGGAAAAAGGCACTAAAACGCAGTAATACAGAATTTGTAAATATTAAAATATAATAAGAGTAACAACAAAGCTCGAAGGTGCTTCGGAAACTAGTACTTTAAAAAAGGTTTAGTATTAACAAACAAGTTAAAATTAAGCCGTTAGCTCTATAGTAATTTGAATTTGGATGATTGTATGGGAACAGCAATTCAGCTCTGTGTTTGTCTGTCACAGCATTTACTGTTCAAAATATTCGGCATTTATTAACAGAAGAATATTTAAGAGTTTACTGGCTAACAAAATGTTTTGGAAGCATAGTCAACAGAAATTCTGATGATCTGAAGAACTTAGTTACACACTTTCACTAAAAACCTTGAAAGTTTTCCCTTATACTAGGCCTACCTTGAATCAGTAGTTGCAACCTCGTTTCATCTTTTCCGTAGTCATTAGTAGCAGTGCACACATAAACCCCCGAATCTTCCCGAACTGCATGTTTAATTATAAGCATCGACTCATGTGATGAACTCTGGCTTTCTAATGTTTTTAACCTTCAGCAAAGATACGATATTTGAACAAGATGACTCTCCGTATGCAGAATAAAGGCAAATTACCATGATTATTCTTTAAAATGTACACTTAATATTATCTAAAAATCAATAATTTTAAAGCAACAGTTTTGGTCTACCAGATACAATACTTTTGCAAATGTTGATTGGCCTTAACGAATCTTCTATTATGTATATCATTACTAGCGTATAACTTGTCAAAGAGTGACGAGTAAGAACTACCACCCACAAAAGTAACCATACCTGACGTCATACCTAACCCAAATAAATGTTGCGAAATCACGCTTAAACAACACACCCTAGAAAAGTGCATCTGAGACAGTCAAACGTCGGCAAATTCCTTTATAAGCCAACGAAAATTAAACAAATTCATTGTATGAATTCGTAGTGTATTCATAGTATAATTATTGGTAAAAAGTCAGATTAACAACTTCTAATACGTAAAAAAACCAGTGTGTTTTATAACAGTATCCTCCAACGATGGTTTTAATGTTCTGTTACTTACACACACAACAAAAGCATAACCTAATATTGTTGATTCTTTATGCACAGAAAGTATAAAATGAAATGTATAGACAAAAACTGGAAAATAATTGTTGATTTTTTTAATTTAGAGTATCGGTTGATTAATAAGGTTTGTTTCGTATGTAAAACGTTTGTGATATAAAAGAAATATATCTTATTTCAAAAACGAATTAAACTTAAAACTGAATCGATGTTTTTAATTTCATTATAAAATTTAAGCCCTTGGCTCTAGGCCAGGTGACCTCACATTACGTCTTTGCTTCAGGCTTATTATACTCAATACACTTATAAGGTTTCACAGCCCCTTGCATCTCCATCACTAAAATCATAATGGGCAGACTATAATAGAACTATTCTATCTAAATAAATGCAGTTTGGCTTTTAATTTTATGACTCTTTCTATATAAAAAAAAATCATTGCTATTTCGACTGTTTGTTGTAGCACTTAAAAGAGTTTTAGTGAAGGTTTCAGCGGTTGATCTTTTACTAAGCTTACAGTTCAATAATGAACAAATTGTTGGGATAGTGAGGTATTGTACAACTAGTTAGGTATGATCCACGGAAAAATATTTTATTAAGCAATGTTTTATTAAAATAATTGCAGTTAGGTTATTAGTAGAAGTATTTGAAACAAAATGACCATAGTTCCCGTAATACACTTGTTTAAATAGTAAAACAGTTTAAATAGGAAAACACCATATAAAAGCAAGGGACATTTTATTCGAAGATGACTCGGGTTTTCCCGAATAAGAACAGTAAGCATTTGAGTTATGAATCAGCTCTTCTCTTTAACACGTTGGCTCCCATACGACCCACTGGTAAATTGTGTTCTATTTTCTATTTAAAGGGCCACTTATTGGCTGGGACACAATGGCTACACATACACTCTTCATAAAAAAAGTTAATTGTAAAATAACTAATGGAACCCTGGAAAGTATCGACAAAATAGGCTTGGAAGTTACGCGCTAATAAAAAAATCAAATGCCACCCTATTCCGTAAGGAACATAGGGCCGCATACGCTGTGGTTTCATGAACAGGCTGGTTTTTAAGTGAGTAGGTTGTTAGCCTACAGCACAACCCCAACTTGGAGGACAAATTTTCAGCCCACCGAGGGGAATTGAACCCCTGATTTTAGGGTTGTAAATCCCGAGACATACCGCTGCACTAGCGGGGGGACCGCGTTAATGCACTTGGAAATTCATAATAAATTTACAAATGGAGCCATAAACTTTGAATAAAGATATTTGTTATTGCTTTGTTGTAAAGCATAAATTATTCAATGGCTATCTGTGCTCCGCTAACAGCGGGTATCGAAACCTGATTTTAGCGTTATAAGCCTGGATATTTACCGCTAAATCATTAAGTGGTTGTAAACAATACTCCAAAAACATTGTATACGCCAGAGAGGAATCCTAATTTTAAGCTTTATATTCCCATGCGATTTAGTCATGTAATACCCTCAAAAAAAATGCTTTTAATACGGTGCTCAGTTTATCCCATCATATATTTAACTTTACATCTTTAAGTGAGATTTCAATTTTGCTATCATTCCTAAAAAAATACTTACTTTAGATTCTAAAGATTACCTAAAATACTTTCGCCAAATGCTCAGTGTAACAAATATTAGTAGTGAGCATAATGTTTGTTTGTTTGTTTTAGCGCAAAACTACATAATAGACTATATGCACTCTTTCCAATTGGGGAAATCGAACCAGTCATTTTGGTGCTGCAAGTCCCTAAATTTACTGCTCACCCACATGAAATGCAAGCAGTGATTCCAAAGGCATCTAAATTACGCCTTTCTTACTACATGTACTGACACAGTTGGTGTTTTTCATTCCAATGAATATGTAACTTACTCCCATGAAAATCCTAAAAAAAATTAATCTTGCTTGTTTATTTATCAAATGCTCAAAGCGAAGTTTCAGATACTCAAAAATATAAAACTTAAATCAATTAAATTAGATGTCATAAAAATCGATATGTAAGTCCTTGGAAATTTAAAGCAAAATTTAAATATTTTTTTATATTTTCTACATAACTATAGTTGCTTGTTATGATTCGATCTGATTAAAGCATAAAACAATTGTCTGAGTTATTAAATAACTAACCACTTCAAACTTTTATGTATAATCCTACCCAAAGCACAGAAAATTCCCCAAATAACTGCTGTTAGAACAAATAAAAAAAGAACATCTTGTACAAGGTGCACCTATTTCAAATCTTGGAATTCTCATATACCCGCGTTACGTTTTATGGTATTCTCAAAATCCATAAAACGCATTGTCTTATATTACCTGTGATATCCAGTTTTGATGTCTTCACTTTCAATTTAAGCAAGTTGCTTGCTCGGTTAAAGCCAACATGTGATTTAAATACCTAGTTATTTCAAAAGTTAGTTTGCTTTATGTAAAGATTTTAATAATTGCCACGATGTTGCTCCCCGCTAGTGCAGTCTATGGATTTGCAACGCTAAAAGCAGGGGTGCGATTCCCTTCGGTGGTCTCAACAGTTAGCCTGATGTGGCTTTGCTGTTAGAAAGCACACAAACGCCACGATGTTAGCAACTAACACTACCTGTTTGTATGAAGTTAAGCACAAAGCTGTAAAACACTAAATGTGGGAAAGTACTTTCTTGAGCTGTCAAAAATCGGATTAATATTTTGATTAATTTGTTATAATCGTTTCACTTAATATCAATTTAATTTTAGAACGTAATGAATAACTTATGTTATTTTGGTTATATTATATAATTTTTCTTAAACTGTTATTACTAGGTTAGGCTTAGCGATTATTACTGTCACTAACATAAGTAAAATCATATAGCTTCATCATTATTTTTGAGTATAATATCGTAGAGTGAGTAACACTAGCATTCGTTAAACCCAAATTCTCTATATAAAATACATTATCTCCTCTTCAATACATTAGACATAAAAAAAAAAAAAAACTGACCGAAATTCTTTTGTAGCTGTGTACAACTTATAAGCTCTCAAAATATCACGTATTGTAATTTTCACAAAATGATCAAGTAGGCTTTAAATTTAAACTAAGGCTTGGCATATTATACTTCTAGAATCAACAATGAATGAGGAAAGATAGTGAATCATAGTATCTAGTTAATTGCGACTGTTGTGAATTACGCATATTCTGAAAATAAATAGAAAAAGGGGAGGAAGAAGGAGGGAAAGAAAGAGAAAAGGAAAACAAGAATTAAACCTCTTACAATGGTTTACTACATTCTGCGAATGAAAGTTTTAGCTCTGTTAAAAAGTACTAATTTATCACATTATGATATATATAAAGATATTTGTTTATATAATTTCCAAAATAAATATAAACAGAGATCACTGCTGAAAAGAAAAGGAAAAAAAAGATGTGGAAAGCAAATACTTAGAAATTCATATACTTCGTTTAAGTAGATTGTAGATTTACCATTAGGTACGTTTAACAAAAGATGTGAATTAATTTCAAGTATAGTGTTACTACTTGTTCAGTCATAGTCATAAGCATCATGTTACTGTGTGTTATTTATAGATCTAATATTTCATTTTAATTACAATTATAGTTCGTGGGAATTGAATTGAAAGTAATGTAACAAATACAACTTGATACGTTATAGATCTAATACTAGATTGAGTATGAGTTTAGTTTTAATATATATACAAGCGATCATATCTGATACAGGGACTAGCTTACTGGTGAGATCAGTCCCAGTGTTAAACCACAGCTGGTGTGCAACAAGGAGGATGGCATATGGGATTGTCATAATATGAAAGACTGTTTAATATAGATATTACCAATTAATTTATTGTGTAAGTGAATATTTTATTATTATTTAGTTTTGATCATAAGAGAGTAAGAAACAATTATTTCAAAGTAAATTTTATAATAGGTTTATTAGGAAAGTTGGTAAGAGTCGAACTTTATGTTTGTAACTCATTGATGTCGAGATCACAGAAAGTCGCGTAAAAGTTATTAATACCTAGAATAAGGCGAGCAAACGATTAAGTAATAAACCGAATAAAATAAATTGTAAATCAATTGAATAGGCCTAAGTGGACTTTTGATAAAATTAAGAGAACTATACAGTGTTTATGATAACGCGCATGATCATCTCTAACGTAAAAAATAGTTATGCATACATTTAACTAGCTTCAAATATAAATATTATTTTAAAAACAAGTGATTGTTTATTTTTTTCGAATTTACCACCTACACTACACAAAAACCTATTGTACAAGAATCTTAAGCTCAGCAATAAAACACATTATATGTTTATAGTATTAAGAAATAAGTAAAAGCCTTTAATTGACATTTGGCAAACAAAACTTAAGATCTAAAAATTGCCGAGCCGCATTCAGGAATATACAGTGGTAAATGGCGATAGAAGAAAACGTAACCGACAGCGGAAACAAGTCGACCTATATGCGTACATCTTTAGTAGTAACGTAAATACCGTAAAGATTACAATTATTCTGTATAACCATGCCAACATATTTCGATAAATGGATATAAATAAGATCTCATTATAAGTTAAAAGACAATGGACTACGAAAATTTGTTAAACAACAACAAAATCTAGAGAGAGAAAAGCGTAGACAGAAATGAGAAAATGAAAAGGAGAGAGAAGAATATGAAAGGAAATACTACACAAAGCTAGTACAAAGCTACTCGAGGGCTATCTGTGCTAGCCGTCCCTAATTTAGCAGTGTAAGACTAGATGGAAGGCAGCTAGTCATCACCACCCACCGCCAACTCTTGGGCTACTTTTTTACCAACGAAAAGTGGGATTGACCGTCACATTATAACGCCCCCACGGCTGGGAGGGCGAGCATATTTTGGCGCGACTCGGGCGCGAACCCGCGACCCTCAGATTACGAACTGCACGCCTTAACGCACTAGGTCATGCCAGGCCCAAAAGGAAATACTAAAAAAAAGAATGAGAGGACAAAGAGAGAAATAAGCAAACGACAGAAAAAGACTAGAAATAGGAAGAATAATAACACAAACTAAAATGGTAAAACTCATTTGGCTGGTGGAAGAAGGACTCAAGAATAACAAAGGAATCAGAGCCAGCTGATCCAAGCCCCCAAAATTTAATGAACATAAAGATGGGATGGATGCTAAACTTGGAGACATGACGTCGGAAGATGCCATGGATTATGACGAATTAAAGTAGTTTTACTGAAATAGTATGAGCTCACTGAAGAAAGTTTTTGGAGAAGTTTAACAGAGTCAAACCCAATACTGGAGAAACTGTTTTTCAGTTTGTGGTGGCATATTTGTGGTGATATTTCACCAGATGGACTAACAAGACCTGTACGAAAATAATTTTGAGAGACTATCAGACTTATTAGTGTGAGAACTGTTCGTGATCATGTTTCAACCAACATGTCACTGTTCTTAAAGGAGAGAGCACTAAAAGACGTAGAGAAGATGATCAAGCTAACAGGGAAGCTTATGGAAGTCCGAAGAGGTAACGTAACTAACATGTTCAAGAATATCCAATTCGAATTCAGTGAAAGCTGACCAGTAGCAAGAGTCATTCAGAGGTGACAAGAGGTAAATATTTAGAAGGAAGAAGAGATTATATGTTTGTTATAAAATGGGATATATTATAAAAGAGTGTGAATCCATTACCAGTAAAAACAACACCAGAAACCTCAACATAAAGCAGCTGAAGCTATTTAGTTACTTATAAAAATAGTGCTGGTAAGAAACAAGAAAACGTGACTGGGCCTAAAGATGCTGCTACTAGGAGAAAAAGAATAAAGATTACTCGTCAGATTCGATACAAGAAAGTATGATTGACCAGTGCACGAATATAGTCGGCTCAAGTTAGCAAATGGATTAAAATGGAGTATGTGACAATTATAGAGGTGTTAAAACATCGTAATATGTGAAGGTTATGTTGGGGACAAGAAAGTGGAGGCTCATCGAAATACTGAGTGCAGTTGCACAGCTTGGAAAACACGTCTAGCATCCAATGCTCAAACAAGAAGTAAGATATGCTTGAGTGTGCTAATTGATGGGATAGTGAGAAAGTTTTCCTAGCAAAAATAAATGTGGATACTCATATTACGTAGGAGATCTTGAAGCCATATGTATCAAGCAACCAATACACTACTTGGTGATAGGAACATACAAGGTTGTAGAAATCTGACAGAAAGAAGATTGATGAAATATTTACTATAACCACAATATCTCAAGAAAAGAAGAGCAAACAAGACATAAGCTCCTGTAAGTGTAAAAAGGCGACAACCCGAATGTAGGTTTGCAGAAAGTGAAGGAAGCGCGGAAGAAATACCCTTCACTGTAGAAACTTTGAAATACTACCTGAGAGAAAGTCGAGCACATGAAAAAGGCGAAAGATAATTATAGAATAGTGGGAGTACTATACTCACTTTATCAAGGTAACTTACTTGGTAAGTTAAACAAATCATAATACCAACAGAATACTGGTCTCAAGTGATGAAGTCGACTCATAAATCAATGGAATAATTAATAACATATAAGAACAAATAAAATGACAGACAAAATGACCAGTAACTTCCATTGGCCAAGAGTAATTGGAGGTGTAAGTGGATTATGCAGGTCATGTGGCATCTGCCAAAGAACAATACATGGAAGAAAGGTAGCCAAAGCGCCATTAGGGGATATGTTTCTCATAGAAGAGCTCTGAACTTGATCAGACCACTAATACCTCTACCTGACGAAAGCAATCAGTATGTACTGACAGTAGTTGACTATGTGACACACTATCCAAAAACAATAGCACTGGTGAAGATAGACGTTGAGAATATCAGAAGTTCTCCTGGAGATATTTTGCAGAGTAGGTTTTTTGAGAGGAATTCTGAGTGACAGAGGAACCCAGTTTACTTGAAAAGTGAGGCAAGAAGTGTGTAGACTCATCATTACTTGGTATCTCTTTACCATTCCATACAACCCTAAATGTATTGGACTTTGTGAGAGGGTCAATGCAGTTTTGAAGAACGTATTAAAAAGATGTGTCAAGAGAAACAACATGATTGGGAAAGGTGTTTGCAGCCACATTCTTTGCTTATCGAGAAGTCCCATAAGCAAGTACAGGATTTTCACCCTTCATGTTACTGTATGGAAGAACAGTGGAAGGTCTGATGCAAATAAAACGGTTATGGACGGGAAAAGAAGAGTCAGACATAGAAACACACACCAGTATGTGTAGATCTCAGAAACCAACTGGAAAAGACCTGTCAAGTTGCTCGAAAGAGCTTATATACAGCTCCAGGCAGTCAGAAGGTCTCATCTGACTAAAAACAGCAAGGATCGACGTTTCGAGGTCAAGCAGAAAGTCGTAGTTTTCAGTGAATAATTGACTGGCAATAAGGAAAGGAATAAGCGTACAACACAAAGTTGAGACCACGTCCAGGAAGCCAGTCAAAGAGAAGCCCTGTCAGATGCATTTCACAATGAGAGATCTGACAAAACATGAAGTTCAGGCAAGGTTGGAAGATGGTATCATTGAGTCTACAAATTCAGCATACTGTTCAATTGCATTCGTGAAGAAGGGGGATGGATCAAATTGTTTATGCTAAATCTTGTGACGAAGGTTTAGTCTGAACTGATGGGCAATCTGAAGGTCATCAGGACAAAATTAGATGGAGCCAGGTTTCTTTCAAAGATCAAAATAAGTAAAGGCTATTGCCAAATCTCGATGGAGTCGTGATCTAAAGAGAAGACAGTATTTGTGACACCAGGTGGATGTTACTAATTTAAGCAGGTGCCATTAAAATTAATTACCTCAGCAGCAATATTCAACTGCACAATGAGGAGCATACTGTGCAACCTCACCAACATTGAGCAGTACATGAATGACATTCTAACGTACACTGAAAGATGGGAAGACCACCTGAAGTGTCTTAGAGAGCTGTTCTGGCGAGAGGGCCGCATGCTTCATCATCAGGCCATCCAAGTGCTACATTGGATATTCTGTGCTTTAACTTATTGAACATAAAGTGGGGTACCAACAAATAGCCATTGAAAAGGAAAAGATGGTTCACATATAAGATACACCAGTTTTGACGACCAAGAAGCAAGTCTGATATTTCCTGGGGTTAACAGGATATTACAAGAAATTCACCTTAAATTATGCTGAAATTACTGCATCATTGGCTAACCTGACCAAGAAAGGATTGCCCAAAAAGATGAAGTGGGAACAACCACACAAGGTGGCATTCCAGAAATTTAAAAACATGCTGGGAATCTCGTCAGTTCTTAGAATGTTAAACTTCAACAAACCATTCTTTGTCAAGTGTGATGCTTCAGATATTGGCAGTACTTTTACAATAACATGAAAGCGGAATGTTTCTGTTAACGTATGCAAGTATAAAGCTGTTAGATAGTGAGAAAAACTATCCTATGATTGAACGAGAGTGTCTGATTATCACATTTACCGTATAGAAGTTCCAGAACTATCCAACCAGAAAGAAGTTCATTACGTTCAGAGGTGCAAGATCGACATTGCGGGTATCATGAAGTGAACGTTCTACCTTCAGAACTACAAGTTGTGCATTAAAACTATCGAAGGAAATGCAAATGTTTGAGCAGACTTTGTGTATGAACTAAGAACAGAATATGTCACCCCCAGTGGCAAAGCGGTATATCTGTGGACTTGTACTGCTAGAAAATGGAATTTTACACCCGTGGTGAACAGATCACAAATAGCCCTTTCTGTAAGTTTTTGCGTAACTTTGTACAACTCCATGTTAATACGCTACTAGCCCCTCGTCACTTCATTAGGGTGGATTGGACTAGAAAGGAGAGTTCTGAACAGTGAATGTTTAATGTATTGCTTCCAATCAACGATGCTTTAAAAAACGGCGCCCAGAATGATGTCAGAGGAAGCAATGGAGTTCGTGAATTCAGTGGGAAATCTCGACTGATCAGTATGAGAAGGAGTATAACAGGGAAACCTAGGCCTAAATTCAAGACATAAAACATCTGTTTAAGATTGATCACGACACATACATTAACCATTCCTTATGGAATAATTCGCTTGTAAGTGTGATGCTGCTGAAAGAGGTAATAAGGTCATACAGTGTAAAGTTTATGTATTCCATCACTAAACCACTACCATTTCCAACTGGAACTTTCCAGCTCCTCAATGATCCCGCAGACATAATCAAGCAGAAAATTGCTTAAACGATGGGTGTTATGAGTCCAACAGTGAGATAATTGGTCACCACATTATATCAGACAACTTCATGTGAAATAAACATCTTGCACCGTTAGAATCTGTGGACTAGACAGAAAATGTAGAGATTTGTTAGAGGGTGAAGCAGAAAAAATCTGCCAGCATGTTTTTAAAGATCATGGTAGACATTTGCCTAATATCGTAACCATACATGGTTCCTACACCATTGGTAGTGAGAAAACGGATTAAACATTTGATGTATTTTGGAATGACAATATTCTGTTTAAGGCTAGTGGAGCACACAGTCTTTCCACAAGTCGCACAAGAATGGAGCTAGAAGCCATAAAGGAAACTTCTCTGGATTACTTAAGTCAACGAACTACAAATAGACAATGTCACTAACATAATATGTTAAAAAAAAACTAACTCACAGGTATCGCTAAGCAAGAAAACTTATATTTTAATAAGAGAATCCCTATATCAAATATGACACAAGTTTAACTGAAGGACGTCAAGCTATTCTGTACAAGAAGAGCAAAAATGGCAACTATGAAAGAGCTTCATCAACATTAGGAGGATATGAAACAATGGAGAACAAAGTAACATATGGTGTAGCTAGAAAAAGTAAGAGACGGTGAATTAATAAGACAGTAACATCAACAACAGAACTATTTTCTACCTCCATAGAAGCTATCCCCCCTACAATGTAAGAACTGTCAACACAACTTCTAGAATTTTCGTTCAACTATCAAGTAAAACACCACTCCAGTGGAACAGTGGTATGCCGGCGGACTTACAACGCTAGAAACCGAGTTTTGATACCTGTGGTGGGTAGAGCACAGGTACCCCATTGTGAAGCTTCGTGCTTAACTTTAAACAAACAGACCAATTAACACACCAGCGTTACTGTTGTGGAACTTACGCAGATTGACTAGAATTCTTGCTTTCAGATATACAGTATTGCAAGCTCTTATCAAATTCTGTTTTGTTTAAATTGTTTCATTTAGCTAAAATTAATTTAACAATCTCAACTTGGAACGTATTCAAGGGCTAGTGGAGAGGAGTCTACTTTCTGCTGTGCTTACTAATTTATTTGTGATAGTTATTGAAAATATTATGTTTAATATATTTATTTTGTCCCAACACTATGAATTAGTCATATTGATTATGTCTGTTTTAGTATTATTGATAATAATTTAGACGATTATTCTTTAACCACATCAGTTTTATTCATTCAAGCATTAAATTTACGGAAAAAATAAATAAAGAACTTTATTTTCTAGTTATTGTTACTTCTGAAAACAATAATCTTTAACCACGTTATTCCGGAAACCAAACCATACAAATCTGATTCTTGGTTGGGATTCAACTCAGTCCCCCTGCTAAAACATGAGTTTTTATTAAAACTATACTACGTAATATTAGTGTAATATCTAATAATTCTTTAATGCGTGAAATCAACCAAATTAAACCTCTCTTACTAGATAATGGCTTCTCCGAACCTTTATTTATTATATACAGTAATTAATGAAATCGTACTTATCCAACCAAAAATTTCTGCTTAAACCAAAATAAACCTATTTATCGCTCCATGCCTTAAAACATTCCTTATGCTTATAACGCCATAAAAATAATTGTTTTAACTTAGCGAGGCAAAATAAATTCCTAAAATGTTTACATTTTACTCGTATAACAAGGTAAGAAACTATCTATACTTTTCCAAAAAGAAACCAAATTGTAGTTATCATGGTTCTAGTTTTAGAAAATACATTGTAAATGTCGCAAACACTTCTACAGAGAGAAATCTGTACGTAACGAAATTCAGAACATGATTAAAAGTACATTTTCCCCCCATTATTTGAACATATAAACTAAACTATTAAAAACCTAAGTGTTTTAGGCACAGAAATCATCCCCAAAGGTAACGACAAAACGTATAGAAAAGTTAAAGAAACTTTATTTATTAAAATTACAACCGTCAATCAACAAATACTAGTCACTTTTGATGTGTTCGACTTCAAACACGTCAGAACAGTGACTTTCATAAATAAGTAGTTACATCATTGTTCTATCATATCATTATTGTTAGATCTTGCATCATTTATCTCCGAGTCATTTTCAGAAGAAACTTCACCTACTTTTACATGGTTTATTTTCAAAATTTCCTTTTTAGAATAAACATTTTTAAACAGAAGATTCACCTATATTAATAAAAAACGGGTTTCTGACAGAAATGAGCCGTAATTAAACTCAAAAATTGATTTTTGGTGATAATTTTAATGCTATATAACCAAGGCCAAAATTAACATTATATCGCCAACGAAGGAATGTACATAGATGTGATAAAGGTTTATTCGACTGTTAATTATTAAGCTTGAGCAAGAGCAGAAATTTTATTTTGGAAATATGACTTACGTCTCAGAAACATGCTAGATTCACAGTTGGTTTTACTCTTGAATAGGTTCGTCGTAATGAAACTACATAAAATAAATATTAATGAAAATGTTTTCCTTGTTATTTTGATTAGAAGACTTGAATGCGTTGATGTGTTTTGAACGAGTTTCTTAAGGTAAAGAGAAGGCGTTAACTGTGAGACAGTTCACGTATGCATGCTGTCATTATGTCTCCAGAGATAGACATGTTCTTCTTGTTTTATGCTGTTGTTTGTTCGCCTTCGAAACACTTTTCAATCGACAGATATTCTTTCATTTCTCAGCGGATTTACTTGACATTTGGTAAAGTTATACCTTGGTCCACTAAGCCTAGACTCGTTTTGTTTTTTTTTCAATTTATTTTGATTTCGGTCCTTTCAATAATTCTGTAGGGTCATTCATTAATTTATAAATGTATGTTTGGGCTTCTGTGCGGTCATATTCACAGTAGTCAAGTTGAAAATTGATACAGTTTCATATGTGTGCCCAACACATTGGCATAAAAAAGTCAGATGTACTCATTTTGAGTCTTTCTTAGCTAACAAAAAAAGCATAATTTTGGGGTTTATGGTCCTTTAATCGACCACGTTTTGAACAATTTAGATGGGATTTAGCACAAAGATCCTTTTTTACAGGTCTTACTCATTGACAAACAAGTATGGTGGACTTGCTAATTTTTATTAATTATAGGGGATCAAACTGCCACAAAAAAGGATGATTGTAGGTTTTTTTTTGACAGTTACTCCGCCGTATTTCAGCCAGTTAATATGAAATTTATTACAAAGGTACTTTTTTTATACGTCCTATATACATACAAAATTGTGAGATATGTCCATTTTTGGTCATTTTAGGAACGTCAAAAGGTTAAATAAGCTCGTAATTTTAAAGGTTTTGGTTAATTACTTAGCCATATTTCGAGCAGCATGTGTGGGATTTAGGGCAAAGATACTCTTTGCGGGCCCCAAATAGAGATATGGACAATTTTGTAATTTCTGCCTTTTGGTAAATTTTTCAGGGGGAAAACAATTTAGGGTTTTCGTAAACTATTCATGTGTATACCAACCAACTTACATTGGATTTGGTACAACGGTATCTTTTGCACGTCCCAAGCAGTTGTCTTCGCTAATACAGCGGTAAGTCTACGGATTTACAACGCTAAAATCAGGGGTTCGATTTCCCTTGGTGGGCTCAGCAGATAACCCGATGTGGCTGTGCTATAAGAAAACACACATTCCAAGCAGTTATACACTGCTGGCCGAAATCTTAAGGCCAATGAACATAAAGAAAAAATATGCATTTTGCATTGTTAAACTCAACCGCTTATTTGAGTAGAGCTTCGAACGATGAAAATAAGAAAAGGGAAAATAAAAATAAAAAACTTTTTTAGCATTTAATAGGGAAAATGTGAACACTATGAAATTAGCCGAAATACTAGCTGGTCAAAAGTTTAAGACCAAACCAAAAAGAAGTCCTAAACAGGGTAGGAAGTGCCACAACAAGATATTTCAGTAGTGAGTTGCACGGCCGTCATTGCGAATAACTGCAAACATTCGCTTTGGCATGGTCGACATAAGCGTTTGCAGAAGGCTGGCTGGAATGTTATTCCAAGTGGTGAAGATGACTTCACGAAGATCATACACTGTTTAGAATTGACGTCCATTCCTATAGACTTCCTTTTCCAACCACCCCAAACATTTTCAATGGGGTTCAGTTCGGGCGAACACGCTGAATGGTCCAAAAGAATCACGTTATTCGCCATGAAAAAGTCATTTGTCCTGCGGGCGTTGTGGATTGCAGCGTTGTCCTGCTGAAAGATCCAGTCATTTCCACACAAGCGAGAGCCTTCAGTCAACGAGGATGCTCTCTCCAACATGCCAATGTAGCCAGCTGCTGTTTGACGACCCTGTATAACCTGAAGCTCCATTGTTCCATGGAAGGAGTAAGCACCCCAGATCGTGATGGAACCTTCTCTACTGTGTCGTGTAGAAAATGTCTCTGGTGGGATATCCTTATCGTGCCAGTAACGTTGGAAGCCATCTGGACCATGCAGGTTAATTTTTTTCTTAACAGAGGACAAAACCTTCTTCTACTTTTCTACGTCCCATGTTTGGTGCTTCTCAGTAAAGTTTAACCGAGCTGTTTCGTGGTGTGGTAGGAGGCGTAGCCTTTGAATACGTTTACGGTTTTTAAAGCCTTTCTCGCGTAGATACCGTCTTATTGTTCTTGAGCTGCATTCTGCGTCCGTAAGGGCTTTAATCCGGTTCGACGATCGGCTGGTGTCTTGCCGGACAACCCTTCGAATCTTCCTGCTCAACGCCGGCGAAATTTTCTTGGGCCGACCACTTGAAATTCTCGTCCGTATCCCTCAGGGTCTTTTAAGAAATTTGCAACAGCAGTTTTACTACGCCTAATCTCACCAGCGATGGCACGTTGAGAGAGACCTTGCTGTTGCAGCTCGACAATTCTGCCACGTTCAAACTCTGTTAACTTTTTAGCCTTTGCTATGTTTTTACCCAATGTAACACAGGAGATTTTGACAATGCTAATGCTTGAACACAAATGACTAAATTTCGTTACGTGTTTACCGATTAACGCTTCGTTTCAGTATTATCTTAAACTTTTGACCAACTAGTATTTAGGCTAATTTCATAGTGTTCACATTTTCCTTATTAAATGCTAAAAAAGTTTTTTATTTTTATTTTCTCTTTTCTTATTGTCATCTTTTGAAGCTCTACTCAAATAAATGATTGAGTCTAACAACGCAAAATGCATATTTTTTCCTTATATTCATTGGCCTTAATATTTTGGCCAGCAGTATATAAAAAATTGCATCTTTTCATTTGGCCTTTTTAATTCTAATATTAAGTAAATTATAAAATTTCAAATATCAATGTTTTTGCTTCATACAAAATGTCACTTTAGGATAGTAAATCAGTATTTCTGTTTATATTCAACATGAGAGCTGTGATTCTATTTTTCTATTTTTTGTGAGATGTTACTTCCCAGTAGTGTTTCTGTTTTCTATTCTACATGAATGTTACTTCAAAACAGTGAATCTGTTTTCATTTTATATGAGACAGCATTCAGAGAAATGATTCTTTTTCCTTTTTTTTTATGTGAGATGTCATTTGAGATGAATGATGTTTTTTTGCTTTATATGAATTGGTCTTTAAAATGTGTGAATCTGTTTTTCTCTGTATGTGAGATGTCATTCAGGAAATCACTCACATTTTAGAAAATGCCGTATCAGAGCAGTAATTCTGTTTTTTGATTTATAAGAGATTCTATTAAGATTAGTGATTCTGATAATTCTTTATATGAGATGTCATTAAATGCAGTTATTCTGTTTACTGCTCATAAGAAATGCCACTAAGATTAATGATTCTATCTTCTGCTTTATATGAAACGCATTCAGTGTAGTTACTCTGTTTATCACATTATAAGAGATTTATTAAGTTTAATCATTTTATTTTCTACTTTATAACAGATTTCAATAAGATTAATGATTCTGTTTTTGCTTATAAGAGATGTCATTCAGTGTAGTTATTCTGTTAACCCTGATGAATCTGTCTTGTGCTTTATATGAGGTGTCATTCAGTGTAAACATTCTGTTTACCGCTTTGCATAAGATGTCGCGATTAATGATGTTTTATAAGAAACGTCACTACGAATACTAATTTTCTTTTCTTTTGATACAAGATACCACACTCACCACAGAATAGTAATCCTTTTGTAGTGCTTTATATGTCATTTTCAGAAGGCACACTGTGTGAACAAGACCTTATTCAAGGCGTTTCGGTTAAGTGTGCCCCAGTAGTATGAATTAAAATCGCACGGATAAAATTTAAAAGTAATTAAACTGTTGGTTAATTACATTATTATTGAAAATTTAAATTTGAAGAAACTGCGTCATAACAGCTTATCTTTAACAGTGTTATTATTTTAAATGAGACAGATGGAAATATTATTAATTGTTTAAAGAAATACAAAAATTAATGATGTTATAGTTTAAGTTTAAATAAAACTACGTATTTTGATTCCGATATTAGAAAATTAAATGCAAGATATCTTACAAATATCTCGTATCATTTTCAAGTTTCACTCCATCTTTCTTCCAAACAAACTGAATAGGCAGGTCTCCTCTAGCGGTAACACTTAGTACTACTCTGTCTCCTTTTTTGGCAGCATGGGACTTAAATTTAATGTCGAACCTTGGTTTGTCTAGATGAAAGGATAATCGGGAATCAAGACATCATCAGTTATAAAATATCGTTAATAAATTTTTAAGAAAATAATGTTTTGTAAGTTCAACAACATGGAGGCTTAAGATTAAAATGAATGAACAGCTTATCGCTATTGAAGTGTCGTCCTTTTTTGATAAAATATTTTGTCATCAAAGTTAAAATGCTTCGAAATTAGTCGAATAACAAACTCCTATAACTTTATTCACAAAAAAGTCAATACTCGAAAAGAGAACAATTTCTATTTCTCACTTGCACTGTGATGTCAAAGTACAATATTGTTATTAATTCAACGTACCATATGATTAAAGTATACACAAAGTTATAGAAATGGGTTGTAACGTTTTATCCGGAGATGTGCAACTTAGTAGTTGTTTCCTTCTACCATATTTATCTGACAAATTTTAATACACTTCATTTCATTATTTGAGACCTCACATAGTCCGATGGTTTGAGTGCTTGGCTCGCAAGCTATGGGTCGTGAGAACAAACACCCAGTGGCGAACATGCTCGTCCTTTCAGCTATAAAGACATTATGAGGTCATGGTAAATCCCATTATACATGGGTAAAATAGTAGCTAAAAAGTTGAAAGAGGGTGCTACCGGCTGGTTTACCTTACCTTTGATCGGAAGTTCAAATTATGGATGGCATTAAACAATATTAATAGTTTTGTCATAAAAGGAAACAAAGCACCTGTTTATACTTTGGTAGAAAATAATGTTTCCCTGTGCCAGCTCTGTGCTTCATAAGAAAACAGTGTCATTAAACTAATTCCTAACAGGAGAATGAAACCAGATAAACATTCCAAACTAGCTGTAAGTCTTCACATATTTTTTATAAGTTGTGTATGAGTTATCAGAACATTATGACGTAGTAGTAGTAGAAAAACCCATTTTGTATACGAAACTCTAACTGAACAAAACAAAAGCAAAATAAAACTGTTTCTTACGTTTGGAAGGATACGACGCTTATCAGTTCGAATAAATGCATTTTACTATTTTGCACGTAAGATATGTTGCATGCTCTGTTTACATTTGTGCAACGTTCACTACACTATGTTGTAGCTGTTTTAGGTTGGTTACATTGGTTTATAGCTACACTATATTTACCTGTATCTGTTCTGCTTTACTATATCTTGTTATAAATGTGTTACTATCGTCGCAACACGTGGTAGTTGGGCTAGGTTGGGTAGTTGGGTTAAGTACATTGTTTTACAGTTTTGCTACGATCGTTATAGTATTTTACAGCTGTGCTGGGTTGACAACACTATTTCACAGCTATTTTACGTTCACTACAATATTTTGTAGCGGTTATATGTTGGGTTTGCCTTTCTGATTTACATGCTAACGTCGCATGTTGTTTATGGTAGGTAGACTCACAAGATAGTTTTATAATTTTGGTTGGTTCACTGCACTGTTTTCAGAAATGCGATACGTTCTCTGTGTGTTTTATAACTGTGATAAGTTAGCTATACTGTGAATGACTTCAGCAGATTAACTTCACTGTTTGGTTGGTTCGCTACGAACATTTAACTGTAACGGGTTAACAACATTGTTTATTGTTATGGTACTTTCAATAAACTATCTTACAATTACGGTAGATTCATTACCTAACGTAAAAGTTGTATATACCTTAAATTAGAAACCAGAAATGAATATATATAACTTAAGAATAGCAATTAAGATGTACAGTCTTACCCATGAATACTTAATACAACAAAGACCAGTTCCTTTTGTATTGACTTAGCATGATAATGAGATGAATATGTAAAAAGATGTTATTGTATGAATATTAATAAAGGCAAATTATAATATTATGTTTTCCTGATAAGATTAAGCTTGTAATTAATAACATTTTGTAAGTTATTCAGATTACTCTCCGTTTACGTAAAGGAATTTTATTTTAAAACAGCCAATCAAGTGTTTTGCCAGTATAATAAAATATACCATGAAAAAAACACCAAACAGAATAAAAGAAGAGGGCGATAAAATACAATACCAACCAACGAGAAAATATCGTTTACTTACGGTGAACAGTAAGATATATAAGTTTTCTGAGGTCTGTGCCAATGCCATTACCAGCTTCACAAATATAGAATCCTTTTTCACGGTCACTAGCTCGACGGATTTGTAGCGATCCATTGGAAAAGATGTTGTATTTATGGCTGTTATAGATCGGGATGTAATCCGCTGAGGAAGACTCTGTAAAATCGGCGTTTCTTTAAGACAAGGTTTTGTGAATGGCTTAAAGACAAGAACGAGGATACATTTTGATATTCTTTGTAGCAAAAATATTAAAGAATTACTAATTGTGATAGAAAAAATACATTGAAACGTAAAATAATATATGTCTTCGTGGCTGAGTTGGGTTGCTGCCAATCTTTCCTGAAAGAAATGATTCATGTTTGAATGTTAACAGATGCTTAAGTAAGAAAATATACAATATGATCGGAGAAAATTGGCTTCTAAACTTACTATATGTTGAAAAAGTCATATTTATTGTAATTTGTAGCAATTAATTTTCTTGTTTTTAAATATCATTAAATGTAAACCCAGATATCCGCTAGTGTATTGTTTTTAAATATCATTAAATGTAAGCCCAGTTATCTGCTAGTGTATTGTTTTAAATATCATTAAATGTAAGCCCAGTTATCCGCTAGTGTATTGTTTTAAATATCATTAAATGTAAACCCAGGTATCCGCTAGTGTATTGTTTTAAATATCATTAAATGTAAACCCAGGTATCCGTTAGTGTATTGTTTTAAATATCATTAAATGTAAACCCAGGTATCCGCTAGTGTATTGTTTTAAATATCATTAAATGTAAACCCAGGTATCCGCTAGTGTATTGTTTTAAATATCATTAAATGTAAACCCAGGTATCCGCTAGTGTATTGTTTTAAATATCATTAAATGTAAACCCAGATATCCAAAAGTGGGAAGTTTTCGTAAAGTGTTATTACGTTATAGTTATTTTTCTAAAGCAGTGAAAACTGAGATTTGTACTCGTAGTTTTGATTACCTCGTATGAAACGATACAGCTCTCAGTTTTGAGTTCTTAAATTATTAAGAGATCAATATAAAAAAATAATTTTTTCTTAACTACTTAATTCTGTTTCTAGGCTCGGCATGGCTAGGTGGTTAAGGAACTCGACTCGTAATCTGAAGGTCTTAGGTTCAAATCCCCGTCGCACTAAACATATTGCCTTTTAAGCCGTGATGCCGTTATAATGTGACGGTTAATCCCATTATTCTTTAGTAAACTAGTAGCGCAAGAGTTGGCGGTGGATGGTGATGACTAGCTGCCTTCCCTCTAGTCTTACACTTGTAAATTAGGAACGTCTAGCGCAAATAGCTCTTGTGTAGCTTTGCGCGAAATTTAAAAACAAAGAAATAAATTCTGTTTGTAAAGTTCATAGCCTGTTTATTGCCAATTTTTTAACTATAAATATTTTAAAGATACCATTTTAGTTAGAATCATTAGTCTTAACAGCTACAGCACTTTGCATTTTACAATTGTCGTAAAGTACGTCTGCCAAATTATCATTTGAAGACCAAAATTCTCACTTATCCATTTGATTGTTGGTGATGGAAAACCTTTGGCGCTGCAGTCGATTCTCACTAACCCTCCTTCCGAAACGTCCGTGTCCTGTGGTTCCACAGACCAACTTGGAGGTGCTAAATAAAACAGAAGACAACGTGTCTGCTTGATTCGTTGCTCCTTACACTGAAGTAGATAAATGTAAATAAAATAAATATAAGTTTGTTTCCACAATCCTGGGCTCTTCCACTCACGTGGATTGATCTAAATAAATGAGAATGAATTTCATTTACGTATCTCATGACTGTTTCTCTCAATTTAGTTAAACTGAAAGAAAGAGTAGAACGTTTATTTAAGTGTTTCTTAGTTCCTCTTTTCAAGAACGTTAGTGTGATTAAAACGTAAATAATTTCATTTATATGTTTCTTTACTCCATCTCTCAAGAAGAATTACTAAAAAAATAACAGGAAACTTACTATACTTTTTCTTGGCTTTTCCACTCAAAATTATTACTTCATAAAGAAATAAATTTATGTTTCTGTATTTCTGTCATTAACGTTCAAGTACATTTTCTACCCCTTCAACTTACGTCCTTATTACGGTCAGTATTCAATGCATTGTAAATTTCCTCTCGGTGGACTCGGTAGATAACCCGATGTGGCTTTGCTATAGCAAAACACACACACTCATTGCAAAAATATGAAATTAAATTTCATGGATGTTACATTATCGTATGACAGTGTAATAATATATACAATACAATAAACGTTGTTACGTCACAACGACTTGTTACTAAACTGAAAAATAATCAGAAACCCCAGCTTTTTAAAATGTTACTGTCACAGTGGCATCTGGTGATAGTACAGTGTATAAAAAATTCAATTAAACATCCATTTTATTGTTTTCTTGTGTACCAAATGGGAAGTTTTTTTTTACAATTTCCTGACCACTAAAGACAAATCGCAGCATTTCATTTTTTTGGTTTCGTTACTCACGTTTTGGTGTGAATTCGAAAACGGAGAGTACAAGTGTGTAGATCACATTGAAAAGAATTTTCCTTTCAATAGCAGCCCATGAAATTTGAAGACTTATAGCTTTACGATTTGGAGTTCGATCCTTATAGTGGGTAAAGCGTATATAGTCGTTTTTGGAGCTTTGCGTTTAATATAGAATGACATTTCTTTCACTAGATAAAAAGTTGGCTGATGCTTAAACTGATTGAAAGAGGAATGATACGGTTATACTTGACATGTTTAAATTTAAAGTGATACTTCACATATCTGGAGAAAATAAAAGAAAGATTGTATTTAATAATATTATTTGTCACGCATATGGTTCTTCGCTTATTATTATTTTTTGTACAACAGGCGCCAATGCGTTAAACACTTAAAGCAAGATCTAACACAGGAAAAAGTAAATGTGGCGAACTAACCATAACTTTTGTTTAATATTACATCACAATAAAACTCATCATACTTTTATCACTTTTTTTTGCTAAAATAATTCAAAGTTTGCAAGCCTAAGCGCCGAACAACGCAACGGGTGTATTATTGTAACTATACAATTCTAAACATAATTTTTTTCTCCCTGCAAACAATATGGTAACACTGTGAAGCAAGATCGAATTAAAATTAAAAATTCACTTTTCTCTCCTCCCTCTTTCTGTATGTATATGTGTGTGTATGTATGTATGTGTGTGTAACCTAAATACTACAAGTTTCTGTAAATTTGATGAATCGTGGATGTTTTTATGGAAAACGAACAGCGTCTAATTTTCAGTGATGTTATACAGTACAACCTGTCTAAGGCGAAATCGCACCGTGTAAAATTTCCGGCTTAGACAGTGAACGTGTATTTCCTTAATTATATATAATTTTTGAGCAGAACCTTATACTTGCTTGACTCAAGGGAAGTAAGACGTTTGTGAATAAAGTTATTGTACTGTTTATATTTATTAGAATAATAACAAAGTAGACATTCAAAATATACATAAGTACACAAAATCTTAAATTTATTTCAAGAAAGTGTCCAATTTCAACTGTTTCGTTTTTAATGGACTTTCTCATGCGGTTAAAAGAGAACGCCAATTCTACGGCCCTTTTATAAAGCTTATTTTCTCCCTTCATTTTTGCATACAATTTGATAGCGTTAATATAACTTGACACTTGCGATTAAGTAGGAATTTATATTTCCTCACCATCTTTTCAATTTTGTTCATCTTCTGAATCTCTCTCTCTTATAGATTTTAAATCAATTTCATCAGTTTCTGTTAAAACATTCTTCTCAACGTTCACAAAACTTTCTGCGTTCACAAAATCATCTGCATCAATCTTCTCAATCAGAGTCTGGATTTTACTATAATCGTCATAACAAACAACTTTTTAAAAAATAAGGGTATTTAGTAGCTTTTCTTAAAAAATAAGGATATTTAGTAAATTTTCCCTAAATTTTAAAATTATGGAAGATAAGAATTTATTTTTGTCGAAAGAATTATTTAAAGAGTTGAATTTTGTACTTAAAAGAAAAATATATTTCTACAAATCACGAATCTAATTTAACTGCAAAAATAATGACGGCAGAAAAAGAACATAATATATTTAACTAATATTTACTGTAACAAAATGTCCGAATATTTATTAATATTTAAACACTTTACTACGTATTAATATGACTGAATGACTTAAAATTGCAATTGCATCTGACACGTCAATTTTCGTGGTAATTTCAGATGCTCTCTTATAGTCGTCCATGTTTGCAATAATATGTTGAAGCATCAATTTTCTGTATTTCAATTTTATACACTGTATAATTCCATTATCTAGTGGCTGTAGAACTGATGTTTTACATGGAGGTAGAAAGACTAAACGAACATTTGAAATTTGATCTTTTGGGTGACAAGTTGCATTACATAGGAAAAGTAGAATATTCCTATTTTCTTTTTCCATTCTTTTGTTTAATTTGTTCAAAAACTTCTCGAATATGGCACTAGTTTTCGATGCTTTATTATTTGCTTTCCATTCCACAGGAAGTTGATTGTTCCTTAAATTTTTGAAACAGCATGGATTTTCACTTTTACCTATTACCCATGGTTTCTCTAGTTTTCCATCTCAGCAAATGCGACCAAAAGTACAATGAATCGTTCTCCGGAATAATGACGGCAGAAAAAAGAACAGAATATATTTAACCAATACTTACTGTAACAAAATGTCCGAGGATTTATTAATATTTAAACAAATTATTAATAAACAATAATGTATTAATATTTAAACAATTTATTAATAAACAATAATGTATTAATATTTAAACAAATTATTAATAAACAATAATGTATTAATATTTAAACAAATTATTAATAAACAATAATGTATTAATATTTAAACAAATTATTAATAAACAATAATGTATTAATATTTAAACAAATTATTAATAAACAATAATGTATTAATATTTAAAGAAATTATTAATTAAATAAGAAACTAATATTGAATCAAAAGCATTTTTTCCGCCTTACTCAGGTTCTAATCATACTTGTTGAAAGATGATATGATCCTATTAAAGATAGTTAATAAGATTGTAAGAATAAGCATCATCAGGCAACAGATTTAAGAATTTTGGTTGTTAGTTTGTTAAGCGCAAAAATGCAGAATAGACTATCGGCGCTGTGCCCAGTGTAGAGATCGAGCCCCGAATTTTAGCCTTATAATCCTTTAACTTTGCCATCTAGCCACACGAAGGATATGGTAAGAAAGAGTCTGGTTTTTCTTTACTTATTCTATATATCCTCATTGTATATTCTCAAATTATTCCAATATTATGCAGTAAGATAAAGGTGGTACTCTCAGAGAGTTACATACCCAGTTGACGAATAAAATCTTCAAAAAGTAATTAAAGTACTCTTCAAACAATCGATTTTGGAGATGGACAGAGATAAATGAGTAAAATACATTTTTTTTAGGTGATATATCACACAGGGATACTGTTACTGTCAAACTAAAACGTTCAATCCCCACTTACACCCGCTTGAGGAAAGACCAGCGTTGATCGAAAAATCACATTAGCTTTAATACCGGTTATTTCCATGCTAACGGAACGTGACCTCTCAATCAACTAAAATGCGAAGTAATCTAATAGAACGCCTATTTAATTCTACGTGTAAAAATGCACTACAAATGCTGGACTTGGGATGAAAATTATTCACGTTTCAACTCCGTACATTTTTATGAAACTTTTATCACAAATTAGGTTTTGTTTATTTTAAAATCGACTCTCTTCTAGGATTCTTTTGTGATTTGGAAATATCAAAAGTTTCGTACTTCGCTGTGGCTTTTGAGCAAACTGAAAGTCTGTTGTTACTGCGAAAAGAACAATCGTATTAAAAATAATGCAATTAGAGCATAACAAAGGAAAAACATAAGACTTAATTATTCATGATGATGAGAAATCCTCTCTTTTTAATCTGAAGATAACGTAAGTAAGTCGAAACAGTGTTCTGTACTTTATTTTAATTAAAGTTTTAATACCCGCATCAGCCGTCTTTAAAATATAGGTTTGGTTATTTAAAACAATAATAATGATAAACATTTTTTATTATTATTGTAGAATAACAAAAACGATAAACAAAAAATATTGTTATCGTACAATAATAATTAGGTTGAAAACATTAATATTTGTGCAACAGCAACATAAGAAAAGTTATGAACACCTTAAACACATTGTTTTAAAAATATTATTACTGTATTATAACAATAAGAGGGTTGTCGTTCTTTTAAAAAATAAACATAAAAATATAAAACACAACAAGAAAAAAGTGACACAACAACCACAGTGATGAAAATAATTTTCTTATTTACAGTACACAAAGAAGACAAAGGTTGTGGTTCTGGTAATGTAACAATCACACTGAAAAACTTCCGTTGTTACTGTACAAGAAAGCAATAAGATTAAAGGTTGAAGTTTTTGTAAATTGTATGTTTTTATTATTTTACAACAAAAACGACAAGTGAGAAGGTTGTAGTTACCGAAAAACAACGTTTATATTAAATATGTTTGTGTTTCCTGCAGTGTAATGGAGGTGACTCACTTACTTTTCAGTTCAATGCTTTTAGTTTATTAACGCAACTTAGTACAACAGTGTGACCACGAACAAAGGAAATGCATCGTGATGACGAGAAACCCACTTAAAGTAAAAATGTATTCTCAAGACAGTTGGTATGGGTATTAAAACTTTAATTAAAATAAAGTACAGATCAACCTTTCGACCTTCTTAGGTCATCTTCAGGTTAACCAGTCGTCTTGAGAATACAAAGAAAATGATTTTTATTTGTGGTATACATAGTAATATAGGGTCTACATAGGAAATATAAAGTACGAAATGGAGTTAAGTCATGAATTGGAAATTTACTCTCTAAACGACCCTAGATTTAAATCACAATACAGTTATTCATTAGGTTTCAGCAGAGAACTGTAGCCGACTGTAACTTAGTTTGTAAATAGTGTTGACTTTTATCACGAAACTCTATCTGCATTATCTCTTAAAATGACCATAAAGTGTGCTTACCGTTGACTTTCAAGAGAGAGCTGTAGCTGGCAGTTCCTCCTTGGTTGGTGACCTGACACGTGTAGTTGCCACTGTGTTTCAGTTGAAGGTTGTCAGTGGACAACATACTGTAATCTCTGAAGAACTGGATACTTAACCCTAACGACGTTGTTAACTGAGCGCTGTCCTTGAGCCACGTGAAATCGAAAGGTGGATCACCCCGACTGGCGGCACATATCACTTTCATTCTCATGCCAACTTCCGAGTCGGTCGAGAAGTGAAACTCTGAAACAGCCGGGGGTTCTAGAAGACAGAATATAAATATATGTACAATATTCGGTTAGCATAGCCGTATCTTTACTTGCTAGCTTACATAAGAATATGTATTAAGTCTACAAACTTCTATCTTATAGCTTACATAAAGAGCTGTACTAAGTTTGTTTTATACTGTATCTATCTTATATAAAGAGGTGTACTAAGTTTGTTTTATACTGTATCTATCTTACATAAAGAGCTGTACTAAGTTTGCATAATGTTGTATCTATCTTACCTAAAGAGGTGTACTAAGTTTGTATAATGCTGTATCTATCTTACATAAAGAGTTGTACTAAGTTTGTATGATGCTGTATGTATCTTACCTAAAGAGGTGTACTAAGTTTGTATAATGCTGTATCTATCTTATCTAAAGAGGTGTACTAAGTTTGTATAATGCTGTATCTATCTTACCTAAAGAGGTGTACTAAGTTTGTATAATGCTGTATCTATCTTACCTAAAGAGGTGTACTAAGTTTGTATAATGTATAAGAATGTGTATTAAGTCTACAAACTTCTATCTTATAGCTTACATAAGTACTAAGTACTACTTCAGTACTTCGCCCGCTGCGAAATCGGGAGCTCTAATACAGAATCAGTTCACGCTCACTTACTAAAGATGTGTGAGGATGTTTCAGAGGATTCAGTTTGATTTTCTTTTTTAATGAAGGTTTTAGTCTGCTGTTCTATTTAATTTTCTTCTCATTTCAACTTCAAGCCTACAAATGTTTTAGTTTTATTGCTAGTGTACTTGTCAGAATCAATAAGTGCTTCATTTTGAATAAGGAAATTTAAATAATACACTTTAGTTGTACAAGGTAGCTTGTGCATAATGAGAGTATCGACTCTGGGTTGTGAGGTTAGCTCGTCAACCAATGTACGATAATTAAGATGAATTTGTGTCAAGTTGTTAGTTTTCAATAAGAGAGTCCTATCCAAGAGCTAAACCATATATATTCGTGGTTTACTAAACAGAAACACGTTCACTATACACTTTTTCTTCTCCCTATTAAATCAAAAATTAGATTAGAAAACAAATAACGTAACAGAAAAATCAGAACTTCTTATTAAGCTTAAAAAAAGTAAAAATAAAACTTGTACAGTTTGAGATTATGAAACACATGAAAAGAATGTGATTTATTAAAGAGTGATAACTTTTGTAAAAGCTTGAAATGGTGGCTAGAGCTTTTGATCTGCAGTCTGGGGGTCGCTGGTTCGAATCCTGTCACCGAACGTCCTCACCTTTTAGGCTTGATGAATGGCTGACCCCAAATATAGATGGGATTAGGGTCAAATGAAGAACAAGAGTATATATTTGTATATAACAAAAGCTTTTTTATAACTAACTGAACACTGTAACTCAAGAGTATTTTAATTTGTATTTACGAAGGCATTCAGCCCACATTACATGGAAAAACATGTATCAGGATTAACTTAGAGTATGTCAAGTTTAAGCATGAAACATCTTAGTCTACATTGAGCAACAAAAGTCTTATCACGACTATTTTAGATTGTATTATAAAACCTTCTCAGCACAGAAACAAATCCTATATTATAACTATCTGAGCACCATTGTTGTGCTCACTATCTGCTCCTTTCAAGTTGAGAAATACAACTACATTCATATATCTTCAAGAAAAAATATACAGTGTACTATGCAACATTAAAACTACTTTTATCCTCACGTTACCAATCACTCATCCTATGTAATCAGACCTGAGGGGGTGTGAAAATATATCAATATAATATCAAACTGAAGAAAGAAATACCTTGTTATTATAACCAAGTTCGTGTCTTTAAAAGTGATATGTTCACATCATGTACATGTAGACACATTTCCATAATCATAATTTTTATGTATATACGTCCCTAAACCTTTTTATTGTTCGACAGTTTAAGAATCTAACGTATATAGAACGTGTACCTTCTCCACAATTTCTGCCCTGTGGATATTCTGTAAATTGGAGAAGTTGAACGTGTAGAACGCCTTCAGTTGAATTTTATGAGGATTCGGGCACTCAACTGTGAAGAGTTAATTGAAGAGTAGTTCACTCTGAATGTCTGTATGCATAGATAAGTAGCCCTGTAGCAAGTAATTGTCAAGTACATATTTTCTCATGGTTTATCCACAGACTTCATAGATTAAAGCTTCAGAATAGTACTATTCTTTGCCTTGAAAATATTGGAAACCACAGATATTGACCCAATACATGCATGTATTGCTTTATTGCTTTTCATATGTGTACGTCCTAAAGCATTCTAATCAATCTTGTATACGAATCATTATTGATCGATAGTTCACTAAAGAGAAAACTCACTACTAATAATTTTTAAAACAGTTATATACTCTTTCAACTGAAGTTCAAGTTTACTAAAATAGTTGTAAAATATTATGGACCATTTCGTTATTTTTTCCAATTGTGTAAGGTTACCTATTGGTTTTATAATACTACATATCAATGTAACTTATAATCCGAACTTCTTAAAATATAATTGACAATGACTGACCTTTCTATAGTTTTGTATGCTGTGGTATCTGTGCATTCTAACTCATTAATTGTTAAATGCTATATTATTTATTCATTAATGTGGTATTTCACTTGTAATCTATAATTTAAAATGATACATAATAAAACTAGCATTTCCGATATGATGTATTATATCCCTCAGGTCCTAAAACTTACCAAAGGTTAACAAATGAAACAGATCTTTGTTGTATGATGTAATTATATCGTTCGTGTTCTAAAACTTACCAACCTATACGAATGAAACTGACTTTTGTCACAATAGGTGTTACATCACCCATGTTCTAATTTGACAAGTGTAACCAGTGAAAGCGATTTTTACAATAGGATACGCTTTTATTACTTGGTGACTTCACTTTTAGTAAACGTACTATCTATGATGGTAAATCACATCTGATATTTAAACTCACCCACGATTTTAAGCTGAATTAAGTGACTGACTTCTTGGTCTATTGCTACCTTGTATTGACATCTGTACAGTCCTTCGTCAACCTTTTTCGACACATCCTGCAAAATGAGGGTTCCGTCGACCTCAACTGTTTGTCGGTGACTGACTGGAAGGACAGCTCCATCTAAAAAACATAGATTAATCTCCACTTTTCGAGTTACCAGGAAATTGAAGGGACAAAAATCTTTGAATATCCAACTCCTTTAATAAAACTACATCTTGTAAACTTAAGCACGTAAAATAAAGCAATGTAAAACAGACATGTACATAAATATATGGGTAAGAATATAAAAGGTCAAAACCCGATTCAAATTTTTTGATTTTCAGTAACTGTATCTAAGGTTAACATTTTGCAGTAGATATTTCAGGAAATTTTGTTTTGTTGGCTTCGAATAACGAGGAATTTTCAACAACTGAATGTGCCAAAAGAAGTTTAAGTTCTTTGATTTTTTATGACATGCGATTGTTCAACGCTGAATAGCTATGAGTAAGACAGTCTTCGCATGAAGCCGTCTTACCTCGTACTATATCCCTGTTTTCTTGCATCTTTGTTCTAAAAAGTGCGCAACTTGCGCATAATGCATGACCTTTTCGATCTCTACAGGGTTTATTTAAGTGGCAATTTGCATGCAGCTGCTGTGCAGAATTTATTTTGAATTGCAGCTGAGAATTGGGTTGGACCATTTTACCCTATCTTAGAGATTCGTTTTACCCAAATTTGTAAGTAAAAATGGCCTCAACCCCTCAAACATTAATTTTTCAGTATGTGAAATGTCCATACCAAATCTCTATTTTAACTAAAAAAAATGACACTATAAATAATAGTTTATCATAATCAGTAAAAACCGCACTCGAAGTTACAGTGGAGGCTCGAGATGGCCAGGTGGTTAAGGCGCTGGACTCATAATCTAAAGGCCGTGAGGTCGTTATATTGTAACGGTCAATCCCACCTATTCATTGATAAAAGAGCAGCTCAAGAGTTGGTGGTGGCTGGTTTTGACTAGTTGCCTTCAATCTACTCTTACACTGCTAACTTAGGGACGGTTAGTGCAGATAGCCGTCGTGTGGCTTCTCGCGAAATTAAAAAACAAACAAACTAACCTTCCATTGCTTCAATAATCATAATATATCCTTTAACTTAATAAAAAGAATTGCTTTTCCTTAAAAGAATTGTGGTATTAATAGAGACTAACAATTAAAGCTTGTATTTTGAATTTTACCTCAAAGCATTTTTTAAACATAATATAAACACACCCACTGAAGAAAAAATTATAGCATGATTTTACACTTTCTGAACAACTGTGTAGAAAAGAAGTTGAATATAATCTTAAAATATTTTAATGTAAATAGATAAGAAATGTTTGTCCATAATATATAACTTTGTTTTGTCTTACCCTTTAACCAAGTTACTTTTTCTTTGGACATTTCGTAATTGGGACATTGAAGTTTAGCTGTTTTTCCTTGAACCGCTGTGTCTTTACGCATGTCCTGGGTATGACGTCTATTTCTGGCAACAACGTGACGTACATGTCTTCTTTTGGACTTCTGATCATTAGAGTTAAACATAAAATCGCCATTTTTATTGATGGCCCGAAGAGATTTATTGACAAAAGAATAAATCTTCCATCGATAGTTATATTTTTCTGTTGTTGGTTCTTGATCTAAATGTCTTAACGTATTTTCCTTTACTGTTCTTAGAATATTAACTCTCTTTGTAAAGCACAAATGCCTCCAAAAGAATCGAAGTGATTGTTCTACTGGTGTCCAGTGGTCAAAACTTTCTGAATGAAACATATCATGACCTAGATGATAAGCAGAAACTAATTATTCTTGATGACGAGAAACCCACTTGAAATAAAAATGTATCTCAGAACAGCTAGTATGGGTATTAACAAGTTTATTGATAAGCAGAGAACAACGTTTCAACCTTCCTAGGTCATCTTCAGGTTAACAAAGAGAAAGTTAACCTTAAGATGACCTAGGAAGGTCGAAACGTTGTTCTCTGCTTATCAATACAAGTGTTGATACCCATACCAGCCGTTCTGAGATACAGAAACTAATTATATTTTAAAGTTTAATCAACAAATAAAAATTAAATAATGATAAGATATAATAGATGATAGGGATGTCAGTTGTACAGTAAGAAGTTATAAATAATTTCTTATTTCAAGCAAACGTTCCAAAAGCAGCTATGCTAAAAAAACAGTTCAGTGAAGACAATTTAAAAGAAGTTCTTAACAACTGATATAAGAAGCAGACTAAGTGAGTTACTACAGTGACATATATATACACTATCATTGAGCTTTATTTATATGGATTAACAATTTTGCAATGAACTTACTATTACCAGTTTTACTTGTCAGTTTTAGCAATTTAAGCTGGCAAATTTTATCCTTTTATAATTAACATGAATGTATCAATATGCTTGTAATATATTCAAAAATTATCTTTCAACATTTTTAGAGTGAAAATTA
Organism: Tachypleus tridentatus; assembly: GCF_004210375.1. Taxonomy (NCBI): domain Eukaryota; kingdom Metazoa; phylum Arthropoda; class Merostomata; order Xiphosura; family Limulidae; genus Tachypleus; species Tachypleus tridentatus. Next base: position 70,686,318 of record NC_134834.1, on the reverse strand, counting down.
TCTGTATTTAGTTCAAGTAAAGAGTTGTAAACTTCTTTTAACTTTCAACTCGGACTGAGATTACATTCCACAGTGGCCATTCCATGGATTTTAAGCTTATTTGACCATGTTTTTGTTCCATCTCTCATCTTGATGAGAGACATACCCAGTTAAAGGGTGGTACAGAAGTTTGTTCAAGTTAATATGTGCTGGTCTTTCTCTGAATATGCGCAGTAAGAATGATCTATGAATTAGGTCATCTAGAATTGTTAGATACTGCAGTTAGACTTTGATCAAACTTCAGAGTGTTGTATAAACAAAACATTGTCATCTTTAATCATAATCATGTAAAAACCAGATTGCTTTAGAATTATAATGAAACTGACCATCACTGAAGTAAAATATCTGTACATTATTTTAATTTATGTATAGAATAAAAAATGTTTTTATATAAGTTTTGATTGTTTCATTTTCTGTTTATGCCATAAATGTTTGACTGTTTCTTCTTATCTTTATACCAAAAACTAGTAACAAAATATGACATTCCAGTTAATACCAAATTTATTCAAAAACCAGGCACAAAACTAAGGTCTATGTAAAAAAACTGTGTCTATGTAAAACTGTGTAAAAACTACACTGACAAACACCACACTAACATTATTTATAAAATATAATGTGATAACTGCCACGACTTCTATATTGAAGAAACAAGTAGAAAAATGGAAACCAGATTCAAAGAAAACAAAAAGTCACCATCACACGTTTTCGAACAGTGCAAATCAAATAAACACAACATAACCACAGAAAACACCCAAATATTAAATAAAGAAACTATCATAAACAAACGTAAAATTAAAGAAGCCTTACTTATACAACAACTCAAGCTCAAAATAAACCAATACAAAGGAACACCTTTATACCTATATTAATAAATATAATCAAACATCTAAGCACGCCCTGTACAATCCTACACTCAATTACACAACCCCCTTCAAATATGTGGTCAGCTATAGGTCAGTTACCTCTTTCTTTCTTTGTGAACCTAACGATGACCGAAGAAGGTCGAAACGTTGTTCGCTCCTCTACATAAAATATTTTCTCAACCCAAACCAGCCGTTTTTATACATATAACATTTGATTTTTGACACTCTGCAAGCTCAAAGTGAGTGTGGCCATCGTTCCACTCGTTTCTACTTTGAACTTTGAACTTTGCTGCAGTTATAGACTTGAATTGAATTTTATCAGTGGCTATTCCTTTCTAAATACTTAACAAATTTAAAACATTCAAAAATCAATATTTTTGAAACTATTCTTTTGGCCAATTTCTTAGTAGTATGATAGATATAATGTCTTTCATAAGCAAAGTGTGAGTATTGAAGCTTTCTGTCCCACTTCCAGCATCAAACACCTCCTTATGATGTTACGCATTTTATCAGGATCACTGATTTAATTACTTAAATGCTTCTGTACCTGATTGCTGAAACAAAGTTTCCAACATAAAAAGTTAGCAATATAAACTTTGCTTTTATTCTGAACAATTACCAAGTTATAAAAACATACGAAGAAGGAGTGGGCACAACCTATCTAAAACTATGAAGTGTTACAATGTTATCCCGCCCTACCTAATTTTTGGTGTTCCCATTCGTACTTCCTATTTTTTTCTATTTAAATTGTTTATCTTTTTTTTTTTTTGTAATTAAGCACAAAGCTACACAGTAGGCTATCTCTGCTCTGCCTACCATGGGTAACGAAACTTGCCATGGGCGAGCTTTTCAGGTATTATTAAATAAAATATAATTTTTTTTGGGATAGGAAGCACTACATCAATATGCTTTAAATCTTATTTATATAGAAAAATACAGACTATAAAACTAATGTAATGTTTAGTGACGAAAACATGTGGTGTTACACAGGGTTATGTACTTGAACCAATTTTTACTTTATACATGAATAATTTATGCTGAATAAAGTTAAACTGCGAAATTATTATATTTACTTTTAGTAATATAAAACAAACTTTTAAATTAAGTACGAGTTGCATATAGTGGGAAATACGTTTTGGAAAATTATTTATTATTATTAGCTAAAATTTATATATTTTGAATAGAAATATAAAATGATTATGAATAAAAATAACTTTGAGTTGTATATTCATAGTATTAAGGACAAAAATTATGATAATTCTAAATGTTTACAATTTGAGGGAATGAATTTCACAAAATATTTAGGTTTACGAAATGATAAAAATTTTAGCTGGAAACAGCATGCTAAGGATTTTGGAAAAACACGAAGTTCACTAAAATCTGCACCCCACTGGTACAGCGGTAAGTTTACGGATTTATAACACTAAAATCAGCGGGGTTCAATTCTCCTGGGTAAGCTCAGCAGATAGCCTGATGTGGCTTTGCTGTAAGAAAAACACACACGCGTACAGTTGAAATTTTGATACGGGAAGGGGGCTTATCCAAATACATTAAAGCAAACTTTTTCATCACGAAATAATATTATGAAAACAAATCGTATAGTGATAAAAATGAAACAATTTATCAAAGTTGTATGTTAATAAGAGCATTTCTTATGAAATATTTATTAATAAAAATAATCTTATTGGTTAAAAGGAATAAAAGTTATTTCTTATAAATAAATACTTATGTGTATCCTAATAATACAGAGATTAAAATATAGTATTCAAATAGCTAGAAAGAAAATCTCATATAATCATTTTTGTTATTTGGCGCCAAAAATTGTAAGACATGAAAATACAATAGCTAAATTTAAGGTGCCAATAAAAGAATGTTTGGTTGACTCTAAACAATAGATTTTTAAGGCAGTAAAATGAATTTTTGGTACTTTTAAGATAATTTTGATTAACTAAAATATTAAAAAAATTAATGTTATTGACCTGGATGAGCTAAAGACTCTTTGGTTTATTGTAACTTTATTGTACTTATTGTTTAATCTGTATTGTAATTTGTAGAAAGTACTTTCCGAAACAGAGTGGAAACGAGAAAGCTAAACTTGAGGTATCCACGTTACATAATGGTATAGAAAAAATCCTCTTCTGAGCAAAGTTTTCTTTTTAATAACAATAGTATGATCTATCTCAATGTTTGAAATTAGACGACAGGTATATTTGAATCACTTTTTACAATGATGGTGAAGTGAAACAAATAACTAGATAGAGGAGGATTTTGGCTTTTTCCTTGAACATTAGCAATAAGTTGACTTCCAGAGAAGATGGATTCAGGTAAAGTTTCTGTAACAGATGATGATTGGCTTGGATATTTCAATTTTGACGATTTATAGTACTTTGCTTATCAACAAATTCATATAAGAGTTGCTGAACCAACCCATGTGCCTTTCATCCCTTATATAAATTGTTTCTATTAAGACATAGTATAGAATGATTTCATTAAACTAGATGCGAAAGTAAAAGAAAAAATACCAGATAGTGTTGGCAATTTTAGCTGATTCTGTTCTAGAATAATCTCAAGAGTGGCAACAACCATAAAGGCTCAACGGAAATCTAGACTGACAAATCAGATTGGCGGTATTTCAAATTACAACGGAACAACAGAATTTTTTAGGTCCACATGAAAATACCACCTTTACAATGAAATAGGTTATTTAAAACATGCCAAGAGCATAAGAGACAAAGTTCTTACTTTAATTGCGAGGTCAATGGATGGTGGATTGTTGACATCTTAAATTAAGTTTTAGTTGGATTCTTGTTTCTTGCAAAATGTCCTCATAATAAAGAGAAACAACTGGTCAAAAGCACTCACTACCAACTTACTGCACTCAAATAGTTTGATTTGACCGTCACTTTTGTCACGTACCCACGGCTCTAATATACATAGTGGGATTTCAAGACAACAAAATACACCCCGCGAGCCTTTGTATTCACAGTTCGGCACTCTAACTAGTAGGTTACGCTCGACCATATTTCTCTGAGCAAAATATTTGTACTATAAATGTTTACCTGTATAAGGTTTGCACTTGTTTAATAACTCATAAAACAAAACTCTCTCTTGCAGGTTTACGATTGTGGCAACTTATTTTGTATCGATGATACGTGTTTCTCGGCTATATGATGAACATTTTTCCAAAATATGATTCAAAGCTACTAATATTTTCTTTGTTTGTTTGTTGCTAAGCACAAATCTACTATACCCATCACAGTGATCGAACTCAGGATTTTCAAGTATATGTAAGTTCTCTCTAAACCATCGAGTGTAGCAACTTTTGCTTTTGGTTACTGTTCTTAGTGATCTACTATTTTATCTATTAAATGCCACAATGTTGGTTACATTAACACAGGTAGTGCAAATAACACTTTTTTTGCACATTCGATTATACGTAGGCTAAATACGTTATATTAAAACGATCTTGAATATGCACACCATCAAGTCACGTGACAACAACAACTGATATGAAATCGCAGTGGAATGAAATGTATTAATACTACATTTTGGGCTTGTTTTGCGTTTCTTAGGTAGAGTGCTACGACGGAAAACTAGTTGTTTTTATGATCCAACACAAAATATTTTTATACTGACTTCATAAATATGTTCTTATTTCTAAGACAGAGATAGTCTTAAACTTAATAGAATTAAAATAAAAGCATATGGATCAACTGGAATTATCCAGAAAGGGAAGTACAACAAACTGTATACAAAATAGTCGTGGTAAGTAAAAAGCAGTGCCTTGTCACAGGTGAGCATGCTTGAGCACTAAATTCATTAGCAAAAGATATCCACATGATCCATGAAACAGTATATCGCATAATTAAGAAGAATGTCATTTTGGAAATGAGGTCAACAAGATTAGACTTCTTGTCGTATATTCGTTCAACCATTGCATACTGCAAGCACTGCTGTTCTCACTATGTACGGTTTTCATTTAGATCATGGCCGGACGTGACAACATTTACTCAAACGAAGTTGTGAGGTTCCAAAATTACTTCACATAAGATATTCAACCACTCGTATTAGTTGAACGCTTTAAAGCAATTCAATCGCAAATAGAAAGCATTGCTTAGTTTTACACGAAGGTTTACCAGATAGAAATAATAAAAATTGTTTGTTCTAGAAATCACGATATTTTCTTACCCAGGAAATTCCCACTAAGTCCCACTTTTACGGCTTTGTTTATCAATAAACATAATAACATAATTACCATTGCAAGTAATTTTTTGTATTTATTTGAAGCTAAGCACAAAACTACACAATGAGCTATTGGTGTTCTTCTCATCACGGGTATCGAAACCCTGTTTCTAGTGATGTGAGTCTGCAGACATAGGGAAACTAGAAGTAATACCACTCTGACTTTCAATTGATGTCACAGCTTTGATTACTAATTAGTAACCACTTATATTACTTTGTATTTTTGTTTCATATATTTGCGCAAAACTGCACAACTACTATTTGAACTAGCCGTCTTTAATTTTGGATTCATAGACAAGAGGGACTGTTTGTTTGTTATTATGCACAAAACTACACAAAGGGCTATCTGTGCTCTGCCCATCACGGGTATTGAAACCCGTTTTCTAGTAATAAAATTCCTCGCAGACATACCACTGTGCCACTGGAGGGCTGGACTAGTGGGAAAACAAATTGTCAGCAGCGTTTGCTCCCACTCTTAGGTTACGCTAATAGAATACCTGAATGTAAATACGCTCTTATAACGAACAACATGTTTCCAAAATGCTGAGCAAACCATGAGCTCTCAAATCACAGTCCTGTATGCCAACATTAGGGCCACGTCTGGACCAAATATATTAATGATATTACAGCTTTCTTATTCAAGAAATTTTTAAGCCCTCTAGTAAGTAGTGGCATCTTTAAATGTCGCTGATTTTCAGTTTTATTTATTAAAGTATGCACTTTTTATTAATGTGGCTTTTATTTGCTTACTGTGTTGACATGATTAGAACTATTCCTGCGATCTTTGAGAGATGGAATATTTTGTTCTTTCTTCGGATTGCTAGTATGATCGCTTTGTTCAGATTGACAAAGAAGAGAATAATGGAATCGTTTTTCCTATTGAAATGATTTAGTTGTAGTTAATACATAAAGGTCGTTGATTGACTGTTTGTATAGATTAAATAAGCGGAAACGAATCTGAGTCCACCTTCAGTTTGTCTAGGTGCATCACTCAATTTTTATTTATGGAAATGGTGGCTTGGCTAGTTCATACAGTAATGAACGTTGTTTCATCTGATATACATCAGTTTGATACATATATAAATGGGAAGTTGAATTTCTAGTAAGCACTAGATCAACCAAGACCTTACTTGAAATTACCATGCATCAGATAATTCAAAGAAAGCCATACGCAAGCTAGCAAATAGTGATAAACTAGATGGAGAGATGAAGATCCATATTTATCTTGTTATTTTTAATCACTAAGCAGAGGTAATTATCTATAATCTTGACTCAGACTTTGTTGGGGGTTTTCTTTTTGGGGGTACACCTTTCAAAGTTGACGATCTACAGTTTTGTAGAAAAAAACATTTACCGCTAACCAGATGGGGACCAAGTAAAATGGTCTGCAATGACATATATTGAGAAAAGGGTCATAGAGGTTTTCAATATTTCCATTAGTCCATTCTTTCTCGAACAGTTACCTATTCAAGTGGTTGTATTTTTCCAGAACTTATCGGTAACAAACAGCATTGGCTATTTATTTTCCAACTCGAATAGTCGTTGGCATGGTAACAGATTCAAGAATTATGCAGGCCAGTCATGCATTTGGCATCACTTTTATTATACCATGTTCAAAATCAAATACATGTCGACCTGAGCATCGAAGGCTCATGACTGACAATCTTAACACCAGCCAGAAAACACTATATAGCACATAGAAACTGATGATTTGCTCGTGAGGCTTGCTTATGTGTTTATAGGATCAGTTATCCGTCTAGCAGAACAACAGTAATACATCATTACGTAGAGGTATGTTATATGTACATGATAAATCATCTCTCATACACGTTTCTTTGGCACACAATGAACGCTACTCTTTTCAGTGCTGAGATTGAACACATCTTCAAGATGTGAAAGAACATCCTTTGGAGAGTACTTGGTCTAATATAATAGTTGTCACAAATAAGAAAAAAAAGGGCCTGCCAAAGTTCTACATAAAAAATTGGTAAGCAAATATACGTAGCGATTATATTATTCTATTCATTTAGCTGCAAGTGGTAAAATATGGATATTTATAAAGTACTCAATGGTTTAATACATCACATCTGGCTTCCAGGTATTAAAACCTCGATCTGAGCAATAAATGTAGCCCTGAGACTACATTTCAGGAAGGATGGTATGAATTCCATATCATGCAATTCATTATTTCGAGAGTGATGTCTACTCATGGGGTTGTGCAATGGAAACGTTGTCTCATCTATATAGATAACATTTTAGTATTTGTTGCACATTTTAGACTTTTACTGAAAATTTGAGAATAATATTTCAGAAAAACAAAGTTGCTAAAAATCGAAATTAGGGTAACGTGAATTAGCTCTTTCACTCAAGGACGAAAACAAAATTGCACCATTGAATTTAAAAGAAAAATAGAAAATAAACATTAACCAGAAAAGTAGATAAATAAAAAAATTTATTAGTGTGACTGATCCACTGAATATCGTCGCTGAAATTTCTCATTCTTTCAACCATGGGGCGTTATAATGTAACAGTCAATCTCACTTTTCGTTGCTAAAACTGTAGCACCAGAGTTGTAGGTGGGTAATGTTGGCTAGCTGCCTTCCTTAGCACTGATAGCTCTCGGGTAGCTATTCCTCAAACAAACATTTGGGGGGAGGGGGAATATTGATTTCAGCGAGCTCTGAATGAAAAAAAAAAGTTTGAATTTTAAAAACTTTTCTGGTCATAATACAACACTTGTAGCCCGCTAGGAGAAATTACCGTCAAGTTAAATCTTATAATTTCAATACAGGTGTAGTGTATGTTATCGATTTTAGCCAATAACTGTTTCTCAACCTTGGCTGTTCTGGTGTGATGCAACTGCCTACATCTCAGTTTTGAGAAGCCATAGTATAGAGCCCTGAACACGTATTACAAACTTCCATAGTATAGTGCCCTGAACACGTATTACAAACTTCCATAGTATAGAGCCCTGAACACGTATTACAAACTTCCATAGTATAGTGCCCTGAACACGTATTACAAACTTCCATAGTATAGTGCCCTGAACACGTATTACAAACTTCCATAGTATAGTGCCCTGAACACGTATTACAAACTTCCATAGTATAGTGCCCTGAACACGTATTACAAACTTCCATAGTATAGTGCCCTGAACACGTATTACAAACTTCCATAGTATAGTGCCCTGAACACGTATTACAAACTTCCATAGTATAGAGCCCTGAACACGTATTACAAACTTCCATAGTATAGTGCCCTGAACACGTATTACAAACTTCCATAGTATAGAGCCCTGAACACGTATTACAAACTTCCATAGTATAGAGCCCTGAACCAAACTTCCATAGTATACCCTGAACACGTATTACAAACTTCCATAGTATAGTGCCCTGAACACGTATTACAAACTTCCATAGTATAGAGCCCTGAACACGTATTACAAACTTCCATAGTATAGTGCCCTGAACACGTATTACAAACTTCCATAGTATAGAGCCCTGAACACGTATTACAAACTTCCATAGTATAGTGCCCTGAACACGTATTACAATTAACACGTATTACTTCCATAGTATAGAGCCCTGAACACGTATTACAAACTTCCATAGTATAGTGCCCTGAACACGTATTACAAACTTCCATAGTAACACGTATTACAAACTTCCATAGTATAGAGCCCTGAACACGTATTAAAACTTCCATAGTATAGTGCCCTGAACACGTATTACAAACTTCCATAGTATAGTGCCCTGAACACGTATTACAAACTTCTTTTCTGTTAGTTGCAACTGTACAAACCCTGGCAACTTCCAACACAACGGTAGTATTTTGTTAGAAGAAAGTTTTGATCTTTTATTTAAGCTAACAAACAAAACTTGCTTTATCGTTATATAAATCTTTTGAATTATAATGTTTTCGTATGATTAGAAAGGAAATGTTTTCATGATAGTGTTAGTTAAATCCTTTTGTCAACAAGACTACTGCATTAGGTTTTATTGGCTTAAGTAAATGCTTGAACGGAAAAAGAAAGACACTAAAAATAAATGTAAACATATATATGTATATATATAACAGGCTTAAACATATTACTATATTAAAATAATCCTTCTGACTGGCAATCTAAAAAGTCATACTGCTTATGATTTTGCTCTTGTGTTTGCCTGTTTGAAGTTAAGCACAAAACTACGCTATGGGCTATCTGTGCTTCCCCCAACGGGTATCGAAGTCCGAAAATATAGCGCTGTACTATTGAGAGAGTTTGCTATTGTGAAAGAGCTATTTTATGGCAATGATGGTAAACAGAGTGAAACTGTTTATGGTATTGTTTTAATCCAGACAAAACTAAAAATACAGTTTTATATTTTACTCAAAATGAACAGTCAAAATCTTCGATAAAGATAAACATCTGTAAATGTTTCTTAAAAGAAACATGTTTTACCATGAAGTATTTACGAATTTTTAAAGTTGTGAATAGGTACAAATATTATAGATGAACATAAAATATTTTGTTTGGTAAAGCCACATAATATGTAGCAAGTTCATCGGAAATTTCAAAATATTTTATCTAGTAACTGTCTTTTTCATTCGTTTATTTTCAGTGCAATAAACCAAACTATATTACAGGTGGATCAATATGATGCATTTGGGCATGATAAAGTTAACGCGAATTGAAACGAAATAAAGTTTATAAAGACGGAGAGTACGTTGATTCTTTAAGAACTGCAGCAGTTTGAGAAAAAATTAAGAGATCACTTCATTCTAGGTTTAGCATCATGCTATCAATATTTCGTGACAAATTTCTTTCCGGTAACTACAACACTGTCTGCACTGGCTTATAAACGTCTCAGGTAGATGTATCAAGTTGAGAAAGTATTCCAATACTTGAAGCATTTTTCGTTGAGGCACTGTTGTTAGATTATTCTCATCTGTGTTAACGATATAAATAACATTGAAATTGTAACAACATGGTTACAGATATAGCATAATCTGAAGTATGTAACCGTGTTGGTACATTATATACTAACAATTTCTGATCATTAACATTGTACGACAAAATAAGAACTTCATTTTCATGTAGAAGATTTATTATCTGAGTGAACCATCACACGCCATTGAAATGTTTAATGTAATTAAGTATATTTATGATTCACGTTAAATAATGATCCTATAAGAGTGTAACATTATTTTAAATCACGGTACGTGTTATAATTTATTTCGGACGAATCCCCAATTTATTATGTTATGTATCTTACGTATTACTATCTCAAAATAATCAGAATTATATGTATCAAATTTATATTATTTACCAACAAGACTAATAGAGACAATTTCTTTTTTCTAACACAAATTCACCTTAATATACAAACACAAAAATAATATAATTTATAAAAAGCTGTTACTGCTAATAATTATTACAGATGATGGTTTATATGCAAGAGTTTTACAAACTTACAAGCTATATTGAGTTTTATATCCGGTCTAGAACTGAATATTTTATCGATGGTCCAGGTCCGCGACGAACAAATTAGTTTTGAGCTGATATTTTTAAGCCTCGCCTAAGCTAACGCTGTCTTTATCTTGCCTGGTCTCACACCGAGTACAAGCTGACTCCTTCCAGCAAAGATATTTAATATCGTGGTAGAAATACTAACGTCCGAAGTAATTAATTAAAGTTAAACGGTTTGTACTGTTCGAAATCTATAACGTTCCTGTTCAAATTTTGTAGTTTTTCGATAAATAGGTGTTACTCACAATTGTAACTTCCTAGGCTTATCGCATACTGGTTATAGCTGACGAATAATAATAATAATAATCTCTTGTCTTGGCGCATTGCTTTAATACAAATCACTCGAGTTTGTCGAAAGTTTACTTGGAAATAATACTGTCAGTCATTAGTATACACACGCACCTAGTACATTGTTGATTTTTACTTTCAAGAACCTTCTAGAAATTCCAAGAACAGACCAAATTTGCGCAACACACAGCCAACAATATACTTTATAGGCAAAAAAGAAAACTATGCAGAAACAAGCGTAGGTATTATAATAAACGTATACGGTAAATCAGTTACAAACAAACACCACGTATTTTCATTGAATGTCCAAGTACTGAATACTAGTTAAAGCCATTATATTAGCAGAGATGGCAAAATATGTATTTGTAATGACAATTCAACTTGTGGTGAACCACGAAATGTAATTATTCAAGAGTATTTAGAAGAGCAAGTGAACGACACGGACATAACTTGCAAGTGCAATATTGATATCCGCACTCACACACAACATGAAACTTGTATGTTAGGATACGTTTTAAGACAGGAGAGTCCCATAATGCAAGAACTGGACAGTAGCAGAAAATTTTATGTAACATTATAAATGTGTGGATGAACTTAAAAGAGACTGTAGAAGATACAGAACATGCACTACTTATTGGTAGTTAAATGAACTGGTTACTGCTCATAAAGTAGTGGACGTATTTTCGCTATCTGATGTAGGAAATCAACTTGCTGGTCTTACCTCCGCTTCTGTATTAGAATTAAAACTTTGCCTTAGCAACTAAGCAGTGAAAGAAAATCTCTGCAACTGAAAACAGTTTATAGCATTGATTGGTAGGATCACTGTCAAACACACAGTATTTAGGGGATTTGTATAATATAGCAGTATGTGCAGTGTCTCAAAGGGAGTGCATTTTTACACTCACCACTCCTACAGTTAAGTATAGTATTTACGTAACCCCTCGATAAGTGAAGTGTTTTTGGGAAAGCTTGTGGCAAAGCCTCACTGGCATTTAACCCGACAATTCTAAATGGGTCATCATAGACTATTGGGTTTTAGGAGGAGAACCGAATCACGACCACCCCAGTCTTAACGTCACTACTTGGTTCCCTTTTACCATATTTTTATCTGATATAAAAACTAAAAGATCCTATACCTGACTGAAAAAATTGAGGACTGTTGTCCAAAGCAAACAAAAAAATCTTGAAACATTGAAATCGACATTCTTAAAAGGTTTTTCATGATCATGAAAGCCAATATAAAAAGTAGAAAAGGAAATAATCTGCACCTTTTCTTCTACAAAAACCTGTTATTTCACATCCTCAAAAAATATTAACCGCTGTCAATTGCTTTCGTACAGCATACCTAAAACATTAATGTCTTGTTCCACAACTCTAGTGATTCGGGATATTTCATTGACCAATGAAAGTATTGCTTCGAGATTAAGCCACTATAAGCAGATAAGTTCTAAGATGAATGAATATGGTGGTAAAAGTCACCCGGGATAATTACTGGCTTTGCGATAATAACGCCAAACTCATATAAGATTTACAGAAGGCCAAAAAGAACCCTTGAAAATTTCTAATCAAATGGAAAAATGCTAAGGGGGCCTAGAAATCTTTTTTTTCATCTCTCTCGAGATACTTTATAAATATGTATGCATGTTAGTCCGATTTTAGTTTGATTTAGGTTTTGGTTTTCGTATCAGTCTAGTTTCATTTTTAACTTGAGTTCGACTTGAATTTTAATTTTGAAATTTTTTCTCAGTTATTGTACATATTTTATTTGACCCTAGATGTAACCAGTTTCAAATTAATTTAGCCACTTTGTGGTTCGGTGGTAAATCTGATAGTTTATAACGCTAAAAACTGGGTTCCTATAACTGGAATAAGCACAGCATGGACAGCCTATTGTGTATCTTTCTGATTAGAAAAAAAAACAAACTATTTTGTCTCTCAACAGCTCAGTAATAATTTTACATAATTACAACGCTAGAATTCAGGGTTAGATTTCAATGGCGGGCACAGCACTAATAGTCTATTGTACAGTTTTGCAGTAAAACAAGCAAGCAAGAATAAATGTCCTCTGGTAGCTCAATGATATGTATGGGGTATAATAATGCTAAAATTCGGGGTTCATTCCCGTGATGGGAAGAACACAGATATTCCATTGTGTTGTTCTTAACAAATGAACTTGTTTATGCTGCTTTAAACAACATTTTATTTTTATTTGATTATCCTCATCTTACTTTTATTTTATGTTATCTATTTACTTACGTTATTCTTAGAACTTAGTTTTATATCATCTAGTTTAGTATTTGTTTCATTTGCATTATATTTGTAGTTTTAATTTGTTTAATTTACTGGATGCTGGGCCTGCATGCACAGTAAAAGTCACTTTACTCTTTTGTAATTATAAAAGGATATATCTTTATTTAGTATATTCATAAATACTTTTCAAGAAAGATACTCTGTGCAGATGTTCTTCTTTTAATTGATATCCTGTGAAAAGTAAACAGTAAATTTGCCCTCATACATGTAAAGACAGAACTTGCTACCCCTTGTGTTACCATATAACAGAGAAAGAGCTTGTCCTCATCTTCCCCAATTACAATGAAGACAAAATATGTTTTAAGTATGACATTACAATAAACAAAGCATCTGTTCTAATGTACAACTTTACAATAAATGGAGGACGTGTCCTCATCTGTGACGTTACAATATAGAGAAAATTGTGTACTCGTGAGAGACGTTAAAATAGGGATAAGGTCTGTCCTCATGTATTACTTTACAATAAATGGAGGACTTGTCCTCATCTGTGACGTTACAATATATAGGGAAAGCTGTTTGCACGAAAGACGTTACCTGATGTGTGACTTCACGATAAAAACAAAACTTGTTCTAATGAGTGACGTTATAATAAAGAGATGATCTATTTCCACGTGTGTCTTTACTTTAAAAGAGTCCACGCGCCCATGACATGCTATCCCAAAGTTTTTGACACTTTCATAATAGCAGTTGAGAATGTGCCATTTACCGTTGGAGAGAAAGATAGAGCTCTTATTACACGTCCTATTCTCTGCAAGAGGATCTTATTTCGAGTGCATGAGGTTTGACTGAGTTTTTTATTCTTCTAAACGCAACATTCACACAATAATAAGCCTTTAGTGCGAACTTTAACTCTGTTGAGTTTCTCACAGTGTCGATGTATGGTTATTGTATTTCTGTAAGTATCTTTAGAAGGCTTCTGGTACAGTTCGAATATTTAGAAATAGATTTTCAAATACATATAGCATGACATATTTGTACTGTGGTCGTGGTATTCTTGAAAACAGAACGTAGAGTGACAGCAGGCTTGCAATTAAAACTGATTATCCATATTTTTCAAGTTATTCTTGTGAGATTAAGCAATCCAGATAACTTATGGTGGATGATTCTTGTACTAATAGCTTCTCAAGGTTATAAAATTAGTTGTTATTTTCTTCAGGTTGAACTTACATAATCCTATTTCGACAACATTAAATGAATCGAAGATGAAAGAATGGGGACTGTTTGCATAATTAAGAACGATTGTATTCCTAGGCATTTTGATTAAACCAATTATGTTTAATCAATTCTGTGAATTAAACAGTTTTGCTTCATCAGCCTTGTAATTCAAACAATTTTACAGCATCATCTATGTTATTTCAGTTAGAACGATTTTGTGTTAGACTAAAATAAAGTTAATATCACTAGTTTTGCTACAGAATAACATTTTAGAGTGAAATAAATGAACAAAAGAACTCCAAAGTTTTCACAAATTATCTAAAAGCAAGAAACGGCACATATGCAGCTTCAGGTTTAGGCTTAGCAAGTACTTCTTCAGCATCAGCTGTCCCCGATGGCTCAGTGGTAAGCCTAACTTACAACGCTAATAATCGGGTTTCGATACTCGCGATGGGAGAGCACAGACAGCCCATTGTTCAGCTCTGTGTTTAACGAGGTTTAACTGATTACTTAATTTGTTGTGAGACTTTTATGCTAGGAATATCCAGTATAATCGTTTCAGGTTTGTTTGATGAACCTTCCTGATCAATGACGTCATCTAATTCTACTCAATCTCGACCGGTGTTTAAGGGCAACCAAGAAAGGTAGCCGACACCTGCAAGGCAGGGATCGATGTCCGTGCATACGTGGGGATCACCCACTACAACTTTATAATGATAGTATATCACCCGCATGAAATGCTCGGAGTGATGTTTCGGTCTCGACGTTTCGTTGATTACAGAAAAGAAGCGGATGAGCGAAAATTGACCTGCTACAGAAAAGAAGCGGATGAGCGAAAATTGACCTGCTAAACTCGTAATCAAGTCTCCTTCATACGTTACACAACTAAGATAAAAGAAAAATTACATTTCTAAAGGATGGATAGACTACAGCCTTCCGGGAGAAAAGCCATTGAAAACACTTAATTAGGAACTTTTTCGATCCTAGATTCTTGATAGTTATGCAGTGTCAATGAGCCACGATCATCGTTCGTGTTCTAGGCGTTGTGCTCTTCAGATTTTTACAAAAGAAAGCTTCCTTTGATAACTTGAAAGAGATGAATTGAATGAGTTTGAACGACTGGTTGAAATAACACAAAAGCTTCAGTCGCTAAACCTCGAAGCTTAAATCTGAAAGATTCCTTTCACGGAAATTTTAGCGTTTTCGCAGAATTAAGTGAATCAATATAAATCAGCTTGGGTTTATTTCAGTTCTGTACTGCATAGATAGTACCTTTTAATAATCAATCTCTATATCTACATATGTAAAAACATATATGTTAATGGATCGGATATATAGATTTATTTCTTTATATTCGTTAGTAAGTTACACGTAAAAAGGTTTTATGCAAGTTGTAAAGATGCTAAAAAAATTATTCATTATTAGTGGAAAGGTTTCATTGACGATTATGGTTTAGGATAGCTTAATGGTTAGTGTGCCGGGTTGTAAATCTGATAGCTCGTGTTTCGCGTCCCCTTGCCTACAAGAAAATAACAATCGAGTTCCACACGGTGCACTATAAGAGTAACCGTTAGATCACATTATTCGATTACAGTACCTTGAGACCGGGCGGTAGGTGATGTTCATTAACTGACAATATATTCATAATTAAAGGCACCTAGTGCTGATAACCCATATGTAACATTGTGCGATTGCCAAAATAAACATTTATAAGTACTAGGTGTCAGTATCAGTTGGAAGAAGAGGAGTACCATGTTACGGGCGTACAAAATACGACCTTTCCGAGAATACGCCTGCCGGAGGATACATGGAGTACTAAGGTCTAACGTTAAGAAAGAAGTAAATAGTCGTTTATTTTAATGTAACAGTTTGTGTTCTAATCGTCACTTGTGCAGATTAAAAGCTATGATATAGTCGAACTGTTATATTCTGTCAAATTTTGTACTTGTCAATTATGATATTTGTACATGTGTTCTGTATTATTTTTAAATAATATATACATGTGTGCGTGTGTGTACTACGTTTTCATTTTGTGCTAAGCTATATATATATATATTTTTGTTTTATAAAATAGAGATAAAATATTTATCTATTTGTTGAGAGTGACATTGGGCTTTCTTGTACACACTGACACAGTAGCTTAAAAATTAATCATCATGTCACTCTGATGAACCTGTTTTATATGTATTAATTATTTTTAGAAAAATAAAACAGATAGGTTACACATCTTCAAAACTAACTAACTTGAAACCAAGGTATTACGTATTTTTATGAAGAAGAAGATATAACTTGACTTCTGTTACACTTTGTGTTTTGTAGCTAAGTTGCTGATGGAGTGGTGTGCCCCTCAGTATAGTAGTTTATCAGATTAACTGAGTTACAATGTAGACTTTCAAACCGCCATTGTACATAAGACTCCAAGTTATAGACGAGCTAGATTATTTCTGATATCGCGCGACAGGTCTCGTGAAGAAAATACTTTTACTAAAACTGCATAAGGCCTCCTAGTAGTTAAGTGCTACAAATATTTTAAATCCAATTGTGATGTTTCAATACGATTATTTCCATAAACAGATCAAGACTTGGCCCCATATGATTTAGTTAATGCAGTTGTTAAACACTGTAGTTGTTATTTTGTCTCTTTAAATGTTTCAGTTTTTGTAAAATATGTCTAAATACTAACAGAAATCATGAAGGTAAAAATTCCACTCAAAATATGAGCTGTTTATGAACAAACAAAGTTTAAAAGTTACTCGAGCATGTTACATCTATATACGTAAAATAAAGTACTTAGTTTAGCAGGAATGTATTTGTCTTACTAGTTTTTCAAGCGGAATTATTTTTAGCTATGATTTATTATCTTAAGTATTCTTACGCGTAAGAAAGCTCTTTATACTGAACTATTTTAAATTCAGAACTTCAGATTCGTGGATGATTCGATTTTGAAAGAATTTGACTAAAAAATACACCTTTTTAACTTCTAGTGTTAACCAAGACCTTAGATAGAAGAAATAGCCAAACATATGAACCACTCAAGCTCCCAAAAAAAATTCTGAAAAGAACTTCAAGAAGGGTCTGAAAACTGAAAAAGGGAATTTGTACTTCTAAGTTGAAAGTTAGTTAATGTAGCTGGAGATTTCTCGGAGATCTCCACACCCGGGAAACCTTCACAAAGACAATTTTTTTTGTCATAAGAAGTTACAAGCGAGAAGATGGTTTCACATCGATTGGGCAAGACGAGGTTATTTCTAGTAGGGTACTGGTTTTCTGCAAAATCCTTTCTAATGGTGCTGTATGCATCTTAAGGAAGCCCACGGTGAGCTATTATTATTTCACGACACACCAGCCACATATTCTAGTAAGGGCACGGTTCGTTATGCACAACGCGCACAATCAGATAAAGGACCCAGATGAGTCGAAGATGGAAAATGTTTTTTTTCTTAAGATTTCTTGACACGAACAAAAATGTTTTCAGCGCAAAGAATGTGAATGTAAAGGAACAACTGGTTCTCAAACAAGCTTTTAAGATTACTCAATAAGACAATCTTTATATCAACTTTACCTCTCATTGGCGACACATTTCTTGGAACATTGCACTTCACTCCTCAATATGGACGTTGTTTGCTTTGCTCACGATTTAAAGAATGTAAATCTTTATTCTTATGACATTGACCTATATTATAATCTCTAAATATATTACGGCAAAAAACTGTGTTAAATATTACAGCTTCGAACCTGAATCCTTCTTCTTCGAGAATTGTTGGAGTAAATACAGTTTTTGAGCAACTGTGTGATACAGTTCAATCATATATATTAAAATTTGCTTAAAGACGGAGATTCTTATATAAATATATTAATTTATTGTATGGTTCGGTTGCTCATTCTCTTTAGAATAAGCAAATGGTAAAAAGACGTAAGAATCAAGTTATGTAATTTTAACATTTTTTTACTCTTTTTCAAGAAACAAAAATAAAAACGTAACCACAACCAACTTCTTTTCATTTTCACACCCATATCTTACAAGTAACACAGCCTATAACACACATAAAATTAATATTCCTGTTCACTTCTCATCATTAAATGTATTTATTTGTAGTTAAACAATGGGTTATCTGTGCTCTAGAATCATGTAAATATCCTTGTCTTATAGACGCTAGACGACTTGCATTTCGATTTTTTATTGGATCAGTAAAGAAACAACTTATGAGATAATGATGTTGTTTTTTTTTCAAATTGTGTGTTTTATTTTAGTACAGCCAAAACGGGCTATCTACTGTGTCCACCGACGGAAATCGAACTCCTTAAGTTAGTTATGTAAATCCGAAGACTTACCGATGTCCCACTAGGACATTTTGTTGGTGTTTTTGAAAATATATTGTTATCTACATCTATACAAAATTACGATGCGCTCGACAAACGCCTTATATTGTGATTACAGTGCAAACTTACGTGGTAGAAGTTTTCAAAACTTTTGTTTAAGCCGTATGAAAAACACAATACAGCTTAATTCAATATACTTGTGTGTATTCTACTACGTATTAAAACTCTGTTGGATTGGTTTTTTTGTTTGTTTTTTTTTGGAATTTCGCACAAAGCTACTCGAGGGCTATCTGTGCTAGCCGTCCCTAATTTAGCAGTGTAAGACTAGAGGGAAGACAGCTAGTCATCACCACCCACCGCCAACTCTTGGGCTACTCTTTTACCAACGAATAGTGGGATTGACCGTCACATTATAACGCCCTCACGGCTGGGAGGGCGAGCATGTTTGGCGCGACTCGAGCGCGAACCCGCGACCCTTAGATTACGAAGCGTGCGCTAGGCCATGCCAGGCCCAACTCTGTTGGAAGCGCAGTTAATAAAACTTAGATTATCCTTTTCCATTCATTATAAATAACTAGCAATTTAGTGTTTTTACAATCACTTTCATGTAAATGTTATTTTTTATTTGCTCATATTATTTTAAAACCTCACTGTTAGAATTTACTTATGGCTTATCATTCTCTACTACTTAAACTTATCTTGAGAGATAATTTTTAGCTCTTTCAGGTTCTAGTTCAGCTAAATATGTCCCTCATTTGATCAGTGGTACTTACAACGCTAAAATATGAGGTTCGATTCCCCGCTGTGGACATAGCAGATAGCTCAATGAGGCTAATTAATGTTATGCATAAGTGACTGAATGTGAGAAAAATACGTTTTATGAACGAAATAACTTATAATAAAAATTCGGGTTAAACGACTTTCATTGAAACAAATTTAGCTGAAAAAAAACATCGAAAGAGACAAATCATAACTAACCAAGCCTTTAGTTGAGTGACCTTTTTTGAAAAGGTCTGCGTGTTTGGCCTCTTTCACAGTGGATTAATCTACATTGTTTTCACTACTTACTTGACAACCCAGAGGTCAGCTCTCCCCAGACCAAACAGCACAATGTAATACAAACAAGCATGTTTTCTTCGCAAGTCCCAGTAGAGTCTCTAGCCTTTATCACGCAGCACTTAACAATTTAAGTTTTCCAACAGAGCTGACACTTGCTGAGTCCACAGATAACGTGACTAGTACAAGCTGACACTGTGCGCGTTCTGAGACGGTCGACACGAGCCCAACGTCAGGCATACTCGAGCTTCAGAGCCAGTTCTTAGCAGGCAAGTTTAAAGGAGCAAACAGCCACGCGGCAGGCACCACGTGGTTTATACAAAAAGCAATACGTATTTTCTACAGAAATGCAGGAGTTTTTCTTGGCCTTATTTTTCAACTTACCAAAGGAAGTAATTTAAAAAGCTCATCGCGTGGCGAGATGAAAAACGTAGACTTGCTTGAAATTAAAGCTTTTCGTGACGAACAATGATGGTTTGTTTTATTTTCATTTTCTAAAACCTAAATCTTTCTTAATCAGAGGTTTGATAGGATATCAGTTTCCCAGAAGGAATAAGATAGTTTGTTTTTTAGAACTATATTTTGTAGCGTAACGAATTTGAACAATTGAACAATTCATGACGCATCCACCTTGATTATCATTTCTCAGTGAAAAGAGAACAGGGCGCTATTGAAAGACGTAGCGTAATGAAATGTAGTAAATGGACAATACAGCAGATTTTGAGTAATGTTCTGTTCCCTGTGTGTGGTTTAGAGTAGTACAGTACACTGCAGTTTACTTGAAGCATTATACGTGGACGACCAGAACAGTATAATATGTATTATTGTTTTGTGTCTTCTACTGTTGTTTTCCTTCACACACGGCCCGACATGGCCAAGCGTGTTAAGGCATGCGACTTGTCATCTGAGGGTCGCGGGTTCGAATCCCGGTCGCGCCAAACATGCTCCCCCTTTCAGCTGTGGGGCGTTATAATGTACGGTCAATCCCACTATTTGTTGGTAAAAGAGTAGCCCACGAGTTGGCTGTGGGTGGTGATGACTAGCTGCCTTCCCTCTAGTCTTACACTGCAAAATTAGGGATGGCTAGCACAGACACCCCTCGTATAGCTTTGTGCGAAATTCAAAAACAAACAAACTTTCTCCACCCGTACTTTATATAACACTGCATGTCAAAACCTTTTGTTTGCATAATAGTGAAGATTTTGCTCGTGCATAATTTTAAATTACTCTAATCTGTTACAATATTGTCCAGTCAAGGGTTTTATAAATCTTACACGGTATTGTTTACTTCAAGTTGATGTGGAAAGAGCCTTCAGGCTTTGGATAATAGGATCAAAGATGTCTATCATTCTACAGCTTTAGGAGAAATCGGTGATAACTAGCTCACATTTGATGTCGAAGTTATATAAAACAACATAATAAAGTCAGAATATAAATCTAGAAACTAAATATTTCGTTTCAGAAAGATTACGGATGTTTGAATACACATGAACAAATTTCATTTAAAAATGGCGGGTTCCTGTTGAAGAACCAAAGTTTTATAGAAAATGTGCCAAAGCATTAGCATGTGAATTATTCCTGGGCTAGAGTATTCCATATTATTAAAAACGATGGTAAAATATTTCTTCAAGATTTGTTTAACATTGATCAACAAAATAACCTCTTTGTTTGGGGTTGTTTTGTATGTTTGAGAATAAGTGTTTAATTTTTGTTAATAAAGTTTTAAAACTTTGATCTACAAACGTATTTATGGTTTGTAGTTATTCTGTTTGTTTCAGAATGATAAATAAACGTTTGTACATGATTTGTTAAAATACTGATTTATAAAATTATTCATAGTATGGGTTTATTCTGAATACTTGAGATTGTGGGCTGGATGGGGTTAATATACGGAAGAATTCACATTTTGTTTTTATCAGCCAATTTCGTAATCAGATAATGAGGTTCGTATGTGTGTTTATCTCTGTTTGATACTGAAACAACTATTTTCCACCAGTCTGTTAATCTTGCAGAGTGTATCTTTTTTGTGAATAATGTCACTTAAACTAATTACTTTGTCTAGTTATTTAAAAGTTAAATAACTGGATTAAAGTGTATGTTCGTAAACAATGAGAACCAAACGAACGTGTTTTATTAATTATGTTTAGAATTCTGCTATAATCACGAAGTACGTCACAGTCTTGAACTATACATGAGTTGAGCTTGTTAAAACTTTACATGGATGAAAGAGCTTATGTGTTTCTTAATACTTAACGAGTTAAAAGTCCACATGCTTTCCCTTTATTCCGAAAGTGGACGGTTTACATAGAAAGGAAGTTCAGTGCTCCAAGTTCTTTTTAAAAAATATATATAACTATTAAAATAATAAAAATATGGGATGATAATTAGTGTGTAGGGCTGAAGATCAAGAAGTTCAGAACTCGAAGTATAATGCTTTTAAGGTTAAGCTATGAGTGTGTAATAAAAGTGATAGTTAATCCCTTTATTCGGTCCTAAGTACCAGACAAAACCATTGTGGTAGCAGTTACTGCTGGTTTCTTTTCTTTCCTCTGTTCAGTAGTTCGAAACTATAGACGACTAAATTAGAAACATAGGGGTCGCTAACTTACGTGTTTAGTTCTTGGGTGCATAACGTAACGTTCAGAATGAAAACTTCATTAAAAATTGTTAAATCACGACATTTATCTATAAATAAAATGTGCGTGTCATGTATTCTTAAAAGGCCAACTTATATATATACTGATTTCTCTAATTTTTATATGAAATGTTTTTCGTTTAAGACCTGCTTATGTTAATATAATTTGTTAATATCATCCAAGTAATAAGGTTCTGATTTGTTACCTTTATAAGTACATATGTGTATATAACTATATTTCCTTATAACATCTGTTGGTAATATATGTTTATTGCTTCAATATTCCATAAAGATAGTGGTAATGTCGAATGTTTCACAAATTTTCAAATCCGGAAACTTCTTCTGGGTATTACTAAGTGTCTATAGACATCTACAGACATCGAATTTTACTGCCTTATCTCTTGCCTACAGAAGGGCTGGGCGTGGACTAATAATTAGCATGTCACATTTTGAATTCAAGAATTCTTGTGTCGCGTTCCGTTACTGTAAAAACATACTCCTAACTTTGGGGATGTAAGTGCGTTATAAGAGTGACGTTCAACCGCCACTGTTCGATTATCTAAGAGTTAGAGGTTGCCTTAGTTGTCTAGCTACCTTTCCACGAGTACAGTAATTCGAAATTAAGAACGTATAATCCTTTTGTATCTTTACACGACTATCTTAAGCAAACGAATAAATAAACAAAACGTTTACAGAACCAAAACAAATTAAATGCGTTTTAACTATTTGGTATAAAGACAAAATTATATCTTTCACGTTACCTTCTAATCTTTAAGTTACGAACGTTATAAGATATCTTAATCCTGTATAATGAATATGGCCTGTTACAGCGTTTCAGAATTAAATCAATACTTCCCTCAAGCCCTCTAGGTTCTCAAAATTATTTAACTAACATTTCTTCCCGCTGTTTCTACAGGCTCAGCGGAATTATTATCGGTAATATAATACACAAACATTCAGCGATTTTTCTTTAATTACGTTTCAAAGTCTTAAATTTCCCGGAAGTTTGTTTGTTGTGACAAAAATATAGTGAGGAGGGAATGAAAGTAGACGTAGAAGAAAAAAGAAATATTTGAAATATCCTCTAATATTCTACGAAGGTAAATATTTTTCTTTCATATGAAGAATCGACAAAACTTGAAAGTTGACAAAAAAAATCATTTAGTTATTCCGTAGACTTCATCTTGACGGATTAATCCGTACCTTTGAAGATAGACAGATGTATTCTGGAGGAAATATTAAAAGCTTAAAACTTTTAAAACGCTGTTGGAGTTTTTGTTATTTTTTAAGGGAAATTTTGTAACACTAGACGTCTTCAACAAACCTTCTTCAGAACAGAGAAGAGATTGATTTCATAAGGCAATGAATAAAAAACATTCGTGATAGAGATGCACGATTCTCAGAGGATTTCGTTAGTTAAACAAATGGTTTTGAACACAAAAACATTTTGCTTATGACATTCACGTACAAAATCCATTATGTTTATGAAACCTTTTGTTACGTATAATAAAATAACTGCAATATGTTTTACAAGTTGATCAAACGTCACACATAAATGGTTTGTTATACGAGGCATAGGTAGATGTGAGCACTTTATACAAGGATTAAACAAATACAATTTCAGTACACAAAACTTAACCAAATAAAAGTATATTATATAAGTAGCGATTAAATAAGTATATCTTATACAAAGTATATATAAATAAAGAGTATATTACATAGGGATTAATTACATAAAATGGACATTAGGTAGGGACTAACCAAATAAAAGTAGACCTGTTGGTTAATGTATCAGACTGTGAATAGGAAGGTTCATGGTTTTCGTCCCATTGCCAGAAATTCGCTTTCTGCATGTTATGGACGTGAATGCGTTATAACAATGACAGTCAGATCTCAGTGTTTGTTCAAAGCTACACAAGGGCTATCGTCACTAGTTTAAGACCGACACTGTAGAGAGATATCATCTATCAAGACTGCCCACCGCAAACTCTTGACTTATTGTAATCGAATAGTAGGATTTTTCGACATTTTATTAACCTTAACATATTTCAGAAATACAGAACGCAATGCTATGTAAACATTCATTCATACCCGATAAAGGCTTAATCTAAGATGTAAAAATAGTTCTAGTTAATTCAGAGAAAATCACGTTGCTTCAGACCACCAAACCTAATTAGTTTTGGTTAAACATCCATTAAAATATAAGGAGTTAACATTTCTTAACCCTCTTTCATAAGTCGACATCACAGTTTAAAATCAGAAAGAGTTAACAAACAACTTTCTCAGACTTAGGTTATTTTTGTTATTTATACAATCGTTATAAGTTTCAGGATCATGCTACCAGCTATAACAAATATAAAACTTACAAATGTATTCCTAATTACAGCGTTCCTTTTCGTCAGAGTTATATTAATAAGTCAATTTTCTAGTTAGATTATGTTGCTTCACCATGGTATTTCTCATAATACAATAAACAATATACTTTTATATAAAACAAATTCTCTCAGTTTCCTTATTGTTCCTTTACTATAGTATTTTTCATGATACGATAAAAAATACTTTTATGTAAGATAAGTCATCTCAGTTTCTCTATTGTTGTTTCATTGTACTATTTCTCGTGACACAATAAACAGTATACTTTTATTTTTAACAAATCTCAGTTTTGTTCTACTTGTTTCACTATACTATTTCTTGTGACACAATAAACATTATACTTATATGTAAGATAAGTCATCTCAGTTTTCCTATTGTTGTTTCACTGTAATATTTCGCGTGAGACAATAAACAGGATGCCTTTTTATAAGACATTTAAGTTTTCTTATTGTTGCTTCATATTTATTTCTCATACCACACTGCTTTGAATCTAGCCTTCTCGTACACTATTGTTTTATCAATAACGTATATAAAAATAAATTTGAGTTAATTTTGAAATCTCTGTAATGTATTGCGGCCTACTCCTGCATATTAATAGCCGGCCACAATGCCTTCATTAGAAGAGTCTCCTTAATATATATTCTTTGTTCAAAGAAAGATGTCAAAAACATTCTTTTGAGACATTCTTTCTGCGCGTCCATAAAGAATGCTGCATGTCCACTGATACTTTGTAGAAGACATCTGGTATCGGAACCAGTGTGGCTGTTTTTAGCACAATGTGCCGACATGTTTATAGACTATATTATAAAACAGTGTTCTGTATTGTGTAAACATATAATATTCTTAACCATGGACAACAATTGCAACATATAATACAACCAACACATTGTTACAAAAACTTTTGTTCTACCCTACATGGTAAAAATCATAAATAAATTATTATGAAATTGTTTTATTTCAACTCGCACTTAAAACGTAAAGAAAGCGATTGGTATTGAGATATACGAGTGGACGCTAAGAACGATCAAAAGTATGAAATTTAAGGTATGATTGATAGCAACGTTTCTATGTTTAGTACAAGATTCATCAAATAACATAAACACCTCTAAATGTAATTAATTTGTCAAGACTTTAGAGTGATGTAGTGTTATATAAAGTGTAATAAAACCACTAACAAAGTTTTAAGAAAACACCCTCAATAAATTATGTGCGCGTACTTAGAACTTGTTTAAGTTGAAAAATACATACTTCTAGGTAACAACTGACACAGTTAAATTGAGTTTAAGACTCAATGAAACATCAAAGGTGTGTAGAACTTAGAACCCTACGTGTGGAATAAATACTCTGTAGAAGTTATTGTTCTGTGGTAATTTTGAACAAGTATCGTAAAGAATAACCGAAAAAAATAGTTGAACTGTTATTCTAGCCTTTAGTTTTTAATTAACTCGAATACAGTTATTAAACAGAGAATAGACTTATAACGTTTCAACCTCTCTACGTGTGTTATATGTTTAGCCATACTGGACCATTGTATACATGGAACATCAATAGAGGCTCTTTAAATGCTAGCTCAGTAATACTACAAACTGGTAACGCCTTCAGCAGGAAGTAATCTCAAATATTACGCTGATATCTTAGTATATTTTATGAAGAGTAAAGCTGTACTAAATCGTTCAACATGCTTTATTAACAGAAGCCGTACACAGTCACGCCCACCCACATTCTCACACATAGATGTGTAATAATCTGTATCTATATCATGTTCTGTATTGCAGCACAAGCAGTTGGTTAGTGGAAGAGCAGTTCTGGAGCTCTCTTATTGCCTTTGTAACTGTACATTAGTTATTCCTGTTCTAACTAAAGCTGTCTGTGTACACTTCCTGTGCTGCACAAACCACATGGATCCGCCACGCTGAGTGATCTGTCGGGAAAATGATGACAGCGCTAATCCTTACTCGTACATTAATAAGTTTATTAATTACGTGAAGTGAAAATGGATGGTAGCTGCTGATAGAAAACTACACCGCAATTCTGATCTTATATGTATTACGCATAAAAGTAGATCAGTCGTTTCATTGATTTATGTTTCTCTCCTAGTTTATCATCGAAAGAGCTTTAAAGTTGTTTTTGTTTCGTTGTAATTGAATTTCTCTACAGTTAGAAAGGGCCATGTTGCGATTTGAATATGCAACTTCCACATCTGAGAAAATCACGCTAGCCCTTACCTAATATGTTTGTTTTGAATATTCGTGTCAAGAGACGAAAATAATTACTTTATCATTTTGGTCTTCTATAGCGTGCATGATTGGAGCCAACAAAACAAAAACACACGAAACTGTGGATTAGAAACTATGAGAGATAGTCTATAAATTATGTTTTAATTAGTTTTTATTTAGATCTGTTAGATATGTTTAAATAAGCTTAGCGTTATTATGTTTCATTTCTTACACTGCAAATCCAATTATTACATTGTTAATATGCAACATATATACATTGTCAATGTTAAACTGAAATAACAACATTCAGTTCTTAACAAGTAGCGCATGCGTATTTAGTAATTGTAATTGACCAACTGTTAGATTAGACTTATTAAAACAAATAACTTTGTATCACATGAAAGCACGCCTTATATTCAGCTCAACAGCAGTATTACAGTACTGTACAGAGTAAACATGTTTACAGATACGTTCTCATCGTGTACTTACGAGAATTATCACGAAGGCTATATTAATACTGTATTTTGTTGTTGTTGTTATTTTAAAATACAACAATAGTAATTCATTAAAATTTAGTCCTTCAACATAAATTGCTCAGTAATCGCGAGAAGTATTTATAAATGAAGAAGTGGACAATAAACAAAATTAAACTAGAAGCTTCTGGACACTGGTCAAGAGTTTAGTTATTATTACTGTTTGGTTCAACATAACAATGATTCCTTATTATATAGTATATGTTATTATACACCAGCCAAATGTTGTAGATAGAACATTTTGCTCAGTACGACATGTAGCATAAGTTATTAAAAGTCCATCATATGTGGTATAGAAATACTACATATACGTATGTAGAAGTGAGTTAGAAACTATTTTCTAACTGTTAAGTTTGTTAATTGGTTTTATTAAATCTGTAATAAATACTCATTCTGTCTAGCTAGTTATTCAAATCCCACTAAATGTTATTAACAGAGGATTTTTTTTCAATGCGTCATGTGGCGTTAGTTATAGAAATAAAATAACTAGTATGGACAAGACAGATGCTATTGTGGTTAGGGCTACGTCACAGAAAGACATGTATAATTTGTGTCTCTGTACTTCTGATATTTCCAATAGCTTTCATCTTACTTCTCTCGGTATTAACTACAATATATTAAATTCAGTTTTATATTTAATAAAGGTGACACTGTTTATGTCACTCCAGAACATTCAATGCCACAACACCTTTTCACTATCCAGATAAATGCTCAAGGTTATAACACCAGAATTTACTTTTACATTTGTGTGTTTTCGTGCATCGTGACCATTGAAATAACATGAGATTTTATCGTTTTAAATACGACTTTAAAAAGATTCATATTTTTCTTAAACTTCTACTTTTAATACTAATCTGTTTCGGAAACATTTGTTCTTACCTTTCTTACCGTCTCGTATCATTTAATACTAAATTATACAAAACAAACAATATACGTATACACGATTAAAAATTAAATGATTATATGTTAATACTAGCACTGCTTTGTTAGAAACACAGTTTATTAGATATTTTATGTCTCCATCAGTACCTTTACATTAGAAACAATTATAAATTATAATTCTTCCTATTTGATCTTTATTATTTTATCATGATATAAGCTGTGCGAAAAAATATATTTAGTGGTGGAACTAAAAAATATATCGTAACGTAATTCAAGTCGAGTTTTATTCACGAGAATAGGTTTTACGAGATACTCGCGTATTATCAAATCATTTTTATAGTGTCCAGGCCGGACAACATAGATCACGAAGTAATAGTTGTGCTGAAGTACGAGATTGGTAGACAAACACAACTTTCATTTCGGTGTCCAGGAAAGAAAAGGAAACAACAATATTATATTCTTGATTCCAGTTTATTGTGATTATTAAGTAAACACAAAAAAGTATATAATATATATATATAAATTATTAATTTAAAAACGGGAATAGGAATCGTCATAAAACTATGAAAACAAGTTGAACCTAAATGCAAATAATATAGTTTAAAGCCTATGACTAGGGACTTTAAAATAGTGAAATTAGGCTGGAAATAGTGTTTGCACTATTTTTTGAAGGTTTACGTTACTAGAGTTCCTAGTTATAGGCTTGAATATATAATATTGAATTTGGATTCTACTTGTTTTCATAATTTTATGGCGATTCTTAATCTCCCAATTTAAATTTGGAATCTGTAATTACCTTGTTTCTTTATATCAATTTATGGAGAATAAATCTTAAGATACATACGTGTTCATGCATTCGGTTGAATTTTATATGTTTTTTCACCAGCTTACTGTTGCATTGGCATTTCTCTACTTAACCATAATTTACTGAGCAAGGTAGTTTTGTGTCTGAAGTTTCGTGTAAACAGGCGTTTAATAAGCGTCAAGTACAAAGAAAGTCGTTAACAACAACATCGCATGTATCATGTATTTATAGCAACGTAAATCAACTTACAATGAAAATAATCAACTTTTTAAACAGCTAATGAAGTCCACAGCTCTTCGTATAGTATGTCTTTATGTTTTGCTGCAAAATATCCAGCCGACTTTTCTCTACGCTATTATTAGGTTTTATTAGAATTGTTGTGAAATTCCGAGACGATAGTGGTTCATAACATAAAATGCAGTATACTTGACTTTAAGCTTGTCTGTATAGACACACGAGGATCTGAACAAAAACCTAGACATAACTAAAGAAAAACATAGTAGAGCAAGATATATGATTCAAAGAATCAGTTTGTGTTATAAACGCACTTTGGAACAGATTCGAGGCTTCACAGAATAACATTGGTATTGTATAAAACTTCTGAGAGTGTTGAAGAAAAGACGTCGAGAAACAAAACGTGACATCCAAAGAAACAGTTTGTTTTATGGATATATTATGGAAGAGATTCAATACTTTGCACGATAATACTGGTGTTATATAAGCTTCAGGGCACACTAAAGAAAAACACCGAGAAACAGAATATATCACTAAAAGAACCAGTTTGTTTTGTGGATACATCATGTAACAGATTTAAGGCTTTACGTAAAGTCTAAAACTTCATGATAACTTATTTAAAAAGCTAGTCTCATTACATTTGATTCTGCGTATGGAAGACATGGAAGTATCTGAGATCAACAAAGTTGTCTTTATGTTGAAAAGTTTCATTTAAATACATTTTATGAAAAGTTAATTAATTAATACTGAAATATTTATAAAAATATTTTTGTTTCAGAATTTTTGAGCCAAGCTATACGATGACTATCAATACATAGCTATCCTTAATTTGAAACTGATAAATTAAGGAAGAAAGAACTTGTTCACAGCATTAATCCACAGCTCTTGAACTATCAGTATCCGGCGGAACAGTTTCATTATTGTTCGTAAAGCACATCCACATATATTTATGTGATTATTCACCCTTTATCGTATAAAAACTGACAACACTAGAGTAAAGTCACGTGTTGACAGTTTACTTTCTGACTATCTGTCAGACATAACCATACCAGCATTATGCCTATAGAAGCACAAATAGTCGTACTATTCCTAGCAGTAGTGTGGTGTTTGTCTTCGTGACTCCTACTACAGGAACATCACATGACCAAAATCTGGAAATAAAAGTTTCAAATAGTGAAGGCTACTCCAGGTGGCAGATTTAAAAGAGCTTTAAAGGTGTTGTTAATGGATTGAATCTCTCTTGGAAGTTCTTGGGCGACATTTTAAGCTGCTAGTGCAAATATTCATTAGGTCAAATTATCCAGATTATTCAGACTTTATTAGGTAGGAACGTGGCTGTAGTTATAAGCTTCGTTAGCTGCAGACATGTAATAAAGCAAAATAGGACTGATATTGACGTGAACGCGGCCGTAAGGGAGAGATCAGTGGCATTAATTCCTGATAAAGTCTGAGCAACTTGAGCAGTTTGACAAATGCAATCAGTTAACAATGTTTTTAGATACACTCTCCTGTATCTGAACCTTCACTCAGACAAGATATGGAGAAAAAGTTTAATGTTTCAGTGTGAGCTGAAAGAAATCCTGAATATACCTGAAACTAATACTGTTGATAGTAGAAGTACAGAAAGAAAATTGAACTCTTTAAAATCCATATTAAGAAACTCAAAATACTCAAAAGGTTGAAATGGTCATCAGACTTCAAAGATATATGAATAATTCTTGCAACATTTAATAATAATTTGTTATGTGGTAAACATGAAAAGGAAATAACGTTCAACGTACGTATACAGTGAAACATGTGTGGTCTATGTATCAGCCCGTGCTGTTGCAGAGCTTCAAAACATAGATGGCGCACTGACTTCTGACAGATATGAGCAAATTCTCATCCGTCACTATGAGCAAATTCTCATCTGTCGCATGGTTCTCTCAGGACCAACTGTTACTGGTCAGAGATTCGTCCTCCAAAACACAATGATTTCATGCATACTAGGAATACGGTCAAACAATACTCTGTGAAATAAAAAATAGGTGAAATACTCACAACCATGACTTAATTAGCAAAAGGGTTTGTTGAGAATATAATTAAAATTAATTGGGCTGCATGAAAGCTCAAAAGATAAAACTGTAGCCTAACAACTAAGCTCAAGCTCTGGAATAGCATATGTTACTGTGAATAATATTTCACAGACGTACACTGATAACCATGTGGTTGTATAATATCAAGATACTTTGTTATGTTAAAAGGAAATAGAACATACCAATGTATTGTACAACTTACTTGCTTTTATTTTGTATTTGATGTAATAATG
The DNA here is from genome assembly GCF_004210375.1 of Tachypleus tridentatus. Taxonomy (NCBI): domain Eukaryota; kingdom Metazoa; phylum Arthropoda; class Merostomata; order Xiphosura; family Limulidae; genus Tachypleus; species Tachypleus tridentatus. The sequence continues at coordinate 70,654,550 of NC_134834.1, read as the reverse complement.
TATTTTTGCAATGATAAAATGACCAATTAGTTATAAATACTCATTATGTGTGTCTCTGATATGGATGTCACCTCTGTATTACTATCATTGCTTCGAATATTCTACAGACATAAATATATATGTATATATATTTAAATACATTTATATAGAGATACTTAAAGATTTTTATATACACCATTTTTTTCACAACTAATGAAGTAAATCTTCGGTCTTATTTCGAGTAGTTTCTATATAAAACACATCTATATGGTTGTTTTAATCCAAATTTCTCTAGACGAGTGTGTGTGTGTTTTCTTATAGCAAAGCCACATCGGGCTATCTGCTGAGTCCTCTAGAAGGAGGACTTTCTTGAGAAATACGATATTTAGTATTAAGTTTATTTAGATTACATAGGTAATCTACGTATAAAACATTTACCTAGATTATATGAAATGAGCTTTGATTTCTTATTTTGTTTTGCTATGAAACTTCATGATTTTATTTATGTGTTTTTTATGACCAAAGCATAGTAATAAAAGTGACTTGTTCCATGCCATCCAAAGGACAAAACGTTGTTTAAAAAGAAAATTAGCTAAACTGTAGAAAATGTTGTGCTTGAGAAAGAAAACTCGAAAGAGAACATCACTCAAGTAACAAAAAAATACTTCATATTTTCATTAATAATATCCAGTAAGACTCACTCACCACAGCGTGTTTCTTATTGAGTTTTAAAAAAGGCTCGGCATGGCCAAGCGTGTTAAGGCGTGCGACTCGTAATCTGAGGGTCGCGGCTTCGCATCCCCATCGCGCCAAACATGCTCGCCCTTTCAGCCGTGGGGCGTTATAATGTGACGGTCAATCCAACTTTTCGTTGGTAAAAGAGTAGCCCAAGAGTTGGCGGTGGGTGGTGATGACTAGCTGCTTTCCCTCTAGTCTTACACTGTAAAATTAGGGACGGCTAGCACAGATAGCCCTCGAGTAGCTTTGTGCGAAATTCAAAAACAAACAAACAAACAGTTTTAAAAAGGTCAAGAAGCCTTCACCGTTCAAGAAAACTTCGTAAGATAACAAATTTTAATTTTTTATATCATTATAATTGTGTTCATTGTTCACTTATTATCTACTTCTATCATTTAGTGTATCTGTGAATTTTAGTGCATTAAAACGCTAATTCATCATTTACATTTTTAATAAATATGTATAATGAAACTAGCACAAAAGTTCCTAAAAGTGGCATACTTATACTATCGATGTAGAAGAAGAGTATGTAAATTTATGATCATACGTGGATGTACTCTCGTGACCTACTCTATGAATAAATACCTTGCTACAAAGTGCAGTAAGAAAGAGAGAAAGAATCACGATATAGTTATTGCTGTTTCTCTCTTGATGTTGTTATATTGTTATTGATGTTGAGGTTATTTTCTCATGGTCTCGTTATTGTTGATTTATTAATATTTATGATAAATTGTTCATTAGTATTTCCAAGACTTTTTATTGTGATTTTTGTTATTGAACCCTGATTCTAGTGACGTGTTCTTTTTAGATTATTACATGTGTTTATTATAAATCATTATTGAACCAATAGTAAGAACAATGTAGCGCTTCATAAATTTCCATTGACGAGAGTACATGTATATGAATAAAATATAATATATTTAAGAATAGACATAACGGAATAGAAATTCAAAAAGCAAACTATCGTTAAATTAGGATTACTTTTTCCAATTTCCGCTTTTAAATGGATACATCTCATAGAGTTTAAATTACGATTGGTTGATTGAGCTTTGTTCCCTTGAGAAAATCAAATATTTAAATATCATGAAAAGCTTTGATCTCCCTTATAAATAATATTACTTCATTTCTACAATATTTTTACGAAAGATACAGTATGTATGGAATGCCTTTAAAACTATTATAGACAACATCTAAAGTTAATACAAGTTCCCACAGATTACTTTGATAACAACAACAAAAAAAGTCTTTCGCGATGTTATTGTAATTCGACATTAATGCCAACTCTGAATGTCTATGTTTTAGCTTACGTCTATAGAAGCATTGAAAATAAAATTGCGACATTTTTTTTGCACAATGATTACATTTTTAAATTTCTACCAGAGCAACAAATAACCTTAAAGGATGTGTTTTTCTTACCGTATAATATTAATACTCCAGTTAGCAACTCGAAGTATAAGAAGTAATACAGAACGACTTCAAGTAATATAATATTTATGAGATTACTTTAACAGAAATCTTCATCCTCTAACAATAACTCAGTTTTGTAAAACCATCGCAAGAAAAAATAAACTGCATAATTCATCACTTCCGTCAAGATTAATTGAATTCTAATCTGTTTCATTTGAATAACTCCCTCACGATTCTAAAGACTACAAGAACTAACAAATTATATCATTTTTTTCCTCACAAAAGCAGAATAGCCCGAAGTTATGTTATGCTTACTTGAATATGTCATTTTCATCTTGGTTGCGTCTAGAAACTTCTAGGATTGTAATAAAAACAACTCTAAGGTTTTATCTTAGTTGCGATAAATTACTGTCTCATGATTAAAAGGAAAAGTGAAATAGATATCAGCTCATATATTTAGAAGATAAACATGAGATAATATACTATAAACTGGTTTAAAAAAGAATGACGAACACATAACAGATATACTATCCTAAATACCTATAACCATAATTACATATATATATATATGCCTGTATATTTAAAAGTACACATGCGTGCATTCATCAGTATAAACAAATAAAGCTATTCTGCATTACAGTATTTACACAGTCTCTACCTAATTGGAATGGTTCGTATAACATAGATAGATATATATGCTTGTGTTGTACACATACGTGTATCTTACAAATGTTTAATTAATGCATGCAGCTTCAAAAACAAACACCCAAACGAAGATAACACGAATTTTATTTTGTACGCCTGGTGCATTGGAAATCCCATTTACGTTGTCATGGAAACCGATTATGTGAGCAAAACATAAAACGGCATATGAAACTATACAAAATGTGATAGCTGAGATCGTTAGATTGAGGTCTGATATATTTGTTTCTCTCATTAAGAGGACATAAATACATATTGCACTAACACGATTACGTATATATATATATATATATAAGTAAACAATCTTCACCAAAATGTTTGCATATTTTGAAACATATAATGTAATTATTATTAAGATGGAATAGAAATACATTCAGCGCTGTCAAACTGAGAAATTCATGTTACATCAAACACCTACATATATAATTTATATAACGATTTATAGAAAAGCAAACAATTTTATCAGACACCTGGGCCCGGCATGGCCAGGTGGTTAAGGTGCTTGACTCGTAATCTGAGGGTCGCGGATTCAAATCTCCGTCGCACCAAACATGCTCGCTTTTTCAACCTTGGGGCGTTATAATGTGACGGTCAATCCCACTATTCGCTGGTAAAAGAGTAGTCCAAGAGTTGGCAGTTAGAAGGGATCACTACTTGCTTTCCCTTTAGTGTTACATTACTAAATTATGAACCGCTAGCGCAGATAGTCATCGTGTTGCTTTGCGAGAAATGCAAAAACAAAACAAACAATCAGGCATCTGTAGAAAAACATGTAATTCAGTATTTCACCTGTAACAACGAAATCTTACCAAAATACATATATTGGCAAAATATAACATCAAATTATTATAAATAGCGTCTGTATCCTTTTTGCAGTTCCTATTAAACATTCAGATTTAGTTGGTTTCCCCAAACACTAATAACCTCCGTAAGGTGACGTTGCATATTGTCGATGAGGTTATTGATGTAATCCACCTTGATTTAATCCCAATTTGTCATTAAAAGGCGCTGCAACTCACATACAGTAACTGGTTTAAAGTCGTGGTTAGCAATTTTCCTGCTCAATTGTGCCCAACAGTTCTCAACGGGATTACAACCCGAGAATTTTGCTGGCCATAAAAATCTTATAACACCTTCTTAGTCGAGAAAATCTTAAAAATACAATATGTGCACTGTTGGCAGTGACATTGGCATCCTGAACAAACCTTACCTTAGCATGTGGCAGGAATATATTCTCTATGTGATGTCTGTACAAGATGCCATTGATGTTCTTTTGGAGGATATAAAGATCAATTTTCCACTATGATGAATAGTTGCCCAAACATGTACTGTACCATCTCCTTTTAAAAATGGCCTGGCATGACGAGGTGGTTAAGGCACTCGACTCGTAATCTGAGGGACACGGGTTCAAATCCCCGTCACACCAAACATGCTCGCCCTTTCAGCCGTGGGGGAGTTATATTGTGACAGTCAATCCCACTATTCGTTGGTAAAAGAGTAGCCAAAGATTTGGCGGTAGGTGGTGGTGACTAGCTGCCTTCCCTCTAGTCTTTTACTGCTAAATTAGGGACGGCTAGCCCAGATAGCCTTCATTTAGCTATTTAGCTTTGGGCGAAATTCAAAACAAACCGAACCATTTAGAACGAAAATCTTCCCTCTGACAAACACGAATCCTACCATCAGCCTCAACAAGCCGAAAAGAGAAATCATTTGAAAAGATGCTATTTTGCCAGTGACTTAACTGTACGTTGCCATGATGTCTTGCCAAAGTAACATGGTTACAACTCTGAATTCTGTTTAAAATCGGATTGCAGATAGCTCTTTTTATAAAAATAACCTTGTTTAGTCGGCCTCTTAGTCACTGTTTTTCTCTATACGCTGGAATAAATGTGCAAATGCCATACCTGCTGTAATGTGTTGCAAAACTTCTTTCGATCTTGTCGTGTTAACCTGATCGAAACACGGTCATCTCTGGCAGAAGGTTTTCGGCGTCTAGCAGTTGACCTTTCTTGGACAACGTTTCATAATTCTGAATAGAGTAAACTGGAAGCACCATATTGTTCTGACAATGTTTGGTTGCTTCATACCATTTCTAGGCAGTCGAACAGTTTGAGGTCCTATAACTAGTGGCGTGTAACAAGGCATATCGCTACATCACATACAAAAAAAATGTCCAAAGAAAGCATTGATCTGTTTCGAAAAAAAAAAAAAACTTTATACAAAACAAGTGTGTATGCGTGTGTTGTGATGAATACATACTAAAAACAACTTACACAAAACATGATATTTTTCCGATTATACGCTACCTTCTATATTACTACTCAGACATTACTCAGTAGCTAGTACATAGGCGATCAATGTAGAACAGTAGGTAAACATTTTGGCCAAAACTGCATATATATTAATGTGAATGTTTACAATATAAACTTAAATGGTAGATACATATATAGAGAGTACGAGTGATAAATAAAATTAATTAGAGATGGACTATGAAGTCAAAACTTCACATTTATTGAGCTTAATTAAATAATTACAAACTGAATCTCAAAGTTGATGCTTTATCGGAATTACGGTAACTCAGCAGTGTTTCTTAAGTTAATACATGACAATTTAGTTTTAACAATAGCATCACTTAGACACTTTTAAGAAAATTCATGAATCAATACACGTTAGGTCAGGAAAACTAACAACTGAAAAGTTGTGTTGCAAATAACTGGTAATCTATTCAGTATCTTGGATGAGATTTGTATTCATCGTACTTAATACTTTATATTGTTATATATTTCTTGCATTGAACGCTTTCCTGTATTACATTTCTGTGTGTGTAGTTTCATTTTATATTACAAAAGCCATGATCGCAGTAGCTCAGCGGTAAGTCTGAAGGATTATGACGCTAACAGTTGGGTTCCAATACTCGCGATGGGCACGCAACAAATGTGTAGCTTTTTTGAAAAGCACAAATGGGTTAACTGACCTGATGAGAGACTCTTGGGGTTTCAGGTAGCCTTTCCTAATTTGGAATTTCTTACCAGGGGGTAAGAAAAGACAATGTTCATATTTTAATAGAATTAAGCATTGACTTTGAAAGCTAAAAGTGAATGACATGTTTGACACACTAATTATACGAATCTTGTGATCCAAACCACACCAATTCCTTGCAAGTATGAAATGACAGCTTATTACAGTGCTTAAATCATGGTTTTACCAACTATGGGAAGTTGTCTACATATTATGGTCCACTGTTTCTAGAAATATTCATACTTTTTGACACATATATAGTCTATGATTTACATTCAGAGTTCAACACTAAATATTTTTTTTTTATCTCCCAGTCCTCGAAAGCATACAATCGATTTTCTGAGAAAAACCTTTCTTGGTCTAACTCATCATATTTTATGAATAGCACTTAAGATTTTTTTCTCGAAAATATTAAGTTAGTTTCCTAAGTAAATTCAACCTTTCTAAAATAAATACTTCGTCAGTTTCACCATCTTCATGACTACGTAACATACTGCACTGTTTAAAAATAAACCAATATAAAGGAACGCTTTTATACCTATATTAATATAATAAAATAAATAAAATTATATATTCAAACATCTAACACCGCCCTCTACATTCCGACACTCAGTTACACAACCCCTTCCAAACATGTGGTCAGCTTCCGATCAGTCACCTCTTTCTTTGTGAACCTGACGATGACCGAAGAAGGTCGAAACGTCGTTCGCTCTTCTATGTAAAATATTTTCTCAACCCAAACGAGCCGTTGTTGCATATATATTTCTCTACAAGTGGGTATTCTCGACGTCACTGAATACACCCGTGTAGTTTCTCTTCCTTATAAGCTAATACAATGCACAGAGCTTATTTGTAATACTGCATGTAATAATTACCCATGGCTAGTTTCATTTAGTTTCTTCTACTTCATGATTATAAACTATTACTGCGTATTATGATTATTTGAAATACACTTAACGCGAGAATAAATCAAGAATGTTTAAAACCTATTCATAGATGTAGTTACGATGAATCAAAACCTACGAAGTATTGTTTGTTTTTATAAGGCAATTTATAACAACGAGAAATTAACTACTATTAACATTTTTAAATAAAAATTATACATTATTTGATAAAACATATCAAGTAATTACACAGTAACTCTAATTTAAAAGCGAGAAAATCTCGAATTATCAAAGCCTTATTAAAATAGGAAGACTTTCGTACGAAATAACAACATGGACGTTTCCTGAATCCCACAATACTATCAGTTGTAAGCCTTTAATGTGAAAATGCTAAGATAACTGAATATTATTTAACACTAACTTTAAATAGCATAACAAGATAACAATAATAAAAATACATAAATGAGGTTCCAAGCCCACGCCTACATCTATTGGTGGTATTCTACTTGATGGACCTAACTCTAAACGGCCCGGCATGGCCTAGCGCGTTAAGGCGTGCGCTTCGTAATCTGAGGGTCGCGGGTTCGCGCCCGAGTCGCGCCAAACATGCTCGCCCTCCCAGCTGTGGGGACATTATAATATGACGGTCAAACCCACTATTCGTTGGTAAAAGAGTAGCCCAAGAGATGGCGGTGGGTGGTGATGACTAGCTGCCTTTTCTTTAGTCTTACACTATTAAATTGGGAACGGCTAGCGCAGATAGCCCTCGTGTAGCTTTGCGCGAAATTCAATAAACCAAACTAACTACAGTAAAACCTGTTTAAGGCGTAATCCATGGGACCGAGCAAAATTTCCGGGTTAAGCAGGTTTTCCGGCTTAGACAGTGAACGTGTATTTCCTTAATTATATATAATTTTTGAGCGAAACGTTATACTTGCCTGACTCAAGGGAACTAAGACGTTTGTAAATACAGTTGTTATACTGTTTATGCTATATTTATTAGAATAAGAACAAAAATAGACATTCAAAATATACATAAGTTCACAAACTTGTAATCAAATTTATTTGAAAAACGTGTCCAATTTCAACTGTTTCGTTTTTTAATGGACTTTCTCATGCGGTTAAAAGAGAACGCCAATTCTACGGCCCTTTCATGAAGTTTATTTTCTACCTTCATTGTTGCATACAATCTGATAGCGTTAATATAACTTAGCACTTGCAATAAAGTAGAAATTTTTATTTCCTCACCATCTTTTCCATTTTGTTTATCTTCTGAATCTCTCACTCTTATAGATTTTAAATCAATTTCATCAGTTTCTGTTAGAGCATTCTTGTCAGCATTCACAAAACTTTCCGCGTTCACAGAATCATCTGCATCAATCTTCTCAATCAGAGTTTGGATTTCACTAGAATCGTCATAACAAACAACTAGGCCTGGCATGGCCAAGTGTATTAAGGCATTCAACTCGTAATCCGACGGTCTCGGGTCCGAATCCTCGTCACACCAAACATGCTCGCCCTTTCAGCCGTGTGGACGTTCTAACGTGACGGTCAATCCCACTATTCGTAAGTAAAAGAGTAACCCAAGAGTTGGTGGTGGGTGGTGATGACTAGCTACCTTCCCTCTGGTCTTACACTGCTAAATTAGGGACGGCTAGCGCAGATAGTCCTCGAATAGCTTTGCGTAAACATCATAAAGAAACAAACAACTTTAAAAAAATAAGGGTATTTAGTAGCTTTCTTTAAAATGAGGGTATTAAGTAAATTTTCCCTAAATTTTAAAATTATGGAAGATAGGAATTTATTTTTTCGTGAGAATTATTTAAAGAGTTGAATTTTGTACTTAAAAGACAAATGTGTTTCTACAAATCATGAATCTAATTTAACTGCAAATATAATGAACGACAGGAAAAGAACAGAATATATTTAACCAATATTTTAATGCCACGCTCCCCCGCCAGTACAGCGGTAAGTCTACGGATTTACAACGCTAAAATCAGGGGTTTGATTCCCCTTGGTGGTCTCAGCACATAGTTCGATGTGGCTTTGCTATAAGAAAAACACACACACATACATTTATTGTAACAAAATGTCCGGGAATTTATTAATATTTGAACAAATTATTAATTAAACAAGCATTTATTAATATTTAAAGAAATTATTAATTAAATAAGAAATTAATATTAAATCAAAAACAATTTTTCTGCTTTACTCAGGTTCTAGTCCTACTTGTTGAAAGATAAGGTCGGTGAAAGTTTTCCTTCCGCGTTACGCGGGTCCCGCCACATAGAGGACGTTTTCATAAGATAAATCTCAAGATAATGCTGCAAACTTTTGATATTTTCGACTTATACAAGTTTTATTGTATAAACTATTGCTATTAACGAAATTTCTACTAAAGGAAGTTATTGTACAATACATTGGCCAGTTTTGCTCCCCGCTCGTCCTCTTTATATTCTTTCTCAAATTCCGTCAACAGTGTGCGAGCGACGACATCGGAAGGTCAATACTTAAGTATACGTATGTTTCCTTCAATATAACGGCAGTATTCAATTTGTCACATTCCGCATAATGTTCATACAGCTCTCCACAGCAGTCTGGGACTTGACTGTATTTTGGGAAAAGCTTGTGAAAATCGGTCGTCTGTCCATTTTTGTAAGCCTAAACCTATGTGAATTATATTATCTACACTTTTATATTTTAGCCGTGTTCTCGGATTACTTCCGATGTCAAGATGTATAAATTTTATTTATATTTTCGTGTACGACTGATAGCCGTTTGCATAATAATCCTTTTTTATTATTATTCTGATGAAATCACGCCTTCTGTAGCTTTTCGGATATAGTTCAATTACACAGTTATCTATTTCTTTCAAACGGTTATGTTTCGTGCTTTTATCACCGTTAGATAGAAGAGCGTTATGTCAGAAAGTTCTACAGAATAACCGTTTCAGAAGAGGCCAGTTTTAGATGTCACAGTACTAACAAATCACTACACATCAATTGATCTGCAACAAAAGAGTCAGGACTTTTTATCCTAATGATAGAGAAAAATTATGGCCTAAGTAAATCGTTAACAAACATCGTCAAATTTGTTTGTTTGTTTTGGAATTTCGCACAAAGCTACTCCAGGGCTATCTGTGCTAGCCGTCCCTAATTTAGCAGTGTAAGACTAGAGGGAAGGCAGCTAGTCATCACCACCCACCGCCAACTCTTGGGCTACTCTTTTACCAACGAAAAGTGGGATTGACCGTCACATTATAACGCCCCCACGGCTGGGAGGGCGAGCATGTTTGGCGCGACTCGGGCGCGAACCCGCGACCCTCAGATTACGAAGTGCACGCCTTAAGGCGCTAGGCCATGCCAGGCCCAACATCGTCAAAAACAAACGAAACTGTATTTACAATTAGTGCACGTAAACACATTTTATTAACGAAGAACAACAAATACGATAAGCAAGCACTTAGATTGAGTAAAACACCACAACGTAAACTAATGTGGAAAAATAACATAAACTACATTACCTAAGTTTAAAATAACGCTACAATCTAGCACTATTTGTGTATATAATAATCATTATATAATATATAAGTGAAAAACCTACATGATCAACAAATAAACAACGCCAATGTCTGACACTACGTGAATCATTTACATAATCGACAAACAAGCAACACCAATGTCTGACACTAAGTGGATCATTTACATAATAAAAAAATTAAAAACACAAATGTCTGACACTAAGTGGATCATCTACATAATAAACAAATAAACAACGCCAATGTCTGACACTAAGTGGATAATTTACATAATAAACAAATAAACAACGCCAATGTCTGACACTAAGTGGATAATTTACATAATAAACAAATAAATAACACCGATATCTCGCACTAAGTGGATGATCTTCATAATAAACAAATAAGCAACACCAATGTCTGACACTAAGTGGATCATTTACATAATAAACAAATAAACAACGCCAATGTCTGACACTAAGTGGATCATCTACATAATAAACAAATAAACAACGCCAATGTCTGACACTAAGTGGATAATTTACATAATAAACAAATAAACAACGCCAATGTCTGACACTAAGTGGATCATCTACATAATAAACATACAAACAACACTACCTTGCATATAATCAGGAGGGTTTGAGAGGGTACAGTTGAACCCGTTATTTGTTGTGTTGTAAAGACATCATGCTCATGTAGTTATAGTGCAGTTGCTTATGCTGTTTAATTCTTTCCACATAGTCCTCGTTATTCTGATGAAACATTAACATATTTTGACCTGAACTTGTCACATGCCCCCAGACAATAGTGGTATTTTCATGCTTTGTATGCTGGTTGTGATTCGCATAATATATGTTTGCTTTTGATCATACATATTAAAGTCCCCTTTCAAACATTCTACGTACGGGCTTGACTGCTTGTTTCATTTACGTAATAAATAAACACTCGCGCTACGTGGATTACCTACGTAATAAAGAAATAGTATATAGTAAGTTGGTCTAATAAACAGCGCGTTTTTAACATCATAGAAAGTGGGAAAAGTTAAATAAACGATGAATGTTTTTATGCTTAAAACTTTGATGTCTTGCAATGCTGTAGCCTTACATGTGTTGTGTCGTGTCCATATTTGCTCATGCTGCTACAAATTCATTGCATCCGCCATTATTCAGTTCTTGAGAAAATGTTAGTTTATATTTTGTTGTAATTAAAAATGAATTATCTATCCCAACTTACAACTGTCTTTAGGCACATACAGAGAGATAAATCAATGCGATTTTTTGCTTATGTTTATATTCTTAAATGACCTCCAGCAATGAAGATCCATATTGGTTCTATTGATAAATTATCCAACAGAATAATGATCAATATATTTGTCTTCCGAGTGACGTGACAAGCCGAGCTCGCGCATCTCAATTGACAGCAATATCTCAGTTTAGGTTATATACTAATAAAGGGTGTAAGCTGTATCTTAAATTAGCTAATATTTGAAAGTAATCTTATACATAAACCAGGTTTATATTGTTGCTTATTTTGCCATCTGCTATCAGACCTGGCTGTTAAATTGTTTTAAGAGTTAAACAAAAATAGAAAAGATTTAACTTGACTACTTTCTGAAATATAAATAATTTGATAACAAAAGTGACGAAAGCATTTAAGTCCACTATAAACTAATTCTTAAAAAAACATATGATGTTAACTAAAACACTTGAAATCTGTCAGAATAGCTTTAAACCAATAAATGGTACGGGGAAGATGAAGTCTCGAACCGTACGAGCTTTGTTGGTAAAACATCGTCACAATAAAGTTTCCTGTTCAAGTCTTCCACTGTTTACTATTTCGCTTATTGTTCACGACGAATATAGAGGAAAGAAAGACCAAAATCAGTTTTGTTTTCGTATAAGATAAGATGGTATACAAACGTAATTACTTCAAAGAACGTGACAAATCCTATTGTAAGTAGAAATACCTTTATAGTTTTGAAACGGAAAGATGTATTAAGGTAAGTCACTTTTAGTGTAAGAAACTTTGATCACGAATTGACGGATAATAAAATGTTCTTATATTTCAAACTCTGTTCGGCCGACTGAAGAAACTTTGGAGCTGTAATATGCTTAAGATGGATCGTAAAGAATCAGAAAATGGTATTTATACAAAGTTTGATTGGACTTAGAATGTCCTATTTGGCTTAACATTTACATCTACATATTAATACGTCTTCTTTATCGAAATTTGATACTTAGATCAGAAAGTTATAGATCATAAATCGTAATTTGAACCTAAAATTAATGGAAGATAACAAGTCAAAACAGCGAATTATCTAAACGTCTAAACATAATATCCACTTTTATACATACGTTCAGGACAAAGGCTTGATTAAGTCACGTATTATAATTTATTCCGGTATCCGACTTATTATGTGACGTATGTTACGTATTACGATTTCAAATTTAACTTTCAAGTTAATTGAAGTTCGATATGTATTGAATTCAGATGCTTCCCAACAAGATTGATACATTCAATTTTCTTTCTTAATACAAATAAACAAATAATAATACACTTTAAAATAACGATTATTGCAAATAGTTTTTACAAATATTGGTTTATATATAAGACTTTTACAAACTTACAAATTATACTGAGCCTTTTATCTGGTCTAAAACTGAATATTTTATCGATGGTTCAAGTCCACAACGAGCAGATTAATTCTGAGTCGATATTGTTACACCTCACTTAAGCTAGCTAGCTGTCTTTCCTTGGGTGGCCTCACATTCTTACAAGCTTTTTCTGGCGAAGATATCTAATGCCCTTGTATAAATACTAGTGTCTAAATTTAATTCACTGATGTTTGTAATGTTCGAAATCTAAAAACGTTCCTGGTCAAATATTTATAGTTTTTCGATTAGTAAGCGTTTATCACAATTATAGCTTCCGAGGTTAATAATATACTGATTGTAGCGATCAAAAATAATCTGTAACTGTCTGTTGGCTAGATTCTATACCAATTAGAATAGGTTCACGAACGTTCAACAATATTTGAAGACAAGCTAGAGTTTTCGCAAAACTTATATTGTTGATTCTTTCTCTCAAGAATTTTCCATAAATTTAGAAAACAGGCAGGACTTGCGCAGTACACATCTAACAAACTGAAACAAACGTAGGTATGAAAATAAATGCATAATAGTAAATCCGTTACAGTTATGATTAATCAGTCAATTGGTTAATTATTATTTCGAACGTAATCACAAATAGGTTTAGAAACTCGTGAAAATTTGTTAATTCTCCCAATTTTTTCAGCGTCATTTTACCGTGAATTTTGTTATGTGACATTTGAATTTGGTTATTTTTTTGTATGTATAAACTAACTAACCTGCTCATATCTGTCTTCTTGAACTGAGGAAAACTAAAGGGGTGTGCAAATATAGATCAGCCAGTCAAGCTAGATCAAAAAGCTTCGATTATCGATGTAATATGTATTTAACTCTTTTTCACATTGTTTCATAAACAATTTAAGACGCTGTACATTCGTCTATGTGTTATTGTCTCACAACTGAGTTAAAGACGTATCAAAGTCCACCTCAAAGTCCAAGTACATGTCAAAGTCCATTCAAAACGCTTCTAAGATAAAGTACCAAGAGTGAAGTAAATGAAGGTTCAAATAACAAACATAGGGTTAAAACTCAAAAAGGGACTTTTCCGTTTGTTACTTTTCGTTTTTTTATTAGAAGAAATGTCATATTTAGAAGCACACTTTTGTACGTTTTGTCAGATATTTGTATGGTCCGAGTTTCCTCAAATTCTGTGTATATTCCTGGTTTAAAAGTTCATACAAGGTCAAAGAGGTACAAGTTTTCAGAACGATACGTTTGTCGGCTAAAATTACTGCATTATTTAAGCTTTTCCAGCAACAGTGATGCAGGAAGATACCCTACCGTTCAATCATAATGTCTGGTCTTAATCGCTCCGCAGTGGCACATCGGAATGTCTGTGGACTCACACTGCTAAAAATCAGGCTTCAATACCCGTGGTGTGCAGAACACAGACTGTCTTTTGTGTAGCTTTGTGCTCGATTCCAAACAAAGAAACAAACTGCTCTGAATCTCTAAGCACTCCTTCGAGATATTTTTAGCTAAAATACATCAAAATCACCATCGTGTTTGTTACAAAGTGACCTTTGCTAAATGGGCGTTACCCATCTTAGACTTAACTTTTTGCGATGACGTCACCGTAATTTGTGACCGATTGTTACAAATTTACCTCGGAGATAAATAGAGTATACGGTTATTTACGTCAGCTTCATGTATAACAGAATTTTCTGAAATGCACAATCAAATTTGGAATACTAGGGCTAATACTCTTATCGTATAATTTTTGTGTTTATATTTATTGAGAAAAATAACATTAAAATAGGTAGTGAATGGGTTTCATCCTAAGAAAAACGCTTAGGAGTCTAGAAGCCCTTCCTTACCAATTATAGGGATACAATTGCGGTGAACTGAAAACATTATAAAGCAACATTCATATCCAATCTGCCAAAAAAACAATCAGACATCATCATGAGCACAAGCATAATCTGAAGATGGTCTCACTACTATATCTATATCTTATCCTTCCAGATCTGGTGAGCCCAGCCTTCAACGTTTTTTTACTTTCAACTAGCCAACTAAATTTTCCCAAAAATATTCATTGCCAATATAACTAACTGTGGCAAAGCTGGTGGCTTATATCTATCAAATTAAGAATTTTCGTGATCACAGGACTATTAAACATTATCATGTCAAGTCTACAGAGAATTTGCCTGAAGCATAAATGTTAACACACATGTACTTTCTGTTTCATTTAGAGGCCCATTAATTCAATGACAAGGAGAATCTCTCGTCTGCATTTCTCTTTTAACTGAGTTCGACATTCATTTCCTCTTGAAGATGTTTTTTGAACAAAATAACTTTTGCTTTTGTCTTCTATAAAAGGTCTGGTAAAGCTGATGAGGAAGAAAAGGAAACTGACAAAACTACAAATTAAACAGAGTTAGTAGATGCTGAAGAGTAGGAAACAAAGAATGAAGCCCCATTTAATTTTTTAAATGATTTTCGAGTTGTGATTACAAATGTTTAAAAATTTATTTACACTTCTTGTATATCTTCAATCAAAAATGGTGATCTTCAAAACTATGCAAGACTCAAAACGGAAAAGAATTATCTTTGCTTATGGGCACTTGCACCATATGGAACGTATCTTATCGTGTGAAATAAGTTCTTTCAATTGAAAAACCTTGTTGCAAATGTTCTGAATAATCATTCTGCCATTGATTGTTTTCACTTTGAAGAAGAGATAAAACTCGTATCAGAAATTGTCGAGACTTTAGAAGTTGTGAAAGTAAATGCCTTGACTTTGGACAGGAAAAACATGAGTTGGTCAAGGCTGAGAAAAATCTTCTGACGGAGTTAACTGAACAGGAAAGCACGATAGGGAACAATTTATCTGGCTATAGCTCTGAGGATTAAGGAAAGAACATTTCAAATGTTGATTGCTTTTCAATCTATCAAGAAGACCCAAGCAAGTATAGCTTGGGAGGCGATTGTGTACTCCCCACTCTCATCTAAAAATGAACTTTCCAAAACAACCAAAGACATTTACATCTGCCTCTTCCAAAACTATGATACTGAAAACGTTAACAAAAAAGACGGTGATGGTCAAATTATTGCTAGAACAGAATCACCAAAAAATTGAGCAAGACAGACAAAAACTGGATGCTTTGAATTTAGAAAGAATGAAGAAAAGCAAAATCAGTAGGTCCAGTTTATTCGCTCAAAGAAAGTTTGAAATTTTAAAGAAATAAATGACCGTCTTAGATTTCACCAAGGGAGGTATAGTTTAATTACAGAAGTATTCAATGCTGTGACGACTACACCTCCAACTTCTGTAGAAACAAAAAGAAGTTTTAGAACAATTGGCTTTTTAATTTTCTCAAAATTGTGCACTTCTTTAAAGGATGAGTCAGGATACAAGTTATATTTTCTCTAATTTTATTTCATGCAACAGAAACAATAAATTTCTTTCTTACCCTTCCAGAGTTATTTAATTTTGATGGCTTTTGGTCAATTTAATCATTGAGTAATTAAAAAAATTTCATCATTTTTTTCTTCAAAAATGATTAATTAACCGTGCTCTCTTCAGAACTACAGGCTTCAACCAAGCACATAAGTACGACACACACATATTGAATCAGATTTTAATGGGTAATTATTGCTTAGTCAAAATGTAAACGGCGTAGGTAACATATATTTTTACTTTATTAATGCACGTTGGTATACAAGCCAAACAATCTTTTATTTTGAATTCCCAAAATAACTATTCACATTTCAATTAAATTTCACTTTAACAGAATTACCTGCAGTGAGTTTTGGTAATGTTTTAATTAGTTTGTACAGGTTTTCATGAAATGAAGACACGGATTTTGTCGAAAAACAACTATATATAGTATTCAAAAACCTTTTCAAGTTGTTCTTGTCATCTTTGTATGTTATTTCTCTTATTTCGCTATTTAAAATATCTTTTCAGAGTTATTCGATTTTTTGAGAGAGAAATACAAAATACATTTGTATGTGTTTTTCCTCAAGTTTAATTCTTCAGTATCGTCGTATGTCTGGTCTAAAGACTAAATTATTTTATGGCTGTCATGGCTAGTTCATACACTAAAGTGTTTTAGGGATGTCATGACTTGTCCACAGACTACAAACTGTTTCATGGCCGCCATGGCTAGTCCGTAGACAAAACTGTTTTATGGTTGGCACGACAAGTTCACACACTAAGCTGTTTTGTGAATGAGGCACCTAGTCGTCAGATCCAACTGCTTAATGATCGTCACATAACTGGTCGCTAGGTTAGATTACTTCACGAACGAGGGACCCAGTCTTCAACTTAAACTCTTAAACTATTTTCATAGGTATTCACCATATTAAATTGTTTTATCAGCAAAGTATCGAGATATCAGAATAAATAGTTTAATTATTGTCGTAGATGGTCACCAGGTAAAATATTTTTATTACCTTAATACTGTAATAAAGTGGTTTTAGAGGTTGTCATAGCTGAAGTGTCAATCAAAACGTAGTTAGAGAAATCAATTAAATAAATAATAGAAATAAACTGTTTAAATATTTTCTTAAACTGTCATAGAATAACAATATTTTATAAATGACATTCTTATAAATTGTTCTTTGATTCAAAACTGACTCAATGACTGTTAAATATACGACAAACAATACTAAACACCTAAAAATGTACATTTTATAGTCTATTTAGACAAGATCTAATATAACAAATAAACTTAGTGTCCCGAAAGTTGTTTAATCTCAAAGTTCAAGGGAGTCACACTCAGACTTTGAAATGAAACAATTTTAGAACGCGAAGTTTATTTGTTATATCTGTTATTGTACGGCTATACAATATGAAGAACTGATGGTTAGCGGTCAATGACACTTTTTTCACTTCACTTATTCAGTGTATAGATTTTTCTCATGGTGACTATAAAGCACGTTCACACCAGCAATGTGTTTGAAGATCTTGTATGCGAAATTCTACATTTACGAATGCTTCCTTTATGTGACAGAACTTTCTTCGATGTATTGTCTCCTGTTTTATGAAACACTAAAGGAGTTGCGCAACATTAAGTCACGAGTCTGCTGTAAAGAATAACTAAAAATATTTTGAATGAATCTAATGCATTTGGTTGTGCCTACTTAGTAGTTTGTCTGTTCGAGCTCTAGAATCCATATTCCTGAAGGCTAATATTTTAGACCTGCTTTCCATAGTACCTGGAAATGTTCTTTTCTATGCATTTTTTTTTTTTATTGTAAGTCCTGTTATATGTTCATTTGTCATTTTTGCTTAAAGCTAAATAGCATAAGCACCAAAACAATTAACTTTTGATTAGGTCTGGTATCAGTGATACACCTAGTTAAAATTACATTATATTTGAATGACGTGGCTGTGCTCAATCATTCTACTCTTAATATGTTATGTCTTAACAGAGCTATTTACAAAGATGATTAATACAAGTAAAATGCTTCAGATAAAAAAAACTTCTTCTATAACGTAAAAATTATTTTATATCACGAACTTGTGGAAATGCATAAACAGTTGTTTGTTTGTTTTTTGAATTTCGCACAAAGCTACTCGAGAATTATCTGTGCTAGCCGTCCCTAATTTAGTAGTGTAAGACGAGAGGGAAGGCAGCTAGTCATCACCACCCACCGCCAACTCTTGGTCTACTCTTTTACCAACGAATAGTTGGATTGACCGTAACATTATAACGGTCCCACGTTAGCCTCAGATTACGAGTCGCACGCCTTAACGCGCTTGGCCATCCTGGGCCAGCATAAACATTTAATTATGGCGCATTTATGTTTTTTTAATTTGTTGATTGTTGTTTTTTTTTAAAAAATTGCATTACACGTTTAAATACAGTGTATTACAGACCTTCACTTATATGATCTGTTCGATTCTTTATCCTCTTAACAAAACGTGTTAGTCATGCGATAAATTTATCTTGAATTATCCAATCATTTTAAAACTTGTCTGACAAACTACAAAATTTTTATGCAAACATGCGAACAAACTTACGAAATAAAATATCAAATGTGTTACGGACATGTTAACTTTGTAAGTGAAGCTACAGTACTTCCTTTGGACTAAATTTTGATGTTAAAACACGTAAAACTTTTTATCTCTCATAAGTCATTTTATGTGACAGTCACGTTTCTTTATCCTAAATCTAGGATAATCCTGTGATTACCAATTGTAACTTTAAAAGGTTTTGCTTATCCTTGTGGAAATCCTACTAGCGTGAGTGTTAAATATCGTTGTAGATCTTTGCACGTCATTCGCTTGTCACTTAGCTACTTTATCTGTTTTGACGTATAGAGTTACTGACTCATTCCGCTAGAAGGCCTCCAATGAAACACGGTTTGCTTTTCGCTAATCCAGCTTAATAGGTTTAAACCACCAAACCGTTTTAGCAACCATTTGTTTCAATCAATAACGTTCCAGTTTCTTAACCACCCGGTATTATTAAAGCAGATAACCAAATGTTTTCTCATAGACTTCCCGAGCAAAGAGTGTGTTCTTATAAATAGTTCCTGTTTAGGTTATGGGAATGTCCATGCATATTGTAGCCCTACTTTGCTTGAAACAATTGAGTCGTGATAAAGAAGTTGATGAAGCCAGCAAGAGCTAGAAGCGGGTTAGAAAAAGACGTTTTTATCCCAGAAAACTTGAGCTATGTTATGTTGGTTCGCTACATCTATTTAATCATGTAATTGCCAGGGCGGATGCGGATGATTTACTTTAATGATGAATTTTTCTTAAGAGAACAAGAAGTAAAGAATCTTGAATCGCGTGGCTACGACGGAATATTGGCGTAATCAGTGTTTGTTTTGTTGTTTTTATGCTAAGAATAGCATATGTACTTAATGACCGTAAGCTTAATGATTAACTACATATTTTCTTTTTTAAAATCACATAAAAAACTCCATTTCCTGGAATTTAGGTAATCAAGATAAACAAAATGTTTTAAATTAACCCAAACATGAAATAGTCTTAGCAAATGTTCAGACAGGTAAAAATAATGATATCTGGTGAATCAACTACAAGGGTCTTTTACTGAAAGTTAATTAAGTAAAAATTGTGATATAACTTTACGCTGATTAAACTGGGGCAGTTATTTTCTCTACTTGTTATTTAAAAGATGTCAAATTATTCATAATGTACTCTTTTTAATGACACAATGAGAGAAATAAAAATTCTAAAGCCAGAATTTTTACGTAATCTTTCCGTTGCGGATGGGCCTGGGAAGGCCAGGTGGTTAAGATACTCGACTCGTAAACCGAGGGTCGCGGGTTCGAATCCCCGTCATACCAAACATGATCGCCCTTTCAGCCGTGGGGTCATTATAATGTGACGGTCAATTGTTGGTAAAAGAGTTGGCTAGTTGCTTTCTCTGCTGTCAAAATTTGGGGCGATTAGCGCAGATAATTCTTGTGTATTTTTGCGCATTATATTCGAAACAAACTTTTTGTTGGTACAGGTCTGCTTATGTCCCAGTTGTTTTCACAGTATTTCGTGTGTTATATTGTTTCTGCTTTTTAATCACGTGAAAAATGCCAAGCGTGTTAAGGTGTTCGACTCGTAATCCGACGGTCGTGGGTTCGAATCCAGGTCGTACCAAACATGCTCGCCCTTTCAGCCGTGTGGGGCGTTATAATGTGACGGTCAATTTCACTATTCGTTGGTAATAGAGTAGCCCAAGAGTTGGCGGTGAGTGATGATGACTAGCTACCTTCCCTCTAGTCTTACACTGCTAAATTAGAGACGGCTAGTGCAGATAGCTCTCAAGTAGCTTTGCGTGAAATTCAAAACAAACAAACACAGAAAAATCCACCACAAGTATAAATTAATGAACACTCATTAAAACATTAATGACGTTTGATGATACATCTGTTCTGATATTCCCACAAATTGTTACGAAAAAGAAAGTCATAATTTATACGGTTTTTAGCTAATTTGTAGTCTTAGTACATTATTCACACGTGAAATGAAATTCGTGTTTATGTTCAGTGTTTATCATATAGGCTTCTTACATTTATATATTGCAGATGGAAGTGTGTTAAAATAAAGTAATAAAACGTATTTTAAAAATACTAGGATAACCGTAATATTACAATAGTAATATTGATTATGCTATAGTAATTACAATAACCACGAATAATACATCTTTTTTTTTTTGTATATCTAAATATGTAATTCTATTCTAAATTCTCCCTATTGCTCATCATTTCTGACATTCGGTTTCAGAATAATGATACTTGTCCTAAAATATTTTGAGTTTTTAAAGAAATGAAACAGAAACCTTATAACCCAAGCGCTTTTGAAAGGTGAACCTTTCTTCTTGAGTTTTTAAATAATAGCAACAAGTTTTTTTTTAAATACATTGTTGCGGCAAAACTAATACCAAACAACTAAGTTTATTTCAACTCTGAAAGAATGGGAAAGATGCAATTTACTTTAATATATATATAAGTAAGACATTTATCTGTATGTGGTCAAACAGCTAAATGACTACACAGTCATTAAAAGTATATTTTTTATAAGTCAGCTTTGCGTGTTCTTCATTGGGATTCTCAGCAGAGCATGGATAATATAATTAGGTAACTTTGGAAAATGTCGTCAACTCCAGAGGTTTTGCAGTACAGGGCGGTTTTCTTGCAAGAGTAAGAAATAAAAATCGATAAAGTATCTTAGCTGAGTATCCATATACTGTTTCAGTCAATTGTTTTATATATAAAACATCTTCACGTGTTTCATTAACGTTAATGCTGAGCTCAGAATTCATCTTATTCAGGATTCACTAAGATTAACACAATAAATTGTTTTTTGTTGGGTTTTTTTAAGCTTTGTGACAGCTTTTTGTTCTTCTAACGTATGTTTCAAGCGTAAGAAAAAACTTAGTATGTGGGCTCGAATACTGTCTCAGAACCAAAAGAAAAGGCAGGAAAAAACCCTTACAATAAACTCAGTCCACATCTTATTATTTCATTTTTGCTGAAAATAAGCAACAGAAAAGTGAGTTTAACACTTCAAGAATGTGCAGCAGTGAAGTTCACAAGTTCAAGTTAAGATATTTGACATATAAAGCACACTTCTTAAGAAAGATATAACAAACCTAAATCTGCTTCATTATGAGAGCTGCATACAACTTTTCAAAAAATTCTGACATAAAACAACAAAAATATAGTAGTTAAAAATAAAAAACTCAAATATAGGCGAAAATTAGCCAAACAAAAATAATGAATACTAATATTACATTTCCATTAAAAGTTAGATAATTTCAAAATACATAAAAACAAAGAAATAAACATATAAATGCATATGTATGTTACTTTTAAACAATAAATTAACTGCTTATTACGAAAACAGCCTGAACTAACAACAAAGCAAAATATAAATACGTACTTCAGTACGGTCGTATGGGTATTAACACTTTTATTAATAAAGCAGAAAACAACGTTTGAACCTTGAAGACCTGAAGATGCTTTGCTTTGTTCTCAATAGAGGTTGTTTTCGTAATAAGCTGTTAATTTATTGTTTAAAAGAAATATACATATGCATTCATATGCTTATTTCTTTGTTTTTATGTATTTTGAGATTATCTAACATTTAATGGAAATGTAATATTAGTATTTATTATTAAGTGTTAATATCTATACCAGCCGTTCTGAGATACATTTTTATTTCAAGCGGGTTTCTCGTCATCACCAAAATATAAATACTTTATAATTTATATCAGAAGAACAATTGTACACTGAAGTATTTTGGATGAAACCGGATGGGCATTGTAGAATTTTGGATTTCAGAGTTTATGAGTTGGGATCCATTCCATGAAATAACACAAAATAATCTCCATATTTAATGCGGAGAGTACATTAAAAGAGTCATAGTCAAACCCATACCATAGATAATAGGGCACTGTTTACTCACTGTCATCCCTCTAGTCAGTTGTTAAAACTTTGTGGCAGCAGCAGGCAGCTTGAATAGCTTTGCCATGAATAGAAATAATATAAAAAATATAGTGAATTATCATTGAAACTGAAAAGAATAAAAATAAAGCTTCCTTCTCACGAGCACTTCAGAAACTCGTTGTAGTTTATTCAAAATCAAACACTTTAACTGGTGTTGGAAAAAATACGCTTTGAGTTTTCATTGTTCATTAGTTGTCGTCTGATAATGGTAGATAAACAACAGTGAGAAAAGCATTGAAAACAATGATGGATGGAAAGCGAAGAGAAGAATAACAAATATATCTAATAAACTAGCAAAGTAAGTAATGGAAATTACAATCAACTGTAAAAATGATAATAAATTTGAAGTATACGCAAATAAATGCATAAAATAGTATTACACCAGTAATAGTATTAGCTTGAGTTTTTATTCAGATGTGATTTAGAAATTCTACTAAATTTAAGAATAGCGTTCTTTGTTGTTGTTGCTGTTTTGAATATCTGTAATGAATTAATGATCTAGGTGGACGTATGTGTGGATAAATAATTCGTTCAAACTGACCTTGCTTAGATATTATATGAAATATTTCCATTTAAGACAGATTTACAAGTCCATCATTATGTCAAATACTTTTTCCCTCCCCGTTACATATATCTCTATACAAGGCTAGAATTATGACAAATATTACCTTATTATAAACACCATTTGTTTATAGCTCTGTAATTATGTAGAATGCATTATCTCAAGCTTCCTTAGAGTATAGAATTCTATTAATACTTCCCTGCCCTTTCATCCGTGGGAACGTTACAATGTGACGGTCAGTTGGTAAAAGACTTGACGGTGGGTGGTGATGACTAGCCGCCTTCCCTCTAGTCCTACGCTGCTAAATTAGGGACAGTTGGTCCAGATTGCCTTCGTGTAGCTTTGCATGAAAATTCAAACAAACAATACTTCCGTATCAGATATCTTTTTTATGAGTGTCACATTATTTCAAATACTCTACCCCCTTCCGTATAGACAAATTTTCTTAAATCTAGCAACTGTTTATATCCAACAAAAACAGAAGAAAAAAGTTAGTTGATTCTAACTGAAAACGAAAGATTTTCGATTAATTTTCTGCCACTAAAGGACCACAAATTACTGCTTAATTTTTGGTGAGTGGTATTATACGATTTTCTTTTCTCTTATAGCGTTAGACGTTTACAACGTATTTTGAAATACTTGTATCAACATTCGCCTTCATAGTACGGATTGTAAATTTATTTATTTAAGCTGTACAAATAACTTAAAATTGATGTATATATAATTTTTATAATTATATATATGTTTACTCACATCGTATAGGTTTATTTGTTTATTTCAGAATTTTGCGTGAAACTATTACATAAGAGTTACCTGACAGGACAAGAGGAAAAGCAGTTGTCGATAGTACCCACCGCCGGTATTTGGTTTACTTTCACCTGATCGAATAGTAGAATTACACTTTTACTCTTAAAGAGCATCCATGGCTTCAATGTGTGGAATGTATTTCTGCTGTAAAGTCACGAACGATAAATCTTCGAATTCACCATCCTGGCAAGCTAACCACTATGCCATACTCGAGTTATATAACTTACATATATTGCACGACTCGGCATGGCCAAGAGGTTAGGGCGCTTGACTCGTAATCAGAGGGTCATGGGTTCGAATCCCCATGACATCAAACGCGCTCGCCCTTTCAACCCTGAGGGCGTTATAATGTGACAGTAAATCTCACTATTGGTTGATAAAAGAATAGCCCAAGAGTTTGCGTTGGGTAGTTATGACTAGTTTCCTTCTCTCTGGTCTTACATTGCTAAATTAGGGACGGCTAATACAGATAATTATCCTGTAGCTTTGCGCGAAATTCAAAAAAACAAACAAACAACCATACATATATTGCTTATACGTATACTACAAATATTCAAGAACCAAGCGGGGTATAATGGTCTGCATGCCAGACTGTGAACTGAATGGTCCAAGGTTTAAGACGAGATATTGCTAAGTATGTTCCGCAATTTTAGTTGTGAGTACGTTATAAAACTTCAGTCAATCTTGATAATCGGTTTAAAGAGCCAGACAGAGCCTTTTTGGCAGCAGGTTCTGTAGACTGGCTGCCTTCGCTCTAGTCAATATCTCAAAATTATGGGCAGTTTAGAGCACGTGCGCACAAAGTGTCGTTCAGGTTAAAAAATTCCAGTTCACTGAAAACCTAACTTATATATATATATATATACAAATTATATATATACATACGTGTGTGTGAAACTATTTACATTCCCCTGTAAAAGAGAAAAGGAGACACATTATTATATATTTTGCTTTATTTATATTAAAACGTTTGACGTTTTAACTGTATGTGAGTAAGTAACGTTTAAGTATAATATTTTGATGGCACCGTATGAAACTTTAAATTTTATCTTTTTTTCAGTTTTCGTTATCCAATTTTAACCGTGATATGTTTTTTTCCCTGCATATCTTGACATATTTAATTTAAGGTAACGTATAAAAATCTGTTTTAATATGATCCAAATGTCAGTCATTCGGAGTACTCTACGAAGCTTTAAATCCGACTAATGTAAAAGAAAATCATTTTTAATTTGATAAAGTAAAAGATATTTGACTAAATCAAACTAAGATTTGTTAATCATCCATTAATATAAAGTAGTGTAATTACGTATGTTTAAATTTATTGTGGGTTTACAAGCATCAGAATGATGCAGAAAATAAGGTCTATGCTTGTAAAAAAGTGTTTTATAACATCAGTTTAAATCATACAATGTTTTCCTAAGCTACTTTGAACACAATATAAATTTGACCATATTCAGTTTTTTGTTTTAAAATGTGCCACCTTTACATCCTGTATTATTGTTGAGTTGGTGCTATGTGCACTGGATGTATTGTTGTTGAGTTGGTGCTATGTGCATTGGATGAAATTGTTGTTGAGATGATTTTATATACTGTTATGTATTATAATATATCTCAGACGGGTCTTCTATTTACTATGTTTCGCATTACGATTACAAATAACTGGAACTTGTAAACTGAATTTAGAAATTAATTGCATGTAAATTTGTATCAAATTTGTGATATTTGCCGAGAAGGTTGATTTACACAATTTTCTTTCTTAACCCAAATATATTTTAATATACAAACAATACAATTTATAATAACAATTATTACAAATAATTATTTATATACAAAAAAATTATATACTTAAAAACAATACTGAGTCTTATATCTGGTCTGGAACTGAATATGTTATCGACGATTAACGACATCGAATGAATTCTATGTTGATATACGGGTACAATTCACCTTACGGGGAAGCTAGCTAGCTACTTCATTGAGCATACGTAGATATTTTCACTGACGAAAATATCTAATGTCCTCGTAGAAATACTAACGTCCGAAGTTAATTCTCTGAAATTACACGGTTTTGTAATGTTCGAAATCTATGAATGATCCTGGTCATATATCTGTAGTTTTCCGATTAGTAAACTTTTTTCACAATTATAGCTTCCGAGATTTATAATGTACTGGCTGTAGCAAAACAACAAACCCCCAGTGGCACATCAGTGTGTCTGCAGACTCACATCACTAGAAACTGTTTGGCCACCACAAATAGCCCATTGTGTCGCTTTTTGATTAATTAAAAAAACAAGTAAACCGACAATATTACACTGTGTGCCCGCGTGTTGTGAGTTATACATTTTAAAGGCAAGATTCTCAAAACTTCAGTTGGCAACAATGTAAAATATATATTGCTGGTTCTTACATCCGAAAATCTTCTTTAAAATTTAGAGGACAGGCGGGATTTTCGCAATATACATATAACAATATAAGTTATATACATTTTTAAACCTATATTAAACTCAAACAAACACAGATATTAAAATAAATATTAAATTTCTTGCAATACATTGTGTGTGTTTGATGATATGAATGTCTTGTGTATTTCTGTTAAGTTGATGGTCTATACAATTCTATAGTAACCCTTGCTCTGTAGAACTGTCGATAAAGTGATAATATATAGGTATATACACGCGAAAGAACAAACCACGAAAAACAGAAAATATATGACTATCCTTTATGTAGATCGAAGATAAATATTGGAAGATCTGTCGATGAAGGCAGAAAATAAATATGTCACTAAGTGTTCTGAGACCTGAGCTATACTGTTTTAAATTCGTGAAGAAACGGATTCTATATGTACAGTTCACGACATATGGAACCTCTTTTAAATACGCCTTTGCTATAGATCCGCTAAGCCTGATTTCTTTTCAAGCTGTTACCTTTTTCATCCATGTCAAGCTAGCTTGGCAAGATCTATTTGTCCTAGAAATTGCTGCAATTTTCTCTTCTACGTTCTGTAGCAAGAAAATACAGATCTAAAGCTGATGATCTTAGCCCTGTATTTCAAGAGAGTGCTACAACTGGTTCATGTATCTTTCCAGACAAGGATGAAGCTCACAACTGCAGGAATCATTTGATACCGACCGACTTAACTCACAGTGACCGAACATAATAATTTCCTTTCAAATATCGCGTAAAACTTTTATCACGATAAACTAAATCTGGTAAAAAACAATTCTATTAAAAAAAAGAAAAGTAATCGTAAGTGTAAACAGCTTTTTTTTCTGTTTATAAATGTAGGTTTCAAATAAACATTTGTAAGATGAAGAAAACGTGATCCTAGCAAGTGGCAAATATTCCTCGCTTACACCTTGAAAACAACAACAACAAAAAAGATAATTCAGTAATTGTATAACTTGTCGGTGAACAAAACATATAATCTTGATACAAAATGCCAAGTTTGTTTTTTAATTCGGATATTCTCATATGACTACAAGAGGACTATCTGCGATCACTGCCTTCAATTTTGAAATGATAGACTAAACAGAAAACAGCTAGTCAACAGTATTCACAATCATTTAAACAAATAATTCGAAGTGAAGAGTACAATTTTTTTGGTAACGGAGAACGAACCATGAACACACAGATCTACAGCCCAGTACCCTAATAACAATAGCATATTGGGGCTCAAATGACAAGTAATTTGAAAGAGTTACTACTATAAGCCATAGAATGTATCTTTTGATAGTGATTCCTAGTAAAAATAAAAATAAACTCTGATTTAGAAATGTACCCAACCCTGCAGCTTGTTTGTTTTTGAAATTCGCTCAAAGCTACTCGAGGGCTATCTGTGCTAGCCGTCTCTAATTTAGCAGGGTAAGACTAGAGGGAAGGTAGCTAGTCATCACCATTCACCGCCAACTCTTGGGCTACTCTTTTACCAACTAATAGTGGGATTGCCCGTTACATTATAACGCCCCCACGGCTAAAAGGGCGAGCATGTTTGGCGCAATGGGGATGCGAACCCGCGACCCTCAGATTACGAGTCGCACGCCTTAACACGCTTGGCCATGCCGGGTCATAACCCTGCAGCTACGCTACCAGTTGAACAGGTTAAAACTTTCTGTTGAAGTGCCTTTTCCGTAAGAATTTATATAAATCAGTATTTTAATCTCTAAATTCATAATACTTCAAACTAAGTGTAAAGAAGTAAGATGAACAATCATTTTTTTCTTTTCAGTTTTTGTTCAAGTTAGAAAATAAATTGAAAAACCTTCTAAATTTTTAAAATTAATTACACTTAGATCCACCATTTTTATTGTAACACAACCACCTTATATAATCTTGAATTTTATTTCTAATCAGAAAAACAAACTGAATTTGCATTAAATGTGGCTTCTAATTCATTTAAAAATTATCACTGACTTACACTGAGCAAAGTGACCCCCACTGCAAGCTTAAAACACTAAAAATCAGGTTTCGATACCTATGGTGGGCAAAACACAGACAGCCTATTGTGTAGCTTTATGAGTAACAACAACCTATCTAAAATGAGCAAATCATATTGTTTCAATCAAGATCTCATTATATGAAATTCAGTTTTACAGCACATGAATAAAATGATGCAACATAAGAAACAAAGTTTGTCTGTATTTATCATTTACTGTTCGATAAAAATATCTCTGGAGCGTTTTCTTTTTTATTTCACTCAAGCTTTATTGATTGGATGGAAATTTGTTCTAATTTGGTTTACCACTACCATGACCAGAATTATTGTTCCTGCCCTATATCGCTAATAGCCTGTCTTCTCTCTCTAATTCAACTTACGACTGACCAAAACTCAACTTACGTTCTACCAACATGAGGTGCATAACTTGTGTCCACTATAACAAAGGCTCTGAATTACAATTCCTAATCACTACACCTTGTTTCAGACTTAAAACATTTAGATTCTGTTCGATGTTTATTGTGGCACGATTACAGCTCTAATGTGTGTTATTTACTCTAAAGTTAAGGCCTGAATTAAGGCCTAAATCTCTGGCTTAAGTTGTATGTGATCTAAATTCCCGATATATGCCATGCACGTCTGTAACTCTGACTTGCGTCTTCTAAGATTAAATCTTTTATCATAAATGATTCACGATGAAGCTCTGATTTATGTCATCTACAGGTAATGTATTGCATTATTGAATTAAACATTTGTTATATATTATGAACAACTAAAGCTCTGAGTTAGGTATTTCTTTGGATAAATCTCTTAATGTACATCAGCAATGTCTTCTATGTCTACATCTCTAGTTTGTATCCTTCACAACTAAAATACTGGTTTATATCATACGCATTGAAAATTATTGTATGTATCTATCGTGATGAAACTTGGGCATTACCTCACTTGGAACTAAGTAGTGTCTGGCCATTTATTAAATTAGTATTTGTTTATTGTAACTGATAAAACGTAGTTTGTCCTTCAATTGCACATCGCGAAACGTTTGAGTTCCAGAAAAATCAAACAGCAGAAATTATAACAAACACATATAAGATTATCAAAGGCTCAGATTTAAAATATTAGTTTTAACTTATTAGATTCATTCGAATTTTATTATAGATCAATGTACAGTTGTTCATGTTGTTTCTTTTTTCTCAAAACCAGCGTTCTAATAGGGAAGTATGAACTGAATGCTATACTGTAAGGGAGCTTGACATAATGCATTCTACATAATTCTAGAGCTATAAAAGGCCCGGAATGGTTCCATTTTTATCTCACAAGTGCATATTTTGTTTCCAACGTTTATGCGGGCCCGGCATGGCCAGGTAGCTAGGGCGCTCGACTCGTAATTCGCGGATTCGAGTCCTTATCACACCAAATATGCCCGCCCTTTCAGCGGTAGAGGCGTTAATGTAAAAATCGATCCAACTGTTCGTTGATAAAAGATTAGCCCAAGAGTTGGCGGTTGGTGGTGATGACTAGTTGCTTTCCCTTTAACCTTACACTACTAAATTAGAGGCGGGTAGCGCAGATAGCTCTCTTTGCGCGAAATTTAAAACACACATATTTTATAAAATATAAAGGTTTGCTTACATATTTAAATATCGTTTTCACCTCATATATTTATGCGTTTAAACTTATAATTTTTAAAAATGTATTATTTTTGTATGATATTCATGTGTATTATTCCAAAAATGGTAATTATGCAACGGTAGATGGACTATCAATCTATATTCTTAAAGTCTAATGATCAGCAGTTATTACAATTTTCGATAAATTTTACTCCTAACTAAGATGAGCTATGTTTATGAAATGTTCAAGGCCAAAGTCTCCTTTTTAACCTTAAAAATTCGTAAATATTTTAATGAACCATTAAAAAAACAATTATTATCCTCACATATCTGAAATGTATAGAAAATTGAACATCACTAGTAACATGCTATGTTTAGCTCGTGCAGAATGTTTAGTAATTATCAAGACGGCTATATATATATTTAATAAGAAATCTTTTCTTTAAGATACAGTAAAATAACCAACTAGTTAATAACATAGAGTAAGAATCCTATTGTTGCAGGTTATAGTTTTTAATAAACATTTTTTTATTATTGTTTGTCTAGAAAAATGCATAACTTAATGACTAGAATTTCCTAGAAAGTTTAGAAAACAATTTATGCGAGACGAAAATGCCAGTTTATTGTTACTTAACTAGTTAAACCATGACAGTGCTTAATTAAATATTGAGTAAGCCAGCTAGTTAGTCTTGGGCTGGTGAATTTGTGTTTTTAGTGAAGTATTAGAGGTACAGAAGTGGCTTACGTAAAGAAAATTAGCAATTGAATAAAACATCAATTGAGGTGTTATTTATTTGCGAAACTAGGCCTACTGTTAGCTACGTGTAATTTGTAAAAGTTATACGTGTAGAGCATATAGTTGGATAAATAAAGCGTTTTCGTTATCACTAAGTGGAGTACACTGTGGTTCTTATTTTTTCTTGATACTACCAAAACAAGAAGTCCAATAACATAATCCGTTAAAATACTATTGTTCCATGAATTATTGAAGCTGGTGCTTCTAACGACATCATCTAAAACTATGACACGACTACAAGGTTTCTTAGTTTACGCTTGACGTGGATTCTTAATGGTTATCGTGCCGCGAAACTCTACGACTCTGGTCCCTTTACTGCTTGCTATTCTAGGGCAGTGAGTGCGTTATAGGAATAACAGTGAAATCACACATTTGGACTTGAATAGCCTAAAAGATAACGGAAGGTGTTGTTAACTAGTTTTCTCTTCTTTTGTTTATTAATCCACAATTAGAGACTACTAGCACAGCTAGCTCTTGAGTAGATTTGTGAGAATATCCAAAACAGGCAATCTTTAATGTTTTTTGTTTTTTTCAAAATAAGGGGAAGGAGGTCCAAAGACATAATTTATATTAAGAAAAATCAATTTCACCAGCAAATAAGTTTACATTATCCAGATGGCACTGTATCTGAGATGAATACCTAGTCTGCTTGAAATCTGAGATGTAACGTTTTAAACACGTTAAATTAATTTAAAAAATGAGAGTATGTGGTTTTGAAACAGTTGTTTATGTCGTGTTTTAGTGAAATGCCATCATTATTTTATGTCCAGTGTATATACTTCATGATTTTATCTGCTAACGAAATTGCGAGTTATATCATTTTCACAACTCATACAAACCTGTATTTTCAATGCAAATTTCATTATTTATTTTTTGTTAGCTTTTTAAATGATACATCAAAAAGTTTTTGTCATACATAAATTATAAATTAAATTGTAACCTTTTGTTTATAAAATATTAAACTTCAACAAATTTTTAACTAAAAGACTATTAACGACATCTTTTTGTTGTTGCAGCTGTTTTTTTGTTGTATCTTACAGGATTTTGTGTGATTATGTATCTCCTGCTTTATTCAATACCAAGTCTTACAAGTTGCAGAATAAAGAACTAGGCCTGCGATAATATAATATAATAGCCTTGGCTTAATCATACTTTACTGAAACGGAAACTAAAGCTAATAAAGAAAGCAACCAAATGTAATATGTCTCTCATAGTAAGTAATAAACTACATAGACGACAAACAAACTAACAAATTAGTCGTATATAAAAAGAATATCATAACGTAGAAACCAAACATCCTTAGTGTCAAATTTGATACACTGAGCGAACCTAATACAAGCTTGAAGGACGTGGTAGTTTATTGAAGCACAAAAGCTGTGAGCATGCGCTGTGTTAAAAGTCGTAAAGGCCTAACTACAGCCGATCGATGAAACGTACTTCGTGTTCCATATTCACCCTGAAATCTAGGAAGAAAAAGTAGAAACTTCATTTACGAAAATATAACTTCACAACCAGAAGGTGTTCTAAGATGACTGATTGTATACTAAAAGGTTAAGTATCAATTTGTATTATGAAAAACATCCTTATAACCTTATAATTGTTATACTTACTTAAGGATATCAATTCAGTTTTATTACGGCAATTTCAATACGAGGACTCTTTCAGCGATTATTGTGGGCGAATTTTTAATGTTAATAAAAAAAACATGTGTGATAATAAACGAATAAATAAATAAACTGGTAATTCAGCTGACAATATAGGTTCGTATAAAATGAATAATGGTTATGATGCTGATTAAATATTGCTAATTATGTAATCTCTCTCTACAAATTTCTGATCCCAACTTTGATCGAGTTATTTCCCTGCCCCTTTCTCAATAACACCATTCTCTACATCAACTTGTTAAAGACGTATAGTTTATTTTTACAAGAATGCCTCTTGACATTTGATGGCTTAAAAATCCAATTTTCGACACCTTCATTTTGGTCATCCGTTGTTGCCATATTCCTTGGTCCACGATACAGCTTAAAATAAATAAATCTTTGCTGTATAATTCCTATCAATTCCATAAGTGTAGCTACCAGTTTGGCCTCCAATTCTAATTTCATTCCTTTCAAGTCGTGTGCTCAATCTTTCCTTGGTCGCACCGTTTTTTCACGTGTAAGGTGTTTCTGATTAGATATCACGACCTTTTGCTAATACCCACAAATAACCCCCACCAAGTAAGATTTGTTTCTTTGTTGGAATTTCGCGTAAAGCTACACGACGGCTATCTGCATTAGCCGTCCTAAATTTTGCAATGTAAGGCTAGAGGGAAAGCAGCTAGTCATCACCACCCACCGCCAACTCTAGGGCTACTCTTTTACCAACGAATAGTGAGATTGACTATCACATTATAACGCCCCCACGCTGAAGGGGTGAGCATGTTTGGCGCGACGGGGATTCGAACCCGCGACCCTCAGATTACGAGTCGCACGCCTTAACCCACCTTGTCATGACGGACTATACCAAGTAAGAAAGTGACACTCGATTGTAACAAAAATTAGGTTTATGATCACAACCCTATTATTCAAAATAGACCTATACTACACAGAACCAGTCATATTTTTAAAAATATATGATGTTTTGCGTCTCTAAAATGGAGCTAATAAATTCCTTTATAGCAACGCCATGAAAACTAGATTAACAGATTCTTTTTCATCACCCACATGCATGCGATACAGAAGTGTCAATCACCATTATTTACTTTAATTGCTTAAAAAAATTGCTTAAGTAAATAATGAATAATAACCGTACTCCTTTATGATTTTTTGGAAAACTTGAACTAGAAACTGTTAGTGTTGTTTGCTTGGCCTAACCAATACTTATATATCTGCACGTGCTTTCACTCCATAGTTTTGCTGCTCTAAATTAGCCGTCTTTAATTCGAATGACAATAAACTAAAAACGATCCACTTTCACTCTGAGGAGGAGCTGTAGTAAAAATAGCTCGCAAAAATTTTGATCATTTAACATAATTTTAGGTTGATCTAACAGTGTACCAAGTTTAAAAAAAAAATACTTGAAAATTAAGTATGTTTTTCTGTGTAATAAAGTTCTCACACTTTCAATGCAAATTAAAAAAAAAAACAGAGGAAGAAAGTCAATCGAAATATCGTAACTGATTGCCATGATATCTGGTATGTAAAGTAGTACCAGTAAATCACATCCGATAATAGTTTGGATTGTCACAATCCCGGCAATGGAAGAAGTTGAAAATTCTTATACAATCACTCTTTTACACTAACACACAGAATGTCCTGCAGGTTCTTTTGGCTGCAGGACACACTAGAGTGCATCTTGATACTCCAAACTCGTAAAGGACTTAAACCATATTGAGGTCGAAGCTTTTAAGGATGGCGTTGATTAATTTCTTTATTGAAAGAATTCGATAATGACACTTTTAATCCATGAATTCATAGTTCGCCATAAGAAAACTCTCTTTACTTTGGGATCATAAGGTAAATCCCACTATTAGGTCCGGTAAGAACAGACCAAAATTTGGAGATGATCCTCTTGGCAAGATGCTTTTTCTCTTGTCTATCAGTTGAAAAACTGGAGAAAAGTACACACAGACAACTCGCTCTGCAGGAAAACTATGAGACAAACAAATTATTTTCTTATCAATCTTAGCCTCATCTTTAGTCCTTCCCTATAGTTTTTCAACAGGTTTGCGACTTCCCCAAATTTAATCAAGTTTTTAGATCAAGATTACACTCACAATAAACGGATAACGATTCTAAAACGCTCATATCAGTTGGAGATAAATGGTCGTAAAGATAAGTTAAAGATATTAAGGGGAAACGAAGACTGATGGAAGTTCTTCATTACTCATCTCATTTTCGTGGGGCCGGCATAACCAGGTGGGTTAAGACTCGTAATCTGAGGGTCGCTGGTTCGAATCCCCGTCACACCAAACATGCTTGTCCTTTCAGCCGCGGGGGCGTTGTAATGTGGCGATCAATACAACTCTTCGTTGGTAAAAGAGTAGCCCTAGAGTTGGCGGTGGGTGGTGATAACTAGCTGCCTTCTCTCTAGTCTTACACTGCTAAATAAGGGATGGCTAGAGCAGATAGTCCTCGTGTAACTTTGCTCGAAATTCCAAAACAAACTGACGAACTCATTTTTACCTTAATTTCATTTCTTCCGACCTTCATATATCTTGCGTTCCACCGTATTAAAATAGTCCGAATTTGCTATTTTAATTATAAAAGTGCAGCATGTCCCCAGGCCTATGTAAAGTCCATTTATATTTAACAAATTTTGATTCAATCCATCTTTGTTTCACTTTCTATCTCATATACACACATTTTGTTTCTAACCTTTATGCACGCCCGGCATGACCAAGTAGTTAGGGCGTTAAACGCATAATGCGAGCTAGGGTCGGGGGCTCGAATCCCTGTCACACCAAACATGCTCAATCTTTCAGTCGGGGGTGTTACAATTTTACAATCAATCCCACTATTTGTTGGCAAAAAGAGTAGTCCAAGTGGTGGGTGGTGAGGACTAGCTACCTTCCTTCTAGTCTTACACTTTTAAATTAGAGACACTAGCGCAGATAGCACTCGAAATTCCAAAAACAACCAAACAAACATTTATGCTTATATCAAACACAACAGCGGTGGTTCTTTCTCTATAACTCCATTTGTTTGATTTCAGCCTTGAGTTGGTTTTTTTACTACTCTTCTCACACAGAAAAAAATAAAATTGAACACACATGTGAAAATACAAATAGACACGAATCTTTAAATGTTCTTTTTGAACTGTTTTACAGTGAACGTCTTGATTTACTTTAGGTAGAGCTCACACCAGGCGCCAGAGAGCAGAACTGATAAGTTACTGTTATTCCACTGAATTATCATAATTTCTCGTGAAAATTTTTCTTGTTTTGAAACTTTCTCGAAAGAATCTAGTCTAGCGTGTTACGCTATTTATGATTTGGGTTAAAGTTTGCATATTTTCATTATTGATTAATAAATTTGAAGGCATAACACAATCAGCTTTACTATATATCTTAATTTCTCCTGAGAGCTTTCTATAGTTTGTTATCTTATATATAAAAGTGGCCTTTTTTTTTTACCACAGATAACGTGTTCACTAAGGGATGTAAGATAACTAAACCACTAGTTAGTGTTAAACGACAAGTGTCATGAGTAAGATAATTCTTGTAGTTGTAACGGTGATGGGAAACTTGGTCTTATTAGTATCATTAGTATATATGAAAATCTGAGTATCATTTGATTTCCTGTATATTTTCATTTTATTACTAATTTTGTAAAATTATCGCGTTCAAGAGTTTATGTTTTACAGCGCCACCTGTTCGAAAATATAGCAAATAAATAATTTCAGATATAAGAAAATTAATCTCATTTTCCAGAATATATATATATATATTCTTCATTTTGTACCAATTATTATTTAACATTATAATTACCCAAACAATTAGGAAAAACAGCACTACTACTGCTGTTGTGTTAATACGTCTAAAATTTTCTTTACAAACAAATGTTTAATCATTCTTTTACGAAAGCACTATACAGTTCCACTTTTACCCCGAGAGGTATAATTTGTTTTATGTTACATGCAGTTTAGTTTACAATAGAAATTTTACGAATAGAAACTTTAATTTTAACGTTGCATTTTATAAGTATTGTACGTTTACATTGTTTGAGTGCCTTTTAATTTATTGTTACTTTTATCTTCATATGATATTTTAATATACTTAATTGTTCCCCGCTAGGAAAGTGGTAAATTATTGACGCTAAAATCTGAGGTTCGATTCCTTGCGATGGACACAGTAGATAACCCAGTGTCACTTGGCTTTTAAAAAACAACAAATTAAAATATTTAATTATTACATATGCAGCATGTTCCACTTTTTTATTGTATTTCCTGCATTTCAGTTAGAGAGGTAACAATTGTTTTTTTTGTTATGTATTATCGACTTGTGTTTTTCTGCGCACTCGTGTCTCGTGTTTACGTTTTAATTCCGCCCCCCGCTAATGCAGCGGTAAGTCTACGGATTTACAACGCTAAAATCAGGGGTTCGATTCCCCTCGGTGGGCTCATCAGATAGCCCGTTGTGGCTTTGCTAAAAGAAAAACATACACACGTTTTACTATCAACTGATTCTCCACCGTAGCTAGTTGTATTTTGTTATTTTACCTGAAGTGGTCGAAACGTTGCATTTAGTAAGAGTGTGGATGACATTTTTATGCAATTCTTTTCCTTGTTTAATTGTTTAAATGAATAACTTCTTTGTATGTTTGTTTCTTCTACAGCAAAGCCACAATAGGCTGTCTATTTTGTCAACAACGGGAAATCTAAAACTCGGACTTGAGCGTTGAAAGACCGTAAACTTACCGCTGTCCAATCGGGGTGGAGGGATTAATAGCATCGATTTAACATTAACAAATATGTTTTACTTCCGTAGCCACGTAACACTATTAGATTTGTTATTGTAAAACACAAATCTACGCAAAAAATATCTTTGTTTTCCCTGCCAAGTCTATCCCAAACATGAATTTTAACATTACAAGCCTCGTTAGAAACAGTCAAGGTAAACTCAGTTGAATTAAATATCCTAACGGTATTAAATAATAAATGATAACAAACAATGAATAACTGAGTTCAAAATGATGCCCTAGTATTACAAGTCTCAGTACAACAAATTCATTGCTCATTTTCATTGTTGTACTTACCAACCTTCATAGTGCCTACATGTAAATAAGCGTGTAGTACGCAGCCGTTGACGCACATTTTACATCACCTCGTGTGAAGGATGGCGCTCTTCTGGGAACTGCTCAGCTTACAACCTGTCAGCAGCGTTCTGGTAACAGTTTTAATACAGTTGGACAATATTGAACTGTTCCTCAACTGAATGCTGTTCCATAATTCAGACGTTTTAGGATCAAGTGCAGAACAATGTTTATTTTCTAACTTATGTATAGCTGTCAGTTTGTTTTAATACCTTTTAATCTTTTGGACCCTTCAAATAACCTGTTTATTTATGCAAGACTCTGAGCTTGCACTTCAAACTTAAGTTTGTGTAACAGCTTTTGCTATGATAGAATTTCAACCTTCTCTAGTATAACACCAGATGCTTCGAAAGGATACGTTTTACACCTTCACCTCACATATTTCAGGAGCGATTTTGAAAACTTTTGTTTAAAATACTTCGTTTATTACTGAGTGCGTGGGATAGTTCTGAAATTTGGAACAGGCGAACCTGATTCGAAAGTGAAAGATGCTGCAGATTATTCCCCTCACTTAAAGCTAAGCCGTCGATAGTCAAACCCTTAATTTGGATAATGGGTAATAAGGTGCTGTTGACAGTCTGACTTTTCCCTGATAAGTCATTCAAACTTAGGAACGACGGCAAATAGCCCAAGTAGTTTTGGAATAAATATTAAAATACAAATACGAATATATCTGTTGTTGTTTATATCGTTATCAGTGTGAAATACACATTAACAAATTTCATGAAAGATGTGATCTAGAATGTTGCTTTGAATGATGTCAACAATATTTTGAGAGATTAGGCCTACAAAATCTAATTTGATACCATTAATAAATACTTTCTTAAACATCTCCCTTTTTGGAATTACTTGCATCTTAATAATTTTCTTATTCACCACGTGTAAAGGTACAGTAGCCCATGCTATCTAAGTTTCTTCAAACAACTTCCCTCTTTTGTTCATAGTACAAAGTCTCTGCAATTGTAAAAAAAAAAAATGTTTTTTATATCGCTTTTTTCTTTTCACATGAGAATTGTCACAGTTGTAGAACAACAGCTTCATGGGATTTTCACAAGACACAGATACTTCTTCGACATCAGTTCTTTTTCTTGCCTTTAAAATACCCTTTCACACTTTGGACATATAAACATGACTAGTGTGTACAATACAGGATTTCAATTATACACATTATTTATAAAATAATTGTAAATATTGTTCTTTAAAGTTAGCTATACTCATCTGTGACCCGCTTAGTATCGTCCCATGAGTTTGAATATTCTCATAACGCAATGCATAACGACACTTTTAACATATGCAAATATCTATAGAAGTATCGCCTTAGTTAAATACTCAGGTTTAGATCTTTCTTAGTTAAATACTCAGGTTTAGAACCTTCTTAGTTATGTATTCAGGTTTAGATCTGTCTTAGTTAAATATTTTCGATCGTTTGTAGTTAAATACTGAGATTTAGATCCTTCCTAGTTAAACACCCAAGTTTAGATCCTTCCCAGGTAAATACTCAGGCTTAGATCCGATTTAGTTAAGTTCTCAGGCTTAGATTCTTCTTAGTTAAATACAAAGGTTTAGATCCTTCTTAGTTAAATACTCCGGTTTAGATCCTTCTTGGTTAAATATATTGATTTAAATCCTTCTTAGTTAAATACCTCGATTTAGAACCTTTTTAGTTAAATACTTACGTATAGATCCCACTTAGTTAACTATTCAGGTTTCAATCCTTCGTATTTAAATACTGAGATTTAAATCTTTCCTAGTCAAACACTCAGGTTTAGATCCTTTTCAGATAAATACTCAGACTTAGATCCGAAGTAGTTAAGTTCGCAGGTTTAGATCCTTCCTTATTAAATACACAGGTTTAGATTCTCCTTAGTTAAATACTCAGGTGTTTAGAAACTTCTGAGTTAAGTTCTCAGATTTAGATCTTCTTAGTTAAGATAAATTATTAGTCTACTTTCCTTTCTGTACAAACGAATTAATGAATGAATTAATTAACGAATTACTTGGTGGTAAAAGAATGTGGAGGAAGAACTTTTAGTTACTTGACTCCAAAATTGTTTGTACTTTTATTCTGAAATAAAGAAAATTTGTCAGCAATGGAAGGCCGACCAGGTTTTAGGAAATGCAATGTGCACAATGATTCTAGTTTGGCAAGAAGACTTCTAAGATCGTGTCTTCAAACATTTACAATCACGAAATTCGATTCTTTTCAGTTCACGAAAACGTACTGAGAATCGATTATCGTTAATATATAAGTGTTTTTAGTTCGATTTCTTGGAACATTGAGTCTTAGAAGTCTTTGCTGGATACATTTTGCAAAATAGCCTGGAATAGAAATGTCGTACACATCGAATCCATGACTAGGTCTTAAAGAAAATTTAAAATCCTCAGATGTCAAAATGTTTAAGAAGATTAAAAACGATCAGTCTTGGTATCGGTTTTGACATTTACAAAGATATATGTATTTTGTGGTGGACACATAATCTCTGATTAAATGCTATTCGATGAAACAAAATCGTCAGCAAATTCAAAATGACAACTCTGAGCTTTAGTTTGATTAGTGCTTATAGATTCAACGTTAACTGCACGACGTTTTATTTTTGAGAGAATCTGTGTCAGCAAAATACTATACTTTATACACTAAGTATGTTTTTAATAATTTCATGCTTTCTCTGTCAGCAACAACATAAGTTAGCTTTTCAGTTTTAGCGTCTACCAATGGATTTACTCTCAAGATATGTAATTCTGTCATTGTTTACAACTGTACCAAATTATTTGTCTTTAACGACAGATTTTCTTTATATATCTGTCTACTTAGAGCTCCAAAGAGTCAGCATGTCTCAGTGTACATCTACGTTAAAGTAAAAAAAGCCAACAAAAGAAATATTATGCAAATTGAATATTGGCGTGAAATAAATATAGAAATCGAATTAGTACAGAAAAATTTGTCTGTGGTTTCGTCAACTGCATTGTGAGCTTGTATTGCAGCTATCTTAAGTCGATAATTTCAGCTTCATATGTTTCATTTTACAGTTTTTATTATTTTATTTTTAATCATGAACACTAGGTACTTACAGTTATTCTATAATTTTTTGGCTTTTTCTTACAAATTTCCTTACTTAAATAAACGTAAATTTTATTATATACTGATCGCAAATCGTAGCTCCCTTGAATAATCAGTGTGATATTAGTTCTTGATGTATTCAAATGTATCGAGTTGACCTCGTCACATTTTATCCTTTATATATACTTAAAAGAAAACTACACTACAGATGGAAAGTTGTTATAAATTATTTAAGTATGTAATGTATATTATTTCTGTTTTTTGTTATAATTTTTATATGTTATATTGATATCACTAAACCCTAAAGACAGTTAGACACTTACTGTAATGAAATAACTATTTTGCTATTAGCTGTTTGTGTTTTTATATTTTAAAAATTGGGATAATAACACACTCCTGTGAAAGAAATACTTTTAAAATTTTTGGTAATACTGCATGGACCTATTTGCCTGACATAGTCACACTGACAATATAAATCTACTGTTGACACTAATAAGCCTAATAACGTGGCAATAATAAAGATAATATAGCACAGAAATAATATATATCTATTGTTAACAGTAATAAGCCTAGTAACTTCATAATAATAATGATAGTATGGTTTAGAAACAATATAGATAAATTGTTATCTGTAACAATCCTAGTAACCTGGGAGTAATAAGGATAATATTTCTGAGAAACAACATTGATCTATCGTTAATAGTTATAAGCCTTGTAGCCTCTTAATAATAATGATAATATAGCAGAGAAACAATACAGATCTTATCTAGCTAAGCGTGTTATATTCATAAAGCATACTATAAGCAAATTCAGAAACTAAACCTCTTGGTGACAATACAGTGTTGTTTCTTAGAATGTTTTTAACAAGTGACGATAATGGTTTTAGTGACAAAATAAACAAGCATGAGTTTTATTAAGATGTCTCGATAAGATAATTAAATTTGGATATTTTAGGATTAAGTAAGTATGTAAAACATTCAAAATTATCAAGTCTAAGCTATTTAGTTTGGGTAGTTTTATTTAAATCGTTTACCATGATGTTACTTAAAGAAGTTTCCAGAGTCTCAATCAAATTATTAACTGGTTTCTTCAGTTGCATTAGGAAATGACCATTGTTATTTTTATACAATTAAGTTCAGTTTTTTTACGTTTTGATATGATTAGATAAAATACAGACTAGTTTAATAACATACTAAACTGTGCTTTTTGTATATTGTACTTCTAAATCTTTTCTTCTGAGAACCTTCGCTAATTATACATCTGCGTTGACGGTATACAAAGTGTAATTATAACAAAAAATATTTGCATAAAATTAAAACATGAATAGAGAAAGATGGACTACATGATGAACAACCTTATAAATTGAAATCATGTTATCTACCCACATTTCTAATGACAAACGATAATTGATGAAAAACGTTTTTAAAAACACATTATTGCTGTTACTGAGCATTTATTATCTTTAACATAAGTTAACATTAACTAAATTCATAGATGGCACTACGTCCTGACACTTTTTTTAAATTTTCTATAACAACATACACATAATGTAGAGGGAAGGCACACAAACATCTTATGTATCTTAGAGAGTGCACTAACACTCTCTATGGAGAAATTCAAGTAAAATAATAGCTGCCACTATTGAAATCATAATAAATTCAGATGAAGTTTCTACTTCAACAGCCGCAATATAGTTGATATAAGAACCGTTTTTCGAATTGCACCAACTTCTTATTTTGACTGCCAATGACCGTCTATTAATTAATCACGTGAAACACTGTGAAATGACATTAAGAGTTAGGTGTTAAACACAGGTAACAGAAAGCACACCTATCGCCATTTCTTTGTCCATTATTTCTTCCTACAAAGTCACCTTGACCATCACACAGTGTATACCATGTTTTAAGTATATACATATTGAGTTCTTAAAGCTTATACAAAACATTTAGTTGCGTAATAACGAATACTGTAATAATATGTTATAAGTAAATTGTGTGAAAGTTAGGATTTTTGTGCTATTTATCAGAGCATCTCCCCACATTTTTTTTTAAAGTTTATAACCCAGAGAAAAAACGGGTACCACATCTTTTTCATTACATTATAAACACAAGAAAAAAGTGTTTACAGTGTTATATTCTATAAACATTTGTATTATATCAGATGAGCATAGTTCCGAGGTTTGTGCTAGTTTTGAGGCTTTATGGAATATAGAAAAGTAAGAGAAATATCCAATCTATATGCATACTGGGAGTCTTTCTTTCCGAGAAGTTTCCTTATATCATGAGATTTTTAACAAAATGGAACAGCTGTTTGAAATGAACTATGGATGAGCAGCCTGGTGGACGGTTATCACAAAACAACATTTCTCTTCATCACCTCTCCACACTGTTAATTCATGCCTAAAAGAGAAATGAAACAGAATAAGTTCCTAGGAATTCGAAAGTTTAACATTGGAATTTCATTTTAGCCATATGACTCCCTGAAATATAGTAATGCACGTTTATTAAATGATACTACGTCAATGCACAAAAGCCACTATCATATTAGTAGCGACATCTATGTATGTACTCAGAAGACATATTCAAAAATTTTATTATTTTTAAATGTTGAAGATGACGTCGACAACGACCATTTTGCAGTAAGGAGTATCTGCGATCACTCATTAAATCATAACCAACCATATTATTCCAAAAGATGTAACTATAAAAATGCCAAATGCTTTAAATGCTTTAAAAAAAAACTGTAAGAAATCGCTGTTCCGTATTATAGTTTATTTCAAACAAGTATCTGATTTATTACATAACGTGTTACTATTTGAAATAACCTGAAATTTGAATTTGAATTTAGAAGTTAGTTAAGTGTTAATGAGTATCAAATTTATGATAACTGCCAACGATATTGATACACATAACTTTCTTTTTTAACATATATCTTATATCCGGTCTAAAACTTAATATTTTATCAACGATCCAAGTCTACAAGGTGGTGTAAATTACTTTTATGTTGATACACAGGTATACTTCACAACTTGATGGGAATGCTAGCTAGCTCTATTCTTGCCTGGCGTCGTACCCTTACAAGCTGACTTTTCCCAGCGAACATATTCAATGTCCTCATAGAAATAAAAATGTTCAAAGTAGTTCACTGAAGTTAAACGCTTTGCAATGCTCGAAATCGATAAACATACCTGGTCAAATTCTGTAGTTTTTTCCATTAGTATGCATTAATGACAATTGTAGCTTCTTAGTCGTATAGCATACTGACTGTAATTTACTTAATAATGCCCCCCGATAAAACAGCGGTATGTCTACGGATTTACAACGCTAAAATCAGGGGTTCGATTCATCTCGGTGGGCTTAGCAGATAGC
Organism: Tachypleus tridentatus; assembly: GCF_004210375.1. Taxonomy (NCBI): domain Eukaryota; kingdom Metazoa; phylum Arthropoda; class Merostomata; order Xiphosura; family Limulidae; genus Tachypleus; species Tachypleus tridentatus. The sequence goes on along the minus strand of NC_134834.1, from coordinate 70,610,300 downwards.
CCAAGATGGCTTTGCTATAAGAAAACACACACACACACACACACACACATACTTAATAATAATAATTTTATTTGTAACTCGGAGCATCGGTTTTTATATACAAGTTACGAGAAACTCTACACCAAAGTTCGCTTGGTAAAGATACTGTCAATCATTAGTATTACATACACACCAAGCAAATTGTTGATTCTTACCCTCAAGAACCTTCTACAAATTTCGAGAACAGGCGGGACTCACGCAATACACAGTCAAGAATATACATCACATTCAAATAAAGAAAAATATACAGAAAGAAGCATAGGCACTAAAATAAATGTACAACAGTAAATCTGTTACACTGCATACAGAATTAATAAAGAAATACAAGAACAAAGAAAAACAATAGATGAAAACAATAAATCCAGACCTAAAACTAAAATAAATACACTCCAAAACCAAATAACCAAGTGACATCAGAAATCTAAGACAATGTTGTCCGCAAATAGATACAGAAACGGATTCAAAATACTTCTTGTCTCACATAAAATAGTTCATGATCATTCAACGAACAATTACAGTACGCATTCAAAAACCAAAAGAACCGAATATGGGTAACCATTTCAAAAACAAAGTGACTAAATACATTAATACAAAAAAGAAACTATTCACACCAATTATTAATTCAAAAAAACATCCATACAGAAACTTACAAACAAGAGGAAGAATTTAGTAGATTCGTAACGTTATCGAAGGTACAACAAACAATAAAACAACTGAGAAACAAAGCACACGCAAGGATGGGAAAGAAAACAAAACATATTACTAAAAACAAAAAAGACTTTTGAGAATGTAAAAATAAATACAAACGTTATTCAACCTCTTGTTCAAGTCAGGCTATATTCTAGCCAGCCGGAAACAGACTGATATTCTTATGTTTCAGAAGCAAGGAAAATCTGTAAATAATCTAGAAAAGAGCGGATCTATCAGCCCCACTAGCTGTATAGGTAATTTATTAGAAAAGTAATATAAATATCTGAAAAAGAAGAAGTAAACCACCGGAAATTCAAGATGATTTTCGAAAATCACAACAAACTATTGATCACGAAATTAGAAATCACTAACAGCTTCAACAAAAAGTAATAGCAGTCGCGTGCTTTCTCGATGTCGAGAGGACTTTCAACAGTGTCTTCTGGCACAACGGATAGAGATACTAAATGTCCCAAATGGGACAACCGCGCAGGATGCTTCATTGATCATCTAATTTTCTGGACGATACGGAATTATAATCTGTTAAAACACCTACCTGTTCTGAGTACTTTACTCTCAAAGAAGTGTTCCACAGGTAAGGGTAGTTAACCTCTAAAGGACTAAAACCTCTGTTTCTTAACACAGTTTGCAGAAGATAGTGCCACTTGGAAAAGTTTCCCAAATCAACTTTCAACCTCTGTTAAATTAAATATATATTTTTTGCAAGAAATAAATAATTAAAACAAATTAACACAAAACAGAAGTTAGACTTTCTTACTAAATATATGAAACAAGCAGGACCGAACTTCACCCATATCTAGATGGAACTCTTTTCCAGGTAGCAGCATAACCAAAATATTTAGAAAAATCCGGCAACGAGCATTATGCTATTTATGGAATATGACGTCAAGAGCTTCACTAACAATTTACAAAACATATATGATATCAGCAATAGAACATATTATCCAGTGTGGGTAAGCCTAGCGAAAAGACAAATAAATAAACAAACAAAAAAACACAAAATTATATACTAACAAAGGTTTACAGAGTTCCAACAACTTTACACAACTATCCAAACACATTGTTCTTGTCAGACTCCTAACAATTTCAGTTGAATACGTCAGGAAAAATACGCGAAAGAGCAAACTGTTAAGCAACTAAGACAACTATATGATACATAACGGACCTAGTCCAAGTACCTCCTCCTCTTATACATTATTAATAAGAATCTTAATAGGCCACCTCGTACCAGCAAAACGGCTTCTTTGACACACTTTTAGTTTAATTGTTAAAGGGTATTTATGTTAAGATAAAATTAATTGTGTATGTGCCTAAGCAAAATGTGGAACTATATAGCGAACACAAGGTTGTAGATGCTATGTTAGAAAATGTGAAATATACGTTTACAAAACCATAACACCCGATAAATGGACACAGTCGTAAAACGTCGCGTCCCAGTGGCTCAGCAGGTATGTCTACGGACTTACAACGCTAAAAACCGGGTTTTGATACCCGTGGTGGGCAGAGCACAGACAGCCCATTGTGTAGCTTTATGCTTAATTCAAAACAACAACACCAAGAAAAATGTCTCTTAATTAAAATATTGGCGAACAATTCTCGATAAATTAACGTACAGCGAGTAAAGCAATACAGTACGGAGTATATCACTAAAGAACCAGTACAAAAAAAACATATAAAACTCGACAACGAAGGAGAAAGAGGCCCACCAACCACATGACAGACCCTTCATGAGGTCGCATGCTTATTGTCTCCACGTTAGCTGTGAAATATTGTGGAATGTTTATAAAAATGTTTAGCATTTTGACTCATCTTGACTGCATTTAATTAGTGGAACGTTAACGATCTGATTACATCTCATTTTAAAACTTTGTGTTCGTCCATTACAGAACACTTATTTTACTGTCGTACTGAATTTGGGTTGAATCAGTTTTCAAAACATTTCATTTATTTATGTAACATCTTTGATAGCATCAAATAGTTTAGTGTTATTTAAGAACAACATACGAACTTGAAATGAGTTATTAATGTTGTATAGAAAAGTGATAAACAGTAAAGTTAAATGAAACATTTAAACTGAGTTTCAATTCCTACCTTCAAATACTTAATACGTTTGTGATTAACTAACTAGTATAATGGTGTCTTAGCGGGGTTTATGTTCTCAGATACAAATCTCAGAGTAGGATGCGTAGGCTGTGCCTGCAGTGAGTAGCGAAAACGTTCCACAGACGTATCGCTGAGCCCCAGGAGAGCTAACTCCTGTCACAAAAAACACCACCACTGAGTAGTGGGAGTCACGTTTGTAAAATCCATAACGTTGTTTGTTGTAGAATGAATTCTAAACAAAACCTATCTCTTCAGTCTGAGTTCTTATATTTGTAGCAGATGATTTTGCTTTTGTCACTTATGTAACAACATTATAAACTTTCATTGACATTTTACTCACGGAAAAAAATTAATAAGACATTAATCTTAATAATCATAAAGTTTGGTTTGAATTTCGCGTAAGGCTACTCGAGGGCTATCTGCGCTAGCCGTCCCTAATTTACCAGTGTAAGACTAGCAAGGCTACACGAGGGCTATCTGCGCTAGTCGTCCCTAATTTATCAGTGTAAGACTAGAGGAAGACAGCTAGTCATCACCACTCACCGCCAATTCTTGAGCTACTCTTTTACCAACGAATAGTGGGATTGACCGAAATAATTATAACAACCCCACGACTGAAAGCATGTTTGGTGTGACGGGGATTCGAACCCGCGACTCTCGGATTACAAGTTGGGTGCCTTAAACAAATGGACGTGCTGAACCGATAATCATAAAGACCCTGGGTTTAATAATTGAGAGTTTAACAAGTTAAACTTGTTAAAATATAACTGTTAAATATAGTGAGTTTTTAATAAGAAACAAGTTCAGTAAATTGAGTATTGATAATTTTAGTATTATCAACAGAACGGTACTTTATGTAACAAAACACCTGCTGGATTATTTTATTCACAGGAAGGCTACGATCTTTACGTACATCCGTTCTTCTGATTGTCTTCATCCGCCTGATGTCACATCCAAAAATAACAACTAATTGAAGAGAAAACTGGAGCTTAAATGTCAGTGAGCATTACATGAGACTAAGTATACTTAGAGCTGCTAACATGAGACTAAAGGAGCCGTCTCAGTGGGAGAACATCAGTGAATGGAGATCAAAGAATGCCGGTGAGTAGGCTATTATTTGAAACTGGAAGGTCATGTGACGCCGTAGTTACAAAGATTGGCGCTAGAGGCCACCCTGAAGAGATAGTCCCAAATTGAACTATTACACGTAAAATGTCACACTCTAGATACAGCTTCATATGAATCATGTAACTAAAAGTAATACAGCATGACCAAACGTACAATTTAAAATAAGCTAGTACGTGGATAATTATATGAGTAAACCATGAAGTACGCGTCTTAAAAAGACAGCATTCATTTTATGTATGTAAATACTTGTTTATTATTCACATTGACATAAAGTGTAAATAAAAATTTCCCATAATGATAATGTAAAAACCAATACCGTGTTATGAACTACAGAGAATGAAGTAGTAGTTTTTTATTAGATAATGTGATACATGCGATGTATATCTAGAGTTTGAATGTTTTGTGTTAGTACAAAACTTATTGTTTTCAACGGAGATTATAAGTTAAACTACTGTATGGTGATGATTTTTTCTCTCACCCGCCTACTGACGCATTCTGGAAATATCACCTCCTGAGAACACACTTTGGAACTAGTTATTCCTTAGTATCATATACTGGAGTATTTCACCCTAATAAATTATTTTGGAACTATTAGCTCTCTGGTGCCACTTTGTGAAACTACAATGTCAAATGTCCTCACCACTGAGGGGCTTCATTTGACGCATATTAGGAGTTATAACTAATCCAAATTTTCAAGGGAACGTTTTCACTGAGGTTAAGAAGGAGTCTATATATAAATACATATTTGTGTTTATATATGACGAAACTTACAGTCTGGCTTAAAAGGTTTCATTCTTCGGAACCCAACGACATTTGATATTAGAAATTGAAGGGTTGAGGTAGAAAAGGTCACTCGTAACGTTGTAGAAATTGTGTTAAAAACATTAACATATGAACCATTCCAAAATTTTACTTTGTAAAACTGTAAACAGCAATCACGAAGAAAATATATTCAGATACAATCTGTGTCAATTTGTGAAACTTATTTAAATGTATGAACGAAAATTACAAATGGAGAATTGAATTCAAAATATCTAGTGGAAAATCAAGATAATACATAATAGTAATATCATATATATTAAAGCTATTCTGGGCAGCATAATCGAGAAAAGATGCTAGAATTTGATGTAATATAGCGAAAACAATAATTATTCAAATGTGTCTCATAAAATATTTGCAGAAGACTTATGATACATGGTTTTGCTCTGATTCCCTGAGAACATAAAACCCATTTTAAGTCGTAAGTTTGATGAATCGCAAATTAAGAAATTATTACCATTGTGAATGAATTGATACTTCAATAAATCAAATTTCTAAAGATTTTTCCAAATCAGTCTAACACTAATTTACAATTTCCAGTTTTATTAAATTATATTATGACGTACTGATTATAAACACACACACGTCCATTCAGTTAAGGGATATATTTACATACTTCCCTGAAAAACCTTTAAAACTAAGTATTTTAACAAAAAGATAGCTATCCCGTCAAGCCAGTTTGAAAACTTCTTCAAGATTTGATAAAAGACTGAATTCAGGGAGATGTACACAGGTCCATGGGTATATTAGTAGCTTTGACTGAACAGCAGATCATGAGATATATCAAAAGTTTAAACTGGACAGCGTTAGAACCTGTTTACCAATAGCTTCGGCTGAACAATGTTGCTAAGAGTATATTAATATATTCATTTTTTTTTCACGTGTATGTTTCCTGTGACACAATAAGAGAGCAAAAGCTGATCACTTGGCAACTGATAAGGTCCTGACGGCTTATTGATAAACCTCTCTTCACTGTTGTATGTCAATATTCACTGGCTATTCATATTTGTTTGGTTGTACACCCACTGTGACTTATTGGCCGTGGGCTTCACTAAGATCTGCTTGATGTTTGCAGTAATCGATAAGAATTCCAGCCCACAATACAAACATTACTTGGGCTTACATACAAAATGTTTCAAAGTTAAATAGAGATTTTTCATCTTCGTCTGTAGGAATCGTCCGCGTTCTGCTACCAACTTCTGAGTCTAAAGTTTCGAAGCGAACATGTTTTGTGACTACAGTGGATTCCAGCTTGACTAACTGGAGTCTAACCGTAAAGATGTTGATAAAACTGGTCATTGAATATTCCTGGTTTCTCAGGCTAACAGCACTTTGAACAACTAGCTGGAGAGAAAATGAACGCAGCCAGGCAAGAACCACCGATGATACGTCAACATCTAAGGCGTACAAATTGTTATAAAAAACTTCGGGACATTAAATAGTCACTAGTACTTGGTGTTGATGAATGCATACATTTATTACCATATTACGTAATCCATTTACTACATATAATGGAAACTGCAAAAAAAGATTTTCAAAGTTTCAAAGATTGTTTATTTATTTTTTATCAAAAGTATGTAGTACAAATCTATTAATACGCACTTTTTTTTCTTACTTGCATTTCGAGCCCCCATATCTTTCTAACCACAAACCTTTTTTACCCATCTTTCATGCATATATATCAAACGCATGTAAGAATTTAAGAGACAATTCTCTGACATGGTGAGACTGTATTTAAGGGTTTTGAGGAGCAGTGCAATTTTACAATAGTGCAATAATCTAAACATGTGGCATGCTTCTACCAAAATGTGAATTACAGTTTTATAGTTTAACACTATAAAATGAACTTTATTTATCTGAACGAGTGACTTCAGCCTTTGAGAAATAATGAGATAAATAGACGTTCATCCAAGCGATTGTTGGCAAATCATTTAGCTTTCGCTCGTACCAAAAACGAATCTTGTAATCGTGGAATCAAACAGCTGGCAAAAGTTATAAGCTTTAGTTGGATAACAATATATTTTCCCCTCGAATACCCTCATTCGTGCCTCAACAAAATTATTGAAAATTTTATTTCTTACATCAAGATAAAATATTAATGCTAATGCCTATATATTACTACAATTATATACTTTTTTAATAGTGCAAACAAATAAGATGGCGAAAACAAACAAAGTTCTCTCTAACTCTTAAGTTTCAAGCTCGAAAGTAGTTTAGCATATACCATTCGTTTTAATTTGGACAACAAAGTTAGACTATCAGCTTCACTGATTTAACTTTTGTAGCCCACAACTATATCCTTGGAGCTTAAAAAAGATGGATATGAGAGTAATAGATAAAACTGTGGAAGAACAGCATGCAGAACCATTCTCTCACTGCTGCTACCAATCATAAATACAATAATCTCCAGATACTACGTTCATAAAAAAAGCCGTCTGACAGTATTGACTTTAACAATTCAATCCGAATATATTATTGTGCTGTCGGACTTTCAAGAAACGTTGCTATTAGTCCTTATTAGTACATATAGTGATTATTGTTTGACCATTCTTTGTTACACCCAGTTTATTGCACACTTCATAAATGTTCTTTTCGTGGTTACCACATTTCGAATACACATCAACCACTATATATTTTCTCCACTGTGGTATTCCTTTCCAAATAGCTGATAGTGCAATTTATAACTGAAAAAGCAAAAAAAAATTAGGTTGATAGTTAATTAATAATCCAATTAAGTCGAAACACTTTTTCTGCATGTTATCTATTGTGCATATTATTTATAAATACATTGTAGCTTTCAAACTTACGAAGAGTCTTATACAGTTAAACAGTCTCTTAGCGTACCAACTACGCAATGTCAAGATTAATCTAAGGCTTTTTATCTGGCACTGTCCTACTATTAAATTTATATAAGCTTTAAAATCATAAAAAAGTACCAAACGTTTGTATATCTACGATAAACGTTGAAATATTGCCCAATCAAACAAAAGGATCTTTTCACAAAAGTCACAAATAATGTCCTGTGTAGTAACTTTGAAATGTATTGTAAAACCTCTGCCGCTACAACAATAACTTGGAAACCCAAGCCTTTTCATATGATTCTTACCTGTAGTAACAGGAGTTATCAGGATACGCATATGTCTATATATTTACACGCATTAAGTATTTGTACTATAAGTTTTGATACAGCGTATGTACCTTCACAAAATTTGGTAGACTTTTAGTAAAGATTATAAGTACTTCGAAAAATCAGATTTTTAATGAAATATTTTTACTTTATGAGAATATAATTTGTTTCGTTTCTAGTCTAGTGCAAAGTGATTTCACATTATGATTAAAAATTATTCTTTGTTCCAAACAACTCTAATATTGTTTGCATAATTTCTAAAACCTCCTAAATACATTTCAAACGTTTGCTTTTAGTAAGACTTTATACTTTGTTATTTTCTATACTCTAGCTAGTGGAATCTATCACTTGACCAACCTCGTAACCATCATAAAAAAATTAGGAAATAAATATAAATTGTTGCTTTTTCGTGCTATAATGACTATGTATTATAACATGAAAATACAAATGTTTAGCCTAAGTAGCTTAAGTCTTATAACGCTATATATTTACATATATATATATATATTTAATATTTGTTATTATATTGACCTTCCAGTCGAAGCCCGGTATGGCCAGGTGGTTAAGGCACTGGACTCGTAATTTGAGGGTTGTGGGTTAAAATCCCCGTCACACCAAACATTCTTGCCCTTTCAGCCGTGGGGACGTTATAATGTTCGGTCAGTCCCGCTATTCTTTGTAAAAGAGTAGCCCAAGAGTTGGTGGGAGTGGTGATGACCAGCTGCCTTCCCTCTAGTCATACACTGCTAAATTAGGGACGGCTAGCATGGATAACCTTCGTGTGGCTCTGCACGAAATTCAAACAAAACATTTCAATCATGTATCACTAACATTACATAACGGGGATTCGAACCTGCAACCCTGGATTAGGATTCGAGCGCCTTAACCACTGGCCATGCCGGGTCAAAAATGTATGTTCTACATGTGAAGAATATTCGATTTCAAGCTGTTTACTTCAAAGTAGTGTTCATTCAGTAACATATTAAATTTGCTTCTAGAAATTAAAAGGAGCTAACTTTAACTGTTTTTGAGAGAAACTGTATTTTCGTCAAAATATTTAGTATAGCTTTTGTTTAGTGTAAAAACAAGATGGCATTTACTGAAGTCACTCTGATTCTTATTTCTCCCAAGACGGAAAATCGATTTTTTAGTTTATAAGCTTACTTGAAATTAAATTTGTTATTTTGATGGATGCTATAATTAGAAAATTGGTTATTTATTAAATGTTAAACTATGTTCTCGTTTCAATATTTGACAACTTTTTATGTGTATAAAGTGAATGCACTTGAAAATTAATTACCCGAATTGACATTAAGTGTTTAATTGTCAGTCATGTGCAGTTCCTTTGTTAATATAAACATTTAATATCTCATAGATGTTTACCGTGCTGCTTTCATATCAGTTGAATGCATGGTCGAAATTTAAGACGGTTATTAAGTTTGGAGAAATGAGATAAATTGAAAAACTAAACATCTCATTTTCAATATCATAATTTTCCCTAGAAGACAAGTTAATTTTGAAAATACACCATGGAAACTGAACATATGTCACTGAATTGAAAAAAAAATCAAAATATATTCAAATCTGATGCACGAATATAATAAAAACAATTGTTAACATGATGTATGTGTTTATATACATGATATATATGTGTTTATATACACACTGTACATGTGTTTAACATGATGTATATGTGTTTAACATGATATACTCAGCTCAATGGAAAGATGAGTAAAAAATGTACTCAAATTATGTAGTTTCTTTTGTATCATATCTTATTGTGTAAAACATTTGGTTTTTAAGAATAACAACCTAAACTGATAATAAGACGAAATGAAATAATTTTTGTAACATCTGACTTAAAACAAATGACATCTATTTAACTGCCTTGAAACGAAATGACATCTATTTAACTTCCTTAAAACAACAGAAAGCTTTTTACTAGATATCTGTGATTACAGCTATTTATATTTTCTACAATACTTTTGTATTATACTTATTTTATTTTTATAGGACACGTCCTTTATTGATCAGTTAAGGTCTCTGTAAAAAAAAAAGATTGTATAATAGGTATCTCTACACTACTATGCCCGCTGTATCCATTACAAACGGAGAAAGACTGTAGTGTGTTACAATTTTGAATAACCTAAAATTTAGTTAAATTATAATTTAGTTTTAGAAGTTAAATAAATGTCGATATTTATCCAGTTTGTGGTATGTACCAACAATATTTATATGCACAGTTGTCTTTTTAGTTGTTAGTTTGTTGGTTTGTTTTTAGAATTAAGCACAAAGCTACACAATGGGCTATCTATGTACTGCCGTCCTTTTTAATATAAATATATTTTACTATAAAAACAATAAAACAATTTAAAATAATTGTTATTACAAATAATGAAATATGTACAAACGTTTAAAAAGTTACAAACAATATCAAGTCTTCTATCTTGTCTGGAACTTCCTCCGTATCTTATGGATGATTCATGGTCAGCAAGTTAAATCCGAGTTAATATAGGTAAAATTCACTTAATAGAAAACCAGCTAGCTTTCTCTCATCGTTTTTCATTGGCCACACGCCCAGCTTTCCACTGCCGAAGTTGTATAATGTTTTGGAAAAAAAACATTAATATCCAATTCGAATACTCTGAAGTTAAATGTTCTTGGTCCAAAAAGTTTCTGATTAAAAAGCGTTATATCAATTACAGTTATAGCATCTGAGGTTTAAAGCATCTCAGCTATAGCAAACCAATATTATATACTGTCTCTTGGCGCGTCGTGTTGATTACATTTATAGACGTGAAGAGAGATTTTAGAAAGTTCAGCCTGCACAACAATATAGACGATACAGTAGTGTTTAGGTACACATATATTGTTAATTCTTAATTTGAGAATTTTTTATAACTTTTTGCTAGCAGGATGAAGTTTTGCAATACAGATTCCATGCCATAGGTTATGTGCATTTTAAAATATAAATTTAACTTAAATAAACATCAATAGTAAAACATACATATGATACTAAATCCGTCACAAGTGTTACAAAAATAAGATTAACACTGTTTTCTTGTTATTATACATGGCTGAAGAATTTAAATTAGTATTTCATATATATATATATATATAAAACATAACTGTTGTTTGGTAACACTCCGTTAAACTATGTCGCTAACCAACAAACATGCGATGTCATATTGTTACCGTAAGTATATGTGCATATAATACTTCCAACATTAACGAGAGCTGGCTTGAATTACATTTACCTATCGATTGTTTTATGTTCTAATTTATACACATGCTTCACTGTTGACAACAGACCTTTCCATTGTAGATATAGAGGGAAAGGATGTGAATCTAGAAGGAATAGATTGAAATTACAGTTCGACAAAACGGAAAATGGAAAGTTCCAAATTCTTATGTTTAAAGGGTCGAGCAAGGCTAATATTACCATAACTAGAATTTTTTAACCTTATATTATGAGACATTTCTATTAACGTAAATAAAATCACTACCTATAGCTCAAATTTTGATTTAACTGGACTAGTGAACGTGTAGGATCTCCACGACTCCTGAGGAATCTTTAATGGCGAAAAAATGAGCTAAAAAAGTTACATTCTGAAGCTGTAGGTCGTGATTTTAGTTACGTTTACAGAAATGTCTCATGACTATTATTTTAAAAAGTATTAAGTATTGTTGATACTGCATGTTCAAGAAGTGTTGTTTATACTTGGGCATTTAAGAACCAGTTTAACACTATAAATTAAACAAGCACTGCTAATATTATAAGTTATTGAAACATTTTTGATGCTAACATATTTAAAAGTGCTATGAATACTGTGAATCAAAGAAATTCTGTTGATACTGCGGATTATATAATATAATCAAGTTAAATTAACTTAGGAGTTTGAAACTACTGTCAACAATACGAGTTAAGGAAATACTTTAAACACTGGAAGTTTAAATATTTATAATAAATAACCCAACGGAGTATCATTTATATAGTGATGAAGAGATATTCAACGTACACCTTCATACGAAAGTTTCAAATAGTACAAGTTTTTAGAACAAAAGAATAATGTAGTGATATTCGATATGCCGTTCAATATTCCTCTTAAGACACAGCGACATGTCTGTAGACGTACAATGCTAAAAATCAGGTTTCGATACCCGTGGTGAACATAGCACAGATAACCCATTACGTAGCTTTGTACTTTACTTCACAAACAAGCAACAACAAAAACTTAGGTCAAAGATCCTGGGTCTTTAAATCCAATTACATAATGGTGCCTGCTCATGACAGACTAGTTGCACGACAACAGCAGACTTGAATTCCATACATCGCATAACCGTCAGTGCTCTATAAGAGTGACGTCAAACCTCACTAATTTATCACAAAGAGCAGCTCAAGAACTGGCGCTGTGTGTTATTTCCAAACTGCCTTCACTCTAGTCTAGCATATTAACTTTAGAGACAGCTACGCTTAAATAACTTTTGTGTGCGAGAATTCTGAATGAAAAATAGTCAGTGACTCTGTCTGGTCGAAAAATCTCGATTTGTGAGTGATTAAGATAAAAACTGGCGAGATGGAATAAAACTTGAGGAATTTTAGTCGTACATTTGCTATACCACCATTTTTAATTTTGCACTTTAAAATTATTAGGTTTTAAAATGTGACTATTCAAGCTTACACTTCTTTAATATTTTTGGTTAACTCTGAAATAATTAAACGTTACAAGAAGAGTACGTGTTTCACATAGTAGTTTTGTATACTATCTGCTGATATTATGACGTTAATAAACTGATTAGAATCTTTTACAATAGTCTCTTGTTGTCTATATAAAAACTTTAGCTGGTACAGTTAATGGTTTGATAAATTAGAATCGTCTACAATAACCTCTTGTTTTAAATATACAAAAATTAGTTGATACACTTAATACTTTTATTAATTATAATCTTCTAAATAATATTGTTATATGTATAAAAGCATTTGCTGCTGGCATTAATTATTTTTTTAATTAGAGTATTCAAGAATGTTCTATTGTAATATAGAAATCTTTGCTGATGAATTTAGTCGTTTTCTTAACATTAATTTTCAACCATAATTTGTTGTCCTATGTGTAAAATCTTTAATGTTGGACGTAATGGTTTTTATATAATTTTAAACAATAATCTGCTGTTCTATACATAAAACATTTTTGTTCATTGTTTGATCAGTTCTGTAGAATGGTCTGGTGTTATATATATAAAAACATTTTTATTCATTGTTTGATCAGTTCTGTAAAATGGTCTGATGTTATACATATAAAAACATTTTTGTTCATTGTTTAATCAGTTCTGTAGAATGGTTTGATGTTTCATGTATATAAAAACATTTATTCCTAGATTTAATAAATTATTTTAGTTAGAACTTTCAAAAATGATCTATTAATGTGTTTGTAAACTTACTGTGAAACTTAATGACTTTTTAGTGAAACTTTTCAACGTATTCTTTTTATAATTAGAAGCATTTACTGCTGCTGTTTTACGATATTGTTGTTAGCTCTCAGACCTAATATAGATTACAAATACATTTTTCATCTCGTTCTACTAAATAGTTATTACTAGGTGGAGTTCTTTGGTTTGGCAAGTTTAGTCAGGTCACAGACACATTATGTTGTATTCAATCATTTATGTAACCCAGACCTACTAATGAGCTCTTGTATTCAACGAAACACGTTGTATTCAATGTTGTCAATTAAAAATTGTGAGTTCGATACAATATAGTATTCTCTCTGTAAACCTGAATTGAATCAGTATTCTCACTGAAAACCCTGAAGTGGATCAGTGAAGAAAGATGACATTCAAGTTATTAGTATTATTGTGAGGTAACAATACCCACGTTTTAATATTAAATTCCACCCTCCTCAATTAGGGCGTTCTACTCCATAGGAGTTGTTCTTTTAGAAATGAAATTCCAACCAAAAATTTTTATGATATAACCACTTCATTCAAAAGCTTAAGATTTCTACTTATTTTTAATAAAATTCGTTTTCAGAAATTCTGTGTGTTTGAAAGGTTAACGCCGCCTGAATTTCATTTTCTACGATATATCCTTATATTTTTTGTTGTGCTTCAAACCCTAGGAAAGGGGTGCTTTAAATGTTTTTATATTTTTACCCATCAATATTCTTTCTTTAAGAGAGAGGTCTCCAATAACTTGAGATAAACTAAGTCTAAAAATATTATTAAAGAGAATAATTCTATGTCTAAATCCCTATTTAGCCATTAAGTAAGTGCACTTTCTTTCTTGCTAGTAAAAATTAACGTTCACTAAACTTTAGAACTCTCACAAGACTGATTTCGGATCGTAGCTTACCAGCTCTTGTGATGAACCTTGTAACGTACAACCTGTTAACAAGCAACGTTTTGGATTTCGACTTCACATTTATCGTGACGAAAATTTTAACGTAATCATATAGCAAATAATGAAAATATTCGTTTTCGAGAAATAAGTTTAAGTTTATAAACCATTCCACATGAACATTAAAAATGCATTTTATACTATAATATCTATAAGGAATAAAAAAGTTTATTTTCAGAGATGGTTTAAATTAATTTTATGACAAAACATACTTTTAATTAAACACTTAAAGAATGTACCAATTTCTTGGTTGCATATGAAAATCGAAAAAAAAAGTGTAGGTTACTATAGAACAGGTAGGTCAGTCAAAAGTTGAAGAATGGTTTTGCGTGTCACTTCTTATTACCTCTGTTTTAATTAAAATTAAGATGCTTTAATTTAGAATAATCACACTCTACATACGAATGTTCGGACCTCTTGTTAATGTGGTCTTATCAGTTTGTCTAATGAGGAGGTCCGATAAGGATCCAAGCTTCAATAGTATTTTATCGATTTAAACTACTTCAATTTTTTAATCTGCTACAAGTGTTATAAATTTGATTTAGAACAAAGGGGTTTTAATCCTTGGTAGCCAATAAGCATCATCTCCAGCATTGACGTCATCAACACTTCTCTTCAGCAGTATTGTTATTGGATCTATTTCATCCAAGGAGATGTTTATGGTATTTTTAGTTTTAAAATATTCACTGATCGTTACGGGTTCAGCTGGAGGCCCATTGTGCCCATTGTAGACCTTAGTGTATGTGCCTGACATGACAGTGTATATAATTAATCTTAACAAACACCATTGAGATAAAGACTCTAGGCTTAACCGTTACGAATTTGTTTGTACTTAAGCATAAACGACTGAATGATTCTCCGTGCTCTGCACACCACGAGTATCGAAACTTCGTTTCTTGCATTGCGCCACTGGAGGGCATTGTTACGAGAACAAATAATACACAATTCAGATACAACATCAAATATGATAGAATATCATATACTTAAACCCACATTATATTTGGTCTAATTTATAAACTGTGTTTGCTGACGATAAAACGTTAACATTTAGCTTTGCTAAGATGTAAGAATTGAAATTTGAAATTAAAATTATTTGCGAACAATAGAAGATTGTGTTTTAAAAACAAATTAACTATTAGCATAACTAAAAATTTACTTGTTTGAATTAATGGATAAAATGTTTCAAAATGGTAATAACATTAAATCTTACATTCATCATCAAACACGTATAATAACTATAACTATTTACAAATTGAAAGAGTGATGCTATAAAATAACAGCCGAAGGATTCCTTTAAGGGAGAAAAATTGTATTTTATAAAGAACAATGTTAAATAATGTTCATATTTTTCTATTCTTCGTTATTCAATGTATAATGACCTCATTAGATTTTGATTACATATCCTGCTTTGTGGAAGGTAATAATTAGTTTATTTAACTAATGAAGTACTTGTCCCTTTAAATTAAAAGTCAAATGTCTGTAAAAATGTAGTGTTCTCTATTTTATAGTGTTTATTCCTAAAATATAATAAACCATGTATTTTGTCGGACAACCAGTTACCTGAAAAACAACATCGGTAATCGACTTCGTAACTTCGTTTTTTAATTTCGCGCAAAGCTACTCGAGGGCTATCTGCACTAGCCATCCCTAATTTAGCAGTGTAAGACTAGAGGGAAGGCAGCTAGTCATCACCACCTTCCCCCAACTCTTGGGCTACTCTTTTACCAACGAATAGTGAGATTGACCGTCACATTATTACGCCCCCATGGTTGAAAGAGCGAGCATGTTTGGTGCAACGGGGATTCCAACCCGCGACCTTCAGATTACGAGTCGAACACCTTAACCCATCTGGCCATGCCGGGCCACTAATAAACATAGATCAGGAAAAACGTTTTTAAATTGTGTGCATTTTACAACCTCAAACCTGAATTAGAATAAATGCATTGAAATTTGTGATTACTTCTTTCTTTATAGTGAAGGCCCGGCATGGCCAGTTGGGTTAAGGCGTGCAACTTGTAATCTGAAGGTCGCGGGTTCGCATTCCCGTCGCGCCAAACATACTCGCCCTTTCAGCCGTGGGGGCGTTATAATGTTACGGTCAATCCCACCATTCGTTGGTAAAAGAGTAGCCCAAGAGTTGGCGATGAGTGGTGATGACTAGCTGCCTTCTCCCTAGTCTTACACTGCAAAATTAGGGACGGATAGCGCAGATAGACCTCGATTAGCTTTGAACGAAATTCAAAAAAAAAAAACAACAAATTCTTTATGGCTATATCATGAAAGTTCTGAAGAAATATTTCTCTTGTAACTACGTACATAATTAAAATGTTTTCCCAAGTGATGGGCAATAAAATATCATTTTAAGTTAGGCTTAACTCAAGTGTTCATTATATAATTAAAACCATATTTTTAAGAATATTATCTTCATGCAAAATTACTTTTAAATAAAAGAATCAAAAGAAATTGTTCTGGATAAAATCTTAAAAATCTCTAAATTTTCATCATTAAACAACTCCTGTAATAGAACACACAGAATTTTCAAATACAACAGTTAAATCCATTAGCTTACATTGTTTTCCAGAAAGTAGTAAAACACAATTAGTTTAATGTAATCTTGTCTTGGCCTCACTAGGAATGTCCGATTTTCGTTTAATGCACACTACTTTCTTAAAGATAGTAGAAATGGTTACCTTCTTCTTTTATGCAATTTTTACTTGAAAACACGTAAAACGTTAAACATTTATCTTACGTTTTTGTTCAGGATAATTTCTTATGTTTGAGTTTTCTTTTAGCAAAGCCACATCGGGCTATCTGCTGAGTCCATCGGGAAGGGGGATTTATTATGTGTTTGTTGATAAGTGTAAAACTACCATATCATTCGAAAATATCAACCTAAGTCTTCAAATATACTGATAAATCACTGGGGGAAGAGGTAAAGGGACGTTTTGGATGAAAACCTCTGAATATTAGTTTTGCATTTAATGTTTTGATGTTTCCATCGAAATTTCATCGCAAGTCTGTAAAAAAGACTATTTAAAGTAAGGGATGCGAACCAGCATTTTTGTATTCATAATCAGTGTGGTTATTACTTGGACACTTTTAGTTCTGATACAACGAGATACTCACAATAATATACTTTATATGTTTATTTTGAAGACATGTGGAACATCTATATATTTATTTTACAGTTTTATTTTGAAAACATACAGTTCTCTTAAGTATTTATTGTATTATTTTGTTTTGAAGACATACGTAACGTCTATACATTTATTTTGTGGTTTTGTTTCGGAGACACGAGGAACTTCTGAGTATTTTTTATATGTTTTCTCATGAAGAAAAGAATAACTGAAATTTACGCTTTTTATTGATGTTTTAAAAAGGAAATAACACGTCGGGAAACTTACTTCATACGTTTTTGACAGGTTTTATGCACAAAATAGTTTTTGTGTTTGTAGGAAGAAAAAATAAATGACAATTACAGTAAATTAGCGCACACTTTATTTAACATCACAGTTCATCATCACATACGTTTCATACGATTAAACACGGAATGCTGGAAAGTTGAGCACATTACGTTACTTTTGTTTTTCTAAAACCAAACACACATTTTATTTTAACTAGACAATTCTCTTAGTTCCGAAATAAACAGTAGTTATCAATTTAGGTTTTCTAACGCTAAATAGAGTTGTACTTTAATTTTAGTCAAGAACGCACATGGTTTTTAGCAGGCTCTTGAGTGATATTCATAAATAGCGTTTACCCAATCTGTTAACTAGTACAAAACTCTTCTGATAAACAACAATTCACATCTTGTTGGCAAAGTTTAATCAACAACAAAAGAAAAGAACAGAAAAAACAGATATTTCAGCATACTGATCTTTTTAAGTCCCAAGATTGATGAAATGCTACAGCTCACCGCCTTCTTCGAAACTTTATCAGTCTGATTAGAAACTTTTAACATGTTTTGAATCCTAAAGAGCCACAATTTTTGTGTTTTACCTCAAATATCCCAAATTTTTCCTTTATTGAACCATAAATTAGGAGCTCCAAACTACTTCATAGATACACATTATGTAAAACATATATATATATATGTGTATAAAGCAGATACTTGTAAGAATTAGGTGCATTTAATATGATGAACATTTAATATTGCAATTATTTATAAGTAAATATTTACTAATGAGGAATTTATAAGTTACTTGTAAATCTAAAAAATGATTTTAAAAAAATGCTCTAAATCCAACGATATAATGATAATTAGCGACTGTGAAACCACTTTAAAACAATTTTCATAGCTCACGTTTTCATTAAAATAATATTCATAATATAGTCCACAACTTAATTTTAGAATAGTTGTTTCATATATTTCATGCTTTCACTTAAAAATATTTATATTGTGGACGATGCATTTAATTAAGAATGCTCACACCAACCTCATGAGCCAACAACAAATAGTTAGTGAACTGATTTCAGTCAGAGAGGGCAAATCATCGTTGATACTGTTTCAAAATTAAGTTTTGTACTTTACAAAAATATATTATATTAATAACAAAGTATAGTTAGTTATTAAATAATCAGGGTAAAATATCAAAGATCGTCATAAAATAATTTGGACATAAGTAGTAAAATTGGCACTCGGGACACATGCAATGATTGGCTACTTCAGGGAAGGGGACGCGGGTGATGTCATAAAGATGCCAAGGTCATAGTTCCAAAAGTTGTAACCAGAGGACGTGTTGTTAGAGTGGTTTTGTAAAGTTTCCATTACAGGCAACAATGATGGACTATTATGTCGTAGTACAACATAGTGAAGAACGTTACAAAATTCACCACCAGGAGTATACTGCTAGGCCGCCATATTAAATGGTTACGTAATAGTATCACGATGTAGAATTCAAAAACATCTCTAAACAAGAATTTATTAATTAATTTGTTATAAAAAGGATGCTTAACACTAATTCATTTATAATTAATTTAACATAAAAAGGGCTCTTAACACTAATTCATTAATACATTTATACTAAAATAATCATAAATAGGACGCTTAAGACTAAATCATCAGTTACTTAATTCGTCCTATAAAGGACATTACATTTTATCATTAATTAGTTTTACAAGGACATCACAATAATTAAAACTTACTTAATCAAGTGATTAAAGATTTTTAGTACTAAGTTATTATTATTACATTACCTGTTCTATAAAGACTATATTTTACTCAATCTGACACAAACAATATATGACTGTAGGTTTAAATTGTCCATTACTTCACATGTAAGAAAGAATAGAGACAGCAAGTGATCAAATGTAAAGTTTTCTTCTACAAAATATTAGAGATAATGAAGTAATCAAGAAACAGTTTATCAAGAAGGACTCATTCAAAAGTCAGACGTAAGTTGACCAAGGCTATGTGATTTGCAAAGTAAGTATTGTGTCGCAATGTAGAAGTAAAGCAGAGTTTGACAAAAACATACGAGTTTAAAGAAATATGGCATGACAGTCTGAATTTTTTGTATTCAAGGCCACTGACCGTCTTCATCCATAAGATCAGAATGACAAAGTTTATTTTGCAATAACTGGCTAGTAAGTCCAAAGACCAAGTGATAAAAGGTTTGACAATAACTAAGTATTTGTAACAAAAGCATTGGTTAATATAATAATTTGTGATATTAGATTCTAATTAATATTCACTTTACATAGATAATCAAACTTTTCTTGATTTTAGAATTCATACAAAACACCTGAAAACTAAATCAGCTGTATATTTTACTTGCAGTACAATACTAATCTTCAATATATAAATCAGGACATGTAAAGTGTCACATACTCAAACATTAGAGATTATTTAAATGTTTACTCATATGATAGCGTAAATGAAACAAATTTATTAAACATAAATAAACAGGAAATACTCCAGAAACAAGAAATATTTTGATCATTTATATAAAATGAACAAAAAGTCTAGAAATTCTATTTCAGTAGCTTTGAAGTTTCTTATGATAAAAGGTAATACATGCCTTTTCTTCCACGTTTTATAAATCCAATATGATTACAATTTAAATAAGCTGTTACATCTATTATACTGAGTTCTAATGTAGAATTCACATAGTTGTCCTTTATATATAACAAACAAAGTGTGATACATAGTCTTAACTAATTTATTGTCAGGTATACATGTAAATATGTAAGTTAGTTGCATTATTAATAAATGTTAAACTATGATTTCTAAACAAAATGTGAAACAAAATTTGAAAAATCAATGTGACTTCTACAAAATCTGTTTGAGAATATTAATATCATATCTTAACTTAAGTACCTTCTCTTCACATAACAGTCAGTTTTATGTTTCTCAACTCCTTAAAGTAAATATAAATCCAAAAATCAAAGGGTGCCATTTATTAAGTTAATATACGAAATATTGACATTAATTATTTGATGTTTCTTCAAAACACAATGGTGATGTTGAATTCCTATTTTGTGGCAGATACAATGGTAAAGTTTAATTACTTTTTATACTCATGGACTTAGAAATGAACTGACAGGAAACTTCAGTGGAAGGCACAGCTTAAAGTAAGCCACCTCAATATCTATTGAAACGTCTCCACAAGAGTGAAGACACAGTCTGTATTATTCACAGAAATGATTATTCTTTCAACTTGGTTTTGTCGATTAATGTAGCATCATGGAAAATATTGTTAAAGGCTTCTGAAATCATAGGTCTTCCATCCATCATGGAAAATTCCCATACATAATCAAGATCGAATAGATGTTATAAGACTCGATAAGAGGCTAGAAAAATCCACAAGAAAAATTCCTGCCTCCTGTAGTCGAAGCTGTGAAACTCTGTTGTTTCTTTTTTAAATATAAAAACTACAAAGTATATTAGTGGTCTAAGAACAAGAAAGTCATTGATTGAGTATGATAATCTTTAAGTAGATAATACAGCCAAGGATAAGAAAGATAGCAAAATAATTGCAGCAGTGTCGAGAGGAATCGAGGATAGAGATGACCACGACTCCAGATAATTTTGTCATTATTTTACGGGTGTGAACAGTGATTCCTTTGAGATTAATAACTCGAATGTTCGGTATTATGTTGCAAACTCTGGAGCTTATGATGTTCTGTTTGGTTACGTTATGAAATGTATAATTTAAGAATCAGATACAGTAAAATGACAATGAATTTGAAGTTCAACGTTTCAGGCAATCAAAAAACATATATGCTGGAAGTTATTATACGTTTTTGAAACTCTTGCTCAGGACAACATTGACAGTATGGAAGAAACATTTTCAACTAAAGGAACATCACATAGAGTTAATGGGATAGCTATACAAAGCAAACGTGTTTGGACCACGACCACCCTTTCCTGTTTAGTTCAGGCTATAGAACTCATTGCTGGGAATCTAGTTAATCTGTCTCGGAAGCACTTAGTAGTGTTGTCTAACAGAAAAGTAGAAAAACAAGCAAAAGCGAAGAGCATTATACGGATTCTAGTGTTTCTTAGCTTTTCAGAAGCAAAATATCTGGTTGGATTGAGTGCAAAGTTCAGGTTCTGAATTCTGTGTTTTCAGTTCAGAATGATTTTAGTTATCAACCAACCATCAACACCTATACCCAGAAAGTGCTCATTAAAGAACAAACAATCCCATAACCTGCCATAGACTGTAATAGATAGGAATGGATCTCTTTAATTCTAAAGTTACCGAGATTTCAGGAAGTATAGAGACAGATGTCAGAAAATAATTCTGCACAAGGGAATTTTCCACACTATTTGTACTATAATGGGCATCACCAGGAAGCACTTCCAAAAGAAGGTATTAGACAGAATTAGGATCCTACCCGAATGGCATGAGATACATTAATAGTCAGAGCCAATCATTGCATCAGTGCTATTACTAAATAAATGGATTTCACTTAATTGTTAATTATGATAAAAATTTTCGCCTACCCCTGACTTGATAGGATGTCAAAACACAAGCAGTTTTGGTTAAATTGGTGTTACTTTAAATTACATAATAAAATGAAGCATTTTGTCATATTCTGAAGACTAATTATTACCAATATTTAAGAAATAGCTTGCATATTAGTAATTTATATATTCTCCTTTACACTTGTAAATAATTAAAAGAAATAGCTATATGATATATCACAAAAATTGTACGGTAAATATCTATTGTAATGTTTTAGATATTACTTAGACGTTCCAAAACAAGTTCATAATGAATCTTTAATAAACGGTGACCTTTGGCTATTTGATATGTAAAACGTTTAGTACCTATTGCTGTTATGTACTTTTTAAAACTAGATTTCTATGCCATTTATATGATACAAAATTTATAATTATCCATATGATATGGAAGAAGTCACAAATATTTTTGTTAGTTTAGTTGTTGATTCTTATGTAAAAATCACATTTTGTCTTTAATTAATTATGAAATTAATTAACATATTTTACTTAAAATCATAAAATGCTAAAATAAGCTCTTTTAAAACAAATTTTAAAAAAGGCGAATTTGGTATGTGTTGTAGCTTGTTTGTTTGTTTAAGTTTCGCGTAAAGCTACACGAAAGCTATTTGCACTAGTCGTCCCTAGGCTAGCAGTGTAAGGTTAGAGGAAAGGCAACTAGTCTTCACCACTCACCGCCAACTCTTGGGCTACTCTTTTACCAACGAATAGTGGGATTGACCATTACATTGTAACGCTCCCACGGCTGAAAGGACGATCATGTTTAGTGCGACGGGGATTCGAGCCCGCGACCCTCATATTACGTGTCGAGCGCCTTAACCCACTAGGTGGTGATGACTAACTGCCTTCCCTCTTGTCTTGTACTGCTAAATTAGGGATTGCTAGCGCAGATAGCTCTCGAGTAGCTTTACGCAAAATTCAAAACAAATCAAATTAAACCCACCACCGGTATCGAAACCCGGTTTCTAGCAGTGTAAGACAAATAAAGGAAAACTGAACGTGCATTTAACGTTATTTTCGATTAGTCGAACGTAGTTGATATCAAATCTCTGATATTAATGACTCTAACTCACAGTCACAGTTCCTCTTTTGCAGGCTTAGAAAATTAAGACTCTCCACAAATAAGCTGTAGTTGACAAATCAGTTGTGAACGTTCGTGTTCTTGTTTTTCAACTTCAACTAAATGTTATTAACATCTCCATTTTCAGTTTTATTACAGGACTGCTAGCTTAACAAGTTTTGTAATTCAATAATTATATATATAGATGTGTATGCATACATTTGTATATTAACTTAGTTAACTCAGATATATAAGATGTGCAAGTTTAAAGAATAGTAATCACAAAAATAATGAAATAAAGTTTGTGGCACATTAATGCATTTACTGTTCAGTTAATGTTTAACAGCACATTAACAGTGGTATTTCAGGTCATTTAGTCCATTTATAAAAAAAAAAACAAGTTTTTATAATTAACACTCTGCAAGGGGCCACTCTTGTGAGACATCTGAAAGAACATTGTTTAAAATTTAGTTTAAAAACTTATTATTAAACATTATCAGAATGTAATGGAAACCCACAACTAACAATATTGCTTAGGCTTAAGATAAAACAGTCAGACAAACTTTTTCCTAGTCATCACAGAGAATAAGTCTCTTTAGCTAAATGATACAAATTCAGCATATATATATATATAAACAACACGGTAGGATAAAAACATACAATTAATTACTAAAAATTCTGAATCAATGTGTTTTAGTTTTCATGTTTATGTCGCTGGTTTCAAGGATACAATTCATCTTATAAACCGAAAATAAAATATTTATTTCAAGTTAGACCTTAAACTAAAATGGTTAGGTTCTAACTTCAAAATTTGTACAATGAGAGCCATTACAAAAAGGTAAATTTTGTGGTAAAATTATTTTTTACAGAGATAGTTAGGGAGGGATAAATCCAATGTAAATTTCTTTCTTTTCTTTTTTGGAACGAACGCATCTTGCTCAATGAGCACTGTTTTTGTAGATCTACCTTCACGAAGGAAAGACAACAATATAACATTTTCTGAACTTGTTTCTAAGCTCGGGTTGTTGTTTGATATTATTATTTGGTTGATCAACATCACTTGCCCCTTGACAAACGTGACTATTTTTTGTGCCTGGGAGTCTTCTGTGAATATCTAGAGTTAATTTCCACCCTTTTTAATGCGGGCGTTTGAGTTCTGGTGAATAAATGACGAGTGCATGCGCAGAATTGACGATGAGAAAATCCATAAATTATTGGATTGTAAATCGTGGACATTTTGGCAAAGAAAGCAGGCATAGCAGAAACCCAAGGAGTGATTATATTAGTATCCCAAAACTGACCAATCGTTGCTACAATAGCATACGGTGACCATGACAACAAGAATAATCCTATTACACAGAGTATCATCTCAGCAGATTTACAGTCGCTTCGTCTTACGTATCTCGACGTTTCGCTGTTTACACGTATCTGGGACATCTCTTGTTCGTGTTGTAAAACGGCTTTCCAGATAGTAAAATAGCTTGTTAGGATTACAAGAAGGGGTACGAAAAATCCAAGAATGTACAAAAAAACGAAGTAAGCTCTATTAACTAGGGTGCGTGTTAAATAATCGAATGAGCAACTAGTTAAAAACCCCTCCGGTACATAGCTTCCCCACCCAAAGAGTGGAGGTGCCACACACACAGTTGAATACAACCAAATAAATGCAACAATTTTACAAAGTTTACCGTTATTAATATGGAGGCCAGAGCACCAGGGTTTTATCGCTATCACGAAGCAACGCTCCAGAGAGATAACAGAAAGTGTAGTGATGGACACTAATCCAAACAGTCCACACATACTCCCATACAACTCGCAACCTGAAACAATAAAAAAGAAGAATTTGTCGGTAATTAAAAGCAATTGTTGGCATAGAAGTCGCTGCGATCGAATGAAAATATTTCGTAAGAAGTGCATCTAACAGCAGACTATTTTGCCTTTATTATATAGAGCTCTACTTGTAATCGTAACATATGAATGTTATTAATCCAATGCTGTTATTTAAAGAAGCATGAACTTTCCAATATAAATATACCTGGTCCAGCATGGCCACGTGAGTAAGGCCATGTAACGGTTAATCCCACTATTCGCTGATGAAAAAGTAGCCCAAAAGTTGGCGGTGGGTGGTGATGACTAGCTGCCTTCTCTCTAGTTTTACACTGCTAAATTAGGGCACAGCTAGCGCAGATAGCCGCCGTGTTTGAGCGAAATTCAAAACAAACGAACAATATGAAAATATCTAAGAAATAATATTTTGTTCTTTCGAGCGTAATCCAAAGCAATAATACTTCAAAAAAATAATTATTTAAAAATCTAATATTAATTAATTGTAAAAATAGTTGTGCGAGAAAACGTGTGAGTGTTTTTATTTTTACATAGTCTTCTTACGTAAACTGGGGTTATTTATATTACTATAAATTAAGGTGTAAATAAAAACAATAAAAATGAATGTGCAAAGTATGTATGTTCATGATTAAGCTCAAAGCTACACAAAAGGTTATCCGTGCTCTGCTCACCATAGGTATTGAAACCCAGTATAAGTCCACAGATATACGACTGTGCCACCGAGGGAAAGTAGGAATAAGTAATGAGGGTCTTATTTGAAACATTTAATGTTGTACATGAATTTTTACACAATCATAAGAAGCCATTAAAGAAATGGCGTTATAATATTTCCCGCTGTTTTTATTTCAGTCTTAAAATTAAAAACAAAACAAAACTGGTTTATGAAAACCTTATGTACTTTACTAAACGCTATTTCTCTACATTAAACGTGTATGGACTGAGAATTTTACTTTCAACTGTCATCTAGGGAAATAATTTTAATTACATTGTTTTAAACTGTGTTTTTAATTTAGATGTTTATATTATTGTTTGGCTAGAGGAACATTTGATGTATTTGGATGGGCGTGATTTAATGACTAAATTCTTTTTCAAAGTTTATAAAAAGAGTTGAGTGATACAAAGTGATTGTTACGCTAGAGTAGACAATTCGTTGATTCTTGAGTCAGCCAGGTAGCTTGTCAATAAAGTCGATAACAGCAGGCTTGTAATTTACTAGGAAACACTTAGTCATTTCACTTTCGTAAACTAGTAGTTGTATTTGCGACACAGTAATATAGATAAAAACTAATAAGTAAATGAACTTTTTAATTTAAACAAATCCTTCAAGAAACGTTGAGCTATTTAAAGTAAAAGTAAAATCATGAACTCGTGGACCTTGTATTCGAAGAAATAAAACCCATTCGTTATCATTACGTATTATGCACTTGGCAATTTTGTTTTTACCAAATAGGCCAAAAGGATCCGACTAACAATATAAACCTTTACAAAAAATATCATAAACTCGAATAATCTGATAATTCTATCTAAATATTTCAAAGAGCAGAGCTGAAGGTTTGGACAATTTCTGATGAAACAGTTTACATAAATAATCACCCTTTGTTTGGTACACCACTAGTAGGCCCGGCATGGCCAGGTGGGTTAAGGCGTGCGACCGAGGGTCGCGGGTTCGAATTCCGCTCGCACCAAACATGCGAGCCTTTTCAGCCATGGAGTCTCATAATGTGACGGTCAATCCCACTATTCGTTGGTAAAAGAGTAGCCCAAGAGTTGGCGGTGGATGGTGATGTTTTCCCTCTAGATTTACACTGCTAAATTAAGGACGGCTAGCGCAGATAGCCCTCGAGAAGCTTTGCGCGAAATTCAGAAACAAACAAACACCAATCTCCTGAAAAACAAGACGTTAGGAAAATACTTGAAACTGAATTGATGAAAGTAAATTTAGATGCCAGTAAGTTGGGATACCTATAAGGTAAAACAACACTGAATACGATTAAAATTATAAATTGTTTTCAGTTATAGAGAGATAACAAGTGATTTTGTTTTGCCTTCATTGTTAATGTTAGAAATAATAAAATATGAATTAGTAAAGTCCGGAAGATGGAGCTAGTGTGTTTCACAAAACAAATCAATTCTGAGGAAAAAAATAATTCACTAGATAAGGAACATAAACGATAACATAGAAAAGAATCCCAAAAGGATTTTTCTGGATGAATCTGAAATCAATAGAAACTCCAAGACGTATTCTGTTCAATAGCAATAAAAATTTCGTTTCAGAAAATGTAATAAGAACAAAAACAGAACAAAGAGAATTCCAATAATTTAGACACAATAGATAAAATGTACCATATGTGACTACATCAAAACAAACACCTGAAAAGAGTCATCTTATATTACAAAATATAACAACAAATAATATGTTGAGTTTTAATACTACTGCAAGTTCAAACTATGAAATACAATTATTTAAGATTGGTTTTAATTCTATCTCCGTTTGTAAACTAGAAAATTTCTACTTAGGAATTTTTTTTACGTATCAAACTTTCAGGCTTTAGCGAATTCAAAATTTAATTTTAACTTATCCCAGAGAAGAAACGTGTATTTCATGTTGCATGTAAGAAATTTCAAAGTTCTTTGTTACGGCTTTAAGTAACAGAATAATGTTACCAATAGGCCTAATATTCGTGATGAAACTGTTACTAGACTGTAAAACTAAATGTTTCATACTACATATAAAATAACGTTCTCGATGTACTATCGTCTGTCATCACGACTAGCCCACCAAGTTTTGATATTAGTGCAAAAGATTTCTTGGGCAGCAAACTGGCACGACAGTCGTTATTTTTACAAGACTGTTTTCAAATCCCTAATTTATTAAGTGAGAGAAGTGAGGGAAAATCACCTAGCGTTTAAAGTATTTTTATCTCGAATGTTAATTTTCTGTTTATGAAGTGACGTTTAACGATAACTTTTACTAAGAAAATAAATAGAAAATTTACAATCTTTAAAAAAATGTGCTTTTATTTTCAACAACAAAAAATGACAATGGAGAACTGTGGCTGTTAGAGAACCCTTGTACTCTAATTCTATGGTTATTGAAAACTTCAGTTATCAGCAGAATTATCAAAAGTATTCTGCTATACATTAAGTGTTTTATTAATGAAACTGGGCAATCCTTTTTTTTTAGTCTAAAGGATTTTGTTGGATTTTAGTGAAATGAAGAGGATTATACTCTTAGTAATAAACACATAAATCTTCTGCTTACACATCTTTTTATGTGAAAAGCGAACCATTTATTTCATACATAATAGATTTTATTCTGGTTGAATGCAAACGGTAGTATTTGTTATTTAATTTAAATTTGGGTGACTTGAATAATTTACACACGGACTACCTTCCGTTCTTTATTGTGAACCGATAGACCAGAAGGAAGGCAGCAGCCAACAGTATCCACCACCGAATCGTGGACAACGTTTGTCTCACCGTCACTTTTACAACGCTTTCGCGGTCCCAAAGTGAGGAGAGCGTTTCTGTGTCAGTGGGACACGAACTTAAAACTCTCGGATTGTGCTCAAGTTTAGTTAAGTTATTTTAACATGAATTTTGAAATCATAA
Organism: Tachypleus tridentatus; assembly: GCF_004210375.1. Taxonomy (NCBI): domain Eukaryota; kingdom Metazoa; phylum Arthropoda; class Merostomata; order Xiphosura; family Limulidae; genus Tachypleus; species Tachypleus tridentatus. The sequence continues at coordinate 70,581,496 of NC_134834.1, read as the reverse complement.
GACCTACACACCTCTTAGGACCTACAGTTGGAGATGCTAGGACCTCTGAAAGAATATAATGAGTTTACACAGAATCTCAAAATAAAAAGCTTGCAAAAGAAAGTAAGTCCGTTATGTTATTTGCATGTTTCTCTAGTTTAAGGCATTTATTGAAAGTAACAAATAATAAATTCAATGTTTTTATTTAGAGATTTTATGTAAATTATATGTATATATGTGTATGTGTGTGTACTTATATAGCACAATATAATAAATGTTAGTTTCAAAATATATTTGTTATTTCTGGTTAATATACGGTTTTGAACATTATATAATTATGCAACTATTATAAGTTTAAATTAGTTACAGAAAGAATAATTAATTTTTTCTTTATAATGTTGCATAATTTCAACTAAGATATTTTAAATAAAGTCTATTGTGTTGTTTGAAATTAAACATAAAGCTAAACAGTGGCCTATCTGTGCTCTTCCAAAAATGTGAATCGAAACCCGGTTTCCGGCGTTGTAAGTTTGCAGGTATGTCGCTGTGCTATTGAGGACTTATTAAGGTAAGTTGGAAATGATGAAGCAAGCACAGTAAACAGAAGAACTACAGATTATATACATAAGGTAATGATAACTTTGTCGGGCTGGAGACCGAATGTTCTGCACTCAGAGGTGTGGATCCATTATAAAAGTAGCAGTCAATCCCGTTATTGTTTTTAAAGTACGAAACATGTTTTGGTACAATGCTGGCTCTCCCTCCTCTGATCAGTAGTTCAAAATTAGGGGCGGAATATCTGACCTGGTCACTTAATCCGCGTGCCTATATGTTATCGTTCAGGTTAAAAAGTTTCAATTCTATGTTCATATTATATAAGTAATTTTAGTGGAATTATCAAGAGAGTATTCAATCCTACTATTATCTAAAAATTATTCATTCGAGCTATTTGTAACATTCACTGTTACATATAAAATAAAAATTATCTTGTGAGGACTTCAGATGTGAGCTCTAAACAGTTTTAATTATTTTCTTCATCTAAAGGAAATATTATGTATTCATATGGGAGTAGGAGGAAGTGATTATAATCAATTTTAACGTGCTGCCATCTAACGTAAATTAAATGTAAATTTTGTTCATGTTATCTTATGCCTAATAATAAAACTGATGGACGAGTGCAAATGTGATTGACCAAAGAAACGTATTCATTTATTTTTATCAAAAGTAAGTAATTGTAATTTTTTGCGATTACAAATAAAATACTTACGGGAATTTCGCTTTGTTGACTTCGAACAATGAAGAAATATACAAAACTTAATATGGCGTAAAAGAAACACAGTTCTAGTTTAAGGATTTCTTATACTATGTGATTCCTTTACGATGAGTGTCTTATAAGATGAACCCCCTACTCACAATAAAATCGGTTGTAACGAATGTCATTGCCCCACGTTAGTATTTATTAATATTGTCATTGTCCTATAATCACGCGTGACTTGTTCTATGCCACACCCTTTTCCCGATCCTGACATGGAGCTTTTGAAACTTCAATTTAAGTGCAAGTATAACGAGTTAGATGAGAGCATTCTGCCAAACCTTATGAGTAAAACTGTTCCTCACTACAAAAAGTGAGTTTTTTTAATCTTAGTTTTATCTAGAAACAATTATTATCATACAGAGAATAATGTTTGTTTTAAAACCTTTAGTTTTTTCGTGAAATTCGTTATAATTGGTAAAAACTGAATACAAAGATATTCCAAAGACAAAAAAATTTCAAGTTCTTTTGTACTTATCAAGTGACAAGAATCATGACGCAGGTGTTTATGATTGAAACCTTAACCCAAACATAGTGCTAATCGATTAGACGTATTGTATTTTAAAACCATCTTTCATAGAGGATCTGCAAGTAGATTCGAAAAATAGAATATTTGTTATTAAAGTAGCACACAGAGATGACATTTGCGAACATAATTTACAAATAATTATTAAATTCTACTTTCTAAATTATAATATGTAAACAGACAAAATTATACTAAGATAGAACAGAGCGTTTATGGACAGACAGAAGTAAGGAAACTGAAGATGTCTTAGTGTGAAACTGATTGCTTCGGACCATGAACTGACATCAGTGATCCCAGAAGAAAGGTGAACAGAGTTTCTTATGCATACAGAATAAACTAATTTGAAATAGTTCCATGAACTTAAATGTTAAAAACAATTATTAATATTTAGCAATTTTGTAGCTTTGAAAGGACAACAACAGAAAAGAACTTTATAGATTCTTGAAAACATTTAAAATTTAAAACGTAAAAGCACTGGTTTGTTTAAAGCAATTATACAAAATCAGATAAACAAGCTCGCCAAAAATAAATTGGTAGTTTTAAAATTACTAAAAAGCCAGTCGTTCAAAAAGTGAGAACAAAAAATATGAGTTATAAAAATAAGACAGTCCTAGGTTTTGAACGTTTAATCTATAGATGTTTTGAGAAAGAAACTCAACAAGACATGTCTCTGTTTTCTTTATCTGTTTCTGACAAAGAGCTTCTTGACTGTTAACTTTGAACTTTTCCATCTGACTGTTTAAGTTTCTTATTAATGTATTTTTAAGAGTAAGGTGTGTGATATTTGTTTTGTTGTCTTATCGACAAGTGAACTGAAGGTCACTTTTGATAGAGGCTAGAAGCATTTCTTGCAGTTTGCAATGTTTATAGTAACTTTAGAAGCGCATCAATCTTGAGATTGAGCGCCCAAACACTCTAAATGTAAACGTTTGTAAATACTGAAATCGGTTATTAAAGAAGAGGAGTCATTTTTCCAACACCAATTGTAAGAGTATTTGCGCTAGATTCGTGAATGAAATGACATATTGTCATAGACTTTAGGAATGGAAAGGTTAGAGAAATTCACTTACCTAATTTACCGAACTGCCAGCTATGTCGAAATGAGGAAAAGCTCGCCATGGGATGTAGGCATGACATCAATAAATCACTAACAGCGAGGTTGCCTAGCAATCTATTGGCTGGCGTTCGTAACCGACGATACCTAAGATAGAAAAAAAAAAAGGAGAAAGAGAGCAGACCCATAAGTTAACCTGAGTTACGTTCGGAAAACTCAAATGCTCAGGCTGGAACTTGGTTACATCTAAAACAAAATACAAATAATCTGATTTCTTTGTGTTCTGACTTTATCTTCCAAAACAAAGGTTAGGTTGTACCATTAGTTTGCGTTTTGTTTTTTTTTGTCTACTATTTCCAAGCTGTATTATCTCTCCGTTATATCATGAAAACAGAAGGTAGACAAACAATTTCAGCCAAACTCACGACCATAAGATAGGTTTGGTGTCGTTTTGTAGTCTTGTATACTGGTTTGTTTGTTTTGAATTTCGCGCAAAGCTACTCGAGAGCTATCTGCGCTAGCCGTCCCTACTTTAGTAGCGTAAGACTAAAAGGAAGGCAGCTAGTCATCACCACCCACAGCCAACTCTTGGGCTACTCTTTTATCAAAGAATAGTGAGATCGACCGTCACATTATCACGCCCCAACAGTTAAAAGGGCAAACATGTTTGGTGTGACACAGATTTCAACCCGTGACCCTCAAATTACGAGTCGAGTGCCTAACCCACCTGGTCATCCTAAGCCACGTCGTATACTGCCGAACGTAAACGTACAAAGTTTCAGAACTAAACTATGAAGGTTACATAAATGTCACTTTACAAAATAAGCTTAATTTCTGTTCTCGTTAATTAGATATCAGGAGCCAGCCCAGGAACCCGGATTTAGTTATGTCATTGGGCCCCACTTTCATTCTATTTATTAACTTTTTCATATTTTTCATAAAAGAAATTTTTACGTGACAAAGCAGAAGCCATTTTAGCTCAGAAAGTAATATACATTTATAATGAGTTTTGTAATATCCCAAACTCAGGCCCCAGGATAAATGCTCCCTTGACCGCCCTCTCGTCAACCCTGTATTAACAAAATGATGATGAATATTAAGTAGTTTATACATTTATTTCAGAATACAAACTTTCGTACTTAATACTTCGGTTGTTTTTTTAAAGGAACATGCTGAATTTTATAAAGAATTGTTACTATACACTAAAGTATGAAACGTACTGTTGTAAACAAAAACGTTTTCCTGTTTATCAAACTCTCTTATTAAAATCAACGTCATCTATGTTAAAAAATGAATGAATTTCTTTGTGAAAGTCAGACTACTATGAAACTTTCTATTATTTTTGTAAAATATATTGACAGCTACATGCATGCAAACAACATTTTATCTTATAATATAATCTTCTCTTGTTCTCATTCACTCAGGTCCGGCATGGGCAGATGGTTAAGATATTCGACTCGTTATCTGAGGGTCGCGGATTCGAATCCCCGTCGCACCAAGCATGCCCTCCCTTTCAGTCGTGTGGGCGTTATAATGTGACAGTTAATCACACTATTCGTTGGTAAAGGAGTAGCCCAAGAGTTGGCGGTGCATGGTGATGACTAGCTGCATTCTCTCTAGTCTTACACTGCTAAATTAGGGACGGCTTGTGCAGATAGTCCTAATGCAGCTTTACGCGAAATTCAAAACAAACCAAACTCACTCACTCAGAAACAACTATTTTCGGTTTGTCATTTAGATCTCTGTGTATTTGTTTAACATTGTTCTTTCACCTCCGTAAACGGTGGCTAAGAATTAAGATTGTTTATTTTAAAATAAAGTACGTTGATATATCTGCTGTTTCCACACGAGGAATCGAACCACAGAGATAAGTCTGAGGGCTTAAAACACAAAAATGGGGTTTTGATACCTGTGGTGGACAAAATAGAGATAGTTTATTATGTAGATTTATGCTTAAGAACAAACAAAAAACAAAGAGAAAATTTATAGAAACGCAGATAGTAATTGATGAATATTTTCTTAAGGAACGTACTAACGAAGGTGTACATATTTCTTGTGAAACGTACAAACAAAAGTGTACACATTTCTTAAGGAACGTAAAAACAAAACTGTACATATTTTTTAAGGAACGTAGTAATGGAAGTGTATATATTTCTTAAAGAACATAGAAATGGAAGCTTGCATATTTCTTAACAAACGTAAGAACGAAAGTTTACAATTTTTTAAGGAATGTAGTAACGAAAGTGTGCATATTTATTTTTTCTTTCAATATGGCATTCAATTGAATATAATGTTTTTATCCTACAGAACATATGTTATATCTTCCCATACAATATGCAATTTAAGAAATGGAAGATAAAAGCACAACAACGTTGTTATTTAATACATAGTGTATGACAATATACACACATACGATTTAAGAATAAAAACACTGAGCTTCTCTGACTTATGTCACTTTGGAAACAGCAAATATAAATATATATATATATATATATATGACATCTAATTTCACTAAATGTTAAAGCTGTGGCTGTTAATTAGTTAATAAATACATAATGACCCAACTCATCTACGAAGTGAAAGCCTTGATATCGTCAGGTTTAAACTTAAGTATTATTATTTGTTTCATATTATTTGGATAGTGTAAGTACATAGTATTATTAAGACAAGTATCTCTAACTGATGGAACTAAGGAAAGAAACAGCAGATTTAATTTACTGCAAACATATACATATTTGTCTGTGTGCAGCATGGTGTATAATGGTAAAGCATGATCGTTTCAACACCAGAAAAAAATGCTTTCAAACACTACATTCTTTGTTTGCCCATTACGTGTTATCTATTATTTTCCCTATTTTACATTTTTGAAGAATTATTTATACCACGTAATTGTAATACAACGTAATATTAACATAATACGCTATGTTTTAATATATAAAATACAATAACTCCTCTCTGAACGTCTCTATTCATCGTTTAATATCACTTATATGAAGAAATACCAATTTTCAGGAGACATTTTATTTTTGAAGTTAATCACATTTTTTTTTTTTCACTGTATGTGTGTACGTCCTTTGCAATCAAGTTTGTATGCTAAAGTCAAGTACTTTGGTAAGTAAGAATATTAGATACACTAGCATTTTCAAATTACTTCATATTTTATCACACGTGACGGTTTTCAGTGACCTTTATGTTTCAGTTTCTCTTCAATGCTATAACATCGTTTGTTCTCCTCCTAAATTTTATTGTCTCATTTCAAGTCTGCTTACAATCAGTTGCTCACGTTCCAACTGTCTGTTAATATTACTGTTAAAGTCTCGAAACTCCCTAACGGTTAAAGAATTTATTTTAAAGAAAATGTTAAAAAAAGTGTCTATGCTGAGCAAAGAAAATATGTATTACAAGAAATTACGTTTATAACACAAGTTACTGTTATCACTTTATCTGTTTTGTTTTAATAAAATCAGCAGTTCCGAAGAAGAAAAAAATAATATATCCATTTATCTCAATGTAATATGTTCCAGGATCTTCCAGTTTGTCGGTGAAAAATTTACGATTACACCTTTAAAATCGTCCGGATTTTAAACTTTCAAACTTTTACTCTCATAATGTCTTTACGAGGGAACTAGAAACTTCTTTAAAGAATGTTAACGTACACAATTAGACGTTTCTCTGCTGTCTTTAAACAATTAAACTGATAATTATGTAGTTATTTTAATTTGTTTTCTGTATCGTCAACAATAAACGGAATTATGTTAAACTCAGTAGTCATATGACTAAATCTCTAAATGTAGTGTAATTTCATGTAGTGATATTTCAAAGTCTCTTTTAATAGGTACTGTCTGTTGTGGATAATTCTCTTTTACATTTCGACTGCACTTGGTCCAGTAGTTAGCTTGCCAGGACTGTAAGTCTGAGGATTCGTGGTTTCTGTATTTGTTATTGCAAAAATTCTTTTTCGTACTTAAGAACCGTGAACGTGCTGTAAGAATGGTGGTCAAATCGGGCTATTTTATTAAATAAGAGTTTTGTTTGTTTGTTTGTTTTTGAATTTCGCGCAAAGCTACACAAGAGCTATTTGCACTAGCCGTCCCTAATTTAACAGTATAAGACTAGAGGGAAGGCATCTACTCATCATTACCCACCGCCAACTCTTTGGCCAATCTTTTACCAACGAATAGTGGAGTTGACCTTCACATTATACCCACCCAGGCTGAAAGCATGTTTGGTAAATATGAGCACCTGAAGAGTTGGCGGTAGGTGGTGTAGCCTAACTACCCTATATTTAATCTGCTGATTCAAATTTAAGGACGTCTCGAAAAGATAGGTTTGGTAGTTTAGCCCAAACATTCGAAGAATATCATTAGTCCATTTGTTACTAATTGCGTTTGTACTTTTTTCACTGACTGTGGGATCCATAAGGACCCTAACATTATAAACTGTATTGTTTAACTTAATACACAATCATACGCAACGACATATAAATTTAACATTTGACCCAAAAGGAATAAAATTAGTTTAGTATGAAAACTGAAAAAATTATTATTGATAAACATGAAACAAGTTGTCTTCGACTATCACGTAATTCCTGGAAAGACTCATTATACAAAAAATTTTGACACTTTTCACATCAATTCCAAAATGTTTTGTTCAGTTCTCAAAGACAAAACTTAAAACGGCCGTACTTCTTGGAATGCTAGTCTCTTGATTTTGCAGTTCGTGTAAGGTTTTCTTACATGTATTTAGCACTTGTTGTTTCGTTTACTGTATTCAGCACTTGTTTCGTTTACTAGCCTCTTTTCCTGTATCTCTACACACAAAAAACAACACCAAAGTGCTTACAGTGCGACCACTTTTCTGTTTTCTGAAGAAAACATGAAGGTAGGACAGCATATTCACTGAAAGCAAATATAGTTGAGCATTGAGTACGTCCTTCTTCGTAAACCATTTTAAATGGCGCTTCATTTTTGTGAGTCCATACCTATTTAGTGATTGGCCAATTTCAAACACTTAACGAAATCGTTACACGTTACATTGTTTTAAACGTCTTGAATCATGACAATTACAACAATTTCTTTTTAATTGTTTTCATATATACACTTGCATATTGTAAACATAGAATCTGTCACTACAAAACAAAACAAAAACTAATCCCAAGTCTGATGCCGTACTTTTGAGGTTTCACAAGAATGTGTTGTCTCAATAGCCACACTTTGTGATTACATATATGTGCTGGAGAGTCCATGCCCGTTGATAGAAAACACGTTTTTTATGGAATCAGAACCTTCCTTCGCTTCCCTTTTTACTTCAGCATCATCCAATTAATTACATATTGAAATTTGATGAGATCTGATATGTGTCGTTTATAGCAGAAAAAAATTGTTGATCACCAACACGATTCAAAATTTGTTCTATTTATGAGCCTGCAGAAACTTATCACCGTATGTGGTTATTCCTCTGTACTTGGTCATTAAACCCTGTACTCATGGTTCTATACATATTATCTGCAGATATTCAATCGTCTATGTCTGCTGTCTGTAGTTTATTACCGTATATATTAATTCCTCTATGTCTAAAGTCTCGAATTTACTATCATATATCTGTTTTAAGATTTGTTCAAGTTAAATTTATATGTAGAAGTGCAGTATTAAATCTGTATTGCGAAACTCCCTTCTATTCATTAAAAGCAGTAGAAACTTCTGGAGTCCAAGAACCAACAATATATATAAAAATATGAGTGTGTGTGTGTGTACGCGTACACATTGGTATATCGTCTATATTGTTCTACAAGCTGAAATTTCTAGAAACTCTCCTTATGTCTAGAGATATAACCAACGCGATGCCCCAAGTGACATTATATATTATTAGATACATATACAGGGTGGCCCGTAAGTTCCTACCCATTCATATGTTATTATGTTATATTCAATTACGCATGTATTATAAATTTATTTATTTTTTTCAGAGAAATATGGCCGATGTAAGCCCATTTACGCTTGAAAATGTCTCACAGAACATGGCATCGCATAATATTATGCAGCGAGAATGAGGGACAACACACTGATACACCGGATACATAAGATATATAGATAGGTAGGGACTTACGGACCACCCTGTATATATAAAGTGTATACATACAGACATTTATTTAATTTCTATATATCAATTATAATTTAAAATAGTTTCAGGCTATCCAAAATTATAATGCGTTGTCTAACAAACTAGGAGCTTGTCAGGAATTTGAATCAGAGACAAAATTCGGTCTAAATTTAAATCATAATTCAATTTCTATTTATCAGAGTCATCAAGATCTGATAATGCCTGTTTATTGAGGTTTTCTTAACTAACTAGAAAGATATAATAAAAGTGGAGTGCTCGAAATTGCTAAAGTTTTAGAATTAGAAGCTAAAAAAGCATATTATTGAAACACTAGTTGATGATGGTTTGTCATCTGACGAAGTATTAGTGGAACATTCTAATGTTCCCACTGGACAATCGAGGTTAACTGATAAACATAAGTTAGAGATTTAGCTAAAACTCAAACATCTTAAGTTTGAACAAGCTCGTACCGAAGCTGAAAGAGAAAATAAACGTCTCGAGGCCGAAAAAGCTCGCATTGAAGCCGAAAAAGAAATTAAGCTAAAAGAAATAGAAATTAGGCTTGACTCCAATCGACTTCAGCAAAATGTCAAGTTTGAACTTAATCAATACGCTAAAGTGCCACCGTTCAATGAAAATGAAGTTGACAAATGTTTCCAACATTTGAAAAAAATGTCCAAACTATGAAATGGTCATTATCATTACAGAGTATTTTAACTGATAAAGCACAAGACGCTCATGCCTCTCTTTCTTTAGAAAACTGTACGAATTATGATATGGTTAAAGTAGCTATTCTCAAAGCATACGAATTAGTACCAGAGGTTATCGCTAAAAGTGTCGAGGTTATCGTAAACAAGATAATCAATCTTATACGTAATTTTCCCACGAAAAAAAAAAGATTTATTTTGATCGATGGTGCAATGATATGCATATTGGCAACAATTTTGATAAAATAAAACAATTATATCTCATTAAGCAATTTAAATGTTGTACAAGTAATGACCTCTAGGGTTACTTGAACAAAAAGAAAGTTGAAACACAACAGGAAGCGGCGGCTCTTTCCAGTGATTACACTTTAATATATTAAACCACTTTTCATAAAACGAAACTCCTGCCAGCTCAGCAAAAACCTGTACCTGTTTAATTCACAAAAGATGAGGATTTTCCTAGAAAAATCCAGCTCCTCTAGTTCGGAATCTTCTGACACTCAGGATAAAACATTAGTAAAATCATAAATATCTGTCTACCATTTTTGTAAAAATTCTGGTCATGTTATGTCCGATTGTTGTTGGTGTTTGAAAAACAAAAGGAGGTAACATCGAGTACGTTCGTGTCCACATGTGGACGTAGTTTTACCAAATCACTCGATGTTATTGATTTAGCCACTGATATAAAGGCTAATGTTATATACTTTATGATTATTGAAGTTGTATAGTTATTTGATAATATATTATATTTAGTATGTTATTGTAGTCAATATATGTATATAATGTCTTTGTTAAAAATTGCCGTAAGACAACTTTTAATTCTTAAAGGAGGGAGTTGTTACAAATTTACTGTCATATATCTAGTTTAATATTAATATTCGTTTAATAACTTGAATTTATTTTCATAAACGTGCACAACTTACACTATTAAATCTGTATTGCGAAACTCCCTCCTATTCACTAAAGTTGTAGAGAATTCTCAAGTATCAGAACCAACAATATATGATATATGTGGACATAAACACTGATGTTTCGTCTTTATTTTTATGCAAGCTAAAATTTCTTTAAACTCTCCTCACACCTATAAATATAACCAACGCAACGCGCCAAAAGACAATATATATTATTTGTTTACTATACTTGGATTGCTATAAACCATCAGAAGCTATTACCGTGATTGATATAACGCTTATTAATCGAAAACATTTTTACGAAAACATTATATAACTTCGACCTTTGGAAAACTCAGCGTGTGGCAAGTTAAAAACGAGAACAACAAAGGTTCTAGCTAATTTTCTGATAAGTAAATTGTACCTAGATCAACGCAAAATTAATCCGCGCGTCGAGAACCCTTGATAGAATATCAAGGACGTTCCAGACCAGATAGTACACTCAATATCGTTTACACGTTTGTGAAACTTTTGTACACTGATCATTACTAGTAATAATTGTTATTATAAATTATTTTATTGTTTGTATATTAAACTATATGTGTATTAGAACAACAGTGTATATCAGTCTTCTTGACATATATCATAAATTAAACACATATTGACATTTGTTGTACTTCTAAATTTAAATTATCATTTAACTCAATTTCAGGCCATTTGAAATTATAATACGTTACGTAATACTACTAACTGTAGATTATTACAATAGACATTCAAGTTTTTATAAAAAATCTCTGCAGATATTTATTGTTTTAAACAACTATCTGTAGCTTGTTACATTATATATATTAATTTCTCTATACCTGTTATCTGTATATATTCAACACTCTATACCTAATATTCGAATACGTGCAGCTTTTTATACCTTTTATCTATAATTACAATTGGTTGGTATATTAACTCCTTTACATCTAGTATACGTAGCTTATTACTATAATTATCGGTGTTTCCATACTTCTGTGCCTGATATCTATATGTAAAAACGGCTCGTTTTGGTTGAGAAAATATTTTACGTAGAGGAGCGAACAACGTTTCGACCTTCTTCGGCCATCTCAACCAAAACGAGCCGTTTTTTCTATATATTTTTCTTTACAAGTGGGTTTTTCTCGACATCACTGATTATGCCTGATAACCTTTATAATTATAAACAGACTCATTCTGCTAAGCTTATCTTTTTATGTTAAGCGTACTAATATTTTTTTCCTTTGGTTATTAACTGGTGTAATGGTAACCTTATTGTAAGTATGACATCGCAATAGGGAATTGATTTCCATATAAGATCTTTAACGTATAGTGGCTTTTGTTTATTTGTCTGTCCTAAACGTAACATTTTCAATCTTCTGAAGTCAGATTACTACGCAACTTTCAGAAGTACTTAGCTACGTCCAATAACAAACGTTTTCAACCTTCTGAAGTCAGATTACTACGTAACTTTCAGAAGCACTTAGCTACGTCCAATAACAAACGTTTTTAATCTTCTGAAGTCAGATTACTACGTAACTTTCAGAAGCAATTAGCTACACCCAATAACAATTTTTAACCCCTTTAATTTATTCATTCTTGTGTTTTTACAAGTTTTCAAAATATATTAACTTTATATCTTCTACGCCGTCCTACCGAAAGCCATGCTTGATGTAAGTACATTTACAAATTGTGCTAAATATTAAATTATTTGATGTTAAATAAAAAATTCAAAATAGTTTTAATAATGGTTATCTGCATATGTATACATGGTAACTGCTAGTTATAACATGGAATGTAAATTAATCAAAAAAACTATGAGGACCTTGAGGACCTACATTTTTTTTTTCTCAGAACATCCTTCTGATGTAAGCAGTTTTCAATTTTAAAACCTTAGAATTGATTATTATGTTGCATGAACCTTAAAACTTCTTAGATTCCATGAAGATCACGTGACATAATGCTCAGTTTTTCTTACAGTCCATAATAATTATTAGACATAATATTCAAAACTTCTTAGAATATAGTATTTTCCTTATAAGTATTACCTTAAATGGGAAGGTATGTTTTTGCCACAGAAATGAGATACATGTATTGAAATAATTTATCTTTAATGATTTTCTATATAACTTATACACTGAATTAGGTTATCTGTTTTTGAGAGTTTTATTGACGTATTCACGTTACATATAGGAGAAGATATAAGCAGGAAAGTAGAATGATACATATAATGTGCAGATAGGAAGTGTTCGGAATTTACAGAAATGTTATCAGACATTTTACGTGTTATCATAGAGCCGTATTCCATTAACAGTCTGGTGAAAACGTAAGACAGTGGACGTTTTACCACGTTGACGTGATCTCCCATATTTTGGAAACAGTGTATTTTTAAGCGCACTGTTTTGAATATCTTAATGAAAATTGCATAATTAATGTAAACACAGTAAACTGCTTTTAAACTTCTAGTTTCGTCACAGGATATAGGCCTGTCTGCGTAATTACTTTAAATAGAGGTCAGAGTTAGAAGAACTATTATTTATTAATTAGACAAAACAACAAATAAAAACATTTTGAAAATAAATATAAAAGTATATGAAAGAAAGAATGATACAAGGATAAAGAAATAGGAAGAAAGTGACTATTTTTAATGTAATTTAGGTGTAGATATATCGTTCACAGAACCTTAAATAGTAAGGTGGACCTATACCTATGCATTATCAGCCTTTACGATCACGTAACCCTGAAAAGTCCCTCGCTGGTACAGCAGTAAGTCTACAGATTTACAATGCTAAAATCAGGGGTTCGATTCCCCTCGGTAGACTCAGCAGAAAGCCCGATGTGGTTTTGCTATATGAAAAACACACACACACCCTCTGAAAAAGAATCTACCTGCCGAGAACATGGGCAACTGTTTGGTTCTTAGAATGTTAATGGGTCCTCTGCTTCATCCTACAACTGTACCATCGCTTATAACAACGTTTCTTTTTTAGGTGCACAATCAGTTGTGCTGTAAGTGATTAAATGAGCGAACATGCCTCACTTTGTGAAACCATGATTGGTTAGAAACTTACTGTCTATTGACAGATAACGAAAAGCTCGTAAACCTTTACAAAACTCTTGTTCAATTTCGCGTGAAGTTATATAAAGGTTTGTTTGTTTTTTGAATTTCGCGTAAAACTACACGAGGGTTATCTATACTAGCCGTCCCTAATTTAGCAGTGAAAGAATAGAAGGAAGGCAGCTAGTCATAACTACCCACCGCCAACTCTTTGGCTACTCTTATACCAACGAATAATGGAATTGACCATCACATAATAACGCTCCCACGGCTGAAAGGGCGAGCATGTTTGGTGTGATAGAAAGTCGAACCCACGTCGCTCAGATTGTGAGTGAAATACCCCAACCACCTGGCCATGCCAAGCATACATGCAATTTAAAAACTGTCAACAATACAAACTTTTAAATTAAAATAACAGTTTACAGCAGCTTTTCTTATAGCCACCAATTCTTTTGATATTTTCAATAAATTCGATAAAAAACATCTTATAAAAACGAAAGTTCATTTAATCTCACAGTATCACTTTTACGAGCACGTCACAGTGACGTTAATCCCAGGTTTATGACGTCTTACTTCAAGGAGATTTAATTCATCGTTAAATGACGAGCAGCTTTAGTTGAGACTAAAATTCAAGTTTCTTACTTAAAAAATATACTTACACGTGGTAAAAAATGAGTAAAAAATCGTCAAATATTTTCTACTGAACAAAACTGATAACGTGTTATATTAAACTGGTTATGCTCAATATGAGAAATAATAGCAACAGACTCATGCAGTTTTTTACCATTTATCTTTACATTTTTGTCCCTTGTACCTGCAGCTTGAAGACAATGAACAACGTAACTGAAACAGTTATTTATTTAGTGTTTTTTTTCCTGATATTCTACCTCAGGATACTAAGAAACCTGTAGTTTGGGTACATTTAACAACATAAATAAAATAGTTTTTATTACCAGACTGCCTTCACCCTGATATTCTTAGGCAGTAAATAATAAACTCAGCTTTTGGGAACATTAAATATATAAATTTTTATTTATTTATCACTGTTATGCCCCTAGTATTCTAACGTTGTAAAGTGAGGGACCTGGAGATTGGAGAGGGTAAAAAACATGCTGAAAACAATGGAATCCTTAGTGTTCATATCTTTAGCAGACGTTCCTATTTCATTCATTATTTCAGTAGTTCTATTCATAAAATGCTACCACAATAAAGTAACAATTTTAAGTATTAGGGACACTTATTGTTTGCCGGTTTTGATTTGTTTTCAGAATGTTATCCATGATCTTCTGGTCTATTATTGCTGCTGGTACCCTACTTTATTGAACTAAAGAAAATAAAAAGTTCTACCATTTTCGGTAATAAATGAAAAATATGGATCATCCTACCGAAGGATGATTCACTGACGTGATGGTGTGTCTTTAAACGAAATTATTTCGATAGCTAAGGGCGCAGATAATATTTATCTATGAATCCACAGTAGCTGCTTCTCAAGCATTTCTTTAATTTATTAAAAGTAGTAGTATCAGTAGCGTTATATTTGGAAAAAAATATTTTTATGGACAAAATTTTAATGAAAGAAAAACATTTTTGAATAAAGAGGACACAGATGAAGCTTCCTACGAATATTCCGTAGCCTCATTTCGGCTATGAATTTCTCTATTGGAATGTTTGCGGTTTCAGGTGTGATATTACATTGAACATATTCCGTAATTATTGATGTGAATGTTCGTTATAAAAATGTTTCTACCTAGCTTTGTGAAAGATTTCCTCTAATGTTTCTAACTAGCTTTGTGAAAGATTTTCTCTAATGTTTCTAATTAGCTTTGTGAAAGATTTCCTCTAGTGTTTCTAATTAGCTTTGTGAAAGATTTCCTCTAGTGTTTCTAACTTGCTTTGTGAAAGATTTTCTCTAATTTTTCTAACTAGCTTTGTGAAAGATTTCCTCTAATGTTTCTAACTAGCTTTGTGAAAGATTTCCTCTAATGTTTCTAATTAGTTTTGTGAAAGATTTCCTCTAATGTTTCTAACTAGTTTTGTGAAAGATTTCCTCTAATGTTTCTAACTAGCTTTGTGAAAGATTTCCTCTAATGTTTCTAACTAGCTTTGTGAAAGATTTCCTCTAATGTTTCTAACTAGCTTTGTGAAAGATTTTCTCTAATTTTTCTAACTAGCTTTGTGAAAGATTTCCTCTAATGTTTCTAACTAGCTTTGTGAAAGATTTCCTCTAATGTTTCTAATTAGTTTTGTGAAAGATTTCCTCTAATGTTTCTAACTAGCTTTGTGAAAGATTTTCTCTATTTTTTCTAACTAGCTTTGTGAAAGATTTTCTCTATTTTTTCTAACTAGCTTTGTGAAAGATTTCCTCTAATGTTTCTAACTAGCTTTGTGAAAGATTTCCTCTAATGTTTCTAATTAGTTTTGTGAAATATTTCCTCTAATGTTTCTAACTAGCTTTGTGAAAGATTTCCTCTAATGTTTCTAATTAGTTTTGTGAAAGATTTCCTCTAATGTTTCTAACTAGCTTTGTGAAAGATTTTCTCTATTTTTTCTAACTAGCTTTGTGAAAGATTTCCTCTAATGTTTCTAACTAGCTTTGTGAAAGATTTCCTCTAATGTTTCTAATTAGTTTTGTGAAATATTTCCTCTAATGTTTCTAACTAGTTTTGTGAAATATTTCCTCTAGTGTTTCTAACTAGCTTTGTGAAAGATTTCCTCTAATGTTTCTAATTAGTTTTGTAAAAGATTTCCTCTAATGTTTCTAACTAGCTTTGTAAAAGATTTCTTCTAATGTTTCTAACTAGCTTTGTAAAAGATTTCCTCTAATGTTTCTAACTAGCTTTGTAAAATATTTCCTCTATTTTCAGATATAAAAATGTAATTAAGAAACGAAAGTCTGTCAAAAGTCGTATGAAACGTAAATAAAAAGAAACGTTTGTTGTTAACTATATCTTCTCATAGAAAACTACAGCAGGGGATTCTATCGTATAGAAACTGAACTTAGACGTATTCTTTAACTTGACTGCTTTTCTATTTTTATTCTATCCGTCCATCTTCAAGGTGATATATTTTTTCCAAGGATTCTATTTTGTCCTTTATTTTAACACTCACTCGTTTTCAAGATAGAATCAATTGCAAGCATAACAGTTGATAAAAAATGAAAATTCTGTCTTTTATGGACCTGCATAGATATCATAGTTATGTAAATATGATTTTGTTGGGCACACTGTTTACAAAACGTTATGTAATCCAATGTTATAGAACTCGAGAGAAAGTATTGACACAGAGTCGCTGTTGGTCCCTGTTAGAGTCAGTTGATTACCTGGTGCTTTTGTAAGGTAACAATAGTTCTATTTACATATTACAGAAATAGCAGAAAGCTTCTATTTTCCATATATTATCAGGAATCTCATTACTTTCGTTAGTAAATACTCTTCTCAGAAGCTAAATGGAACAAGATCTATCCTATGGAAGAAGTAACCTAGCATTAGTAGGAAAATAATATAACTTAAATGTGTACTGAACTTTATCGTATCGGTTATCTGGATTATCTCTAGGTTTTTCGTTAAAACATATTATCCACTAAGTAATTAGCAATATCTTATACACGTTACGTTTTGATATAGTGTAATCTGTTCATTTAAAGGTTCTGATTTATATAAATATTTTTGTTTTTTGCTGTCTTTCTGCACATAATAAGTAATTTCAGACTTAAGAAAGAAATGTCTTTCGTGTTTTTACAAAAACAAGTACTTTGTTTCGTAAGCACATATAATTACATTTGTCACGCAGTTGCTATGGGTGTTTCAATACAACAGTCTTTTCTTAAGTAAAGTAAAGAAAGTTTTAGGTTGATGGTATTAGCCATTGGTCAGCAAGATAGAGAATGTTCTCGTTACGATAAGTTAACCCTAACTTTAATATTGAGTTATCTAGGTTACCAGTCCCATTAATTTCAGGTAACCTTAGTTGGGCTCTGTATACTCTGCCCACCACGAATATCGAAACCTGGTTTCTGGCAGTGTAGGTCCACAGACGTACTGCCGTGCCATCGGAGGGCGTACAAATCTCCTGGTTAAAGAATGAGTCTCAGTTTAGGTTGTTAAAAATAAAATTACAACCTTTTCTTATGGTTTAAAACACACCCTTAAATTTTACTTCTATAGTTAATGGCAAAGTCCTAAACTTTTATTGAATGGTGAAGGGCAGAATGAGACTGATTTTTAGATGACCAGACCTCAATGTAAAAAAGTTTGCTTCTTCACTACTTTTACTGGATAGTTTAGAAATTAGAAATAAATCTTTAGTATAAAAGAAATATTTATACTGCTCAGTCTATAGGTGTTGACCTGACACTTAACAAAGAGAGAAGAAAAACACAAAATAAATTACAATAGTTTTTCTTCATTGCAACAGTTTTTAAAACTTGCATGAACTTATTAATCGTGTTCTCCTTTCTTAACTTATTGATAACAAAAACAGTCAAGTAATTATAAAAAAAATACTTGTATTGAACAACGCCTGCTATTGGACAAACATATATTGCCTTATAAACGAAAAGATAAATAAAAAATGGACTTCTAGATCTAATCACTTCTTAAGCTTCAAAATTCAACTTAACATTCCATTAAATTGTTATTATATAAAATTCATCTATAAACGACTGTATTGGTTATGATAAAAGTAATAACGTCATTATCCATTTGTCACCATTTTATCTGTTCCCAAGGTAATACATTACGTCAGAAATCAACCTTTCTTAACTAGATTCGATTTAATCTTTAAAAGAATAAGAACAGGTATTTTTTGACAAAAGATATAATGCAATGAAGAAGAAATAGGAAAATGTAAGTCAGTAGGTTTATTTCAGGTTTTAAAAAAATAATATATCTTCTTAATATGTCAGTTCATGTTTTCATTTAAAACATTCAGTTTGTAATCTAAACTAACATATGAATAAAGTTAAATTTTATTACTTTAAAGCGCTTGAAAGACATAGAATAAGCAATGTTATTTTAAAACGCTTGAAAGACATGGAATAAGTAATGTTATTTTAAAGCGCTTAAAAGACATAGAATAAGCGATGTTACTTTAAAACGCTTGAAAGACATAGAATACGTAATGCTATTTCGTTTAATATTGATTTTAACATATACTCAATTCCTAAACTGAAATCAAAAGAATACGTTATCGAGTTTGTTTTAAATTTAATATTCTTAATTTGTTTAACGCAAAGTGGAGTTTATTATGAAACATCTCTATAAATGTAAACAAAATCACGGCCTATAGGGGTAGACAAAAAAGTGGCCCCCTTTGAAGATTTTGTAATTTGTTATATCTTTTATTAGGTAACAGAAAAATATGTAAAACTATATTTTTTAAAATTCAATCAACGAGATCTGTACAAATATGATCTTAGATCCTAATTTTAACACTGGTTCTCATAAATACCTGAACTTTTAATGACTTTAGTTACTTTTTCTCATAAAAAGTGTTGTGCAACTGCTGTAGTTTCTTAAAACTTCTTATTCCAATTATCCAGAAAATGATCAAACATGTTTATAGGTTAGGTGATCCCACACTATGTCTTAAGGCTTATTATAACAACACTCACTACACTTATAAGGTTTCGAAGCATCCCCTCACTTTTGATTGACCCCATTATTAAAATTGTAATGAGCAGACAGTAATCTAACAATTTTAGCTCTTATGAATCCTATTATCACAAGAAATCAAGCGTGACGTTACACACAAACTTTTATATAGGTTAAATATTATTTCGATATATAACACTTACAGATACTTAATGTCACAAAAACAGTCAACAACATTTCAAAATGTTTCAGTAGCTCAACCTTATACACATTTCGGTGTGCATGCAACTTGTTGTAATAAGTGTCAACTATTGAACTTCTAAAACGTAGTGATGACTTACCCTAGACAAAATATATCAGCATCACAATTCAAGCTACATCTTTCAGGTGATCTGCTCTTGACAAAGTGTATCAAAATCCAAGTCTTTAACACACAAAACTGATCTACCCTGGACAACATCGGTTGAAAATCAGGTTTTTAACACACACTAATGATCTGCTCTTGACAATATTTATCAAACGCTAAGTCTCTAACACACATGAGTAATTTGTTCGTGACAACATGTATAAAAGGCTGCCTCTAACACAAGAGTAAACTGCTCTTGAAAACAGTGCAATCCACAAACACACGCATATACTGATTAGGTGAGTTCCACAAGTATGAGCTGCTGAACTTTATTACACACTATTGATCTGCCTATTGCCACAAGTGTACAAATCTACACATTAGTAAGCTATACTTGTCGAGAACTGTCAACAGTTTAGACCCAATACCGACCAATAAGCGCTTTTTCAAATAAAATTTGCTAGTAGTCAGACAATAAACGCATCCTGGTAAGAAATATCAATAACTAGGCTTTAAACTGTAGTGGCGAACCACCCTTTACAACAGGTTCCAGCAGCCAAGCTGTGAACATATAGTGATCATCCTTTAATAATAACACACAACGATCATATCTTTATAACAACGCACTGTAATCATACCTTAATACCAACACACACAGTGATCATCCCTCATAATAACACACAACGATCATATCTTTATAACAACGCACTGTAATCATACCTTAATACCAACACACACAGTGATCATCCCTCATAATAACACACAGTGATCATTCCTTAATAACAGCACCCACAGTGATAATCTCTTACATACCTTCGTCTATGAAAACCTCACGTGTGAGCAGCGAGAGATAGCTTACCCATTAAATAAATTGTACCGATATCCAAATAGAATTAATTCGTTCGTCTTGAACCGTCGATGAAATATTCAGTTTCAGACCAGATAGAAGGCTTAGTATTATATGCAAGTTTGTAAAACTTTTATATATAAGTCATTATTTGTAATAACCGTTATTACAACTTCTATTGTTGTTTGTATATTAAAATATATTTATGTTACAAAATAAAAATGTGTGTGTCAAACGTGTTGGCAAATGTCATAAAAATGATACATTATTTTTATTATATTATTATTATGCCTCTCGATTCCATGAACGAACATAGGGCCGCAATCGCTTGCGGATTCATTAACAGCCTGGTTTTGTAAGTGAGTAGATTGTTAGCCCACTGCACAACCCCCAACCAGGAGGAGAAACCTTAGCCGTCCCTAATTTTGCAGTGTAAGACTAGAGGGAAGGCAGCTAGTCATCACCACTCACAGCCTACTCTTGGGCTACTCTTTTACCAACGGACAGTGGGATCGACCGTGACATTAGAATGCCCCCACGGCTGGGAGGGCGAGCATATTTGGCGCGACGCGGATGCGAACCCGCGACCCTCAAATTACGAGTCGAACTCTTTAACCCACCTGGCCATTCCGGACCATATACTAGAAAGAGACAAAGTTATACGCGACTGATTGTTTATCGTTGTGTGGACTATATCTGCTTCCCGAAGAAAGCTTCCATTTTCAATATATTATCAGGAATCTCATTACTTTTGTTAGTAAATACTCTTCTCAGAAGCTAAATGGAACAAGATCTATCCTATGGAAGAAGTAACCTAGCATTAGTAGGAAAATAATATACCTCAAATGTGTACTGAACTTTATCGTATCGGTTATTTGGATTATCTCTAGGTTTTTCGGTAAAACATATTATCCACTAAATAAATAACAATATCTTATCCACGTCACGTTGTGACATAGTGACGTCTGTTCGTTTAAAGGTTCTGATTTATATAATGTTAAAATGTTATGTCCAACATATTCTTCGTTAAAGAATCGAGATGTAAGTTTCGCAAAAAAACTAATATTATGTACGACTGTTGAATTTAACTAGTTAAAAATATAATACATCGCAACTCAAACAAGAATTAAATCATTTCTAAAAGAATAAAAAAAACATTTCTGCTTGACTTGTAACAGTATAGCTATAATGATGTTTTAATGTTATCTTCTGTTACTGATGAAAATCTTCACTGGTGTATCGCATGTATCATTCAAAAAGAAAAAAAAAAACATTTTAACGCTAATTCCAAGTACTTGAACATTCTAGTATTGATTTTCTGCATGTTTAATCTCCCGATAGATCAGTGATAAGTTTACGAAAATATAACGCTAAAATCTAGAGTTGGATTCCCCGTGGTGAGTAGAGCGCATATGGTCCAATGCGCTGTAATAAACAAAAACAAACACAGGTGAAATTATAATGTGATGTATGTCGTTACTGATTCATAAACAAGGATATAAAACATTTATAGTGTGACCTGAAAACTAATATATAGACGATTATAACTTGAAACAGCTTTTGTTATTATAAGCCCAAATACACTGTGAGTGAATAATCAGAAGTGTATGATTTCAGCTAAAATTGCGCACCCTTTCTACATACACATGTGCGTGTAAATGAGAGAGTTTAACGCAGTTTAATAAATATTTTGTCATTTGAAATCACTTTCAGTTTTGAACAGAACATGTGTGATTACCACAATTGTTCAATATTAATCGTCATTCCTACCCTCATTCAATGGAGAAAAACCTCTTAAAATGGGTTACTATCCCGCTCGCACCAAATATGCTCGCCCTTTCAGCCGTTGGGGCGTTATAATATGACGGTCAATACCACTATTCGTTATTAAAAGAGTAGCCCAAGAGCTGGCGGTGGGTGGTGATGACTAACTGCCTTCCCTCTAGTCTTACACTGCTAAATTAGGGACGGCTAGCGCAGATAGCCCTCGAGTAGTTTTGCGCGAAATTCAAAGAAACAAAGAAACAAATACGTTACTGAAAGAGTTAAGCTTGGGAATGAAAATTGGAAGACGTTAAATGCAGATTAGTACCTAGATATATAACATATGTGGCTTTTTTACCTTGTCAGGACAAGAATGACAAGACCGTTACCAGCTATCCCTGCCACTCCTATAAGAAGTAAGAAGGACCCGACTACGAAATGAACCCCAGAGCTGATGGCTGAATATCCACACCAGTGGCTGAACACACCTTGATAGACGGATGAGGAGGAATTGAATAACTTCGGAAAGATCGAAGACTGGTCTCGAAGTTCCTGGGACATGTTCATCTCTTCAGAGCTTCCAATGTAAGTTCTCACAAAGTCTTCACCATCTGAACACAATGACATCGTTAGTTAGACAAAACACATCCTTGATTTGAAACTAGTAGATGATTATTCTACCTGGACAACGTTGTGATTTTAACATCAGCTACAATAACTTTACTGGCATGATAATTTTCTAGACTAAACCACAAAACTACAACCTTAAGGGAGAGCATTTCACGACTCCGATCGCCATTTATATATGTTTTTGAAGCGCATGCTCATGCGATGTATACATATACCTCGCTGTTAAGTAAACGTTTGTGTGGCGAATCTGTTCGTGGTCAGTGTAGAACTTACACACGTTCGTTTTAAGCAGACTTTTAGGATCATATTCTTTAATTTTTGCGTGTGTTATTGTTGCATACTTCCCCAGTGTAGTACACTGCAGTTCTTAAAATTTGTTGCAACCTGGTGTTATTCGTGTGTAATTTCAGTATAACAGCTAATCGATTTCCTATCATTATAAAAAGGCTTTAAGCAATTTTAGTGTCCGTTTCATGTTGTTGTTGTCGTTGTTTCATTTTCTTCTGATTTTTAAAATCAACTAAACGTTTCATAGTTTACATATCACATGGTGTAAATCCATACAAACGTAAACAACTTGTAGCAATAAGCACAAATGTCCGATTCTATTATGTTCTTTTAAAGTATAATGCTGAACTGTTATGTTGAAACGAAATGTACGTTTCGCAAAACAACTAATATTATATTATGAAAATGTCATAACACAATAGTTTAGCTGTTATCGTGTACTCAGTTGAAGACTGAAAGACAAACAGTATGCTACAGTTTTAATTATTGTTGTATCTAACATTCTAAGAGAGAGTTTTATCCAGATATTTGTGTATGTGTGCTGTATCTGTTTATCTTTCTGTCAAAAAATCTGCACATTAATCTGTCTGTCAATATATCAGCCTTTATGTTTCCCTTCTCCCTATCTATCTACCTATTTGTCTCTCTATATACTTGACCCTCTTTTTGTCTATCTGTCTGCCTGTCTGTTGCTCTGTTCCATCTGCCTACTTGACTGTCCGTTTATCCATCTATCTGACTTTCTGTCTCTGTGTGTGTGTGTTTGTTAGTTCACATACGACAATCAAGCTCTTTATCACCAAGAAAGAGAGATGGTGAACTAAGTTATTTGGTTAATTAGATCAACGTTGTAAATTGAAAGAAATAAAAAGTTATTAAATGTAAATATGTTAGTTCTTACTTTAAAGTTGAGAAATGGACAATGTGTAGATGGACGATTATTTGTTTTATTTCGTAGACGATCGTAGGACAAAGGATATTTAAAAAGTTAAAATGTATGTTCTTCATACTTGTGAATTAATAGCGTATGAATTATTGTCTGATTACATTTAAGAACATTTTAATCCATTTATTTCTAGTTAATTAAAATTGCAAACAGAAATTAAAAACAAAAACAAATGATTTGCTCAATAGGGTTAAAACAAAGTTGATAAAATCATGAAGCTAGTTGTTGATACTTTGTTGAAACAAAAATGCTTATCAAAATTAGTATATAATATTAAAGATCAGCCTATTATAATGGCTTATTAATTCCTAAAAAAAACTCGAAAGATGTTAATGAGATAACACCAGAAAAAGTACCTGTTCCTTGAACGGAAATTACGTAAATTCATGATTAATGAAAGGTTATCTTAGACCATACAGTTGTTCCATTATGTATGATTGTTAGAAAAAACGAAAATCGTATATAAAAACAACAAATCACACAAAATTTAAAATTTGTATGTACCTGCCCTTGAATTCAATGAACATCCATACCATATTTGGTGAAAATCCATTTTCGGAGGGGGGAAGGGCAATGGTAAAAAAACGAAACGCCCATAAAAACCGCGAAACTTAAATGCTAAACTGAAAAATAGTATGTATCCTAATGAACCTCCATACCAGTTGTGGTGAAGATCCTTCCAAACCCTGCGAATTAGTCACGTAGTTGTACAATAAAGAGTACTATTATATATATATATATATGAAAACGTTTAGTTACGTTCTTAGAACTTTGTGCTTTAGACCTATCTTAATAACTCGCACCTCCATCTAGCGAACATTTAAATTACAATAATAGTCAAATAGAGAAAAATAAAGTTCTCCGTGACGGGTAAAGGAGGCGAAACGGGAACACGATTATTGTAAATCTATATGCACACAGAATAAAAATTTCGCGAAGCTGGTGGTTGCGCATTGCGTAATAAAGAGAATCTTTTTCCATTGTAATATATATAAGCAAGTGTTTCATTATTTTATGATTTTTGCATATTGGACACATAATCTAACTCATTATTTGTTTTCATCTCATAAATAAGTGTTAGCTTATTGGGATAAATATTGTCAGTAGTTTAATTTATGAATTTCTAGGTTTCTCAGCCTAATGTTAGCGGTCTTTCTTCTGGTCATAAAACGTTATCAGTTATAAATTATTTACATCGATACTGCAGAATGTAGACCTAAATTCGTTCATTTATTGCTGACCCCAAAACTACACAATGAACTTCCTGTAGTGTACCAACTGATATTACCGAAACTCGATCTTTAACGTTGTGAGCCCTCAGACTTAAAACTGACCAACCAGAGACACTTGTTATTTTAAACATAATGGTTTTCAACAATAGCGAGATTCATATACAAATATAAGATATTTAACAGAGATTGTTATAAAAATGTTACCCAGCGTCAAAACAGAAACACTTGAGAAACTTTACACAAAAATGGAAAAATATTTTTCAGTAAATAAATTTGCTCCACATAGATTACTACAGTTTCATCTTATCTTTGTAAGGCATACATCAGATACCGAAGTAACTGTGTGACTGGTACATGTTAGTATTCGGGCGTTGCTTCGTGATTAGCATGTCTGTAGTGTAAATCCACGTATTCCTGGTTCATGTTTCATTTCTGAAAAAAAAAAAAAAAATGCTTATCCCTTTGGGCGAAAATTCCCTAAACAAACAGCATCCACGGGTACTTAAGACATCTCACACAACTAAGCGTTTCTCAAATAGTGCATGATCCGTTTAATGTAATATTGTGTGAGTTCTTTGATTATCTATAGGTAAGATAGTTTCGAATATTCATGTAAAGCTACATAAACCGCCAGAAACTTTAACTAACACACTGTAGGCAAAACATACATCCTAGCACATAGCACCCAACAACACATGTTGAGGTTTCTCGGTACTCTTGCACCAGCATACATGAGACAAACGTACGAAGCACAATTCTTCAAGTTGTTGTTGCTGCAGCGAGTCCGGAGCCGCGAATCTCAGAACCCAATCTTTAACCATTCAAAACTTTAATCCTTTAGATATAAACTTACAGAAAGATAAAATAGTATCTACACAGCTAAATTTTCGATATCACAAGAAAAATAAGTTATTATAATTATTTTATGTGTTTTGAAAAACTTGTTTAGAAACTAAAATATGCCTTTTTTTTGGAAGAAAGCAAAAACAATTTAATAGAATTGTAACCGTTGTATCAAAGATGGCCTTAACTTATTTTTACCCGTTCAAAAGAAAATTAAACATAACTACTAAATAAAATTAACTTATTAACCATTTAAGTGGAAAGAACGTCCTCCAGTAGGTTAAATAAGGTGAATGGTATAACTGATTTAAACATAGAAGACTGTGTAAGCAAAGTACTCCTGTGGTATCAAATGAAACTAAAATTCATAAAACCAAATTCTAATCTCATAAAAAGTAAAGAAAGAGAGATCATATCCATTACAAATACGTTTTGTAGAGAAAGATCGAGTCATTATTGTTAGATTATACAAAGATATTAGACCGATAGATTTTTAATGTGGTTTACCATAAATTCATAAAAATAATTGTTCTTTACATGCAGAAACATGCGTATTTTATGGAATTATTTTCCCAAAGCAGTATACTCATGCAACCAGTTTTATGCCTGTTGAGCACAACAATAATTTGAAAACTTTCTTATTTTACAGAATTCATCATACTGTCAGTAACTATTATTATTTTTATAAAGATAGTGTAAGCTTGTGTTCATAAAAAGTTGTTTTCATCTGTCGTTAATTGATAACAATTAAAATCGTTTTTCAAGGAAATTTTAAACTCAATTTTAAAATGTGCTATTGTGTGCTCGAGTATTGTTATTATTGTAAGAAATATTCTCGTTTATCTGCTTTTTTTATGAACATTATGCCAATATCTAAATGTAAATTTGTGGACCTTTTATTTTATAAAAATAAAAACTTCACCTTTTAGCAAAGAAACTACAATCCCTTTGAAATATCTTTTTATAAATGAAATATAAATGAAAACATAGCATGTTTATAAAATGTAAAACACAACTGTTTCTAACCAATCGAGAGAAAAGATTATCTTACATGTCATATTTACAACAGCCCATTTGGGCTTAGCACAGAAAGACGGTAGTTAATTTAAATGCGAATTTTTACTGAAACAATTCGTTGATATGACCAGTAATGAAATTTTTAGCCTATTTATAGCTTACTTAAAAGGTCGAGGGGATGATATTAATAGAGTAATAAAAGTAGAAGACGAACTAGTAACTAAATATACTCTTCAAAACAAGAAACGCAAAAGGAATATTTTTGGTATTTTAAAGAGAAATATATCTAATAACGTTACAAGCTCAGAGTATGTGATGTTACACGTGTTAAGGCACTGATTGTCAGACCAAAATGACAATAAAAGTTGTGCACTTTGAAAACGGAGGAAAACATCGGATTTTTCGCCAAAACGCATGCGTGTCCAATAAATTTGTTTGAGAGATCTGCATGTTCTGCAAGTGCAGCATGTGCAAAATCCCTATAAAAGTGACGGGTTCTCGGTTTCCATAGCTCAGTGTTAAGCCACCGACACACAATACAGTTACGCCAAGACTGACTGAAGCACAACGCAACAACGCCATTGGTCGCTTGGAAGCAGGCGAATCTTGATCAGATGTTGCCAGAGCTGTGAATGTCCACCCAAGCACCATCACAAGGCTATGGAATCATCACCAATAACATGGATCAACTCGTGACCGTCAACGATCTGGCAGACCTCGTGTGACCACGCCCGCACAAGATCGCAACATCCGGTTACGTCACCTTCGGGATAGGACCACCACTCCAACGTCTACTGCCTCAACCATACCAGGGCTGCGTAAGATTTCCGATCAGACCGTACGCAACCATCTACGAGATGCAGGAATCCGACCTCGACGTCCAGTCAGAGGCGTCATCTTCACCCAGCAACATCATCAAGCACGGCTGCAGTGGACTCGGGCACATCGGGTATGGCCGTATCGACGATGTAAGCATGTTTGGTTCAGGGATGAATCACGTTTTATGCTTCATAAGCAGGATGGAAGGACCCGTGTTTACCGTCGCCGAGGTGAACGTTTTGCAGCAAACTGTGTGCAGGAAGTTGACAGATTTGGTGGTGGCAGCGTCATGATGTGGGCTGCCATCGCCTACAATACCAGAACAGACCTTTTGCACATTCGAGGGAATCTTACGGCTCAACGATACGTCGACGAGATTCTTAGGCCCCATGTGCAACCCATCATGGTGAACGTCAACGACGTTTTTTCAACATGACAACGCCCGTCCTCACACAGCCTGACTCACCACTGTCTTCTTGAGACACCACAACATCAACGTTCTTCCCCTGGCCCTCCAGATCACTAGATTTAAACCCCATCGAACATATTTGGGACGAGTTGGACCGACGGCTGCGACGGCGACAACCTCAACCGCAGACTCTACCTCAGCTTGCAGCAGCTTTGCAGGCTGAGTGGACAGCCATTCCACAGGATGTGATTCGTCATCTCATCGCTTCCATGGGCAGGAGATGCCAAGCAGTTATTGATGCTCACGGGGAGCATACTCGTTATTGACGTTGAGTGACGTTAAACTTCAACTAGTGAGCGTGGAGTTCGCAGTTGCAGACTTTGGATGTTCAGCAGTGAATGTGCAAAGTTTCACACATGTCATACAGAACTACCCGGAATAAACTTGTTAACAATTTGTCTCATATTTTGCCTTTTGCGTTTCTTTTTTTGAAGAGTATATATGTTTCGTAATGAAAGGTGTGTTGGCAGAATCACCACACAACAATATTTATAGGCCAGGTGGTTAGGGCACCCGACCCGTATTTTGAGGGTCGCAGGTACGAATCCAAGTCACACCAAACATGCTTGCCTCTTCAGCCGTGGGGTCATTATAATGTTACGGTCAATCCCACTATTCGTTAGCAAAAGAGTAGCCTAAGAATTGGCGGTGGATGATGATTACTAGCTGCCTTCCCTCTAGCTACTAAATTAGAGACGGCTAGTGCAGATAGTCCGCGTGTAGCTTTTCGCAAAATTTAAAAACAAACAAAGACAATATTTATAATAATGTGACAAATGAAAGAATTATACACTTAGATTGACTTGATGCTAAGTATTTCGGTTTTGGTTTTTTTTTTTTTTTTTGTTAAAAGCAAAACTTTACCCTAAAAGAGAATTTGTGGTGAACAAAGGGAAAATGAGTCCCCTCAGGTTCCGGAAGATCTACACCAGATAATAAGACACTATATTTTAATAATCATTTATAAGAGCTATTCAATTAATAAGTCTGTTGTCTACAGGATATACCTACTTTAAATAAAACTTCATAAAATTTTGTTTAAATATTCCCTATACCTTTTGAACAATATTTTCATTGAAATCGAACCACCTATACACAATCTGAATGATTTATTATTCATTATATTAACACCCTTCATTTATATAATTATTTTTGGAATACTCTAGGCCTTTTTCAGGGTGAAAAGTATAACCTCTGGTTCCAGTAAACACATTGTTTCTACCCCCCTAAATAGTTTTTGTTTGCTTTATATACATGTATTTTTTTCTAATAGCAAAGTCACATTGAGCTATCTTCCGAGTTCACTGAGGGGAATCGAACCCCTGATTTTAGTGTTGTAAATGTACCAGCAGGAGACATTTTGTTTATATACTGCTCAAACAAATTAGAGGAACAAGTACATATTTCAATATATTTTTGTTATAACTAGATTTATGTATGAAAAACATACCCGTTCGTTTACAAGTATATTTTTAAGCATGCGAGTGAAGTTTAAAGCGACTCAAACGAGACTCACCTTACTCAAGGAAAAGACAACTCAAGGTACCCTATGTAAGGCTGTTACGTGAAACTATGCATTCCTCATTAACTCTAGAAACAAATACCAACATGGATCTTTTGCGGCTCGTTTTGTCAGTGTGTACCTTCATCTTATGTACCCAAGCAGTCAAGGCGTTAATTGATAGAGAACGAGGTGGTCAGAGCGGTCCAGATGCTGGAGGATGGCCAGACCCAAAGGAGGGTGGCACAAC
The DNA here is from genome assembly GCF_004210375.1 of Tachypleus tridentatus. Classification (NCBI taxonomy): domain Eukaryota; kingdom Metazoa; phylum Arthropoda; class Merostomata; order Xiphosura; family Limulidae; genus Tachypleus; species Tachypleus tridentatus. The sequence continues at coordinate 70,551,307 of NC_134834.1, read as the reverse complement.
GCGTCGGTGCGTCACCAAGCGTCACCAACTGGCTTTGGCGATGCTACCAGGAGACCAGAGCAAGGCCGTCATCGCTGCACAAGAACTAGCGAAGACCGCTACATCGTGATTACTGCTCTGCGAGACAGGTTAGCTACGGCTCGGTCACAGCGAAATAACCTTCAGTATCCCACTTAAACCAGTGTGCCGACTCAAACAGTTCGCAATCGTCTGCAGGAAGGATGTCTTAGGGTCAGACGCCCTGCAAGAGACGTTATTCTGACAGCACACAACCGTGCAGCCAGGCTGGAATTTGTTCGTCAGCACCAGGACTGGGATCTTCGTCAATGGGCCACCGTGCTGTGGTCAGACGAGAGCAGGTTCACTGTGTCTCGTGATGATGGACGTGCGAGAGTGAAAAGAGCGATTTTCCACCTGTAACATTGTGCGACTCGACACTTATGGAGGAGCTTCTGTAATGTTCTGGGTAAGCATATGCTTAGGTGGCCGCACGGACTTACTCATATTCGACAGGGGTGCTATGAACGCACGGCGATATAGAGACGAAATTCTGGAACCCATTCTGGGGTCTTTTGCAGGTGCTGTCGGCGATGGGTTCATTCTCATGCAGGTTAACGCGCGAGCCCACGTCGCCAAACTGCGTATGAATTTCCTTGACGAGGAAGGAATAGAGACTTTTAACTGGCCCGCCAGATCTCCAGATTTAAATCCGATTGATCATTGTTGGGATGTGTTGTCGAGACGTATTAGAGAACGCCAGCACTTCCTGAGAATTTATAGGAACTCCGAAAAGCCCTGGTAGACGAGTGGGCTGCCATACCCCAAGATAACATCCATGGACTGATTCGAAGTGTGTCAAATCGGTGTCAGGAGTGTGTTACAGCCCGTGGAGATCACACTAGATATTGAATGTTTCAGACAATTCTTGCATAAACGCATGTAAACTGTTTAAGGTATTGTTTCGTATGGGATATAAGTTTGGTTGATATTGGTCATTTTTAAAAATTTTATTTCTCCATGTTTTACCGTTTATCACACAATAAAAAATGGATACAGATGGAACTGAAATGAGGCAAATTACCTAAAATAATATTATCACATTTGAAACACTGAGATAAGTTACATAAAAAAACGTACTTGTTCCTTTAATTTTTTTTACCAGTTTTATTTATATGCATTCTACAAATTTTTCCAGTAACTTCTGTATTTGCCTTTAAACTTGTCTATTCCACACTTTGCCAGAATTCAAGCAAAACCACACAGTTTTTATTCAGCCAAATATTTTACGTGTGTATGTGTTTCTTATAGCAAATCTATATCGGGCTATCTGTGTGTGTTTCGTTATAGCAAAACCACATCAGGCTATCTGCTGAACTCACCGAGGGGAATCGAACCCCTGTTATAGCGTTGTAATTCCGTAGACTTACCGCTGTATTAGTAGGGGACGGGCTATCTGCTGACAATATTTTACGTAGTAATAGTTTAGAATCGACTGGCTAGCTAAAGATATTAGTTGAATCATATAATAATTTACAAGCTAGTTTTAAATCACATTATTTTAATTTGTTGACATAGATAGAGTTTCTTGTAATAAATATGATAATTTATTCAAGTACTGTTAACGATCAAAGTCTAGCTACAATATGAACGACTTTTCTCTTGTTACGTGTAAAATTGCTCTGTAATGGTAGCGATGCCCCTCTAATTTCATTTTAATGTAACAATGTTTCTTTTTAATCTTTTTGCAAATCAAATTAACTCTATAAAATATTAGGTTTTTGTTAATGAAGTTGTCTGATGTTGTGTTACTTATGTTTATTGTTTTCAGGCCTTATTTTCATTTTTAAAATCTAGACAAAGGCTACAGTTTCTCGATCGGCTCCTGTTAGAATTACTTTTATTACAGAAATATTTGGTATTTCTTTGTGTATTTTGAGCTATAATACGTTTACACATTTCCATATGGTCAAAATCAGACATAGCGTCCTCTATTGATCAAAAATGCTTTGTATTAATTAAATATTTCGTCAATCAAAAGTTTGTTTTCTTATTAACATTTTTCATCATTTCCCAATAAAAAGTCAACCATTTGTTACATGTTTCTTTTTCCTTTTCTTTCTTTTTTTTTTTTCAAAGTGCTGCAGAAGGTTTTTGTAATTCCAATAATGAATGTTGAATGGTTATCTTTTTCGTCTTTTTACACTTGAAAAATTTATATTTTAAACACCTGTTAGTGAAAATAAAAGTGGAACTTTCAATTATTTTGAGACATTAATAGGTAAACGAAAAGATAATATTTTTTATTTTTGTATTTTCGCGAAATGTGTGTAATACTTAATGAAATATACATACAAATTGGTCTTTATTTGGGTGCAGGGACTTCACTCACATGAGCAAAGAGAGTTATGCATTAAGAAACAAAGTCAAATATATTTTGAAATCAAGCTGCAACCAAATCTCAGGTTTATAGCTCAGAAAGCAGTTTTAAGAATTAATAACTTTTCGAGTTAAAGAAATAATTATGATAACAAAAAACCCATTTTCAAGTAAAAATGTATTCTAAACCCGACTGGTAAGGGTATTAAAACTTTAATTAAAATAAAGTCAGAACAACGTTGTTCTGTACCTTATTTTAATCAAAGCTGTAACACATATAAGCCGTCTTTAGAATGCAAAGAAATAATTAATAGGTTTCAAATATCCTACATTACATATTATAGTTTGTTATAAACAAAAACAAACCGAAACAAAAATAAAAAACGCTGTACCAATTGAAAGGATCCCCAGGGTACAGGATTTTTTTACTTTTGTTTTGGCTTGTTTTTGTTTATAACGAATTAACGTTGGTCAGAAATTTGGATTTGCTGTTTTTAACGCAGTTCTTCCTTTTGATTTTGTTTTATCTTATTTTACTTAATTGTTCAGTATTAAGATGCTCTCTACATATATATATATATATATAATACTATTAGTTACATTGATTGTTAATAGGCGATTAAATCAGTACTACAAAATAATTAATAAACTTAATATAAAGTAAGCTTTACTTACCCCTATTTTGTTCTCGATACAGACTAGATTATGTAAGATCAACCATGTGTCAGTTAGAACAGCTTACAAACGAGCATACGAAACCTACTACTAGTCATTTTTCAAATACCTAAAAACGTATAAACTAGAAATGTGATGGAACTGCTGATTAGAAAACTATGTTCTTCCAGTGCAATAATAAAATAAATGATGACTGAAAAACTAGAACTAATATTTAACTGTGATTCATTAGGGACAGAATTTTATCTGTAAATATAAAGTAGATTATATGTTAATCAAAACTGAGCAGAATCGACTTACTGTATACGATGCATCATTTGCAACTGTAGAATACGTCTCTGTTCTTGATCTGTTTTTACACAAACACGTCTGTTCCTATAGATTAAATATATATCACTCTTTGTCTACCTTATTACAATGTATTCACGAACCTCAGCTTGTTATACCAGGTGTCGCTTTTTTACATGTTTTCTATACTTTGGTGTCGTTAGTATTCAGTTTTAGAGAAAGCGACTGGTACTCGAAACTATAGATAAATCCACTAGAATTTAACATGCCTCAATCTCCTAATAGAGAAGGAAAGATGTTTATCATCATTCTTAAACAGTAATATTTATTAACCTAGGCATTTCATTATACTATTCATTTATTACTGTATTTTAATGTCAACATCTGAAGACTAACTTGCCTTATCATTCAGAGCAATCTATTTCTTGTGTCTTGTCTCTATTTCCCTGCTGTACCATCTAATTTCTGTTGTATTTCATTGCAACTGACGTTTTGCATGTGGGTGCACACAGTGAATGGTAACTTTGGATATTAGACGACACGATCGTAAACTCCCTATGTTCTTATCACATGTAGGTTGTACACTCAGTTTACGCGTGATTTGTTTTGTTTCGTTTTTTAATTTCGCGCAAAGCTACACGAGGGCTATCTGCGCTAACCGTCCATAATTTAGCAGTGTAAGACTAGAGAGAAGGCAGCTAGTCATTAATATCCACTGCCAACTCTTGGTATACTCTTTTATCGAGGAATAATGGGATTGACTGTTACATTATAACACCCCTACTGCTGTAAGAACAAGCATGTTTGGTGTGACGGAGATTCGAACCCATGACCCTCAGATTACAAGTCGAACGAACTAACCAACTAGCCATGTCAGACCCTAAACAGTGTGATAAATGGCACATATCCACCGTTGTATTAATGTGACATTCTAAAGTATTAACTAAAATATACTTGCCATTCGCGTACTGTTGTTTGTGTTTAATTATTTTCTTGTTTGTGATATGCTGTTACCTATATGCCTTTATGTTCGAAACATAGATGTCTGTCACGTAACATAATGAGAAAATGTATAAAGTTATAAAAATCAAAATATTCACATATGTACATAATTTAGGTTAAAAAGCTGTAATCTTCACAGCATATCTTAAGTTTCTACAAAACTAAAGTGGCGCCAACCAGGCTAAAATTGAAAGCAATGGTTCTCATAACTGATATACGTAATACTAATAATGAAGCCTATTCGCTCATGAGGGAAGGAAAAAAATCAAAATTAGATCATCATTATTAGTACATACCACTGAAACTAAATTCTGATCTTAGCTTCACTTTTGAAGTTGCTAGCAGGTGTAAAACTAATTACTTTGTATGCCTTTAGCAACAATTGCGGCGCTGAGCTTCACAATGCTTGTGTTTTCAACCATCCCAGTAAACACTCCATATAATCACTAGAGCTACAAAAGAAGCATTTATTTACTAGTAATTCTAAATAAACCTTTGTTTGTTATGAATACGAATGAAAGTACCACAGCTACCGGGTAGCACCAAGATAAAAATACGTTTTCAATACGAATGAAAGTACCACAGCTACCAGGTAGCACCGAGATAAAAATACGTTTTCAATACGAATGAAAGGACCGCAGCCACCAGTCAGAACTTAGATCAAAATAGGTTTTGGCCATGACTTAAGGTGCCACAGTTACCAGGTAGAACCGAGATAAAAATTATTATATCACACTTTTATAGCTTAGTGAAATAAATATATTGCAGAAAGAATAAGATATTCTAAGATGTCACTAAAGTGTCACATCATGGGGGTTAAACCAATCAAGGTTTCATTACCTGTTAATATCGTGTCTTTTTACACTTTTGGTTAAGCTTCAGGAGATCAAGTTTTATTAACATCTTTTTAACACTCTTTATCTCCTTCATATGTGCCCGTGCATTTCGATAATAAGTTAATCCATAAAATAAAACTTTATTATATTGGTTATAAAACATGGATGCAATCTTTATTTACATTATTGAAGCTGTATTTGAGTCTGTTTGTTTTTGAATTTCGCACAAAGCTACTCGAGGGCTATCTGCGCTAGCCGTCCCTAATTTAGCATTGTAAGACTAGAGGGAAGACAGCTAGTCATCACCACCCACCGTCAACTCTTGGGCTACTCTTTTACCAACGAATAGTGGGATTGACCGTAACATTATAACGCCCCCACGGCTGGAAGGGCGAGCATGTTTAGCGCGACGCGGGCGCGAACCCGCGACCTTCGGATTACGAGTCGCACGCCTTACGCGCTTGGCCATGCCGGGCCGGTATTTGAGTTTCAGACTAAATGTTGTTGTGTTTATTGAAAACATAAATTCATAAATAACAAGTGAATGTGTGTTAACTATAGAACGTGTTCATGACACATGCTTCATACTTTTGCTTTGATGAATATTTTTAAATCAAAAATTAATGAAATGATGTGGTTTAGTTCTTAGAAGATGTACTAACTTTTGTATCGCTATCATAATAAAAAGTTTTGGTTCTTGTATACCTCAAGACGAATTATATTTTTCAGAGAACTACCAACTAATACGAACCACACCATTAGATTCAAAATACTCCTGATATTGTTCTTTCACTGCCATTATAACTAAGATGAATTTGCTTTTCTAAAAAGTTGTGTGTTTCTATTTGCGTTTCTCAAAGGTTTCTTGTTTGAAAAAAGTACGGGGGGCTAGTTTCTGAAGTAAAAACTGCTGAAAACAAAGGTGTTCCAGATCGTTATAGTGATGATAAAAATGTACATATATGTGTATTGTTCTATTTTACCGTATTTGGTTAGGTTTTACTTTTCTTGTCGCAAGTATCCAAAAATGTCATTGTTCTTATTTTTTCCTCAATAGATATCGATCTTTATTTAATTAATTAAGTCGCCAGATGTCACAGCGGTAAGCCTGTTGACTAAGAACGATACAAACTGGGTTTCTTTCTACACCAGTCCGAGGCATAGCACAGATCGCCCCTCTTTTAGCTTTGTGCTTAACAGTCAATAGACAAAGTTAGTGTCAAGCATTAGTTCCTTCATTGAAGAAGCCACTCAACTGATTAGCTATATGTCTATTAAAGAAGCGAATATTATTTTTCTTGCATTCATAGTTTTACCTCGCAAGCCTAAAGTCGCACTTATACGTAATAAATAAATCAAACGGATACATACAGAAAACGGTCTAGTGTTTTTAGTTCCAACATCTAGGAAACGTTATCTAAATATTATAGATGTCGGCTTTCTTTCAGAACACTGTTTCGTTTCTGAAAGCAGACAAATATCACAAAATAAACAGACATATGAGTAGGCTCTTTTTCTCAATATTTCTTTCTGTGTCAAATAAATTGTTAAGTATGAGTCGTTTCAACTCACTATTCTGAGCTGTTTTAGTGTACGAAACCCAAGCAAAACAAAACAAAAAACAGCCAAACTGGTAATTAGCTTTTGTAGAGCATTGCGCAAAGTTACTCGAAGACTATCCTCGCTAGCCGTTCTTAATTTAAGCTATAGATTAGAGTGAGGTCTCAGTGATATTACTGAGAGCAAACACTTGAGCTACTCTTTACGAATGAACAGTGAGATTTGTTGTAACATCATATCGCCCCTACAGTTGAAAGGATGAACTGTTTTGGCGACGGGTTTCGACTTTGCAGAGTGAGAGTCAGATGCCCTAAGCAGCAGGTCATACCAGCCCGTTCAGCTGTTTTTGTCTTCATTTTAATTAAAAGTTTCGTTGCAATTTTTGTTAACATTTCACCTAATTCAAAGTTTCGTTATTACCTTTTGTCACTTCAATTATTTCTTTCTGAAGTTGTGTTCGTTTTTGTTACTCATATATGTTAAACATGTTTTTTTTCCCAGACGATGTACTGTTTACACAAAGTTGAAGATCACTCATTACTTTTCGTTGTTTATTCTCCTATTATGTGTTTGCTCAAAAGTCGATGAATTGTTAATTTTTATTCGACTTTTGGTAATAAGAAAATGTTTCTTTAGTTTTTGTACTATTTGTTTAACTACAGCCAAAGTTTAGTTATTTGTTTTTAATTGTTTGCTTCCTTAGAGCTCAATATTTCTTACTTTGTGGTTATTGGCATCAAATATATATTTCGTATTTCTCTTTTTTGCTTATTTGGTCGACTATTTAGAGTCTAAATTATTAATACCTTTATGTTTGTTTATTGCCTAGAATCGAAGTTTCATTATTAATATTTGATTATCAGTAATATCTGTATAAAAACTAATCCAGTAAGAATGTAATTAGTTCGTTATACCAGTAAAATTAAGAATATTTAATATCGTGAAAAAAACGTTATAATAATTAGAATGAATTTATTTATCAGTTGAATACCATCACTGTTAACAATATTTTTGGCTGTAATCCCAATAATATCATATAAGATTCAACTAACCTAGAAAATATCGCTTCGTCCTAAATTCATATACAAACTACTAATGCATAATAATCCTCATATAATAAAACAAGCATATACGTAAATGAATGAAAAACATTTAAAAAATAAAAGTTAAAACACACAATACATATATACAGATATATATATAACAGTTTTTGTCTCATCTATTATCAATAACCCTATACTAGAATTTTTGTTATTTGTTGTTGTTGTGTGTGTTTTCAGCACAAAGGCACACAATAGGCTATCTGCTCCCTGTCCACTACAAATAATTTAACCCAAGAGTTTTTTTTTAGCAATGTAAACTTGCCGCTGGTCTACGGACGAACGTCTCATTACTTCCAGTCAAAGTTTTGTTGCTTGTTATTAAATAGACAATACTTAAAACTTGATCAAAATCAAAAGTTTATAATTACTTTAAATATTTTTAATCAGAAATTAAACACACAACAAATAGAGAGGTTGCAGATAAACAATTAATCTCTTCTAATTATATATAATTAATTCCAAGTTTATTGACAAATAAATACTGTAGAAACGTAAATGCGTAGAAAAATAACTGTTAATAGTATAAAGTGAGGTCAGTCTCGTCACAATATCATTAAGGTCACAGAAGGTCATGTCTTTAAAACTTTTATTCCTATTTATCACATACCGAAAATGGCAAATGCAATGATGTAGACAATAAGAAATGAAACATTCTCAATGATATATTACCAAAATCGCTCACGTCAGCAAGAACTGCAGACATATAGAAGACGATGATAGTATCTTCAAAGTGTTGTAAAATATAGCAAATATTCAATAGCAATGTTCAAAGTGCTGCCAAAATGTGGAAATCATTAATAACAATGTCCATAATATCTATGTGATAAAACGTTAATACGACGACTTCATCATCAATGTCGGTCGCTGTTTGTTTTGTTTTTTGTTGATGTTTTTATTTCCCGCAAGCTCCTTATGTGTAAATGAGCCTGTAGTACGCAGCCGCTGACACACACTTCCCATCCTCTAAAGTGAATGTTTATGTTATCTGAATGTTTTTGGCATATAATCTGTCATGAATTCAGGTACTGTGGTAACAATTTCCATAAAAAAGAACCATATGAAACTGTCCATCTGAATACTGTAAAAAAAAGAGATAAGAAGATATATCTAAAGATTAGAAGAGATTGAAAATAGAATCCCAAAATAGTAGACAAATACACACATAAATGGTATACAGACTTACGTGTTAAAATACCATTGGAGAAATGGAAAGATGAATGAAGAACTTCAGATTAAGTTGGACCCTGAGCGACTCAGCAGTAAATCTGAAAGTTAACACCACTAAAAACCGGGTTTTGGTACTCATGGTAGGCACAGCACAAATAACCCATTGTATGACTTAGCGCTTGACAACGAACAAAAAATACTTTGAGTAGGAAAGTACTTTCCTTTTAGTTCACTATTCCTCTAATAAAAAATATTTTTTTAAACAACTGAGTATATATTGGTGTGTGTTTTATTAAGAACCAGTTTGCACTTTGTCAAGGTAACAAAAATAATAAGCATGACACCAGTTGCAAAAAATATAAAATAAATTCTTTGTTGCAAATAACTGCATGATATCACTAAAATATCGTTGGGAATATCCCATCTTATAGCACTCAAATAACGTTGAAGATATCCCAATCTCATAGTACTGAAATAGTTTTGAGATATCCCACCTTATAGATATCCCATCTCATAACACCCAAATAATGTTGATACCCCGTTTCAAAGCATTCAAATAACGCTGGGGGATTCAACTCATAGTACCCATATAATGTTAGTGATAGCGCGTATCTTCAGTTATTCACCAAGAATGGAGTTGCAAGACCAGGGTACTTACAACCAATAATCAGTTAAGGGGTAGGTTTAATCATTGAATTTTGACTCTACCTTTGCACCCACTGTTCGCAGCTAACTGTGACTATTTTAGTTACCCCTTAATAATAATTCCTCATTTTCTTTAAAATTACAAAGGCGTCCATACATAATCATAATGAAAAAAAATGAAATCTCCATCATTTTAAGTTGTTTAGAATCGCATTAAGTTTGTTTGGAATTTCGCTCAAAGATACTCGAAGACTATCTGTGCTAGCCGTCCCTAATTTAGCAGTGTAAGACTAGAGGGAAGGCAGCTAGTCATCACCACCCACTGCCAACTCTTGGGCTACTCTTTTACCAACGAATAGTGGAATTGACCGTCACATTATAATGCTCCCACGGATGATACAGCGAGCATGTTTAGCGCGACGCGGGCGCGAACCCGCGACCCTCGGATTACGAGTCGCACGCCTTACGCGATTGGCTATGCCAGGCCCGCGTTAAGTACAAATCTTTCATGTATCTGTACACAGCTTTGTGACAGTGTTACAGTATCGTTTTTTAGGTACCATACTGGTAAATAGTATCTGAATGGTATCACTCAGTGCGAAGTTCAAAAACAAACAAACAAACAAACCACTCACCGCCTACTCTTGAACTACTCTTTTACCAACGGACAGTGGGATTGACCGTCACAATATAACGCCCCTACGACTGAAAAGACGAGCATGTTTGGTGCGACGGGGATGCAAACCCGCGACCCTCTGATTACGAGTCGCACGTCTTAACCCACCTGGCCATACCAGGCCTACTTCTGACAAAGAAAAGCACTTCACAGAATAATGGACAATGACAGTACCTGGCTCTACTCTTTACCAACAGAGGAAAACAAAAACAAAAACAAAAACAAAAACGGATAATAAATTAGTAGTTGATCCCTAGATTTATGGGATTAGATGCTAATATCCACCAATCATGTTTGATTATTTAATCACGATATACATTTTTTTTCTAAAATAATTAGGATGATTAGTGGTTTTTATCGTAGATTTATGTAATCAGACATAAAACCTCTCATTTTTCTTAACCGGTGATTACCAGACATAAATAACCATCGCAGTCTAAAAGAGCTGTTTATTTACATGAAACTCTACCTACTTTTTTAATCAATCTATAATAGAGTAGGGAAAAATGTATTATAAGAGTTGTTTAATTTCTCACAACTGAGTATTTTAAATCATAAGACATTTTCAGCTCACAACTGCTTCGTACTTATAGATTTGTTTATGAATTTCCTATTTCTTTTTAAGTCACCATTTAACCTACGTTTATCTAGATATTTGAATAATATTTTTACTTAAAATAATGCTATTTGCCGTGTAGTTAGACTGAAAAGCAAATAATTACGTTCAACTCTATCATAAGTTTTTTTATAGTAACTGAACAACAAAAGCTTACAATGTTTGCATGATTAAATCCATTAACTAAACTTTCTGAATAAGATTCATTAAAACGTTGTTTTTAATAATATGCTGTACCTTTTAATGTGTGTTTGTGTGTGTTTTCTTATAGCAAAGCCACAAAGGGCTATCTGCTCAGCCAACCGAGGGGAATCGAACCCCTGATTTTAGCGTTGTAAATCCGGAGACGTACTTTTTAATGACTGAGTAAAGTGCTGTATAGTTTAATACGTTCTTTAACATAAGACATTTCTAATCGTTATAATCATTAGAGATGAAATATAGGTGAAAGTATTGTGGTTGGTGTAAGAAGTTTGGCTTCGATTTCTAAAGGAAAAAAGTTACAAATATTTTACTATTTATTATTCTATTGGTGACATAATTCAAAAATATTTATTAAACTTACTAGAGTAATTATATTTATAAACATGTTTTTAAATATTTGATACTTTTTGGCTTTGTTTGAGTTAGTTTTAATATTTCTGTTATTATAATCCAAACCAAGGGTAATATTTTCACTGCTACAATCATTAATATAAATTATAATTTTCAAAGAATTCCTAGTGGTCGCTTCATGATCCATGCCTTTACAAAAGCATCAAAATGTTCTATTTGTATGTTCTTGAACCAAATTTTGACTTTTTATTTGCTAAAAGGTTATTATAATAAGACGTTTTAATACTATAAATGTTTTCATATATAGTCTTCTGTTTAGATATTTAAATTACATTTTATGTTGATTTAGAGAAGTACGTATTTTTAGGGGAAGTGATTTGTGTGAATGGAAGTAACTACATGGCACAGCCGCATGTCTTCAGACTTGAAACGCTGGAAAGCGTATCTTTGTGCTTAACACAAACAAAAATAAAATTAATTACACTATTTATAAGGAAAAAATATTTTATTTAAATTTTCAGCCACAGTAAGTCATAATTTGTCAAGCTATCTTACATCATATACAATTACATTTTCTCCCAACTTGCAACTTTTAACTGCAATTTCAACTTTTTAGCACGTGTATATATATCTTGTTGGTTTAACAAGTCTTTTGAAAAAATTTCAGTGCTGCAAAAATAAACCCCAAAATGTCTGAGGATACAATACGCTTAACTCTACGAGTATGTTGAGTATTATTAAGTAGGCGTAACTTACGTTTATTTAACAAGGTCAAAACTATAACTACCTAATTGACATTTAAATTACGTTTAGCAGAAACAAACTGAGTCATCAAGCAATATCAACTTTATGTTATAGTTAATAAACTGAAACATATGATAATTTAGGACACTATTCAGTGACATATAACATTCATTATTATAATTATGTTTTATAAGGGTTATAAGTGTCACTAACAAAAACTTCACTGCCATAAAAAACTATATGATCAACTTTGACTGAAACTGATTTAAGCCTTGATTGTAATAATAACACCCAGCTTATTAATGTGGTGTCACTATATCTAATGTAAATACTAAAGTCAATTCGATTAAAGTGCTTTCTGCTAATGACACCTAGTTTCAATAATACATAGAACTCTCGGATTGAAAGTGTCAATGTAATGACAGTTATATGAAACACTTCCCTGTAAACTTCTAGATCACATAGATATTTCCTTGAAGGTGTTGATTTTAGTAGTACTTGCTTTTTTTTTTGGTAAAATTTTTGATAAAATAGTTTTAGAATCAAATGCTTAAGGCGTGTGACTCGTAATCTGAGGATCACGGGTTCGCATCCCCGTCGCGCCAAACATGCTAGCCCTTTCATCCGTGGGGGCATTATAATGTGACGGCCAATCCCACTATTCTTTAGCAAAAGAGTAGCCCAAGAGTTGGCGGTGGGTGGTGATGACTAGCTGCCTTCCCTCTAATCTTACACTGCTAAATTAGGGACGGCTAGTGCAGATAGCCCTCGAGTAGCTTTGCGTGAAATTCAAAAACAAAAACAAACATAAATTAAATAAAAACACACATATGATAATATCACTGCTCTAAATTAAAATATTCAGATTATTTGATAGAATTAATACCAACTTATAACAAAAACTCATTATACTTGACCAAAAGATATTTTTAAATTCAGTGTAGCAGAATTCAGCCCTTGCTCATTCGATAACTTGAGCAAATCAATGGCTCTAGTTCTGTGAATTAGAGATATTTTTAACGGTTTCCTGTGCCTGAGGAACTCTTTGGAGCGGTTGTCGGGTTTTAATACACAACTTAATGCGTTTCTTGATCTCACAAAGCTAAGTAAATCATGATCACGCGCACATCTAACATATTAAACGTAATAGGACATTGACCTGCTATATGATCAAATACTTAGCTTTCATAACGTTGAGTAATTTGTCTTGGTAGTTAAAATGTTTTTATTTTAAAATGTATAAATTCAATATTAAATCAATTTCTAATTAAAATTTGAACACTGTCCTCGTTGTCAATAGTCACATACGTTGACATCTGAAATGTTGCGTTTCTCCATTTAGTATTACTATACTTTAAAGTTTTAGTTCCTTTTAAATCTATATCCTTTTTAATATTTTCTACTGTAAATTCTATATTTAAAAACGGCTGCTGTGGGTAGAGAAGGCAGTAATAGAGGAGTGAACAACGTTTCAACCTTCTTCGGTCATCGTCAGGTCCAAAAAGTCTTTCGATTTGCAATGCTAAAAGCAAAGGTTCGATTCCACTCAGTGGACACAGCAGATAGCTTGATGTAGCTTTGCTAGAAGAAAACACAGACAAAGACTACAGCAGACACTGGTCGATAAGTAGATGTCGCATTAATGTGGTTCATTTCAAACATATCACGAGTACAAAAAATAAAGAATGACAGTTTGTCGCATTAATGTGGTTCATTTCAAACATATCACGAGTACAAAAAAATAAAAAATGACAGTTTGTCGCATTAATGTGGTTCATTTCAAACATATCACGAGTACAAAAAATAAAGAATGACAGTTTGTCGCATTAATGTGGTTCATTTCAAACATATCACGAGTACAAAAAATAAAGAATGACAGTTTCTTTCTGATCTTCCTGGCTACGTCGAAAACCTGTTGTGATGATGATGATGATGTAATCATAACATTGACCTGATGAAGATCTATACTTACCCCTTGAAATCTGTCTGTGAACTACCATAGCCGGAAGAAGTAAGCTAAAACTACTCAAAATGAGCATTACACTTTCCCTAAGTGAGACTGCTAACACTTTCTATAGATCACTTTAAACAAGAATCAGCTGACATCAATGTTTATTTCACTCAGAAAGACAAGGATTCACGGTTCGCGACCTATTGTCGTAAAAACACAATTTGAAAGCGTGAGTGCGTTATCCGGGTAATTGTCAAATCCCAATATCCCGTCAATCAAAAGTACCTCAAATGGTTGCGGTGAGTGCTATTCATCAGATGCCTTCCCCTTGATCGATCGAATAAAAATTAGGGTTGACTATGTACGTATAGTTCTTATATAATTTTGTGTAATATTCTGCAACAAACAAATCTGGAAACCCTAATATTCCTTTACCAATTAGTTGTTTTCACTTAAGTGTAACTGTAAAGTCACACAACAAGCTACCTACGCTATGCCCACCGCGCATATCGAAACTCTATTTTTGGTGCTATGAGTCCACAGTCTTGGGGAAAAATTATTTAAAAAAAGTGAATAAATAATAAATTTAAATGTCATAATTTGGTATTGAAACGAAAATGAAAGAAATTTATTTCTGACAAATCATGGACCATGCAAACTTATTTACCTTATTCTTAGTTTTATAAAGCTATGTGTCTGTAATATGAAATTAAAACTTTGTGTTGTATAAAGAATAGTGTAAAATTAAAGTAAACTCATTAAGATATAAGTAACTTAAGCCAGAAGCTTTATATTATATTTGTTTGCATTTAAGCACAGAGTTACACAAACAGCTATCTGTGTTTTGACCAACAGGGGTGTCGAAACCCTTTTTCTAGCATAGTATGCCCGCAAACATACCACTGCGCCACTGGGGGGAGGAAACACTAATATTCCAAATAACAACAAACTATTGACCCATTGGTCTTGTCTACATCCATCAAAGTCACTCATGAGGTCAGTAAAGTTCCCGTTGAGACAGTGGTAAATCTACGGATTCACAAAGCTAAAACTAAGGGTTCGATTCCCTTCGGTGAACACAGCAAATAGCCCGATGTGGATTTGCTATAAAAAACACAAACAAACACGAGGTAAAAAAACACATAGGTTCAAAAAGTCTTAACATGCAACAATAAAAACCATATAACGAAACCCTCTAACCCAAACGCTTTCAAAAGATAGATATTTCTTCTCCTAGAGTGAACAACTGAACCTCAATTAAACCCTAAAAAGAAAAATCCACCTTTTAAAGTACTCGAGTTATATATATATATATATATATATATATGTTTTTTTTATTGAAATATCAATTATTTCTTACATTTTTTTTCTTCTCGGTCTGGTGTGATGAGGTTTAATGAGCTATTCTCAGTATTAATGGATTATATGCTCTACGACATTTGCCAGATACTTGTTGCATTTGGTGAACATCATTTTTCTGTAATTGCTGAATGAATTGCGTTACATACAGACAATAAATAAAGTAATCCTTGAGCTATCACTCAAATCACCAGAGACGAATGAATCAATACGATCGTTTAGTCAAAAATAAGATGAATTTTCATCAAGATAATCTCTCGAGACACAGCAAACTTTAAATGTTTATCTAGAAAAGACTATTTCTGGCCAAACTAACGTTTAAAAGAATGAACAAGAATGTTTTACATAGAAGCTTAGAGAAGTTTTATAAATTAAAGCTCTAAGATGTTTTCCAAAAACTGATTTATTTCCTTTAGTATTAGTTTCGAGCATTGAACCTCTGACAATAAACTTGTTTAAGTTGGTCTTTAAGCCAATCAACAACGTTCGAGAAACATACACTAATCAAAAGTTTCTGTGGCCAAATATTTGATTTTAAAATTATTAATTTCCTTCCGCTCCCTAGTAGTACAGTAATTATGACATCGAACTTATGCTGTTTGAAATCGGGTTTTGATACCTGTGATGGGTAGTGAATAGATGGCTGGCTATTTGTGTACCTTTGTGCTTAATAACAAGCAATATTTTTCTTTCAAGTGTCACCATCTGTATGATTAGTACTTTGGAAACATAATTTTCACCATTTTCTTTATGAAGAATATTTTTGTTCAATGATAAATTTTGTTTGTAAACACAACACATGAGTGTGTGTTTATATACACGGCTGAGCACCCTCTTTAACAACGTATCCTTTAGAGAATGTGAAGAGCATGTTATTACATCTTCAATATGAAGAGCAAGATTCAGTTTATTTATAAAATGAAAATACTAAGTGCTAAAAGATCAATACATACGAAGTTTCTATGTCATGATTTGATAATATAAAAAATCAAACTATTAAATGTCACTGTACTGCTCCAACATATCTAAAACGGAAGCGGTAAACTAAATACAGAATTATTTTTATTTATTTACTATAAATCATGATTTTTAATAATTTATCTATACATATTTTCTTCTTTACTTTTCTGTTTCATTAGAATCGCTTATTTTCTAGGTTGTTTTAGACGTAGGACATTGTAGACTCCTGACTTTAGTTAATGTTTTCGTTGCTAAATATTATTTCTATTTTTACTTCTAATTTTATTTACTTTATGAGGTTTACAGAAACGTTTAATCGTGATACATTGTTTATCTCCATTACTTTGCGAGTTCTCTCACAGACAGTCTATACTCTAAATTTATTTAACTGGACGACGTTTTTTCTGTATGGCTTTTGGGTTTCTTTGTTTTTTAAGTAAGTTGGGTGGCCCGGCATGGCCAAACGCATTAAGGCGTGCGACTCGTAATCTGAGGGTCGCGGGTTCGGATCCGCGTCGCGCCAAACATGCTCGCCCTCCCAGCTGTGGGGGCGTTATAATGTGCGGTCAATCCCACTATTCGTTGGTAAAAGAGTAGCCCTAGAGTTGGCGGTGGGTGGTGATGACTAGCTGCCTTCCCTCTAGACTTACACTGCTAAATTAGGGACGGCTAGCACAGATAGCCCTCGAGTAGCTTTGTGTGAAATTCAAAAAACAAACAATAAGTTGGAGCTGTTGGCTTAAGCTTTTTTTTAGAAGAAGTATAAATTACACAACTATTGTGCTTTCTTACAAATATATGTAGTAATTTACACAGCTATTGTGCTTTCTTACAAATGGATGTAGTAATTTACACAGCTATTGTGCTTTCTTACAAATAGATGTAGTAATTTACACAACTATTGTGCTTTCTTACAAATAGATGTAGTAATTTACACAACTATTGTGCTTTCTTACAAATATATAAACGTGTACATGTAGATATTGTCTAAAATTGTAAGAAAAGTTTCGAATAAAACAAATAACTATATGTGACTGTAACCGAAATACGTTTTATAAGAGTAAACACGATTTTTTGTTGTAAACATTACATGGTTTTTTTTATAATAAGAATAGAAAAAAATCGAAAATGTGTAATACAAAATTATTTTTATGCATAAGAATTCTAATATGGTTAATTATTAGAACATAATATAAGTTTATCCATATTTTGCACCTTCTACAAGTGAGTATATATATTTATTATTGAGTATGCTGTTAGTTTTTGGTTCAAGTGACTCACTTGTAGTTAAATTACTATCAATTAACACTCTTCTGATTCTCAAAAAAAATTAAAGGATTAGATTAAAAATTTAATCTAATATCTTATGATAAGTATTATTAAATATTATTAAATATAAGTTACAGCTATTTTAATTTTCCTTCCTTCTTATCTCACATTCATCATGACCTGAAAAGTCTAATTTTGTAAAGTTAAAACAGTGTTCCTAGATAAGTGGTTTTCCCAAGGAAATAGGTTATTTGGTTAATATAGCCATGGGAAATACTGAAATGTCAAATGTAGCTACTTTTTAGGCTATTTTGGACAATGTCTGCCTTTAACAATAACAAATAGCTTTAATGTGTAGTTTCCCTTGCTAGCAGAATTATGGTTTTTTTCTCGAGAATTAACACTACATTACTTTATATCGTGCGGACTTTTCTGATTTTTTAGGATATACCAACATAAAAAGTTTGGTATTGAAATCACACTGTAATCAGGGTATTGATGCAAAAGGCTTATGAAACTGTGTCTTCACAACTTGTGTGGTACAAAAGGCTTATGAAACTGTGTCTTCACAACTCGTTTGGTACAAAAGGCTTATGAAACTGTGTCTTCACAACTTGTTTGGTACAAAAGGCTTATGAAACTGTGTCTTCACAACTTGTTTGGTGCAAAAGGCTTATGAAACTGTGTCTTCACAACTTGTTTGGTAAAGGCGTGTGGATGACCTGGTGTTGAGTTTCTGTAAAAAATTTTCTTCGGGTTTTCTCATTTTTCTACAAAAGCTTTCAATTGATTTTTGTTTATAGCAAACTTGGTTTCAGTTAGGAGAAGTGCTTTAGAAGTAACTTTGGACTATAAATATTAGAAAGTTTGTGCGTGTTTTGTTACAGCAAAGCCACATTGCGCTATCTGCTTCGTCCACCGAGAAGAATCAGACCCCTGATTTTAGCATGTAAATCCGAAGAATTACCGCTGTTCCACCTGGAAACAATGTTAAAAAGATTAAGCAATAGTGCCTTGAATAAGGAATCGTACAATATTCAATCATTGTCATTGTTTTGTTCTACTGAAGTAATTTTTAAAATATAACTTTGATTCTGAAGTTCCAGTTTCACTTAACGAAAACAACAAACTATATTTTCATCTCAGAAATAATAAACAGCAAGATATTATTCTAGCATATATTCCAATAAAAGATATGTGAAGTGAACAAAATTAATTTTTGGTTAATTTAAGAAATTTAATTTAAATAGTACAATCAAAAATGACTATAAATAATGGGACATTCACTTGTATTAACTGAGTAATTAAGTTCTTAAGTTGCCACTCTGGCTACAAAATTTTCAACTATATCACTAAAGGTAGAAGGAAGATAACAAACGTTGTTAGCCTATTTTATTTCTTGTCTGCAAAACTGTGTGTTAAGTAGGTCTTCATCAAGGGTATATCTACTGTATTACACCAGCTAAGTTATGTTTACTCTTTACACCAAGATTAGGAAGCGATTGTAATTTATTTTGTTGTTGCATTTCAAGAGCACTAGATAACAATATTCACACCAAACCCACCAGAAATTCCTACTTCTACTGTTATTAAACCTGAAGATCATAGGACAATAATGTTTCGTATATGTGCTCTTGTAATGCCTCAATAAGAATAGACAATAAGGTTCACCCTATGTCGATTAGAAATTCACACTTACTATTTTATTAGCACTTTAATAACACCAGACAACATTATTCATATCAAGCTCAGCAGAAGTTTACACTTGCTCTATTATAACACCTTAATTGCACTAAGCTATTATGTTAACACTAATCCTAGCTGAAGTTTGTGCTCATTATTATAACATATCAATAATACAAAACACCAATGTCCACATCAACCTTAAAAATACTTCTCCATGTACCGTTGTTACACCTCAGTAAGACTAGGTAACAGTATTCACACCAAGCTTAGAACTTCACATTTGTGCTATTATAATACTTTAATATCTTAAAACGACGGTGTTCACACCAATCTCTGCAGATGTTCACACTTTTACTGTTACAACGCCATAATAGATCAAGACTGTATTATAAGTTACAATACCTTAATAAAACTAGACAGCAATGTTAAAACTGAACCTAGTAAAAGTTCACTCTTGTGCTGTTACAACACCTTAATGGCATAAGACGTGTTCACACCCAGTCTAGTAAAGCATCGTTCTTTTTCTGTTATAACACCTTAATATTGGATAACATCGTTCACGGTAAACTTGGTACAAACTCATACTTAAGTTTTTATAACATTTTAATGACCATGGACATATTTGTATTGTTATTACGCACAATGACATTGTAGAATCATATTACAAAGTTTTGCCAAAATTATATACGTTTTAGGAACATTTTACAAACCTAATTCAAAATATCTTTTAAGACACAACGTGAATTTATTAACAGATATTTTTGCCTCAACAAATTTGTTTTTAGCTTGTTAGTTCCATCCTTTGGTAAGATATGTAATTTTTCAGGCTGCCATAAGTAATTTATATCCTGTCAACATATAATTTTAACACTATTCATTACCTGGTTTATTTCAGCTTTATTTCTCATTTTGTCCTTAGCATTAATTAGTGATATGTTCACGATTTAACCAAGATCACGTGAGACATTTGAGAGCCCGCGAGTTTTTTGATTCGCTGGAAGCACGATATAGCTGAAACGTGTAGTTGAAAACTCGATAAAACACGTGGGAACATACTAAATCAAAAGTGACTATACGAAGAAAATTAAACAAAATATATTTAAGATATGAGACAAGAAAGAAACAAATGTGCAATTCAAGAGCTAAACAGATGGACATCTTTCACATTAATACGTTAATTTATAAAAAAATTTTGCCAATGGTATATCTGCGAACTTACAACGGTATAAATCTGGTTCCGATACATATGGTGGGCAGAGCACAGATATCCCATTGTGTTAACTTCAAACAAAAAACACAATCATACATTTTTGTTATAAATGTTTGACATTTAGTATCCGGATTCCGAACATTGTCTAACGCTTATTTTTTGGGGGCGAATCTGAAACTAACAAGAAAACCATTTTATATACTAAACCTAATTATTGAATATACAGGATAGATGCTAATGGAGTTCGTGATTAAAAACGTGATCAGATTCGGACGTTAATATGTGACGCAGATCAAATTAAAAAACGCTCGTAAACAGCGATTTTAATATATTATTTTGTACTGGAATTAGTAACTCTAATGTTATTTTGTACACTAAGTAGTAGCTATAGTGTACTGTAGAATCACTTCCTACAGTAAGCTTCAGTTGTAGTGCATTGTTCCTTTCTGTAACAAATGTTAGTGGAATATTTTTCCTTAGTTTGAATAACGACTGTGTATCACTTTCCTTTTTCTATACTGTGGACATAACTGTCCCTAATTTGAACTGCAAACAAAGGTAGCATCTGATCAACAGCACTCACAAAACAACTTTTGAATTGCTTTTGCTTGATTTAATAGTGGGATTTGACTATTATACGTTAAGGTGCACCCATGTTCCTAAAGAGCAGAGCACGTTTTTTTTGTTTGTTTGTTTTTTTGTAGCAACAAACTGAAAACTATGATTCCTGAGATTTACCATCTGAGAACACTAACTAATAAGCTACGCTCGACTCTGAATGCATTATAAAAACCTTCGTTCAGTTGTCACTGAATGATTACATAGCTTGTTGGGAAAACCCTTACTAGAGCCGTCAAAACTTATTAAGCCTTATGACAAGCATAGGAAATTATCGTTTAACGAATAAAACATCACCACTTAATATTTCAAAAGTGACAGAATAAGTTCGTGCCTAAGGATTATTTTCGGGGATTCTTCGTTGATCACTTGAGACGGTACTTCCCTCGTGGGGGAATCACCAGTGGCTTCAGGGTAACTATAATAAAAATATATATTCGACGAACGTGAAACTAAACGTACACATTGTCACCTTCATTATAGAAACATATAAATATATTGCAGTTCTCTGCAACGTCGTAACTATACAATTTGGTTTAAATTATTTTAAGACAACCTGTTCTTCTTACAATTTTTTTAATTCAGGAGAGTCCACCTGATAGAGGGGGACTTGTCCTCCCTAAATTATCAACTTTGCGTTTCCCTAGTTATAACTCAGACATCATATTTTCATCTCCCCTTCCTCCATGAAACACACCCTGCGGACGCTCCTGTTGGAACCATTTTGATTTTTTATATACACATTTAGTTTTGAGTCTTGAGACGATGAGACATTAATGCTATCTTTTAAATTAAAATGCTAAAAATGATAATAATAAGATAAATTACTGGGTATTGTTCAATAAGAGATAAGTAAATACTTTTGTGTTTTTTCATCGTTAGATTTAGCGCTTAACGTTTTTAGCCAACAGATTCAAGCTCAGTGCTTACCGTTATAAGCCCACAGATTTGCCGCTATTAACGATAGTTAATAACTGTTGAAGCTAAAACCTGGAGAAACTAAAAAATAAAATAAAAAGTTAATTAAAAGAAGGGTATAGTTTTAAAAAATACGATCACTAATACGAGAACATAAATACTCAGTTTTCAAATAAAAATTAAATACAAAATCCTACACAGCAGTTTGAACCTTTTACCCCGTATGTCATATAAGAAGTCGACTGAGTGTCGCAGTAAAAAACAAAAACGTTACTTACTGAGACGCTGCCTTGTTTTGTCTCAGTAAAAAGCAAAGATAAATCTAGCTATTGATCATGTATTTTATTATACTATCGTAGCCTGAAGTGAATTTATAACAGACAATCATAAAAACGTAAGAAACCTCTACGGTATTATAATAATAAAATAATGTTAAATAGAAATTTATACAACAACTGATTTGTTGCAATAGCTCTTACACAGTTTGAATTACTACTTGATATTTAGAATAAGTTGCAGTTTTTAGTCGCTATTATTAGGTAGAGCCACGTATAGAATTTATATTAATTACATAAGATTGATTGTAACGGAATTTATAGCATCAAGTTGGAAAAAAATAATACCTTAGGCTCAATGAATAAGTTTGCCTCACGTACAACCACTGTTTAGCCACTATTGGCTTGGGTCATAAAACTATCTAAATAAAATTTATTGCACAGTTTTATCCACTTTTAGAAAATAAATTCAGTTTTATTGATTAGATATTTTTAATTTTTTGTTATGTATACAGTACTTTAATAAAACAAACAGGTATACTGAAATTATCATGTCTGTCAAACAGAAGGAAATTTAAAAAATGAATTATAGCTAAAGGGATAAACTGAATCCGACCAAATAAACTTTGAATTATCGCCTTTCGTTACCATGTATTTTGAATAATCTAAGCCTGATGTCCAAAACACAAAAACAATAACACCAGAAGCTGGCGCCAGAACATTCCCTATGAACTACAAAATCAGTCAAAACAAAATCGTTGAAAACAGTAGCAAAATCTCCAGCGACAAAATTCTTAAACTTATGACGTTTAGAACCGAATTTTAATGCTCGTGGGTAGGCAGACAACTGATAGCCCACTGTGTATTTTTGCGCTTAACAACAAACAAAAAACAAACCAAAAAAGAAATAAAAACCTCCATGTTGTCTTTAAAATTGCACTGTCCTTAATATCGAGAATTTTTTTTATATATTAGTTTTATATAAGGTTATCACACTAATACTGATTATTGTTTGTATGACATCACAGTTTCGGTTTTATACGATATTCACAATATTCATAACCATTAACAGTACGCGATAATCACAGAATGTGCAAAGTAGCATCAGTTGAAGTTGGGAGACTATAAGAAAGATTCCAGACTTTGATAAATACCTGAGAAATTATAGGGTTATAGCACTCTCAAGTCATTAGAAAGCTATATGAAGTGGACAAGTATAAGAGCAGCCTTTCTAAATATGCAGGTGTAGAAACTATAAGACCACCATAGTTATGAAATATTGTAATTCGAAATACAGGAAACAGGTACAAGGTCAGAAAGAAAGGATTGGTTTCTTTGGTTTGTTTTGAATTTCATATCAAAGCTACATGAGAGTTATCTGCGCTAGTCGTCCCTAACTTAGCAGTGTAAGACTAAAGGGAAAGCAGCTAATTATCATTACCCATCGCTAATTCTTGGGCTACTCTTTTACCAACGAGTAGTGGGAATGACCGTCACGGTATAACGCCTCACTAAAAGGGCGAGCATGTTTGGTGTAACAGGAATTTGAACCTACGAGTCGAGTACCTTAATCACCTGGCCATGCTGGGCCTTTAAGAAAGGAATGTAAAAGACAGGATTTCAGCAGAAAAAGAAAGGGAAGAGACCGGTAGATGTGAGAGAGAACGAATCAGTCGAGAGAGACGTAGAAAGAAAGTAATATGTTGTTTATAATAAACAGTACTGATTTCTAAATAAATGTGATTTATTACCAGTAACAAACAACAATTTATTATACATACATTGATATGATTCGACTCCTGATAAAAATAAATATAACCTAAATAAAATTGATGGAAATAAGAATGGAAAGTGAAATGCATGATCGTAACAGTCATATACTAGCACGGAATGCCCTTCCCCCCACGTGGTTCTCTGAGCTTTAAAAAATTATTTACACAGAAAACCCTTTCCTTTCATGGAATATTTCAAACGATAAGATAAATCTTTAGTAAGCTCAAAATTCATATTTTTGGAGCCACAACCGGCTTAATTAGTAATTTTGATAAATTATAATGAAATTATATGGTATTAATATAGTAATTCATTATTCTTGGTCATGTACAAACATATATATAAAACCTAAAAAAGAAAGAGATTATTTCGTTTAACATCCTCCACGTTTGAAATTTGATAAGGCTTAGCAACCAAGAGTAGACAGAAAACTAGTTCAAAGTTCGTAACTAAAAGAGGTATAATTATTTTCTATAATTCTTTATTTACTGTTCTATGTTTTAAGAAAAATAACTGGAATTCAATAATGTATTTTAAGTATTAATAACAAATATACCTATATCATGTTTTACAACTGAAATGTAAGTGTATTTTAGAAAATTCTACTGCACTAAAACATAGCAGAGTCAGGTTTCTTTGAAAAGACCAGTGTCATATTCTTGGATACGGTAACATGAGTGCACGTTCGCCGCGTCATTGCATAATGTTGGCCACACGCAGCTGAATGGTCGGTGTAATAAATATAACATATATATGTAAATGTATAACGTTATAAAATTTAAGCTACTGAGATGAAACATTTGTTTTTCCGAGTTATAGTTTGTTGTCATTCTAGAAAAAGCAGCATAATTTATATTCATTTCCTAATTTTTATGGAGGTTACGAGATCGGTCAAATCTACCAAATCCGTACAGAAGTTCTACAGTGAAAATAGTTAGTATGCAAAAAGATAAAAAAGGCATAAGAAAAACATCACCAAATAAGTTAATAAATTACGTTCGGAATCCCAGGAATGTTTACTGATAATCTTCCGAATTTCATGAACATATATTTACTAACTTTAAAGTTACGAGGTCAGTTTCACGGATCGAGCATGTGCTGAAAAGTAAATAATTAATTAAACTTTACATTTTACTTACTTCGCTGATTTAAATAGTATTATTAATGTTTTATGCGCGAGTATTTTATTTTTAGTAATTTATCATGCTCAGCGCATCACCAGTTAAGCATCTAAAGCAACAGTGTCTCTCCTACTTTCATTTGGGTAAAACAGTACTCTACAATCTGATGAAGAATGCTGTAAAGGCAAATTAACAGACCCAACTACAACACAATTTTCTGGAGCAGTTACTTCTACTTTACAGGTTAAAGACACCATTTAAACAACAGATACTGCATCTATACTTAATGAAAATGTCTTAACAGAGGTGAGTGACAAAGTGAAACAGGAATATATGGAACGTTGATGGGAGCCCCACTACCACATTACAAATTTGACAACAAAACGTTCAAAATAGAACAAACGTGAAAAAAAAGACGCCTTTCAAAACATTAATAATTATAAGAGTTACTGAGCAGTGAGGATCAAAGACCCACTACCAAGGAAATACTCAACGTGCATCCTACAATAAATCACAAGCACGTGATTCTGGACTTCGAATCGACTCGATTATTAATTCAATTACTGGTGACAATGTAAAACAGAATAAAATAAATACTCCCAACCGTAGCTGAAGCGCGCTTTATATTGTGAGTCGAGGTGACAAGTTCGAATATGTAGAGGTCCCTGATCACAGTGAAGATAATTTTGTTGTATTAATTCGTCTTATGTCCAAACGCAACCCAATTCTGAAAGAGCACCTTCTTTCAGGTCCAAAAGGTGATGCATATACCAATAGAACAATAGAAAACGAAATAATACAAATAGCTCCGTGCGTGTTTTCTTATAGCAAAGCCACATCGGGCTACCTGGTGAGCCCACCGAGGGGAATCGAACCCTTGATTTTAGCGTTGTAAATCCGTAGACATACCGCTGTACTAGCGGAGGGCCTAAATAGCTCCAGATACAGTTCCTAACCATTTTCGAATGTGCCTCTGTACATGCCCTCACTACGCAATAATAGTGAATGTTTGTTTTTGAAATTTCGCGCAAAGCTACACCAGAGATATCTGCGCTAGCCGTCCCTAATTTAGCAGTGTAAGACTAGAGGGAAGGCAGCTAGTCATCACCACCCACCGCCAACTCTTGGCTACTCTTTTACCAACGAATAGTAGGATTGACCGTTACATTATAACTTCCCCACGGCTGAAAGGACGAGCATGTTTGGTGCAACGGGGATTCGAACCCGCGACCCTCGGATTACGAGTCGAACGCCTTAACCCACCTGACCATGCCGGGCTAATAGTGAATGAAACCTCTTCCAAAGGGAATGAAATTCTCTCAGTTTGCCTGAAAATTTTGGATTTAACTGGACAGTAGCCTAAATAACAAGAAACAAAAAAAAACAAACCTGTTTAATTAACAAAAGACTAAATTAAGAAATCGACAAATATTTTTCCAGGTTTGTTGTCTATACATTTCACTTTATACTTTCAGTACATAGACTAAAAACAATATTAGGTTATACTTTTGTTGCTTAGCAATATGATATAAAAGCCACTGTTGGAACGTAATATTAACAACAGTTATTTTATTAATACGCCACGCATTCATTTATGAATTATCTTAATTTCGATTGGCTCACCTTCATTTCTCTGCTTCTTTATTGGTCAAGCTTAAATTCGCAAAATGTATTTGTTTCACTTAGCTGTGAAAAGTTAGGGTATGTTATGGAGTGGGATGGCACTACTTGACCTTTCAGTTTGACAGCCTATAAACTAGTAAATACATAAAACCCAGTTACGATGCCTTATATATGCGCAAAACTGAAATCAGAGATTAGAACGCACAATTTGCCCAGTGTATAAACTACTTGTTAGTCAGTGTTTAAGATGAATAAGTTGAAACTTCAATGACGTGCACATGGGCTGGATGGGTGGTCCAGCCCTTGATTTCATTGTCCTTACACATTACTGCAAAACGACTTTAAACTTATCATAATATTCATCTGGTAAAGAAGAAAAACAGCTGTTAGTTGTTATACAAAACGAGATTTATACACAGCTATTGAGAGCTGTTATTCATACCACGCTGAAATATATCTTGTTTTTTGTTAAATCTGCGCAATGTCGGACGCGATTAGTACTTTGTATTCAGAGGATGACCACCTTGGAGTAGCGGGTAGTGATGGAACCACTACTTTTCCCTCCCAGTGACACAATAATAAGTCTGCGGATTTATAACTTTGTGGCTAACTACAAACAAACAAACAGTTAGTTAAGGACCCTCAATAAGGTAATTTGATTAAGTCTACATTTACGGGCTTTTCTCGAGATGTAATGATTTTGATAGTAATGTTTTAGCGTTATCTATTGTAATAAATTACAACTACCACAAAAATGTATACAATTAACTAATAACAAATATTGTTACTTAAGTTTATAATATAGTATAACTAATCCAAAAATGTTTCGTATAAAAATATAATGTCTTACAATGTTATAATATAGTATGGCATTTGAGCGGCACAAAAAATGAAACAACTGAAAATATTTCTCAAAACCAAAACGCTCATAAAAAGGTGTAAATGTTATATAAGCTCAGAATTCCGATCGATAATTAAAATATCATCTAACTCAGGAATATCTGGAATGTGTTTTAAAACTATCTTTGTTAAGAAGTCTGTCGATTGTTCTATGTGATGTTTAACTAACTCATACCTCATGAAACAACTCTGATTGTATCATATACATAGTTATTTGTTACAGTTGTGTTTTCTGGTAACTGTTCATAGTATTGAAATATGTTTTCTCTCATTAGTTAATAGTTAACTCCCACAGAAATATTTCATATGGTGGAATCTCCATGCTACCAGACAAGCTCAGCTTTTTGGGCGTTACAATGTGACGGTCAATCTCATTATTCGTCGCTAGAAGGGTATCCCAAAAGTTGGCGGTGGGAGGAGATGACTAATTTGCCTTCTCTCTAGTCTTCCAGTGCTAAATTAAAGACGGTTAGAGGAGAAAACTCTGGTGTAACTTTGCACGAAATTCGAAACAAACAAACAAGTTGCCCCCCGCTAGTACAGCGGTATGTCTCCGGACTTACAACGCTAAAATTAGGGGCTCAATTCCCCTCGGTGGGCTGAGCAGATAGCCTGATGTGGCTTTGCTATTAGAAAAACACAAACACACACATAAACAAACAAGTTATCGAAATAAAACACCTGCCATATTCCTAGCTTGTCTAATGACTCTAGAAACGAGGAAATTGGAAGTCCTAGTAAAAACTGTTTTGTAGTCATAAACAACTGTTATGCCAGGAACTGTGAGTATGAATAAGTAAAGTAGATGTATGATGAGAATGAAAGTGTGAATTCGGCCTCAGATTCACATATTTGTGAAAATTAAACAAAAATTATTTTTCACTAGATATTTGATTGTTTTGTTCAAACACCTTTTCCTTTCTTAAAAATCTTTTTCGCAACGTTTCGACACGCGTTTCTGAGTTTCTGAGAGAGCCCTTGGATCCAGTAGTCACGCCAGGCATTCACGGTTGGGTGAGTCAACTCACATCCACAGACAAGTTCAACCGGGGCTGAAATTGGTAAAAGCGAACGCAGCGCCACTTAGCGAACGAGACGATTAGAAATAAAAACTAGGTGGGTCTGAATTGAGACCCTCAAATGGCTCTATATACGGCAACCGGCCGCCGTCAAACTGGTTCCCGAAACATGTTCTAGGTAGAAGAAAATACGGTAAAGAGAACAAAATAGACGACAGCGAGTTGTCAAGCATGAACGTCCTCTGCTCCGGAGACTTTCTCCCGTGTTAGAGAAGACAACGCTTATTCATATGAACTTCCGCTTTTCGCCTCTCATGACACCGTGCAAACTGAAGAGCCGACTACAAAGCTGTCCTGATTTCAAACTAACCACTCGTTTTTGAGAAACAAGAAAGAGAGAGAAGCGCTATCAGAATCATACTCAAGATACGAAAATAGGAAAATAACTAATTAAAGACAAAGATTCATTATACAAATAAAGACGGGAACAAGTACAGCAGGTAAGTCTTTGTGAACACAATTTAAAGAATTGTTATCAGATGAAGGATAAATGTGCATCTTTGTGTTGTGATTACATGAGTTTTTATTTGTGGGAAGTAAATTTTGTGAATACAGTTCGCAGCGAACGTTAGGTAGACGTAAATGTTTCTGTAAGTTAAGAACATCTGACGATGGTAGACTAAATGTTTCTGTAAGTTAAGAACATCTGACGATGGTAGACGTAAATGTTTCTGTAAGTTAAGAACATCTGACGATGGTAGACTAAACGTTTCTGTAAGTTAAGAACATCTGACGATGGTAGACTAAATGTTTCTGTAAGTTAAGAACATTTGCAAATAAAGAGACAATGTTTGGAAATAAAGTTAATTATCATACACAAAGACCCACGAGGATAATGTATTACAAGTAGCTAATAAATCTCAATAAAACATTGTGTGCTTCAGTGTCTAACATTATATTACAATTCTTACTACCTTAATGTTGTTGTGAGCTTTAATGTTTAAACATTACTAAACTTTCATGTTTCTGTGTTTAACACACACACACACATACTATAAATATATTTTGTTTTGCTTATAATATTGTACATTTAATGCCGCAGTGTTTAATATAATATTTATTTTTGAGTCTTAATTATTAACATTACACTGAGTAATCAACCGTTAAACTTAATTATACACTAACTTCAGAGGAAAGCCCTGTGTTACCTAACAAAACTTCAACATTCTTTGAAACTATTCTGTTCTATGTTCTTGTGTTACACAATAACATAATAAACTTGAACATTCTTCGAAACTATTCTGTCGTATGTTCTTGTGTTACACAATTACATAATAAACTTGAACATTCTTCTAAACTATTCCGTCGAATGTTCTTGTGTTACATAATTACATAATAAACTTCAACATTCTTCTAACTTATTCTGTCGTATGTTCTTGTGTTACACAATTAAACCTGAACATTCTTCTAAACTATCCTGTCGTATGTTCTTGTGTTATATAATTACATAATAAACTTAAACATTCGTCTAAATTATTCTGTCGTCTGTTCTTGCGTTACACATTACATAATAAACTTTAACATTCTTCTAAACTATTCTGTCGTCTGTTCTTGCGTTACACATTACATAATAAACTTCAACATTCTTCTAAATTATTCTGTCGTATGTTCTTGCGTTACAGATTACATAATAAACTTTAACATTCTTTCTAAACTATTCTGTCGTATGTTCTTGTGTTACATAGTTACATAACAAACTTCAACATTCTTCTAAACTATTCTGTCGTCTGTTCTTGCGTTACAGATTACATAATAAACTTTAACATTCTTCTAAACTATTCTGTCGTATGTTCTTGTATTTTCTTCTGAATGGACATTTCTTATATTAAGGCTGATGGTAGAATGTTGGAACAGCAGATGCTTTTCTTGGACTATTATAGTAAGTACAGTAAGTAACCATGTTTTAAATTTGTAACTTTTGGACAAACAATACGAATGAGCTTATGATGCTTAGTTTGGTGGTTTATCACGAAAAAGGCGTGCGCGAGGGTAGGTTTCTATGACAACTATAGGACGAGCCGCGTGGGCCAGCCTTGAAAAGACAATGAAAGTCGCCACTTTTTATACCACCTTTGTAATTAGAATAGTCTTCTATGAAAGAACAGCCTTGACATAGATGTTTGCAAATTAAAACAAGAAAAAGAAATCCAAGCACTTTATTCGTGTAGATAGAAGTATGCGATAGAAATACATGATATCATAAAGCTGGAAAAATTTCAGTTCAGATATAAAAGTAATAGATAAATATGTTTTCGAGTATTTACGTGTAATCAACCGTAAACTGAATGAATGATTTTTAGCCCCACGAGTTTATTTAGCAATTCTAAATACAACTGAATCTTTCATTTTTATATGCATTGTGGCTCAGCGGTATGTCCGCGGACTTACACGCTAAAATCCGGGTTTCGATACCCATGGTGGGCAGAGCATAGATAGCCTAGTGTGTAGCTTTGTGCTTAATTCAAAACAACAACAATTATATACACTAAAAACTTATTTTTAAAATTATGTGTACGCTTTCTGAACGTCGAAAAGTAAGCGTTAAACCTCGTTTGAATGGGTAATTCACAAGAGAAATTAAATCTCAACTGTAAAATAAGACATTCAGGTTTATCTTGTAAAACAAAGCCGTTTGACCAAAATACATAACCTGCTCAATCTTTGATATATGTGAATCTAAATAGCGTGTTAAAGTAAGCACGTGTTTTTGTTGTGGTTTTATACTGTTTTATAACCTTAATACATGTTATTCTAAGTGTATAGATTCTTTCTAAGCGCTTGCCTTCTTTCTTTGACCAGTGGCTCACAAATTCTTTTAGTCTGAGACTCCATTGATTTGAATAAAAACGTTTGAGATCCCCCAACCTATACATTTAGTATGGTAACTGGAACACAGTGCCGTAGTAAAAACAATAACATCTCCTTTCGACATAATGTATCATTTAGTTAATTCAACATAAATTTTATCGGCTTATCATTTACTTAGAATTAAAACTAATTCAGTGTCTTTGTTTCCGGTCCATTTCTGGCGCCTTCCCCACCAAAAAAAACAAACACCTTCCACAAGGAGGATTTCCACTTTGGTAGACACTGATCAAGACAAGAATCAACTCCAGAATTATCAGCGGGTGCAGTTGACTAGCTGTCTTTATCTTCTGGTTTATCGGTCCAGAATTATGGACGGCTTTGCTCAGAAAGTCCTTGTATCGCATTGAGAACCTTTTTAAAACATAAGACTGATTGAGAAATGGCAGACAGAAACTCTTGTACTTATACAGTTCAGTAATGTGTTATTGAAAAATTATTTGTTTTTCTTTTATCCATTATACGCTCTCGATTTTTAATTTATCAAATAATTCCTTTTTATTGATAAAACAAATCCATAAAATAACAGTTTTACTTCTCTTTTAGTGATGATACAATAAATCTTGTACAAGTTATCCTTTTGTTATTCTAGTTAATAACACATCGCCAGCTCGTGTGACGACTCTAATGGAGAAGTAGGATTTAGTGTTAGTTTAGAATTTCCTGCAGCTGAAAGGATGAGTATGTTCGGTGACAGGATTCGATCCCGCAGCTTGCGAGTTGGCTTTCCTACGCACTAGGCCTCACTAAGGCCGCGTATAAACACAAAATGTCAAATAAAAAGGTTTATTTTTGAATGATCACTCTTGTACGAGCAAACAGTTACAATCAACCAGTAAATTTTGTTTCAAATGATCAGACATAAACAGAGGACTTGTAAATTTCGTTTTCAAATTGTCAGACTTGTATACGAAAGAAACAAGCAGTGAAGTGATAAGTTTTGTTTCCAAATACACAGAGTGTATTACTCTTTATCTGAGAGACGTTCACTATGTTCAACAAACTTTCAATTATGATATGTCATGTGAACTTGCTTAACCTCTTCGTGCAAAACACACTCCACACGAAATACAAAAGATTACCTAGTTTAACGAATTGTCTGAACTGTAGAACATTTTTATTCTCTAAATATAAATCTTGTCTTGCATCCATCCCGGAGTTAAAGTGACATTAAATTAGTGCATATTTTTCAAGTTAAGTCAAAAGTGCTCGAGTCTGTTAGAACCAATGAGCACTCCCTATCCACTGCAGATCAGCGATTTTAAAAAAATTAACACGCGTTATCATCACTAGGTGCCGGGAAGCTGAAAGTCAGGACCCTAACTACCTAACTCGAACCAATTTTTCCTGAAGTAGTCAACTGAACAATAACAACGGTTGGCTGAGTAAAATCGTGCTTACAACACACAGTTAAAGCTCCACTGACCGTCTTATTTTCTGCTTAATTTACTCACACGAGGCACGGGATAAAGAAGGAAAAGCGTATGGTAAGCAACAACCCCAGGATCATCTCTGAGCGTAGCGCCCCCAACACGCTTCCTTTTGTACTAGTTCTCTGATGCCTTGCAGTGATCGCCAGAAAGAAACTCGTAGCATACGATTCTCTTATCGTAAAGTCACCTACTATCAGCACATCTATTAGGTCACTCATGAAATAATGTGGTAAAGTGTTCCCTTGTAACAAGTTCCTATGTAATAATATGGATTAATAAAATGTTCCCTTGTAATAAGACGGCGTAGTAATGTGTTCCCATGCCATAGGATGGAGTAATACAATGTTCTAATCTCGTAAAAGGAGTAACAGTGTGTTCCCAATGTAATAGGATGAAGTGTTCCTATGTCGTAAGAAAGTGTAGTAATGAGTTCTCATGAGATATTAGTGTTCTCCATTTATAACCTGTTTTACTTTCTCAAGTGATAGCAAACAGTCACACAAACATAAAAGATGGTGAAGCAAAACTTAGTTTGCATGATAGTAAATTAATAGGTAAAAAGATGGCAAAAACGGATACTGTTTTGTTCAGCGTATGAATAAATAGAATACCTATTACCTAGTTTCTTTGTTTTGAATTTCGCGCAAAGCTACTCGAGGGCTATCTGTGCTAGCCGTCCCTAATTTAGCAGTGTAAGACTAGAGGGAAGGCAGCTAGTCATCACCACCCACCGCCAAACTTTGGGCTACTCTTTTACCAACAAATAGTGAAATTGACCATCACATTATAACGCCCCCACGGCTGAAAGGACGTGCATGTTTGGCGCGACCGGGATTTGAACCCGCGACCCTCGAATTACGAGTCGAACCCTTAACACGCTTGATCATGCCGGGCCTATTACCTAGATACACAGATAAATAGCTCCAGAATACATATACGCGAAATTGTTTTAGACACATGAAGGTACACAGGAGCTTTCTTTACGTTTAGCCGTCCATAATTTTGAAGTGATAGACGAGGAAGAAGACATCTAACCAACAACAACACCCAATGCTGCTGACGTACTCTTATTAAATATTTATTTATACAACGCGCCCACACTCATGAAGTTCAAAGTGAATTTCTGTGGCAACGGAGCACGAACCACGAACCTTTGGAATCACAACACGGACACGCTATGCCTAGCTCGTCTCTGAAATAGAATAAACTAATAAAGGAGATTTATTGTTGAAAAGACAATTATTTCTACATCTTTTGGAACTATGGTACCATTTATCTCAAGTTAGAAATATCATTAAAAAATTCAACCTGTAGGCGAGAGATGGTGACACTTGCAATCATTCTACAGTGTCATACGTATGGTGCTGGGTTAAGAGCCACGTTAGACGCACCTTTTCTTACTACTGGGTTGGTAAAAAACGATATGATCGGGTTATCATCAGCTCTTACTATGATATCGTGTCACACCTGCTAGCAACGAAATGAGTGTAGGCTTGGGTCTTTAAAACGTTAACAGTAAAGGGGCGACTCGTGAATTTTATAATGAAAAGAAGAAATTGAGAGACAGAAGGGGTGAAGGTAAAGAACTATGGATTTATTATTTTCATTATTTAATCCTATAATTACTTGTAGACTCATCTGCTTCAAATATATTGATCTATGTGCCAAACTGCTTTTGGGATCATGACGTCACTGGGTTTCTAACAACATGTGATATGTCATGTGAACTTTCTTAACCTCTTCGCGCGAAATACACTCGACAAGAAATACAAAAGATTACCTAGTGTAGTGAATTGTGTGAGCTCTATAACATTTGTTTCTTCTAAATTTCAATCTTGTCTTACATCCATCCCTGAGTCAAAGTAACATTAAATTAGCGCATATTTTTCAACTTAAGATAAAAGTGCTCGAATATTTGTACTGCAATAAAACCCACTAATTATTGCTGGGATTCCCTACGTATTTTGCGTAAAAAACATTATTGATTTCACCCAATTTCTTTAACCAGAGTAGTGTAGTAAACAACATAAAATTATTCAGTATTATACAACATGTGGACCCCATTTGTTATGAAATGAATGAAAATAAGTCATAATATGAAAGTTAGGAAAATTATTAATATATCCTTTCATATGCTAGTTTCACTGAATACAAGTATACTCACTCACTTTGTCATGTGGTTAGTATTTTCAACTTCAATGATACCATAGCAACACCTAGCTAAAATACTAGATCAGAGACTTCAAGAATCCATCTACAGGCTTGATTTGGTTTGATTTGTTTATAATTTTAAATTTATAATTTTGTTACCAGCGCTAACAATCCCTAATTTAGCAGTGTAAGACTAGAGGGAAGGCAGCTAGTCATCACCACTCACCGCTAACTCTTGGGCTAATCTTTTACCAACGAATAGTGGGGTTGACCGTCACATTATAATGCCTCCACGGCTGAAAGAGCGAGCATGTTTGAGGTGACAGGGATTCGAACCCGCAACCTTTGGATTACGAGTCGAGTGCCTTAACCACCTGGCCATGCAGGGCCTTCCATCTACAGTCGTCCTCAATTTTGAGATACTGACCAGAGGAAGGACAGCCATTCAACAGAACCTACCGCCATAATGATTTTGTACTGGTTCCGGATTCAAATGAAGGGATTTAACATCACTTTCGTAGTGTAGCCACAGCTGGTAGTGTAAACTGTGCTTAGAAACCTCGTGGTTTTAGCCTTGGCCCTCTAATCCGCAGTCCTACACGTTAACTACCAGGATGTGTGATTATTTAAGATCGATAAAATGGTGTTAAGATTGATTATTAACGACGTAAAAATTAAACATATTAAATAACTAAACTGAAACAAATGTTGTCACGTTGTTTGTCGTTGTACACGAACATACGAATTTTTAAAGATTTCTTTCCATTTGGGATGGAAATAAAACAACATCTTTTGTCATATTAAAACTTAAGAGCAATAAACCATTATACAGAAAATGCTGCCCCCCCGCTAGTACAGCGGTAAGTCTCCGGATTTACAACGCTAAAATCAGGGGTTCGATTTCCCTCGGTGGGCTGAGCAGATAATCCTTTGTGGCTTTGCTATAAGAAAACACAAACAAACAGAAAATGCTGAGCGATCTTACTGAAGAACGTGGTAGATTTAAACGATTATTTATTTACTGTTAGTGAAAAACAATCCATGATGAACTTAAAAACAGTGCCTAATGTATTTCGAAGTAAAAGATAGATTCGATTGAAGATGTCGAATGAGAATAATAAGGAATGTCATTTTATAACGAAGTCTAGAAGGAAAAACCTTCAAAGTTTTTCAGAGAAAACAAAGGTCCAGACGTTCCTTTCAGCCGCAAATATTTTACTGAAAAGCAAAATGTACGGAAAATAATGCGTTTCTGTTATTTTCATGCAATTTAGATTAAAAACAAAAATGTGTTTCGAATTGCTAAAATAATACCCTTTTCATTTAAAAGTACTTTTTTATTATAACAAAATAAGTTTCATATTTAGTTTAACGTCTGTGAATTAAGTAAGCAATTTCAAAACGAGTCTTAGATTTCTGGTAATGTTGATGGTCTGTAAAGTTACATTCATATGTAATTGTTTTATATGCGCATGCGTGAATGTGTAAATATATGTATATATTCATTGAGTAACGTTTAACATTATTAAGAATCGAAACTTGTGAGTAAATTGTTATTCAGGCCTCAAGCAGAGTTTCACAACAAGTTATTCCACCCACTAGAAACCATGACTTTGATATTACATGTGCATATATTGAATCGTGAAGTTCCACACCCACCAGAGGGAGCATAGTCTTAGTTTCTTAACGTGAATGAAATGTGATAAAACATGTATATAAGCATAATTATTATTTCTGCTTTTCAGTGTTTACCAAAGTTAATAGTAACCAAGGTAATCAAAGCCTGTTTCATCACTACAGACGTGATATTGCATATTTTAAATGTTTCTAAACGGCAAAGGCACTTGCATTTTAAGAGATGATCCACGTTACATCTTCTAGAAACGGGTGTTTCCAAGGGGTAAAAGAAAAAAGGAACAGAGAAATTGGACGATTGTTCATTATAAGGAAGCACTACATCACGAGTAGGTAACATTCCACATTAGACTGCGGTTACCCTTTACACGACAGCACCCACCTATATCTAGTTAGTTACACCCCGTGTTTGTAAGCTAACTCCACTATTCTCATCCTTTGTAGCATTTATATTGGCTGCTTTATCTATACGAAGAGCAATAAGTGTGAGAGCGACGTTAGCAAGTCATCCAACTGTGTCTTTGTGATAACACATGTTCTGTTTAATCTGCGTTGGATGCTTTTGTGGTCAGAATTTACATTCGAAGAGCATATGATGTTTTTAGTGGTATTTCAAACAGAAAAGAACAAATTATTTTGTAGTAACATTGTAAAGCAGAAAAAACACAAACAGGGCTAATTCTCGAAATTCGTTTCTCTTACAAAATAAAAATTAATATGAGATTGAAAAAAAACAGGCTATTTGTGTTCACAGAACTGTCACGCTGTTCAAAACTAAAAAACGATTTCCCGGTATCGCCTAAAACTCGAAACTATTTAAAATACGAAATGCAACAGACAAATAAGAATAACAAAAAGGAATAGCCGAGAAATGAACAACACTGAGAATGTATCAAAGTAACAAAGATGAATAGTTTTTGAAGTAACGAAACTGCATAGTTATATTAGGAACAAAGATTATTTTTTTTTAAATAACAAAGATGGTTGATCATCCGAGGAACAAAGATGGATAGTTATCCAAAGATGAATGCTGGATTGTTATCTAAGGTACAAAGATAAGTAATTATAAAAGAAGCAAATGACAAACAAGAACTTGCAAACGAAATACATCCTGGCTGAGCAGTGGCAACCTGCAAATTAAAGCAGATACAATAAGTATAAATAAAAAGCAGTATATAAGCCTTTTAAATTTTAAAAACTTTCGATTTGTACTAGTCTTAAACATATTTGAGATATTGGATAATTTAACGTCTACCCAAGCATAGAGACTAACACCAGCAAATACATCGTAATAACTAAATAAACCGTTAATATTACCAGAGTGTTAACTATATCCCTTCCGATAATAAAGATTTTTTCTTCATTACATAATCAATAACTTAAAAATATAAGGACAAACTAATGCTTTATGAAATTACTTTTAATACTCGAAATAGAGGGACAAAGTACTTTCACATTAACTAAAAGGACACAACATGGCCAGGTGGTTAGGGCGCTCGACTCACAATCTGTGGGTCTATGATTGAATCTACATCACACCAAACATGCTCGCTATTTCAGCCGTGAGGACATTATAACGTACAGTCAATAATCCCGCTATTCGTTGGTAAAAAAGTAGCCCAAGAGTTGGCAGTTAGTGGTGATGACTCGCTGCCCTCCCTCTAGTCTTACACTTCTAAATTAGATATGGTTAGCGTAGATAGTCTCGTGTAGCTTTGCGCGAAATTCAAAAACAAACAATTAACTAAAAGTTATTGTTTCATATTCACAACAAAAGATCCTTTTCACTTAGTATCTTTCACTTTTCAAATAATAAACTTTTTATAAATATATTAACTACCAACTAACCACAAATGTTTTTTTCACTGCTGTCCCTTTTCCATTTAAGATAATCAAATTATTTGAACTATAGTAACTAAGCGATAAACATTTCTTTTACTCGACAACTTTTTTCTCTTCGGATAATTAAGTTATTGCAATTGAAGCAAGTAGAAACTCACACCATTTTCTTCCTCGAATAAACAAATTAGTTGAATTATACAAACGATGAATTTACACTAAGCAAAACAAAATAGTAAAAACAATAACAATTTAACCTGTAAATTCATTTACGTGTAAAGAAGTAATAATAATGTTTTAACCGAAACAAAACAAATGGAAGTAAAAACTGAATGGGTTCGTTAATGCGTAGGAAGATCATTATTTTTTTTATGGCAAAATAATTATTTTATACCTTCTGCGCATGTCCACTAAAGCTGTCTGATACATTCCCTGATTTTGGAACTTCTGACCGGAAGGAAGGCTATCACCAAGCACACCCTGCCACCCGACATTCACGCTAAGGGATCGACTGTAACTCTCATAATGCGCCCACAGATTGCTTTTTGAGGAATATTTTATGGTTTTGTATGGATTCTATACCGGGTTGACAAAAGGAGAAGGCTCTCAAATCCCGAAGTCTACCATAGGACCACATCTCGCCAACATGAATTAACTTGTATGTTTTATTGTTTGTGATACGTGGAAAAATATTTCTAATAAACTTTGGCATGTTACTGTCACTGTTTCATTTTTGTGTGTTTTTTTTTTTAATTTCGCGCAAAGATACACGACGGCTATCTGCGCTAGCCGTACCTAATTTAGCAGTGTAAGACTAGAGGGAAGGCAGCTAGTTATCACCACCCACCGCCAACTCTTAAGCTACTCTTTTACCAATGAATAGTGGGATTGACCGTCACATTATAACGCCCCCACGGCTGATAGGGCGAGCATGTGTGGTGCGACGGGAATGCGAACCCGCGACCCTCAGATTACGAGTCGCACGCCTCAACCCACCTGGCCATACCGGGCCGACAATGTTTCGTTGAAAGATAAGGATACTAAAGACCCATTTTGTTGAATATATAGAATAAACCACCGCGTTCCTTTCTTCTATATTATTCTGTTGAAAAATATTATTATCTGCTTGTTTGTTTTGAATTTCGCGCAAAGCTACACGAGAGCTATCTGCGCTAGCCATCCCTAAGTTAACAGTGTAAGGTTAGAGAGAAGGCAGCTAGTCATCCCATCCACCGCCAACTTTTGGGTTACTCTTTTACCAACGAATAGTAGAATTAACCGTCATATCACAATGTCCCCTACAGTTGAAAGGGTGTGGATATTGAAAGAAGAAATATAACTATTATTAGTCATAACATGAAAATTCGTGATGACGATGCATGTTTTCTCATTATTGGCTTTCAATCTACAGATATCTGAAACATCATAGATGAAAATGAAGAGTAGTTATTAATATTGATAAAGCACTTAATCTTCGTTATTTACTTTTAAAAACATAAATCATAGATCAGTAACAGGTTCACGTTGATATTTATTTCTATTGCACAACGTATGCTAATACCTAAGAAAAGGTTTTTAGAAAAACTCTAATATTAAGAAGAAACGTTCAGTTTTGTTGTTTGTTTTTAATCTGTCGAGTGTTCACAAATTATATTCAAAATTGCCAATCAAATCTTCTGCTTGTTCAGGTAAGTCAGGATTTTAAACCAAACGATTTCTTTACAAACAATAATTTTTAATGGAAATTTGTAGTTACAGATCAAACACTCCGTCTATTTCTTAAGGAGTGGTTCAAGGATGTTGACTAAATTCCTTGTTCTGTTACTATTGAAGTATTTAAGAATCGTTGGTCAAACGCTCTAACATCTCTAATAATAATAGATGGAGTTTATAGGCTTAACTTAGAAGGTTCTCTCCGTCCTCTTTTAGACTGCATAGATTGAGGTTGAATGGTAAACTTAGACATAATTTCTCCTAATCATTTAGATTGTATAGATCGAATTTCTATGGTTAACTTAGAGTATGACGTATATCTGTCTTGCAAAATTTTATTTCAGCGTCCATTTCCGCCTTTCTGTTCGGACAATATCATATATCAGGCTTAAAAAAATCTGTTGTAAACAACCAGAATAGCATGAACTGGCTTTTCAATTATCTTTATTTTATTAGCACCTTCCCAAACACAAACATTTCCATGATCTCGGCTAAGTCTTCATTTCGAAAATTTTTGGTATTCCTTGAGACACTACAATTGAAAGGTACTTTTTAATTTTAAAGTAGCAAGTACGTCTATATAATTCCTCTTAAAGAGTTTCTAAAAATAAGCTCTTCAGGTGAAATTTAAATTTTTACCTGTAGAAAACAGCAGAGTATGAAGCCAAATTTCACGCTTTCTAGATCCGGATCTGGTGGCAATGAACCATAATCCTAAATAAAGTAAATGTAACTTGAAATGGCAGAATTATTAAAGATTAATTACCGTACAAAAGAAACAACAAGAAAGCGTGAAGTAACTATTAATATTTTGTAGAATACAGAGATACACACATTTGCACCACGTGCATATCTTTGTATTTTCAACCACCTGTAAGAACATAACGCCATCATTACGAACACCGACATTACTAATTATTAAACAAACTTCAAGATATATAAGTTTTTTCCTTTGCTGACACAGACTATCACCGAAAGTTGAAAATAATTGACTTTGAATATGCAAATTTCAAGGTTCCTGCCTTTCTTAGGTCACCATAATAATCATTATATACATATTTATATGTATAAATGGCTTAAATGTTCTGTCTTTACCAATCTTACTAGTCATTGAACTTACAAATCCACTGTTTCATAGCTCTACCTTAACCGAATAATTGGTTTGGTTTCCTTTGAATTTTGCGCAAAGTTACACGAGGGCTATCTGCGCTAGCCTTCCATAATTTTGCAGTGTAAGACTAGAAGGAAGGCAGCTAGTCGTCATCATCCACCGCCAACTCTTTTACCAACGAATAGGAGGATTGACCGTAACATTATAACGTCCCCACGGGTGAAAGGGCGAGCATGTTTGGTGTGATGATGATTCGAAACCGCGACCCTTAGCTTACGAGTCGAGTGCCTTATCCGCCTGGCCATGCTGGGCCTTTAACCGAACAAACTTATAATTGAATCGATGAATTCAAAAGGGGCCCAAGTCCACAATTTTTCAAAATTGAGATATCATATGTTTAATGATCTTCAAGAGACAAGCTATCTGATTGTGTGCATAAAGGTCCCAAGTTCACAATAATGTATTGACTATTCACAGCATTTAAAATGCAATGAGTGCAAGAGGGCCCCAACTTCGGGACTTGGGCCTCTCTTGCATGGATTTAGCTTAATGCCGTAGGTGGCAGCACTAGTCATCCAGGATGGCAGCACCCATGCAGCATGAGTTTGATTCAGGTTATGAAGAGATTAGGCCAAAATGAAAGCGTAATGAACAAGAATGGGTCAGAAACAAGCAAAAAAGATTACGTGCTGAAGGCAAAGAATGATATGTTTGATTTCAAATCCCACCTTGATCAGTTTTATAACAAATCAGTCAAAATGGATGGAGAGAAGTACACAGTCAGCAAATACAAGGTATTCATATTCAGTGCAGATTTCAGAAATGGCATAGAGTTTTCCAAAAATATGTCTTCTCAGGTCACAACCAGATTCCGCCTTATAAAGCCCACGGTCAGGGTTGTTACATACATAGGAGCCACTCTACAGTGGGCAACTTGGTGTAAAGGCAGCAAAAGTAAAGGATGTTCAAAAATTGGCAAAATATCTTTCACCAGAGTCTCAGCAGTTCCTCAATAAGTTAACAGTTTGTGATACTAGGGGTGAAGACAAGTCTGACTTTGAAGATTAGCTACCATTAGAATGATGTACCTCATTGATAACCTGTCCCCTTTCAGAAAGAAAAACTCATTTTACTGACAGTTATCATGTATTAGAACAATACGAGTAGTTTGGATATAAACTGATCTCAAAAGTGTTAAAAATATGACAGAATAAGAAATAAAGATATCTTTAGATGAGAAATATGTGGTATGTCCATTCTCTTCAGATTTTATTCTCGTTTAATTCAAGAAGGGCCCAAGTGCAAAGACTTTAGTTTGCCAACCCTCTGAAATTATGAGAGTGAAGTGCTTCATATTATAGCATTTGTTAGCTATGAACTGGTGCTATATCTGGGTAAAGTACGAATCATTTGGCATAGCCTCCCTTTAAGATGTGCAATTAAGTTGATTTCCTGCAAAAGCATATTTCTTCGACTTGGGCCCCTTTTGAATTCACCGATTGAATTGAACTTGAAAATATTGACATACGTTTCATTTCTTACCGATGTCCGGCATGGCCAAGTGGGTTAAGGCGTTCGACTTGTAATCTGAGGGGCGCGGGTTCGAATACCCGTCGCACCAAACATGCTCGCCCTTTCAGCCGTGGA
Source organism: Tachypleus tridentatus (assembly GCF_004210375.1). Classification (NCBI taxonomy): domain Eukaryota; kingdom Metazoa; phylum Arthropoda; class Merostomata; order Xiphosura; family Limulidae; genus Tachypleus; species Tachypleus tridentatus. The sequence goes on along the minus strand of NC_134834.1, from coordinate 70,507,928 downwards.
GGCGTATAATGTGACGGTCAATCCCACTATTCGATGGTAAAGGAGTAACTCAAAAGTTGGCGGTGAGTGGTTATGACTATCTGCCTTCCCTCTAGTCTTACACTGCTAATTAGCGACGGCTAGCCCAGATAGCCCGCGTGTAGCTTTGCGCGAAATTCAAAAACATACAAACAATCCCTTGTCGATTTTATTTTCACTGAATATATAAAAATATATATAATCTCATTCGTTTTTGCTTTTATCGATCAAACAAATCAAAAAGCTCAAAAATACATGACTTGTGTTTTCTTTACCGATCTTACCAGTCATTACACTTAAAGAAATGTGATTTCATTGTTTCATTTTTATTGTCTTTATTAATTAAATTGACAAATAATAAAAAACATACATTTTAACCTTCAGCATAGACGCTTTTGAATGATTATAATAATACTGAAAAATATAATTTCACATTTGTAGGCTCATACAGAAAATTATTTTAAACGCTAAAAACAGTAGCAGTTAAATTTCCAGTGAATTTTACTCTTAAATTTATAATGACAGTGGATATCATATATCATGATGATGAGAAACCCACTTGAAGTAAAAAATGTATCTCAGGACGGCTGGTATGGGTATAAAAACTTTTATTAAAATAACGCAGAGACCAACATTTCGACTTTCTTAGGTCATCTTGAGGTTAACAAAGAGAGAGTTGGCAAGTGACCGTTGCCAGACATGTCTCAGAGACGAGAGTATAAACTGGTACGGGATTGTAGGGAACGTTGCAGTTGGATGTTATGTTATTAATTAGTATAGGTATAAAGGTGTTGTTTTATATTGATTTAATTTTGGTTTTAGTTGCTGTATAAGTAGAGTTTCTTTGATTTTACGTTTGTTTATATTTGTTTCCATACTTAGTATCTGGTTGTTTTCTATTGTTATGTCGAGTTGATTTGATTTGCAGTGTTCAAGGGCCGGCATGGCCAAGCGCGTAAGGAGTGCGACTCGTAATCCTAGGGTCGCGGATTCGCGCCCGCGTCGCGCTAAACATGCTCGCCCTCCCAGCCGTGGGGGGCGTTATAATGTTACGGTCAATCCCACTATTCATTGGTAAAAGAGTAGCCCAAGAGTTGGCAGTGGGTGGTGATTACTAGCTGCCTTCCCTCTAGTCTTACACTGCTAAATTAGGGACGGCTAGCATAGATAGCCCTCGAGTAGCTTTGTGCAAAATTCCAAAACAAACAAACAAACAAACAAGCAGTGTTCAAAATCGTGTGAATGTGTTTCTTTTTGTGTTCTTTGTATCTGGTTTCCATTTTACTGCTTGTTTCTCTAATATAGAAGTCGTGGCAGTTGTTACATTGTATTTTATAAATAATGTTGGTGTTGTGTTTCTCAGTGTAGTTTTTACATAGTATGGGCTTTAGTTTTGTTCCTGGTTTTTGAATAAATTTGGTGTTTACTGGAATGTTGTATTTTGTTATAAGTTTTTCCAAATGTTGATTATTTTTTCGCTGAAGTCAGGAACATATGGTATGCAGCAGTATAAGGTTTTGTAGTTTATTGTATCTTGGGATTTATTGTTGTTTTTTTCTTGTTGCTCTAAGTGTGTGTATATAATTTTTTCCACGGTTTTTTGGAGGAAATTTGTTGATGTTGATGAAGTGTTGTTTTAGTTTGTTGATTTCATCATTAATTTTATCAGGTGAACATACTTTTGTGGCTGTGTTTATTTGGTTTCTTTATGTGTTGAGTTTTTGGTTTGTTTCATGTGCTGGATCCCAGGGAATGTATAATCCAGTATGGGTGATTTTTCTGTGAATTTCTGTTCTGAATTGCGTATTGGGTCTTGTAGTCTTGAGGTTGAGAAATGCTATTTGGTTAGTTTATTCCTGTTAATAGGTAAACTTAATTTTGGGGTGTATCGAGTTAACGTGGTTGAAAAAACTAAGTTTGTATTCTGTAGGTGCGAATCCAGCAATTGTATCATCAGCATACCTGTCCCTGTATAGTGGTGGGTATAAGACTGAATTTATCGCTTGAGATTCAGTCTGTGTCATAAAGTGTTGGCAAAAACTGGTGACACGGGATTCCCCATTTATTTGTAGGTAGGTTTGGTCACTGGACATAAAGTTAATTTTGGTGGTAGTGAATTTTATAAGGATTGCTAATTGGTTGCTGGGAATGTGTATCAATTGGTTGGGGTCTTGGATATAAAGTTCTAAAGCTATCTTGCAGGCTTCAGTGGTTGGGACTTCTGTGAAGAGTGAGATTACATCAAAACTGGCCATTAACGTTTTATGATGTAGCTGATTAAGAATAGATTTAAAGTTAAAAGAGTCTTTGAAAAAGGATCCGGCTGATATTACATATTTAGAAAGTGCCCACGCTACATATCTACTGAGGTTGTAGTTAAATGATTCATCGGCCAATATTATGGGTCGTAGTGGGCAATCGGGTTTGAGAGGTTTGTGGGTGCCGTATAGTTGTGGTGTGTGTGAGTCGGTCTTTCTTAGGTAAGAATAAAGATTTTCTGAGATTGTGTTGGATTTTTTTATTTGTAGTAGTATTTTCATCAATTGGTTTTCATGTGTTTTTGTTGGGTTTGTATGTATTAGTTTAAATTTTTTTGTATCTCATAAGATGTTCATTTTTTGAATGTATTCATTTGTGTTTATTATAACTATAGCATTGCCTTTATCTGCTTTTAGAATTTTGATGTTGTTTTCTCGTTTTAAGTCTTTTATAGAATCAATACCTTTTCGTGTGAGGTAGTTTTCTTTTCTGTAAAATTATGTTGATGGTTTTGCGTGAAAATTCTTCGAAAAACGTTGTTTAAGATACTGTTTTAAGATGTTTCGGGGAAATTGATGAAATTTATAAATACGCAACATTTCATTAAACACCAAATTTATTCAAAAACCAGGAACAAAACTAAAGACCATACTATGTAAAAACTACACTGAGAAACACAACACCAACATTATTTATAAAATACAATGTGATAACTGCCACGACTTCTATATTGGAGAAACAAGCAGAAAAATGGAAACCAGATTCAAAGAACACAAAGAGAAACACATTCACACGATTTTGAACACTGCAAATCAAATAAACACAACATAACCATAGAAAACACCCAGATATTAAGCAGGGAAACAAATATAACAAACATAAAATCAAAGAAGCTCTACTTATACAACTACTAAGATGAAAATTAAACCAATATAAAGGAACACTTTTATACCTATACTAATTAATAGCCTAACATATAACTGCACCGCCCCCTACAATTCCGTACCAATTTACACTCTCATCCCCAAGACATGTGCCCGGCAACAGTCAGTTGCAAACTCTCTCTTTGTTAACCTCAAGATGACGTCAGAAGGACGAAATGTTGATCTCTGCTTTATTTTAACAAAAGTTTTAATACCCATATAAGCCGTTCTGGGATACAGATATCATATCTAGCTTCTCACTGGCAGGAGTAGTATGTTAAAACAAGTTGTTCAAGTAATCAGGTGTTCCATGTAAACTTTAAAATTCAGAGCAGCTGCTGGTTATATGAATAGTTGATTTTATTTTTCAGTGGAAGAATTATAAAATCACCGAAAGATTACGCCTTATATGTAAAGACCAAAGAGCTAACTTGTCACTAAACTAACCGTTTCTGTAAAATTTTCAGTTTTTCTTTCGCTTTCATTTTTTAATTGCTTTCACGTTAAATAACTTCTGACGATTAAACACGAACTAAGGGAAATACCCAAAGTGATCATGTAAAAACATTAATGTGGCTCCGTCACGACGTGCTTTTGATTCTCATTAATTAACAGCTTTTAAAAATGCGTAATATGGGCGAAGTAACGTGTCTACAGGCTTAAAATGGACTTACGAACGGCTGAACTTTTTGGTTCAGTAGCTCAGAAAATGCTTTACTCGATTCTGCCGCAAGCGACTCTTGATCAATGTGCCTGTAAAATATGCTCGATTTTTTTATGTTATTTAGAATATTCTAACCATATCATGAGCCAATGTAATTATTTTGCTGTAACAGTGAAAACAATTGAAGTCAGTTTGTTTATACCGACCCACGTGTTTGAAGAAGATTTATTAAATAAGAAACATAGAATGTCGATACAGATTACACTTTAATTATCCCGAAATTGCCCTGTTATTATACATTGTTATGTAAAAGATGGTAAAGTAGGCTGATTTTTATTTTTTGATTTATTTTAGATATATTCTAATAGTCAAGAAAAAACAATTATTCATAAACAATTTGTCTTCCTTTCTGGTAAAATGGGAGAGAATACTCTAACAAATACGAGAAACAGGATGTTATTTTCTTCCCTTGAAATTACTCTTCGTCTGATTGAAAAAGAGTAGATTATATCACAGGACTAACAAGATTACAACACTCTTATGATTGATGTGATACAAGAAAAGGCTTGGCTCCACTAGATAGGGGGCTTATTCTGTGTATAATATTAGTTCCTTACCTCGCTGCAAAGTTTTATTCATTAGTTTCGTGTTGTCGTTGGTTTCAATCTTTTATTTTATTTTTTCCTGTGGGTGCCGCCCGCCCGACTGTTTTTGTAAGTGTATCGTTCATTCATTTCATAAGTTTTAAAAGTGAACAGAATACAGAATTTATAGATAATACTAGCTTAGTATATTTTGTTAAATGTGTAGCAGTTATGTTAATTGAAATGAGTAATGCACAACTTTTAAAGAAGCGCCGATAACCCGAGCACTATTAGAATTTAATATTTACTTTATTTATGATCTGAGTTTAGAATTACTGATATAGTTTTAATTCTAAGAGCCCATGAGTAAATGCAGAGGAGAAGATACATCTACCACTTAAAGTGCCAACGAGGCCTTTTACTTGATACCACATCTCGTGAGCTCAAGCGGGATGCATACCTCCATTGGCCCAGAGATATGTCAGCGGATTTACAACTCTAAAAACTGTTATAGGATACTCTTGGTGGGCAGAACACATATAGCTCATTGTGTAGCTTTGTGCTTAACTTGAAAACAAACAAACCGCGTGAGATACGATAAACATAGTAGTTGCCTAGGCGATATATATATGATCAGTTTTATGAACAACAATGTCAGGGTGCGAACCACATCAAACGAGTGAACTATAATTATTATCAATTTTACTCAAGCCATTAACTAACTAGATTTTGATTGTTAGAATTGATAACGCAACACCATTTACTTTAGTTACCATCAATTAGCTATTATTATTCAGTTAGTTATATTCACTATAATTATTATTATTATTGAGATTTTTAGCTGATCTATACTGGTGGTATGAATATATTTGGTAGCTCACCCTTAAAAACTCATTTAATACTACATTACTAGTCAATGTTTTTGTTTCAAGTAAAGTCAAGGATGTCCATTTTACATGTTTTAATTTACAAATATTATTTTTATTCAATATTTTGAGAAACGTCACGTAAATAAAAAATATATCACAGAGGCTGAAATAAACGAAAACGTTTAACATATAATTAATATGATATATATTTCCATTAATAAGTTATTAAACCATACACTATGGCAAAGAAATACTTAAATCAGCTTACTGAAGATGTAAAAGCTGTCTCGCTATGATTGTTCATTAAATGCATTAACCCTCAGATGAAGACAAACTATGAAAACGTATTTTGCATGTAATTATGTAACAAAGGAGAAATAACCTTTTTGCAATGTAATAAAGGTATGAAACTAATGTTTGTTTCATTATTCATCATACGTTTTACTTCACACTCCTTACATTTGTGAGATTCTCAGATAAATATATTTATTTGACTGGTTTATTTATGTTTCTACTGATATAAACCAGTATAAAACATGTGAAATTATCTCCAATGCTTCGGCCCGGCATGGCCAGGTAGGTTAAAACGTTTGACTCGTACTCTAAGAGGCGCACGTTCGAATCCCAGTCGCGCCAAACATGCTCGCCCTTTCAGCCGTGGAGGCGTTATAATATGAGGTCAATCTTACTATTCCTTGGTAAAAGAGTAGTCCAAGAGTTAGCGGTGGGTGGTGGTGACTAGCTGCCTTCTTCTAGTCTTACACTGCCAAATTAGGGACGGCCAGCGCAGATAGCTCTCGTGTAGCTTCGCGTGAAATTCAGAAACAAACAACCAACCTCCTATTCATCCATTATAACAACTTAAGGTCATTTATTTAACTGACAGGTCTCTCTTCTATCGTAATAACTTCGCATCCGTAATAACTTTCCAGATAAAAACCAAGTAAAATAAGAAGTATGTTCTTCCTCAGCTGTTTAAAACACAAAATAAGAAGTACGTTCTTCCTCAGCTGTTTACAACACAAAATAAGAAGTACGTTCTTCCTCAGCTGTTTACAACACAAAATAAGAAGTATGTTCTTCCATAGTTGTTAGCTATGGAAAATAAAAAATACGTTGTTTCTCAGTTATTAACAAGAAAAAATAAAAAGCATGTTATTCCACAATTGTTAACAACGGAATGTAACATGTACTAAAATCGCCATGTTCGGGTATATTTCGTGTTAGCTACAAAATACACGGACATTTTTCTCAACTATATTTCATGTACGTTACATATTATATGGCCGCTTCTTTCAGCCATGTTTAATGAAGGTTACACATCACATGTATACCTCCTTTAGCTATAGTTCATGTACACTGCACACTACATGGACGCCTCTTTCAGTTGTTCAGCTACATTTTATGTACATTACTCATACACGAGGAAATGTAGAGGCGTAAAATGTAGGAGTTGTAGGAGAAAGTATGAGCGATTAAATGAATAAAAGAAAGCTAAAACGTAAGTGATAATACGGTGGGAGGTAAGAAACCAAATAAAGTTAAATATAGAGAGCTGATTGTTGTATTAAAAGGAGTTTGAATGTACAAAAAGCAAGTAGTTAAACAACCTCAGTCGATATGAAGTTGCGGGGAGTGGCATGTATCTAAACTGTATTTTGACACTGTTTGGTGTTCGTATGGGTAGTGTGATGATATAAAAAATTATTTGCTTTCCGATACAAAATATGTATTTACTGTAATACCAAACATGTGTTTAAAGTTGTAATTTATATTTTCTAAAGGTTATTGTTTATAGTTACGCCCAAGGATACACAACTGTGTTCTACTCACCACGGGTATCAAAACCCGGCTTCTAGTGTTGTAAGTCCGCCATTGGAGGACATTCCTTCTACTTAACTGTATTTGAAAATAAAGGAGTATGTATTATCATGGAGTATCTTGGCTATTTGGAAAGACACGTACCCGCTGTTGGAAAGAACTATATATTAACATGGAATATCTTGTAAAAGGTAAAATGTCAGTAGTAAAAGCTATCCAAGTGTCCCAGACTATATCACATAATATAATCAAAAAGGATCTTCGTTTAAACAAAGAGTCAGAATACAAGTGTATACACTTTCTGCCAAGACATAATAGTACAGATGTCACATACGCTGAGCAGCTTGAGAGAAAAAAGGGTATTTATGCTTTTCCATACGAAGACATGCCGGTAAAGTATTCAGACGCAGTGCCTACAAATTTTGTGGTCAGTGTAATTGTACTGTTAAAACATCGCTGGGAAATTGTTGTATTTGTACACTACGTGACTTATGGAAAGCAAGCAGGTGAAGTAAATGGTATGGGTGGGCTTTAGAATTAAAGACACGAATATCCCTTTGCAATGAAACGAATGCATGCAGCAGGGCTATTGTCATAACATAGAATAAGATCGGACATGGCGACATGGGTTGTAACGACGTGTTGAATTTCCATAGTAATTTTTATATGATGTAATAGCTATGATGATTGATCTGAAGAGTGAAATGGGGTAACAAAAAGAGCGTAGAGACAAAAAAACTTGAAAAAATATTAAACAATGTAAAGAATAATTAAAATCAGATAAAATACTATAAATACATATAAATAGAGATTAAATAAAATAAAAGAATAGGGGTTCAAAATACAAAATAAATATAAAGCGAGAAGAAATAATGTTATGACAAATGACTAAAGTAAAAAAAATATTATAAAGTAATAGAACGAAAACAAGAAAATATGAGGAAAGAAAAACAACAAAATAAGAAATAAACAATAATAATACTGTTTCTTTGTTCACTTGAACGACACCTATTGTATAGAATATATCAGATGGCCTTGTTAGAGACTTCTTTGTTTGAGGCATAACTGTCATTACTTTGGAATTTCAGACCGGAAAGAAGGAAATCAGTCTTTTACGCCCACCACCTTAACCTTAATTGAATAACAGAATCTATTGCTACTGTTATATCGCATCCAATCAGAAACGTTAATAAATATACTGCACTAGAACAGACTGTTAAGTAAGAGAGGAAAAAGTGCATCATGTAAAAGGTACAAAACATAAGTTATGTTGAAACGTCTAAAAGAAGAGATAAACAGGAAAGTTACCAGTAATAACAGAAAATAAAAAAAAAAGAAATTCATAACGTCTTAATACAAAAAAAAAAGGTTTGTTTTCGGATATTCACGCAAAGATCCTTAAGTGCTATCTGGTCTAGCCGTCCCTAGCTTTAAATAGATAGACTAAGGTCGAAGCAGCTAGTCAACAGCATTCACTGACAACTCCTGGGTTACTCTTGCCAGAGCGAATAGTGTGAGTTGACATTCACACTTTTAACGCATCCACGGCCCAAAACTGTAGAGCATGTTTTTTTTATGCTTTTGTTGCTTTTCAGACGTGAAACTGGATCTGTGGATCGTTAGTCTGGTACGATAACAACTACGTCAAAGTCAGTCCGATGGAGACAAAAAAGTAAAAGCTACTAATTGGTTGGTTTGTTTTGAATTTCACACAAAGCTACACAAGGGCTGTCTGCGCTAGCCGTCCCTAATTTAGCAGTGTAAGACTAAACGGAAGGCAGCTAGCCATCACTACTCATCGCTAACTCTTTGGCTACTCTTTTACCAATGAATAGTAGAATTGGCCGTCACATTATAACGGCCCGGCATGGCCAGGTGGCTTAGGCGTTTAACTCGTAATCTGAAAGTCGCGGGTTCGAATCCCCGTCACATCAAACATGCTCTTTCAACCGTGGGTATGTTATAATATATGGTCAATCCCACTATTCATTGGTAAAAAGAGTTGCCCAAGAATTAGCGGTGGGTAGTGTTGGCTAGCTGCCTTCCATCTAGTCTTACACTACTAAACTAGGGATGACTAGCGCAGACAGCCCTCGTATAGCTTTGCACGATATTCAAAAACAAACGAAACAAACACCTTATAGTAGCCCTGCTACTAAAAATGGTGAGGCAGAAATTTGAACCTGCGACTCTCAAATTGCCAATCAAGCGTCCTACCCACCCGGCCCTCAGGGGTACTACTGACTAGGAAATATTTCAAAGTGAGAGAAAAGAACAAGGAAAAAAAATAAACAGAAGAAATAGGACATTTCAAAATAAAAGTAAAAACGAAAGAAGTGTGTGTGTGTGTGTTTTTCTCATAGTGAATCCACATCGGGCTATCTGCTGATCCCACCGAGGGTAATCGAACCCCTGATTTTAGCGTTGTAAATCTCTAGATGTACCGCTGTACTAGCGGGGGGGGGTAAAACGAAAGAAATTTTAGTAGCTGCAGCAGGATGTTAGTATAACATACTGTTTTTGGTTGTAGCAGGATGTTAGATTAACATAATGTTTTTGGCTGTAGTAGGATGTTAGTATAACATACTGTTTTTGGCTGTAGCAGGATGTTAATATAATATACTGTTTTTGGTTGTAGCAGGATGTTAGTATAACATACTGTTTTTGGCTGTAGCAGGATGTTAATATAATATACTGTTTTTGGTTGTAGCAGGATGTTAGTATAACATAATGTTTTTGGCTGAAGCAGGATGTTAGTATAACATACCATTCCATGACTTGCAGTCTTGCTCTTTAACCTTGTTTCAGTTAAAAAGTTTATGATTTTATTTTCGTATTCAGAAAACAACAACTAATTACTACTAAGTTATATAACCAACTCTTAAAACAGATAAAATGCATAGAACAGATGTCTTACGTCATAGTTTCAAACTGATTTTATAAACTTCCTTAATATGTTGTGTAAAAATATTGTGTATTACAGAATAGCCCTAGTTCGATAACTATCATAATAGCTATTACGATGTCATCGAACTATCTACGATAATTTGATTTGCTGATCAATCAGTTACCTTTGCGACTCACATGGTTAACTCATAACTCACAACGTGCAACACCGGTTTAAATAATGTTTAAAGACTTTCTAGGGGCATTGACTCCGATCACTATCGCCCTTCAAACTAATTTTCACAAGAGTTATTTTATACAATACTGTTAAATTTACATGACTGCATTGGTAGAAAGTTTTATCATTGGGTTGATTTTGTTAGGGGCGTTAACGCTATGTGGCATAGCAAATTTTAATTTCCTTTCGTTGGAAACAAGTCAAAGTTAAAGCAAACATTCCAAATTACTGCAACGCAATCTCATAAAAGCGTAACAAAGCCATAATAAAGCGGCAAGCAGGGATCTCTGTTTGTTTGTTTTGAAATTTCGCACAAAGCTACTCGAGGGCTATCTGTGCTAGCCGTCCCTAATTTAGCAGTGGACTAAGACTAGAGGGAAGGCAGCTAGTCATCACCACCCACCGCCAACTTTTGGACTACTCTTTTACCAACGAATAGTGGGATTGACCGTCACATTATAACGCCCCCACGGCTGGGAGGGCGAGAATGTTTAGCGCGACGTGGGCGCGAACCCGCGACCCTCGGATTACGAGTCGCACGCCTTACGCGCTAGGCCATGCCGGGCCCCAATACTCGCAGCTTTAAAAAAGTACTATGAGGTAGTTTTTTAACTGTTAACGTAATTTAGAAACACTCACATACAACGAATCGTAGAGAACGTGTAGTTTCAAATGCTATTCAATATTTCACTTCGAATGATCAACACGATCTCATTTGAGGCGAGAATACCAAAAGGTACTTCACTTAACATGACCATATTTTATTAAATACGTTAGTATTGATAGCCCTCTTGTAGCTTTGCACGAAATTCAAAAACAAGCACATTATAATAGCTCTGTTTAAATTTAGAATTATGGGCTAAGAGGATAAGTGATGTTAAAATGATTTAAGTTTTTTCTTCGGTTTCTAAGAAACTAAAACGATTCTCACGAGTCATGGATTGATTTTCGCTCACAAGGAACTCAGCCCTGGTCGTTTTGTTACCTGACGTTTATATCTATGTGTCTTATAGTTTATATAAGCTGCACCTGGACTAGTTTTGAGGCGTATTGATTAACTGTCGTTCATTCTAACCGAAAGCCATAAAGGTATAAATCCAACCTATTCCTTTACACAGAAGCTGATGTCGAAATACAATAGAAGATTCCGAACGTGTTACAACTATCAGCTTAATGTTACTCTCAAGTTAGGTTTCGTTACTCATCATTTTTATCTGAAGAATTTACCTTTTGTAATTGTGACTCTATGAATATTTGAGTTGTTTTATTCTTAGAAGTAGATTTGAAAGTCGTAAACAGTTTCAGGTATCTATGTTTTGATGACCACAACCATTAACTGTTTCCAGTACGTAAACTGTTTTTGTCCTGTCATGACAACACTTAATTATCAGACATTTTCTGTGAAGTTTCTGGTCTGTTTGTGTTTTCTAATGTTACGTTTTTTGCCCTCGTGGATAGATACAAAGAATCAATTTTGCGATATAGATGTTATCACTGAATAATCTGTTAATTCGTATTTTAATTTCGGTATTAACTTGATACAAACACTTTAAACCGTGCAAAATAAACCACTGTGCTCATAAATAGTTACCTTTAAAGTCTAAACTAACAACCAATCACCATGGTGAGTTGTTTAACAATATATATATATTAAGTAAGCGAACTGGTCGTACAGTACATACATAGCTGTTCAACAATATTTATAACAAGTGACCGAACAACTAGTCTCGTAATCCATAAACATTCTACGGAAAGTTGTTTATCAACTGGATACTATTCTAAACCAATGCTGCATATTTAATACGACCAATCAGCTTGCTATTTTGTACGTCCTAGAGTTTCCAGAAAGTAAAGTTACAATCAAAATGACGGTTGTTAAATAACAAATTGAAAAGTTTGGAGGTGATAATGTTCGAAACCTTTGCGATTGGCTGAAAAATTCTATTCATACATTGCTACAGAAAACATACCAAGTTTTTAATACTATTCTTGTAAATACCTTTAACCTGTCTTCCAGCATTTGGTCATTTTCTAACATGATAAATTCATTAACATTAGCGAAACAAGGACGAGCTGTTATTATGCTATTACGGTTTTTAAAACATTTGGAAGTTTAATTCATAAGACTATACTGCAGCAAATCCTTCCAACTTTAAAATACTTTTACCATACCGGTTTCTATGTTTTAACACCATGTTGTCTGTTTTCATTCAAAATGTACACAATTTTGGATACAAGAACATACCTGTAGAATAACAGAACATTCTTTATAGAAAGTAAATGCTTATTGATATATATTTAACGGAAAACATTAAGCTACAAATTATGTGGATGTATACTGTTTCGTTTGGTTTCTGTGAATGAACTAGTAAAATCATGTATTTACTTTCTAGGATCTGTGAAGTTCATCAAAGTGAGGCGTCCACGCATAACTTATAGGGGTGGTGGGCTTGACCCCTCACCCTTTGGGAAACAGACAATCGCCAACATGGGTCAGACATTTGGGGATAAAGCCGAGAAATCCGATTCGATAATCATCTCCCAGAAGAGGTTTAAGAACACCGACGCCCTGGGGACCGGTTGCTATGACTACCACTACTTCAGGCAGCTCTGTCGGGAGCAAGGACGCCTGTTCGAAGATTCTGACTTTCTTCCAACTAACAAAATTCTTTTCGGCAAGAATAAAGCCTCGTCCACTCTGATAACATGGATGAGGCCTTATGTGAGTGCTGAGTAAAAAAAAAAAAAAACACCTTTAATATTTATAACTGATACGAAACGAGTGCGTCTGTTTCCTGACCGTTGTCGATGGATAATTACAATTCGCCAACAGATTCTAGAAAAACGTTAACATTCAGATAAGTTAGGAACTTAAAATATAATTCCATAAAGAAATAAATATACATTAAATATGTTAAATAGCTTATATCATTTATATTAGCAGTAAATTATTACTCTGAACTGTTAACTTTTATAAATATAAAAATAGGGAATATATATGCTAGTCAAAACTTTGATTTCTACATGTTTGTGACGTTGCATTTGCAGGTGCCATACTGGTACATTGTTTCATTGGTTAGACAACAGCTAATCATAGTCTTAACAACCAAATGTGACTGTACTCTGGTACGACTTGTTTTAATACAATAGAAAGGGATCAACTACACAATATTTATATTTTATACTAATTTTATAACTGCTTACATAATCACTTCCATTAGTGAATATGTGTATCTTTGTGTTAATTTCTAAATAAAAGTGCTGTATGTTTTCTGATCAATACTGTTTTGTTATTGTCCCTCTTTTGAAACAAAACGAAGCGTCTTACAAGCAATGTGTTTGTTAAAGAACAGTAAAAACGTCGTACCTCTTATGAACTACTGCAATGTTTAGAATGATTACTTCTTTTAGTATTTGAGACCAATTAATCTAATTCATGTGAAATAACTTAGAATAATCGTAAGTTGATTTTCTAATAGTAAACTTGATTACACTCAAAATATGTTTTTGTTAAAATAAATATTTTTGTTGAACTTTTAGGAAATCTGTACAAGGCCTAAGTTTGTGTCTGATGATGGAACACGATGTGATATTGAACAAGGAGATTTTGGTAATTAATGTGTTTTACTTTCATGCTCTATAATAAAGCTGTTTAGAACACCGTATTATTTTACTTTCTCTAATATCTCCGGATGCAATTCAATGCCTACACTTTCTTTACTAAGTATCATAAAAACTAACGTACCTGATGACTCGCGCATTCACACCTTTCAATCTGTAATATTCCACTTTATTACTATCTCCACTGAATAACATAAAATTAAAGTTTGGAAAATCTCTTAAAGCGTTTACATAGTTATTAATATCTCTTTATCTGTATGCATCATCGAAACGTATAAATATTTGTGGGCGTACACGATGTAGGTTTTATTGTCTTAGCTTGTCCTAAAGTATGTCAAACAGTGTTATAATTTGTTAGTTTATTATCACAATTTATTTCAGAAATCTTCATTACGATGTCATTTATGTTATCAACAAACTTTACAAAGAGTGTATTAAGAGGGTTGAAAAAATTAATATTTTTATATATCTTTTACAGTTAGTTTTATTGTTTGTTTCACGTAAACTTTTAAGACGTTTATGCTTTATTTTTAATCTATGATTTTTATTGCTTCTTTTTGTTTGTTTCAGGCGACAACTGTCTACTTGCTGCCATATCATGTCTCACGTTGACTCCCAAGTTCCTTGACCGAGTAGTACCCTCGGATCAAAGCTTTGGACCAGGATACTGCGGCATCTTCCGCTTCCGATTTTGGAAGTTTGGAGAATGGGTAGAAATAATAGTAGATGATCGACTTCCAACCTACAGAGGGCGCCTTAGCTATTTGCATTCAGCTGATCCTACGGAGTTTTGGGTAGCTTTACTAGAAAAAGCATATGCAAAGTAAGAATATTACACTTGTTTTGTTTGGTAAAAAATTCAGGGTGAGTTCAAGTTGGTTGACAAGCAAGTAAACAATATTTGATTGGTTTAAAAAAGAAGTAGGACCACAATTAAAAACTTGTGACAGTCAGATACTAATAAATGGCGTATGTTATCACATAAGTTTAATAAGCAGTATGTATTATTACTGTAATGTTTCGAATGTGTTTTAAACGCTAACATGCTACTATCTTCAGAGAGAAGTCCTAAAAAGTACTATGTGATGCAAAAGGGGCGAACTTTGGTTCTGGGCCTTCTTATAATCAAATATAACGTGTTCTCCTCATTCGAATGTATACGTATTATTGGATGTTGTCTTTTTAAGAGGTATATGAATTCTTGTATTTTGCCTGCTATGTTATATGATCAAGACATATAATCCAAAACCTAGCTCGATCTTCAAGCATCTATTTTATAGAGCGTTATTTTCGAAATGTTCCATGTAAAGGTTACGAAGGTTTGATGATAGAGGTTCGTTTAAAATTCATGAACTATCTGAACAGACAATCTTCATCGATTTAGTAGAAGAAGGTGAGAACAAATTATCATTCCTGAAAGTAATGGTATCCGACATATATATTTCATATGTTACAGATGTTTACACAAAGCCAGCAGATACAGATAAATACCTCGAATATAAATCGAAACCACTTTAACAGCGTAAACTGACGCTTCATAGACTAGCTAGCCTCCAAAATGGACAGTATTTATAATACAGATTATGTCAATAAAAAGAGATAATAACAAATGACTACAGCCATCCTTCAAAATATTTACCTCAAAATTTGACAAAGAAAATAAAGTAGACGGACGCCAAGAATAAGCTAGAAGGAAAAAAACAACAGACATACAGCAATTTTACTCTATGCTAGAGGTCGCTCTGAAAATAAATGAAGGCTATGTATCGAACGAGAAAATACAGTATGATCAATGTTAGTACAAAATAAGAACAAAAAAGCCGTTTTTAACATCTCTTTCTAAAAGTGTAATCCAATATATAAATCTAGACACCAGCAAAAGTCAGAATTCAAAAACATGCTAGAAATATAACACTCTGTAATACTAGGCTCGGCATGGCCAGGTGGTTGAGGCGCTCGACTCGTAATCTGAGGGTCGCGAGTCCGAATCCCCGTCACACCAAACATGCTCGTCCTTTCAGCCGTGGGGGCGTTATAAGGTTACGGTCACTCCCACTATTCGTTGGTAAAAGAGTAGCCCAAGAGGTGGCGGCGAATGGTGATGACTAGCTGCCCATCCTCTTCTTACACTGCTAAATTAGGGACGGCTAGCGTAGATAGCCCTTGTGTAGCTTTGCGCAAAATTCAACAAACAAACAAACAAACTGTAATACTTCCTTGTTCGACGCGGCTTTTTCTTTCTTGCATTTAATTCTATCTTACTGCAAGTTCTGCACTACTTTTTAATCGTTTGTGGAATCTCATTTATTTTAACGGAAAATTTGATTCATTGATTGCATAATCAGTTTATTTCATCTGTGGAATCTTGTTTATTTTAACGGAAAATTTGATTCATTGATTGCATAATCAGTTTATTTCATCTTATTCTCAACTCTACACAACTTTTGTATTCATGTTTTACATATTCTATTTCATCCCAAGTTACTACTCGTCATAAGGAACTCTTTCTTTATTGTTTTTATGTTCCGTTTCTATCCAACGTAGTCCTGATACTGTACAACCTTCTTCCCCTGAGTTTATCCGACTTTCAACAACAACAACAACAACAAAAAACGAGGAAAGATTTTCGAAATGGTTCTCATTATTTTCATTTCCCAAGGGGTTTCTACACAAGTTAATGGTTCACACAATATGATAATAAGACACACGTACAGAAATATATCACTTTAATTAGAATTGTTAAGTTTGAGTAGTAAAACGACCAGTATAATCAAAGTAAAGGTATCTTACCCAACCGAAACGTAAAATAATGGCTATATTTGGATTGAAGCATAAAATAATGGCTATATTTGGATTGAAACGGGAAGTTATTGTCCTAAACCTGCTAGCTATGTTGTTTACATTTAGGTTCCACGGAAGCTACGAACACTTACAGAAGGGTCAGACAGGAAAAGTACTGCAAGATCTCACTGGAGGAATTGCTCAAAGTTTCCAGTTGGTTGAACACAACCAACACGTCGTCTACCAGATGGTCAACAGTTCTGTTCCGCGCTCTACGTTGTTGGCTGTGTCTATTCAAACAGTACGTGTGTTTTTAAGTTTACAAGATAGAACATCTGCCATCTTTTATTGCTTCGTAAAACAATAATTAGTATAATTTCGATCTGTTTTCGTTCCTTATTGCTAAATAATTTTTATTAAATGCATTTTTGTTCATGTCAGCAAAATACAACAATAAAAAAAAGGTGATTCAATAAGATGGAAATGAGTAGTGATGTTTGCATTACATCACCAATCGTAATCTGTTTATGTGTTAACTGTATAATGTTTTTTGCATATTGTATGACGTTTACTGGACGTATTGAAGCACATTACCATCCACAAATACACCGTGGATCAGCGGTAGGTCTAAAGTTTTACTGCTAAGAACCAGGCTTCATTACTCGTGATGGGCACAGCACAAATAGCCATTTGTATAGCTCAGTGCTTAAATGAAAATAAATAAACAAACAAAATTAATCACTGGAACCATCGAACTTTCATATTTTGTATTTTTAAAGGGAACTTATATTAGATGTGCTAAGTATAATATACCTTATGTTTTGTCCCAAACGTTTCTTAGTGTTTTAACGGTAGGTTTGGAGGTTTATGAGTCTATAAATTAAGTTTCGATACCTATTGTAGGCAGACCATAGATAGCTCATTGTGTAGCTTTACACTTAGCAACAACCAAACAACTAGTCTTGTCTTCCTTTTCCAGTGGCTCAGCAGTAAATCTGCATGTTTACGACACTAAAAATCAGGTTTCTATACCCGTTTTGTACAGAGCACAGATATCTTATTGTGCAGCTTTGTGATAAACAAATATACCTCATATTTTGATCTTTAAATGATTTTGTTCTTAGTTACTATAAAAAACGTTCCAAAAACTCATTGTAATATTTAATCTTATGAACACAAATGCTAGGAATCCAAATAAATAAAACTAGTTAAGAACAGTGATAATACTTCCTATTAATATTTCAAGATATAAGTTAGTGCTGCTAAAATAAATTATTGTTATTAAGGTATTCTAATGAGAAAGTTATATTAGGCTATTTATATTGCAATAACTTAAACTACGAGAAAAACTGTTATTATAAGTACTAACCGATTATCCGTGGCGGCAGTGCACTAGATTCGCATGTGACATATTCATGACGTCATATCTGCACCCTGAAAATGGAGAAAAATAAAGTTCTTCGTGAAGGAAAACACGAAAATCGTGACCCAGTATTGCATATCTACATGCGCAAAGGATAAGCGTTTCGCGAAGTTGGAAGTTGCACATCGCGTAGTAAAAACGTTTTTCCAGTATCATATAAGTAAGAGTTCTATTACAGTATGATACATTTTGTCACTTTTACATAAATTTGACGAATGCAAAACTTGTAATGGCTTTCATTTTAACATCGTTAATGGCTTGATAAAATGCTTTGAAATAAGTAATTAAATGCGAAAAGTAAACATAATAAACTAAACTTTTATATTTTTATTTGTACAATTTTCCAAACATTTACCACAGGGCTCTGTATTCAGATCAAAGTTCTATTAGAATGTGTCTAACGTTGAACGTAGCTGATTTTCAAAGCTTCAGTTCATGATTTGTCCACCCGTTACACCTAATATGTATGTGTTATGTAAAAGATTTCAGCAAGTTGCCTAATTCACATGTAAATTTCAAGATGTTGTAAACTGTTTTTGTCTTTTCTGTTAATTGGCTTTACGTGATGACACAAAATTTTAGAATGTTCTTGCAAAGCTTAAGGTTGAACATAGTTTTAAGTAAACCTAATTCTCATGCAGAATTTTTTCGGCTTTGAGCAGAGTTCCAAATGATTTGTTTCAGGATTATTTCAACCAGTTATGATAGAAAACTGAGGATTAAAGAGATACTGATAATAAGCGAAAATAATCCTGAATTAACTGAAATCACTGCAACTAAACTACTTCTGGAACTTTAACTTGATGTGAGGATACGACATTGAACTCGAACTCTTAATATTCTTATTGTATAGAATGAGTAAACATTAGAAAGTGCATGTTGACAGTACACGTCAGTCTATAGGTTAATGTGTCACATTCTCTTTAACGTGTATTGAAGAACTTTGCTAACTTCATATTTTGTATTTTTTAGTTATAGTTACTTACAATACTACTAAATAACATACTTCAAACATACCGCTGTTGTGAACGTGCTTTATAGTCACCACAAGACAGGTGAAGTAAAGAAAAGGTATCATTGACTACTATTCAGTTCTTCACATTATATAGCCGCACAATAAAAGATATAATAAATAAATTTAGTGTTCTGAATTAGACTTCGATATTAAACTATTTTTGGAATAATATGTAACGTAAGTATTTGTTGTAAGTATACATAGAATATCACAGAATTCTTACCATCAATTTTGATGTTTTGATCAGAAACGTTTTAAACACTTCAAACCATTTGATGAAATTTTCATGGGGTCATCTGTACTGATCAACTTTAAGTATACAAATTTATAAGCTATTTGTTTGTTGTTTGAATGTATTACTTTGGAAACCAACAGTCTGAGGAGCCCGTGGGTACAACACACAGAGGTTAAACAAGCCACTCGCTGCGATCAATTTTTGTTTTTGTAGAGTTTAATCAAGGTTTTTCGTGCCGCATTGAACCCTTATTAATTCTAAGTATGAACTTTGTTAATACGGAGCACTCATTTACAAAACAAAGAAAGAATTGTTGTTTAGAGGAGAATCTGGTTGCTAGGTTGCCACATGACCCTCTCCTCGACATGAAATTCTAAACTCATTCCATAAAGTTGCTTTTATTTGGCCATTCAAATAGGTGTATGAACTGCAGTCTAAGCCATTCCAAGCTAATGACTAATCCTTTTCACTGATCTTATTCGTGAAATGTTTGAACACTAAGCTGTTAACCATCATGGTAATGTAAGACCTTATTCTACATCCTATTATGAAGATCACTTTGGGGAATACATACTGCGAACAATCAGAGTTTAAAATTCGGTTTAATGGTTGTAGTTGTCAGTAACCAGGAAAGAAGTTTGAAATATTATAGGAGAATGGAATATACAAACCAGAGCTACTTCAGCAATGATTGGTAGCATACAATTTGGAGGAAACCTTAGTACAGCTTAGAGCCTTCCCAAAGCTGACTGAATGAAAAACAACTAAATGAATTTAAACACACCCATAGCTAAGTTGCAATGCCGATAAATTTCAGCAGGAAACATAGAATGAGTAAAATTTAAAACCCAAAATCATCAATTTGGAAAATGTTTGGACACATGTGCAGTTGCCTGGAAGATCAATGTTTTACAGACTTGATTAATAATGTGTTCATATTTGTAACATTTTACTTTGTAAAACCGGGACATGGACATCACTTAACACTGAAACCTTAGTTAGTAGTCGAACAGGGAGTTGAAAACAGACTTTTGCCTTCTCTGTCACAATCTGATAGTAGTGAAAGCAAATAGATCAGCCAGTCAGCCCTCAAGCTATTTTATTTAGATATTAAAAAAAATTATTATCGAATTTCGGTGTCAAAAGGCATGTTTATAATATGATCTTGGAATATTATATTCATTTCGAATTTTAGGTATAATGAAATATATCTATGTTGCATGCCATCCTCCCAAACTTTTATTGAATCTGATATTACCAAGCTGGTAAATGTTGTTCACAATTTAACTTTTAATTAGTTTACAAAATAAAATTAAGGGTAAATAGCTGAATATATCTTTTTTCTTATATTTTATTTTAGTGCAGGTGGCTGCACTTAGTTTCATATTCTAGACGAACTGGATGTGATCCACTACCTACGTTTCAAGACTTAAGTTCAAGCATTTCCTAGCGATAGGGGAATGTATCTTTCTTCATATAATTTATTTTAGTGCAGGTGGCTGCATTTAGTTGCATGTTCTGTACAAACTGGATGTGTTCCATTTTCTCTCATACGTTTCGAGACTTAAGCTCAAACATTTTCTAGCCATCCGATCTCGTGTGTTTCCTGGATAATTTGTTGAATGAATATTAAGGTTTCCACCACATTAGTTATATGGGATGATAAAAAAAAGATGAAACCTTTAATTTTTTTTTTCTGTTAAGGGGACTTCTCTATTGGTGTATATGACAGAGTATTCTGGGTACTTCTAACTAAACTTAGAACTGAATATTGTTCCGAGCAATGCTAGTTTTCACAGAAATTCTTCTGGTATCGAGCCTGGTTTTGAATTGTCTCTCTTTATTGCATCTGTTCGCTTCTCTATGTCCAATTCACTTTTAATAACTATAGGCACATGCATATAATGGGCATGCTTAGCTATACAGTAACCACAAACAGAGCGAGCTGATCCTACAAATCAAATTGTTTTAGTAATATTATCTTTTATTTTAGAAATTCTCATATTGTAATATCTACAATATTTTTTTGCTGATCTCTTTCAGTTGTAGTCAAGTTTAATTACTGTTTTGCTTCGCAGATCTTACTAAACTTTCCGTTATTAATGAGTAGCTCAGCAGTTGGTTTCAAGTGCAGGATAGAATACTGAATAAATCTTATTATAAGAAAATAACTCATCGACAACTTGTACATTTAAGATACGATTTTGGCGCCATCTCTGAATAATAATGTGAAATGAAATATCTTAATATCGTTGATAAAATACTATAATTATAATCAACTGTGACACATAATACGTATTTACATTGATCCAAACATGTTATATTCTTCTTCATAATAGCAAACTGCTTGGTTATTTGAAAAATAATTTTATATTTGTATATAACTACATTTTTTTTTTCTACGTGAGTAGGATTTTGTTCTGTTTTAGGTTTTTATTGCATAGAGTTACAGAAGCCAACAATTCTAAAAGACATGCTTGTGCTTAAATTTAGACGTCATTTGGGACATTTTTGCTTATTCGTTACTAAGCACAAAACTTCACTACATATGCTGTCTCTACCGAGCCTTGAATTTTAGCCATTCTTTAAATAACACAATCTTTAACTGAAAATGGCCAGATGGCCAGAACGATTGAAGTTTAATCTGACAGCCACAGGCTCGAACCCCTCATACCAAATATGCTTGTCCTTTTAGCCGTAAGGGTGTTATAATGTCACGACCGATCCCACTATTCGCTGATAAAAGAGTAGCCCAAGAGTGGGCGATGGGTGGTGATGACTAATTGCCTTCCCTCTTGCCTTACACTGCAAAATTATGGATGGCTAGTGCAGATAACCCTCGTATAGCTTTGCGCGAATTTCAAAACAAATAAACAATATTTAAGTCAAAGTGTAGAGCAGTTATCAGTTGAACAATATGGTTTTGTTAGAAGAGTCTATTAGAACTAATAATAATAATATATTCGTTCTTCATACTTGTCAGTGCGTGAATTTTAGTAAAACTTTTTATATAGACTTTTGTTGTGACCTAGAATTAATACATGTACTTGTTTACCGAAGCAATGTATGTACCAAGTTTTACCTCTTGTATCTGGTGTTGAATATCTGTATTGAAAATAAAATATATAAAAAAAGATTTGTTTCCACTTAAAATATTTTATTTATGTAAACTTTAAAATCACTGCTTCATTGAATCACATCAAACTACAAACATAACATGTTTACTTTCTACTTTTGGCCTTGGAGCTTTAGATTTCGTGGCACAGCATCTCACGTGTGTGTGTGTAACACACCACGGTACTTGTAGCAGGTTATGGCGTAGCGTGTCACACGTGTGTAGCACGCCATGGCACAACACGTATGGCATTCAGGAAGCATTATGTTCACGTGTAGTACGACACGTATTTATTGCCTGCTCCCCCGCTAGTACAGCGATATGTCTTGGGATTTACAACGCTAAAATCAGGGATTCGATTCCCCTCGGTGGGCTCAGCAGATAGCCCGATGTGGCTTTGCTGTAAGAAAACACACTTTATTGCCTGTTAGTACGTCATGATGAATCATGTACGACGTGTCAAAGAGCATCATGTTAAGCGTGTGTAGCACGATTGGACGAGGTATGTCACGTGTGTTAAACATTAATCCACGACAGCTTAAGTACGTAAGGTAGACAGATGGCATACTTTCATAATAATAGACAGAGGAATGACAAATCGAATTATACGTGCTATATGATGTTTTAGTTTTACTAAGAGCCTTATTTCGAAAGGTAGAGTAAAATATTAGTTTAAGTGAACAAAATTATAACTTCTTTTCTTCCTTCAGGACCATCGCAACTCCATGAGACTTCGAAATGGTTTATGCACCCACCATGCTTATAGTGTTACAGGCATAGCAAGGGTATGTATACACTGAATAATATTATCATTTTTTATAATACTATGTAACTGTTACTTTGTATTTTATCTATTGTGTTTACCAAATATTACAATGGTAGATACGAAAAAGTGAGCATTTCTAGATCCAGTATTCTGTCATACTCTGTTCGGCCAAACACTCACTGACATATTACGTTACTTACACATGAAATAAAGTATTTCGCTCAATACCAGAATTGAAAATTTCAAAGATAATAAAGCTGTATTTGCCACCTGTCGCTAATTTAGTACAGTTCCATGTTGTTTGGATATTACTATAACTCATCGCAAACAGTTCAGGTGTGAAGTTTCTTTTTCATCAAAATTCGTAATTTTGTGGTTGATAGAAAGAAACAAAGTTATACTAATATATCTCAGAACAGCTGGTATGGATATTAACACTTTCATTGTTAAGGAGAGAACAACGTTTTGACCTTCAAGTTAACCTTTACCTGAAGATGACCTTGGAACGTCGAAACGTTGTTATCTCCTTATCAATGAAAGTGTTAATATCCACACCAGCCGTTCTAAGATATATTTTTATTTCAAGTGAGTTTCTCGTCATCAAATAAGACAAACTTATACTGTTCTGCTACTGATGAACTCATAATGACTCGTTAATGGCATTAATGTTACCTATTTTTTAAAACATCAATATAAAAATAAAGTAAAGAAAACCCCAAATACCTGTTCCTATAATTAACAGCCTGATGTCAGATTTGTTCAATTATCCAAATAATGTGCTCCTGCACAATCTACATTCTGAAACAGTTAGAACCTCCCTAATAAAATATCAAATGTTATTTCTGATCTAAAGTTGGAAGTTAACATCAGACTTTTTTTTTATAACGAAAGTGCCACAGTTATCGACCTATTTTATTCTCCGATAAGGACGTATAAAACTAAACCTGGGGTTCGATTTCTCGCAGTGAACACAGCAGACAGCCTAAAGTGATGTTGCTCTAAAAACAAAACAAACAAATCGTGTACGTTAAGATGAGCCCTCATGAATAACGACACAGAATTGGAATACAGGTATAATTTATTATTTTATACCAGCTCCATTTAAACTTTGAGAGTTAACTAGCGGGTCACTGAGGATGTTTTAGTTAGTTTGTTTCTTGTCTTTGTTTTAGTTTTGTGAAGGCAGGTCTGTTAACAAGGACGTGCAAATAAAGGTTTTCATCTATTGATCCCTAATCACATTATTTGGGTACTTTTGTAGAAACTTAAAACAGACCATAGTGTAAATATTTAAGTAATGGTTGGTCAAGATAAATATATATATATATGACCCCGTAAGTATATCTGAACAGAATCTTGCAGGAGATGGATAAAAAACATAGTTATAATTTTCAACGAGAAAAAAAGGAAGAGCTAATGAACTCGAAGAGTTATGAAATTTAAAACAAGAGGCGTTAAGAAACACAAGTGTGAAACAGATTGTCTAACTGTTCCTATAAAATGTACTGCACATGCACTATATAATGAATTTAATTTTTATTGTGTCTTTTAATATATGGGAAATGAAACCATTCTTGAAATAATAAAGCATATACATAAGAAATGAAACAATTCTTGAAATAATAAAACACATACATAAGAAATGAAACCATTCTTGAAATAATAAAACATATACATAAGAAATGAAACCATTCTTGAAATAATAAAACACATACATAAGAAATGAAACCATTCTTGAAATAATAAAACATATACATAAGAAATGAAACCATTCTTGAAATAATAAAGCATATACATAAGAAATGAAACCATTCTTGAAATAATAAAACGTATACATAAGAAATGAAACCATTCTTGAAATAATAAAACATATACATAAGAAATGAAATCATTCTTGAAATAATAATATACATACGTAAGAAATGAAACCATTCTTGAAATAATAAAACATATGTTCGTGTTTATTAGGTGAGAACACATAATGGAGACATTCCACTTGTTCGCCTGAGGAACCCTTGTGGTAAGGGAGAATGGAATGGAACGTGGAGTGACAGATCCTGGGAATGGGATAAACTCCCTGAAAGAGATAAAGAAATGCTTAGTATGCGCATACGCAACGATGGAGAATTTTGGTAAAATATCATAGAAAATAACAAACACATGCAAAATCTGCCTCGAGTGTCGTTTTAATGTTGCTATGTTAATATAGTTGATATTGCTTATAATGGTCTTTTCTAAAGGTTACAGTTATATTAGTGTGACATATTTTTAGGGAAAGAAGAATTTTGGTATTAATAAAATAATATTAGAAATAGCCTGTTTTGTATCTGAACGTAAGTTTTCAAGACTATATTCGTTCAAAATCCATTTACCACACCTTAAGAGACTTGTTAGATAAGTGATTGAATTTGACTTTTATGGTCCAGTTCTTATGACCACATTAGATTCCTGGGGTAAGGCTGAAAACTTACTACATTTGAAGTTCTTATTTACTGTTTTGTTAACAGTACCCGAGAGGTATACCCAGTCCCATTTTAATGGGTTTTGGGTTTTCTCTACACTTTTACATTTCTCTAGTGATAGTCCTGTTCTGTATTGCAGGGAATATTTTCTCAGAGTTCAATATTGTTCTAAATGTTCCGCTTTCGGAGTTTTCCTGCTTCCGTGGACAAGTGTGAAGATTTCCTTCTCTCGGTTGTGTCCATTAGCCTTACATTATTTAACGATCTCGCTGTGCGAAAGTTTCCTTGGGATAAAGTATGGTGAATGCTGCCAGCCATAAGTCTATCCAAAGCAGCATTGCCCTGCTGAATAGTCGGAAGTTTGCTGTGATCCAGGTAAATAGTGTTTAACCTTTCGCTTGTGGTGCCATAGAGTGTATTTGTTGTGATACACCACTGCACAGCATATTCAAATCGTCTTAAGTCACTATATTTCACAGTTTCCGGCGGATCAGTACTGCCCTTTTAAAGATGTGTTTCTGCCGAAAAAGTGTTGATCACTGTAAAAGCTTGTACAAATTGAGATTATTTTAGAAACAAAGAAAGAACTTTCAACGACCTTTTATCACATCTTTTTGTCATACTTTATCTTAAACTAAAAAACGTATTTTTTGTGCTTTACTAAATACAAAAATTAGTACTCGTAACTGGAATTATTAGCCAGTTAACAAATTATAAATATTAACAGGATGTTTCAATCAGTTTCCTACTTGATATGTCCTAATAATTAGGGTGCTAGACTCTAAATCTGCAGGTCGCGAATTCAATTTTCATCACTTAACACACTTAACAGGAGTTAGCAGTGGGTGGTGTGACTTGCCACCTTTTTTCTAGTCTGTCAATTAAAGATGACTAGCGCAGATAGCTCTCGATTAGCTTGGTGCGAAATTCAACAAACGTACTAAGAGATTTAGTTAACTGGAAGTCTCATTCTATCAGCAAGCTTTCATGTCTTCAATCAGTGATATAATTTTTGCCAACAGAATATTTTATACTATTAACCAACAACATTATTTTATCAACAGAATGTTTCACATCATTAACCAGAGGTCTCATTCTGTCAGTGCATAGATTAGTTGGTGCTCTTAACCGGAAATCTCATTTTATCAAGATTTTTCATTGTATTGATTGAAATGTCATTTAGTCAAAAGACTCTTTTCATACTATGAACAGCAAGTTTTTATCCTTACTGAGATTTTTGTTTGGGTAAAAACTCTCTCATTCGATGTTATTCAAATTTTCACTGAAAGGTAGAGTATTCATTATTGTCTTCTGTATGTATGTACAGTAGGTTCATATGTTACAGTTGGTAGCTCTTAATTAATTAACAACACTATTTAACATGCTACATGCTAAAATTATCCCATATAGGGCGTAACACAAAGAAAAGATGTGGCCAGAAGTGTGTAGTAATCTAATATAAAACTGCATTAATCCAACAAATAGTAATAAAAACTCAATAACAAAACAATGATAATCAAATAAAAACCTCTATAACCCCAGAAACAAAAAGCAGTAATAATCCACAAAAGTTATAATGTCAAAGAAATACTGTGATAACCTAAAAAACCTAAATACTGTAATAACCTAAAAAACCTAAATACTGTGATAACCTAAATACTGTAATAACCTAAATACTGTGATAACCTAAAAAACCTAAATACTGTGATAACCTAAAAAACCTAAATACTGTAATAACCTAAATAACCTAAATACTGTGATAACCTAAATAACCTAAATACTGTAATAACCTAAGTAACCTAAATACTGTGATAACCTAAATAATCTAAATACTGTGATAGCCTAAATAACCTAAATACTGTGATAACCTAAAAAATCTAAATACTGTCATAACCTAAATAGCCTAAATACTGTGATAACCTAAAAAACCTAAATACTGTGATAACCTAAATAACCTAAATACTGTGATAACCTAAATAACCTAAATACTGTGATAGCCTAAATACCCTAAATACTGTGCTAACCTAAAAACCTAAATACTGTGATAACCTAAATAACCTAAATACTGTGATAACCTAAAAACCTAAATACTGTGATAACCTAAATAACCTAAATACTGTGATAACCTAAGAAACCTAAATACTGTGATAACCTAAATAACCTAAATACTGTGATAACCTTAAAAAAACGATTTTTGTTTTGCAAATAAGTATCACTGCCTATTTTTTAGTTTTGCTTTCCGGAAAAATACATTTTATTTTGTGAATATTATATCAAACCATTTCTCAATATTTAATATTTTAAGTAAATCTGTGATACATAACGTTAATTAAGTAAAACTGGTATTCTTTTTTTACAGGATGTCATTTGACGATTTTCTAAAGAACTTCACACATTTATATTTGATTCACATCGGACCAGATGACTGGATGCAGGAAACTTCCTTACACAATAAGCGACCATGGCGAGCAGTACTCGCCAGAAGACGCTGGCGTTCAGGTTTTAATGCCGGTGGTGGTCCTTTCTATATAGGTTAGTTTTGTTTATTTTTTTTTATTTATAATTATTAACATTTGTTGTTAAGATTAATACTTATCTATTTTCAGCTGTGTAGGAAATAATATGTTTATATAAAAAAAAAGTCAAAATAATAGAAACGCTGCTGTCTTAGCCATGGATTTGCAATTGTAATTTTAGTAGCGGTTTTCAACGTTACACTACCGCCACAAATAATTGATATCAGTCTTATTTTTGACTGTTCGTAATTGTACTTAAAACTAAATACATAATCTTATATTATTAATACTTACCCTAATTCTAATTAATAAATTACTTCAAATAAATTTAATAATAACTACAATTCATTTCCCTATTTTAGTTTCCAACTTAATATATCATATCAATAACGCCTGTTGTATTACAGGAGGCTTAGTGGGCGTGGTATTGAGAGAAAGGCCTCGTCGACACTGAATATTACATAGTATGACTGACATATTATTACATATTCCACTTAGCTTACGCTTACAAGTTCTTAAAAATGCTCATGAAATATTATGAAAATGCAGTATAATATTATTTTGATGTTTCGAATTAGTTTAGATTCAAATCTGCTATCACGTTACCTCGTGTATCATGGTAATAATGTGAATCAAACTGAAACACATTATCAAAACTTCTTTCATAAAAGTTATTTTTTCATGGTACTAATGTGTATGAGACTGAAACTAAAATGTATCAAAACTTTTCCTGAAAGTTATTTTTGCCAAGATTAATGAAATGTCAATGGAAGGCGCAACATGAAATTACAGTAATTGTTCATTTCTGAGGCGTGTATAGACACAATATTTTATTTTATTTTAAAGTGTACTCGAGCATCGAGTTCAACATGTGGACCGAATTGACTATCAATTTACCTTCTTCCTTTTTCTTGGTATCGAGCTGCTTCTTTAGTTGTTCATCAGATCTGTGCTTTATATACAAAAAGGAGAGATGTTAAACCAGGAACTTCGCTTCACAGAGTGAGCTTTAACTGTCAAGAATTTTGACTGGTCATTGGAAAGGTTTTGAATCATTGTTTGTTAAATCTCTGTAGGATAAAGTTCAGGATATTGCTAATTTTTAGGTCTTGGCTTCGGTTGACCTTATACGTACATGTTTATTTATGTCTAAACATTTTAAATTTTCTTAATTTTTCAGTGTTATACGCTGTATAAATTCATACACTTACACGATTACAATGTGCATTCTGTGCTGTAAGAATGTTCAGCTATGGAGAACGTTTCTAGGTTTAAGAGCCTTTTTTGGATTGTTTTTGCACCAAATTGTATTTTAGTTGCTAATTGATAGATCGTCTGTTCCTCCGCTGTAGATTTCACTGCACCTGTAGAAGACAAAGTAAACAATGTTTTTATTCCTTGGTATTACCAGGTTGTTTAACTTTTGTCAAGATATCTCGAAGATTTTCTCAGATTTGAAACAAACTCTGATTTTTAAAGTTCTAATGAGTTTTCTGGGGTTGTAGTTTAGATTAAGCTGAAAAAGCAGAAAGTTGGAGTTTAAATGGTCGGTGAGAAGGCCTTAGGTTTTGATGCTGTTTAATAAACTGTTTGTATTTAGGCTAAAATCTAACTTGCAAGGTCTTTTGATTAAACAGATATTTTTTAAACTTTGGATGACTCAAGCTTTCTCAACTTTTAAAGACTTTATATTGAAAATGCATAGTGATGAAGCAACAGAAAGTGAGGTCCATATTGGAATCAACAGAATGGTTGGTTCACAGACTTAAGTGAGACTCCGTTTCTGACCTGTTTCTTTATTCCTGTACTGTTGTTGCTGTTTTTTAGTACAAAACTATACAACTATCTTCACTCTGTTCACCGCGGAAAATCTAACCCTAGTGTTTGCACATTAAAGGTTCGTAGATTTACCACTAACCTATCATGGAACGGCCCTACAGTAACTCAGAAGAAAAGTTTCAAATTGGCAAGTTCCACAACTTTTGTCTTAAAGACAATCAGCATTTATTTACGTCACTTTCGATAAAAAAAAATGTTTTTTTTCCTAACAAACGTAGTTATGTTACTTTCAATATTACCAACATATCTCCTAACACACCAACCTCTAATAATTTGTTCAGAGTCATCAGACAGAAATTAAACCTGCTGAAACAGCTGAAGCGTTCTCTGAAAAGGCCGCGCTGCTCTCTTACAATTTCTTTTTCCTGCCAAAATATAGACCTGAAATATTGTCTCGAAATTTAAAAATTATATTATATATATATATATATATATATATACAAGATTGTTTAAAAAACCATTTACTTTTTTCATATTCAGAAACGACAGCAATGAATCCTCAGTTCCATATTCATATCCCAAAAAACGGAGCAAAGAAGTGTCACGTGGTTGTTTCTGTCACTCAACAATACACTCCTGGTCAAATGACAGAAAACGGCAAAAACAATTCATTTCATTCTATAGGCTTTACTGTGTATGAGGTTGGTATTGGGTATACAATCATTATTTTTACAGTTCTTTGCATTTTCATACGTGATATTAGACATCAACTGAAACAAGTCTTTAGTGAGTAAGTTATTAATCCTGTAAAATAGAATTTGTTTTTAGAATGCATAAAATATAAACTCGACCAGAAACAAAAGAAGATAAAAGAAACCTTACTACTTCAGTCAAAAGTTAAATGTGGACATGAGCAAATGTGTTCAGACTAGACAAAACTATTTTCCATTTATATGAGGTCGCTTCACTGGAGTGAAAACAGAGCTGTTAGAACATCTTCATGGGTTGAAAACATGCAAATGTGTTTAGAACTAACTTCAGTTTCAATTAAATTACAATGTCAAGCTTCTTCAGAAATTTTCCGCAAAGCTAAGTTACCAAATCCTCCATATTAATAGAAAATAGAAGATAATTGTTTTTATTTCTATATCTTAAAGTGTTAAAAACTTAAAGCTGATACCAACTTACGGTGATTTACATCGTAACGACTTTGGTTCATACAACTTGATAATATACATAGCGTCACAACCACTATTTGTTTGTTATGCATCCTAGCTGGTCTGGTGAGCCCTAGTATTAGCCGAAAGACCTTGTTGGCACTGGATGTAGCAGATATGGTGTGGTTGACATAGTTTTATAGATTCGTTATTTTTACTCTTGCGTTTTCGAATTCGTATATAACCAATACGTCTGATTATCTCTTGACATCAAATTTTACTGTAACTTGTTTTAATTTTTATTATATTTTACACGGACTTTACTATAACCTATTTTATGTGTATTATACTTTGCACTTTTAAGTGTGAAAATAAACAAATCTTAGGTTAAGACTCCAAAAGTGTGAGACAAGTGTAAACGACAAAATCAGCGAAGCTTAAAACTGGCCACAGATGCTGCAATTTTATTACTTGTTTAACATTTTACGTCTGTTTGCTTAAATGAATAAACAGCGAAAACTTTGTAAAACATACGATTTATTTTATATAGGTTCCACCTAATATTATACGTGTTACAACTCAGTTTCTCCTCACACATCAACCTCTGGATGTTACTACGCATTCGGTTTCCAGAGAGACTGTAACCTTTTTTACCCTCCCCCCTGGTGATTTTGTGATTGTCCCTTGTACAGAAAATCCAAACTGTGAAACTAGGTTTCTTCTCCGTATACTGACGGACGAACAGAGTAACATATGGTAAGCATTTTTCTTTCAGATTGCTGTCGTGGTTGAAGCATGATCGTGAGAGTTAAAGAAACTTTTAAATTTTCTGATTAAAGGCACAAATTTTCAATCTTGTTAGCCTTTTGTTGTTTTATACAGACTTTACTGTAACTTGTTTTATTTTTATTATATCTTACATTGATTTTAATGTCAATTATTTTATTTTTATTACATCTTACATTGATTTTAATGTAAATTAATTTTGTTATATCTTACACTGACTTTAATGTAACATGTTTTATTTTTATTATATCTTACATTGATTTTAATGTAACTTATTATATTTTTATTATATCTTTCATTGACTTTAATATAACTTGTTTCAAATATTACTCCAAATAGTTTAAAATTTTATTGAAATTAGTGTTTAATCCCACCTGAATTCCTGTTAACAAACAATAAAAATGTTACAGACAAATATCAGTAAAACACACGTAATAGCAACTAAAAAAATTATAAAATCTAATAATTTTCAAGTTTTTTTGGCCAACGGAGTACTTCAGTATAAAACAGAGATATGTTAATGAAAACTGGGGAACTTTGTAAAGACAAGAAATATATTTAAAGATGAAATAGGAAAAAGTATTCTTAAAATTATTAAATTCTGATCCAAGCAAAATATTTACATAGATCATAACTAAAAACTGAGTCGGTAAGAAATGCAGTTGATTAGATATGGTATTCTTGCATTAAAGATCAGACTACATCGTTTCTTCAGTTAGGTATCCTCTTTGCTAGAGATGTTTTGAGCAAGTAGTCCTAATAATAATTATCTTACGGAGCTCAAAAAGTTTAAGAGATTTAGATTAGTCGTAAATCCACACAATAATATAACAATACAAAATCTTCCCTGTAATGACAACATAACAACACAACATAAGAACAAAACACACATAACAACACAATTTAAATTAATGAAAATTTGATATATTAAACATTACAACCAATCCTGTTGATGAAAGCATTATCATTTTTATATTGTTTGTTGCTTGCCGGCAAATATTCAATATATTTTACTAACACCGTTATAAACGCCCTCTATCTTACGTTTAAAATGAAAATACTATTTGTTTATTAATTTCGCGCAAAGTTACGCGAGGGCTACCTGACTAGCCATCCCTAAATTAGCAGTGTAAGGCTAGACTGAAGGCAGCTAGTCACCACCAGCCACTGCCAACTCTTGGGCTACTCTTTTACCAACAAATAGTGGGATTCACCGTGACATTATTACGCTCCGCGGCTGAAAGGGCGAGCATGTTTGATGCGACGGGGACACATTCATATTGTGCTGTTGCATCGATTAGGGATCTCAATGTTCACATGTTCAAACTCAACATTCAGATGGAAAACAAATTCTCATAACTATTTTTATCGCCTTATCATGTTCCATTAAAACAATTAAAGGTCTAAAGCTTATGTATTAACACTGAAATTATTGTAAAACCAAATCTAATTAACGATTAAACAAGAGTTATATTTTAAATACTGTATACAATACATGTGTGTCTGGTGTAACTTCAAACTCTCTGGTGCATGGTGTATCAGCTTGAAGTTTGTAGCAATGTTTTTATATTAACATTACAGGGAAGTTAACGAGGACAACCTTATATACCGTGAACTGAACTTTAGTAAACCTGGTGAACTCATAACAACAAAGGTAGGTTGACCTTTTCTTTATTGTCATATTTTTGTCGAATGCCAGTTAAATAACATATATTAAACAAGTAGTTTTTACACAAGCTGGGTAGTTGATATTTTAATACTCTGTCTTTTACAGAAAAATACATATGTATCTTACAAGGTATAGCATCGATAATTAACAAAATACACAACATTTTAAACCTTAAAGTATTTATAATTATGAAAAATGTTATTGCGTCTCCTAATTCATTTCACACTTTTTTACAATTCTATAGTTGTTTATGAGATTATCCAATGTGGAGTGCTTGTTCGTGTGTAGTTAAGCACAAAACTACACAATGGGCTATCTCTACTCTGCCCACCATGAGTATCGAAATCCCGGTTTTGGCCTTATAAGTCCATAGTGTAATGGATTTACTATTATATTTTTATTTTAATATCCATGTTTGATTCAGTTTAATATATATTTAGAAACGCGTCTGTTCTCTAATCCTGTCTATTCTCTAAATCTGTAGAAGATTCTGTGGTGTAAGAATCAACAATGTACTATGTGCATATGCAATACTAATGATTTGCCGGCGTTATTGCCAGCTGAAATTTCTAGACACTCTCTTATAAAGTTTATGAAAGGTAACTAAAGAAACGCAAAGCGACATTTTTGTATTGTTGGTTTGCTACAGTTAGTATACTATAAACATCGGAAGCTATAACTGTGATAAACTGTTATTAATCGGAAAAATTACAGGCATTGACCATGAACGATTATAAATTTTGATCATTATAAACTGTTTAACTTCAATGAATTAACTTGGAACGTTAGTATTCCTACTAATATATGGTGTAACTTCAGCGGAAAAACATTCACGTGTGAAGAAGCTAGCTAGCTTCCTATTAAGTGAAGTAAACTCGTGTATAAACACAAAATAATTCGCTCATCATGAAGCGTCCATAAAATATTCAGTCACAGACCAGATAGAAAACTCAGTATTGTTTGTAAGTTTATGAAACTTTTGTACATAAATCATTGTTTGTAATAACCGTTATTATAAATTGTATTTTTGTTTGTGTATTAAAATATATTTATTTGTATCAATCTTGTTGTCAAATATAAATCTGATACATATCAACATTTAGTTAACTTCTAAATCCAAATCGTGATACATGCATAATAAATTGGAAACTCGTACGGGATATGTTATAATATGTAACATCAGAAATGCTCTATGCCCGTGATTGGCTTGTAGAAATATCAGAACTTTTTTAAAACGGTATTGGACATTGTTTAATGTAAGCTGACTCATATTTCCTTCATTCAAACACACACACATTCATATATATATATATATATAATTTTATTAACAAACCATTTATTGCAAACGTATCATAGCAGATGATCAATAATTACTTGGCAGATATTAAGATGTTCTCTGAATAAGAAAACCTAGATTAAAAGCTAATGCCACTAATCTAATTCACAAAATATGATCACAGAATCTGTTTATTGTTTTAATGTTTGATTGTGTTTCCTCTGTTCTTGATAACTGCTTTACGTTATCATGGCATAAAATGCATAAGGGAATGAATTTAGGCTTGGGTTAATTCACGCGATACCACATGTACATTAGAGTTTCCTGCAGTTCCAATGTGCTTCTCGGCTTCTTCTCTTGCATTTTTAAATAGGGTTAAAACCTGAACTGTTGTGTGAATTGTTTTGATCCTCTCCCTTCGAAGATAGTCCTTCGCTTGAAGCAATGACATACAACTTCATTTTTTTTTCAATACACGTTTAATAAAACTTTCATTTGTTTTACGTCTACTTTCTAGAGTCCATGAATATTGACAACCATTTTAGTTCTGTGATACAGATCAGAGTCATTCTGGGACATGCACTGATCTTCTTCGCTGAAGGCATCCAGATTTGTTAGCTTTAACTGAAACTCAAAAAACTCGATGTACATTTCAACATTTACAGTGCCTTTCAAAGTGCAGGCACCCTACACCATGGTCAGAGATACATTCCGTATCACCTACCGCTGTAGATGTTTCACTTTTGAATTCAAAGATCGAACTTTTATTCGTTTAAGAATATTAGTTTACTCCACATTGCTTCAGTCCAGTCAACATTATTATTGACCTAGTTGGGCCTCGTCTACCTCAAAGGTCAGATTAACACAGGCAACACTAGGTGGTACACTCGATAGCAGTGCCCTCTGGAGTTTTCTGTCATATTTTTTGACATTTGTGTACAAAAGTTGACGATTCTGCCTAAACGTTCTAGAACATGTTTTTCATCTACTAAAGCTTTCATTCTTTATTTTTCTGTTCTACACGCAGCGGTTTACAGTAGACTAGTGAAATTTAATTCATATTGCAATCTGCCTTGTCAAAACTCTTTCTATTCTCAAAAACAACAAGCGCAGATAGCCCTCGTGTAGCTTTCCACAAAATTCAAACCAAACCGAAAAAAAAACATTGACTGTTTTTGTTTTCTTTTTCCATGTGGTTAACTCACAGCCCTTGTTCATGATAACATCACACACACGTTGTAGCAGTTAAGCTTCTAAACTAACTCTGAGTAAGTACCTCTATTTTTAGCCGAAATAACAACTAATGCAGTATCCAGACGACAGCCTATAAAATTACTAATGTAATAATTAAGCAGTATCCCACAATCCATGAAACACATTTGCACCTACAATCATTAGGCATCAAAACAGATGATGAATTCAAAGATCCTCTTTCCCAGTTGTCTCTGGACTTACAGCTCTAGAAACTGGATTTCGATACTCATGGTACGCAGAGCACAGACAACCCATTATGTAGCTTTAGCCTTAACTACAAACAATTAAACGATTTCGAAAAAAAAAGAGTGAAAAAAACCAAGTGAGAAAATAATTTTTGCTCACCATTTTAGTAGCACAATGCGTTAGTTTTAATGTTTGGAATGTTTTGTAACGTAATAAATAAAGTATTAATGGTTAAAATGTTTAGCAGCATAATACATAGCGTTTTAATTTCTGAAGTGTTTATTAACATAATAAAAATAATTTAATTTTGAAAATGTTTAATAATTTACAGATTATAAGTGCTCTTTTTTATTAGCAGTGGTACATAAACATGTTTTATTTAAACAGATTACTGTCATTAGAAAATTAGTGCATTTTTAATAACACATTTTGTCATAACTGATTAATTCATCTCTTTTAGAATGGACATAATATAATCACAAGGATCATGCACAAGGTATGTGGATGTTTTGTTTTGCATTCTCTTTAATTTATATATTTTTTATTTGGTCTTCATCGAAACAGAAAATAATCCACTTCTATTTTTTCATTTCACTTTAAATTTAAGCCCGGTATTGCCAGGTGGTGAAGGCGCTTGACTCGTAATCTGAGTTTTGCTGTCTTCCCTCTGGTCTTACACTGCTATATTAGGAACGGATAGCGCAGATAGTCCTCGTGTAGAAAATTACGTATTTAAAAAACGGTTGGTCTGGGTAGAGAAAGTAGATGACCGAAGAAGGTCGAAACATTGTTCGCTCCTCAACATACTGCTTTCTCTATCCATCGTTTTTAAAATTTTAATTATCTCTACAAGTGGATTTTGTCGTCATCACGGAGTAGCCCTTGTGTAGTTTTGCGCGAAATTCGAAAAACAAACAAACTCTAACTTTATTCGTTTTTACGGTTTTTGTTTATGTGCAGTGTTTATATGTACAATGTTTATATACAATGTTTATGTACAATGTGTGCTTGCTCTACAACTCTCTTGAAGAATATCATAAAGTGATTATTTGACTTTTCTTGTTTTTTTAAGAAAAAGAAGTATTTAATATTTCTATTTTTAAAGTTTTTGAATATTTTAGTTCATTTTTTGAACCCTCGTGTTTCTGACGTACCTAAAGTTCTCTTGTTCATGTTCTTTTCGATTATGTCTTGTTTGTACAAAATTTAGAAATTCTTTTCATTTATGATAACACATATCTTCGTTAT
Source organism: Tachypleus tridentatus (assembly GCF_004210375.1). Lineage (NCBI taxonomy): Eukaryota > Metazoa > Arthropoda > Merostomata > Xiphosura > Limulidae > Tachypleus > Tachypleus tridentatus. The sequence continues at coordinate 70,470,377 of NC_134834.1, read as the reverse complement.
TATAACACATAATGTTTTCCTTAGTACATTTGTGACTTTCTCACAAAAGCAGCTAAAGGTAATATACCATAATTAACTTGGTCTAAAGCGTACTTTCAGAAAATACACCTTAACACTTCTCATTTTGCAGTTGATTGGCTGTATTTTTGTGCTCCAGCCACACTAAGCGTTGGGCGCGCGTTTACTCGATTTGATTTTAGTACTCATCAGGACTTCTACCAGCTTACCCTCAAATTGAAATTCTTTTAGGTAGGATTAGAATAGACTAATCTATGAAACTTTAAGCTTGGTCAAATACACAAATCGAAAGGGTTTGCTTGCTGAGTTCAAACCTTCACAAGACAGCCAAGATGTGACGGAGCTATGAGCTGAAGGTTTGTACTTGAAAAACTCAGAGCCATTCTATAAACCACTACGTTGCAACTAACAAAACAGATTTGAATGCCTCGTGTTTGTTACTGTATTCAATGATTTATGACGATAAAAAATCGCTTTTTTGTAAATTATTTAACTAGACATATTCACTATTGTGAGGAGTTTAGTATTATATATTTACTTTAATATCCATGTTTGTTTCAATAAAATATATAATTGGAAATGCGTGTAATTTATACTCTTAAATATGTATTGTGAAATTCCTGCCTATTCGCTAAAGTTGTAGAAAATTATCGAGTGTAAGAACCAACAATATATGTTTTACGAATTCATTAGCGTGTTATTGGGCTAAGGAAATTTCTAGAAATTCGCCTCATGCTTATAAAACGTCATCAATGCAAGGCGCCAAGAGACAGTATACATATTGTTGGTTTGCTACAGTTGGTATGCTATAAATCTGTGATTAATGTCTACTAATCGCGAAATTAAGATATTTGACCAGGAACGTTTATAGATTTCGAACACTAAAAACCATTTAACGTCAGCAGCTTGCTATCGGACGTTAATATTTTTACGAAGAAATTATATAACTTACAACTGTGAAAAACGCGAGCGTGATTAGCGAAGAGCTAGCTAGCTTCCCATTAAGTAAATTATACCTATATCAACTTAGAATTAAAACACTCGTCGTGAATCCTCAATGACATATCAAGAAAGTTCTGTACTATATAAGACTCAATATTTTCTGGAAATTTGTAAAACATTTGTATATAAATTATTGTACGTAATAACCATTATTATAAACTGTATTATTATACGTGTGTATTGAAATATATTTGTATTAAAAAAGAAATCCGTTTGTGTCTTGTTGACAAACATCATATATTTGATACATCTCTATATTGAAATTACAATTTAACTCAGTTTCAGTCTATCTGAAATCGTAATACGTAACATTAGAAATTGAAGGCTTAACATGGATACATTATAATACGTAACACTATAAATATATGGATAGCCATCTAATGAAACAATAATCTTTATAAATAATAACTTAAATAATATCGATATATTAAACCAAATATATTCATTATCTGATTTATTTTTAGTTTATATCCTAGTGGCTTGCTCTGATTGGAATTAACACTAATCCTGACCTTTATTGTATTTCAGTTTATAAGGTTACGTAAACAACAAGAGATTGAAACAGGAGCACAACGATTTTCTCAACGTAATTTTATTTAAATATATCAAGCATTAATTTAAAGTGTAGAAAAGGCAATCAAATATAAAAATCTAAATTTTGAATATTTTTTTCAAATTCAACCCACATAAACTATATTCTAAACGAAGAATTACAAATAAAAATAACGAAATATTCTGTAATACTAATATCAAAACTTGTTTTTTCCCAGTTGCCAGGAGAACTCGATGCTGAGTCGCTCCTGAAGATCTTAACAGCTTGTTGGAGACGTGAGTATAAAACTACTTTTTTCTCTCTCATATTTAATGTTGTTTTCATATTTGATTACTAGACGTCGCGCGCGTGGCAGATATCGATGAAAGCAACTAGTGGCTCCATTTCACATGCTGTTATTAACTTGGGTAAAAGTCATGTCTCCTACTTTTTTACCTTTTAGTATTCTTGCCTCTACCTGAGAACCAGATATCGTCGTTTTTATTGATATATACTTTAGTTCTGATGTGTCACAAAGTGAAGATTGGAATCAAATCTGAGAGCAAGATCTATAAAAGCTCTCCTATACGATTTTGACAGGCGGTCATGACGGATGATTATGTAATTGTTCTACAAAATGGAACCTGAGAATGTGTTCCTAAGCCACCCTAACGTCAGAAAAAAAGTCGTCTTAGTTCCACAAACTATCACCAGAGGGTACATTGCTATGTCTACTTTGCTAGAACGCCATAATTAATTTTTTGGTTGTTTCGAAGTTCGCACAAAGCTACACGAAGACTATCTGCACTAGTTGTCCCTAATTTGGCAATGAAAGACTAGAGGGAAGGCAACTAGTCATCACTATCCATTAACAACTCTTGGATTACTCTTTTACTAACGAATAGTAGAATTTGCCGTACATTATAACGTCTCCACGGGTGAAAGGGCGAGCATGTTTGGTGCGACCGGGATTCGAACTCGCGACCCTCAGATTACAAGTCGAGCACCATAACCACCTGGCCATGCCGAGGCTTAACCATTATTAATACCATCGGTTTAAAACACTAATTCATTCATTATTTGTATCTCCTGACCACTTATATGTAAATCGTCCCGTAAAAGAACGCTTAAACACTAAACATTGTGCATCATATAGACATTCTTTTATATTCCATCCGTGGTTCATTAACACCAAGAGACATGTCCCCCTGACTCATTGAGATGTCTTCCCATTCAGTGTATCTAATTTTAAAACACATAAGCTGCCAAATATTTATACGCATATGACGCATGTTTCGCCAACTTTAATTTAACCTCTAGTTAATCAACTCCGTAGTAAGTCATTTTACTACACAATAAATGTGATTAACCACTATAATAGAATAACAACGCTTACCGTTTTTCATATATTTTTTGAGGACTGAACTTTCTTGGACACGTGTCGACAACAATAATAAGTATATTATATACAGTATTGTCCACTCATGTACATAAACCAATTCTATACTTAAAGTACTTTGTTGTAAGTTTACATTCAACGGTTCTTCTTGGTGAACTTTCTTATGTTGGAATTATGTGGAGCTAGTCCTAAGGGATTAAAATGTTCTTCTTTCTCTCTGTATCAATGTAAATACAGACCCAGTAGCTGCCATATTTATGAATTGGATCCAGTTTTACGATGTATAATTGTCCTTCTGCATGATCATGTAGTTGATCACCGCCAAACACACCTTCTAACTTCTTTCACATTCACACATTTTTTGTGTGAAGTGCTGAACAGAATCCTAAAGTATTCATAGCTTCTTTCAGACACTTGCTGCTTCGTTTACAAAAGATAAAGAAACAACTATTGTAACATATTCTGTGTGTACTCTGATGTCGTGACAGCTGATCTTTGACTGTTAGGAAACACAGTTATCCCCATGTGATCACAAACATATAGAGAGTGTTTGTATAAATACCTCATTGTCTCAGTATGTCATCAATGGCTGAAAAGAAAGAAGTAGAAACATTTATTAAAATTAAAATAAATTACACTATATTGTTATGTGTTCATATTTAGCGTTGAAAATAAACGATCCAAACTCTACACAGTCACACATTTTTACATTAGTATAATGTTAACCATATTTTAATTAGAATTTTTGTGTGTCACTGAAATTTAGAAGTCATAAAGATAGTTTCTCACATGGCATAATAATACAAAACACTAAATATGTTCCTGATATTCTACTCTCAATAAATGCTAGTGTACATTTATTCCATATTTTGTCCAACATACAGCAAATGGTCAGATATTCAGACTGTGTCAGTTCGCTTAGAATAATTTTCAATGTAAAATATATTTAATTCTAGTTTATGATATTTATATAGACATGTTAAATGTATGAGATTTATTATACAATACAACGAATTATTTGATTGAGTAGTAACAAATTTAATTGTTTTCTGGTTGGGTTAGTAAACTCGTTCATTAGTTCAGTCTGTACGTTATATTCTCCTGTCAAGAATAGTCAACTATTCGAAAGCACTTGAGTTTTGAGTCTCGTTTTGAAAATTTTATAACTTTTGTAGGTGATCCTATGTGCTAACTATTTAACCTGACGTTACATTTGTTAATTAATGTTTCAAACTCAGAATATGTATTTTATTTAAATTGGGACAGATATTTTAAACAATGTTATGGTAACATGTCTTATCTCTTTCACCTAAAAATCAGTACAAAAAAGTTTCTCTATTTTCTTAAACTTATTAGTTTGATAAAACAAACATTTTTCATTAATGAGTAACATCCATACGAAGATGACAAATATCCATACAAATATAATCGCGAAAGAACCTCTGGCTATAAATCATGTGATTATTCTTCGACTGTTATAAAGAGATATTTCCTCACGTGGATTTTGAAATTGTAATCTTATAATTAATTATCTTTCATTTATGCTTTATAGATAATACATTAATTGTATAGAATTTATCAGTTATGAATCAGAGTTCTATGATTTTTTCTTATATGGAAGTCACTTTACATAGAATAATGTACTATCTTTAGTATATGTAAGTAAAATCTTAGACTATGTAGAAAATGCCTACAGTAAATATAATAGATTGATAAAATGTAAAATAAAAGACATATATCAAATCCACGATATTTTTTTATATAATCTAAAATATAAAATTAGGTAACTTATAAAATAACAGAAGAGATATATATACAACAAGTATTATTACATCAGACTTTAAGTCAGTATTTTATGAACTAAGATGTTTAGGATATATCTCGAAGTTATGTCAACAGATGACAGATATTTCAACATGTCTGATAATTAAGTCTGAGATTTTACTTACGTATACTAAAGACAGATTATTAGTTCATGGTGACAAGTGAGTTCCATATAAATTATAGAACACTGATTTGTAACTGATGATTTATGATCAATCTATAAAGTGTAAATGAAAGATAATTCATGAGACGGTTATAATATCACGTGAGTAAACAATTATACATTGTGAAACTGGATCCAATTCATAAATGTGGTAGCTACTGGGTCTGTATTTACATTGATCTAGATGAGAAAGGAGAACATTTTCATCCATTATGACTAGCTTCACATAATTCCAACATACGAAAGTTCACCAACAAGAAGCGTTGAACGTAAACTTACAACAAACTAAGTACTGTAAGTACAGCATTTTTCTGTGCATGTGAGTGAACAATACTGCATATAATATGCTTATTACCGTTGTCGACATGTGTCCAAGAAAGCTCAGTTCTCAAAAAGTTTATGAAATGACTCAATGTGTCAGGGAAAATGTCTCCATGGTATTAATGAACCACATTATGTTTAGTGTTTTACATAGTGACTTACATAGAGTCATGTGAAAAAGTTAGGGCACCCTATGAAAGCCTGTGTATTTTTGTAACATTTTTGGATATATAGATATTTAATCTCAATTTTAACAATACTGAGAGATTATAGAAATATAACTAAACAATTAAACTTGAAGAAAAGACTTTTCAAGATCTTCTGTAAATGTAATTCTAGAAAAATGCATATTCGAACTGAGGAAAAAGTTAGGACACCACCACATTTATTCCCGCTTAAAATTGCTCAACTCACACACAGGTGTATCACACCAGGTACACATGATTAGAAGATCGTTACTCAGCATTGTGATGAGGCTTGCCCTATTTAAACCTCAGACATTTAGTTTGGTGTGCTCCTGACTGTTGAAGTGAGAGTGAGCACCATGGTGAAAGCAAAAGAGCTGACTGAGGCCTTCAGAAAGAAAATTTTAACAGCTTATGAGTCTGGTAAGGGATTTAAAAAGATTCGGCAAATAGTCAACAAGTGGAGGGCTTTCAAAACAACTGCCAACATGCCCAGGTCTGGTCGTCCAAGCAAGTTCACCCGAGAGCAGATCGCAAGATACTAAAAGAGGTCTCCAAATACCCTAACATGTCATCACGGGACCGACAGCAAGCTTTGGCTACTACTGATATGAAAGTGCATGCCTCTACAATCAGAAAGAGACTGCACAAGTTTAACTTGCATGGGAGGTGTGCAAGGAGGACACCTTTGCTCTCTAAGAGAAACATCAAGGCCAGATTGAAGTTTGCCAGAGAGAATGTAGACAAAGACCAGGACTTCTGGAATAATGTTCTTTGGACAGATGAGTCCAAAATTGAATTATTTGGACACCAGAACGGAGTACATGTTTGACGTAAACCAAATACAGCATTCCAGGAAAAGAACCTCATACCAACTGTTAAGCATGGAGGTGGAAGTGTCATGGTTTGGGGCTGCTTTGCTGCAGCAGGACCTAGACAGCTCACAATCATAGAATCCACCATGAATTCTACTGTGTATCAGAGGGTGCTTGAGGATCATGTGAGACCATCTGTACGAAAATTAAAGCTGAAGCGGAACTTGACCTTGCAACACGACAATGACCCACAACATACCAGTAAATCCACCAAGAAGTGACTGAAAACTAAGAAATGGAGAATCCTGGAATGGTCGAGTCAGAACCCAGATCTTAATCCCATTAAGATGCTGTGGGATGACTTGAAACAGACTATACATGCAAGAAACCCCTCAAACATCTCACAGCTGAAAGAATTCTACTTTGAGGAGTGGGGCAAACTTTCTCAGACCGATGTCAGAGACTGGTAGATGGCTACAAGAAGCGTCTTACTGCAGTTATTTCAGCCAAAGGGGATAACACTAGCTATTCGGGGGTAGGGTGTCCTAACTTTTTCTGCAGGTAGAATATGCATTTTTGTAGAATTACATTTACAAAAGATCTTGAAAAGTCTTTTCTTCAGGTTTAATTGTTTAGTTATATTTCTACAATCTCTCAATATTGTTAAAATGGAGATTAAATATCTATATATCCAAAAATGTTACAAAAATACACAGGCTTTCATAGGGTGTCCTAACTTTTTCACATGACTGTATAAGTAATCAGAAGTATGTAACTTATGAATGAATTGGTATATTAAACCGATTGAATTAATTATGACTACGGCTCGGTATTGCCTGTTTGTTAGGGCGCTCGACTTGCAATCTGAGGGTTGCGGGTTCGAATCTCCATCACACCAAACCTTTCCACCCTTTTAGCCATTGAGCCGTTATATAATAGCAGTCAATCTCACTATTCGTTGGTTTAAAGAGTAGCCCAAGAGTTAGCGGTGGGTGGTGATGACTAGTTGCCTTGCATTGCCAAATTATGGACGGCTAGCACAGATAACCTTCGTGTAGCTTTGGGCGAGATTCAAAAGAAACATAGAAAAAAACATGCAATATAGAAAAATATATATATATGAAAACAAAAAAGTAATTTGTTATCTCTTTCCAATAATGGATAAAAATAGTTTGTTAAAATTCTACTGACAATAAGACAGTCATTAAAATAATGGTTTAAACATCATTAATTCTATACGTAGATGATATAGTCATATGTGGGAATATAGTAGCATTGTCTACACTTGTAAAATTATAAACTATCATGTGTAAAACGAAATATTTTGTCAACTTTTATGATTAGCATACTGTCAAACTTACGAAATAGTGCCTTTGAACTCATTGCGTAATAGTTAAATAAATGTCTTCTTCTGGAAGTGTTACGTATAAATGGTTAGGAAACATAATTAAATAACAAGTTAATGTTTTAATCCCATTATATTAATTATAGTCATGTTGAGACATGTTGATACATGACGTGTGTATAATCATCACTGTCGTCGCGACCGCCTGTCATGGAGGTCTAGCAACGTACTCTTTGGTGGTATTTTGTGAAATAATGACGTAATCATCTTTGGTGACTTCATTGTTTCCTTTCTTTTGCAAGGGTATGCTCTTACAATTACATTTAGCTTGTTACCATTTGCTAGAAAGAAATATTTCTGACTGGCCATAGTGACGAATTCACTCAGAACGTCTGATAAATGACAAGGTTTAGCGATTTTTCATACAGATGTATATATATATATATATGTATGTGTCGAGTCATCAGTTGAAATGGTACTTGCCTGCTTCTGTTTTACAGCAGGATATGGATATTCCCACATTCTATTATGAGTTAAGCTAGTCTTAAAACAAAGATTTATTCACTAATGTTTCTCACATATTTGGAAGAGTGACACATAGTGCATGCAACTGTACCTGGTGAGTCTTACTGTCCCACTTGCAACCATGGTGAATATAACATGAAATTTTGCAGCCCCTGATACGGAGGAGATGTAAGTTGACACTTTGTTCGAATCTTATGGGTGATCTTATAGATTGTTTTTTAAGTGGAATCTGCAATTACAGTTGTAAAACATATTGGCTTGTTCTTCTGCTCCAACATATAGTTCAATGTGATTAATTCAAATCGCATCACATCAGACAACCATATCCATCAGAGATAAAATACCCATAAAGCCACATGAGTTTCCTTGACAGCCAGCTCATTAACACTGTTACCAGTAAGCATGTTGTCACAGTAACATGTAACCTTCTCAGGTTATCTATGTTTTCACTTGCCCCACCTTCTATCTTTGAACTTAGAAATGTGGATCACTCAATTTTCCATAAGGTCAGCTCTTGGCACAACTCAATGATGTTGAGTTGCCCTTCATCCAAATAATAGAACTATTCAGGCTTAGCGTCAGACATTACACCACGTGCTTCTGAGTTCCTCCATCCTGGTAAACAAAATTTCTTGATTCTTGATTGAATAGTTTAAGTTCTCTTTTGCCATCCTTTAAAATCCAGTGTGTTGCCAGTATCATGTTAGTTGTGACATCACGACGTTTCATGGAATCACTCATCTGTTACATCAAAAATACAGAAACGCATACTTTAAGATAAACGTTTGTAGTGTCTTTAACAAAATCAGCAGCGTAATCTTATATAGCATAAACATATGCGTCACTTACACTTTTTCCATGGTTCTCGGGTGCTAAACATTGTTTCTTGCTATCTAATGGTGTAATATTACAGTTTTTAAATTGTGACATATGTATCTTTTCTCCCTAACTCGTAACTATTTTTAATGTATCTGTTTATTTAATATATATACGTTTATTTTGATTGTTTAATTTAATATTTACTATTTTGTCATAATGGTGATTCTACGTTGTAAGCTTGATACATAGATTTACAACTAGCTTAAGCCGAACTTCATGAGATATTGTATCTTAGAACAGCTGGTATGGGTGTTAACACTTTCTGATAAGGAATGAACAACATTTCGACCTTCGTAGGTCATCTATAGGTCATCTTCTGAACCTGTTCTCTCCTTATCAATAAAAGTGTTGATACCCATACCAGCCGTTCTGAGATACATTTTAATTTCAAGTGGGTTTCTCGTCATCAAGAATTACTTCATGAGATATTATTTGGTCTGCCGCCCAAAATATCATTAACAATGAAACTAACCAACAGATTGAACAATACATTCTAATCATTACAAGTAATATCATTTGAACATTATATTTAACCCGTCCCACCAAATACGTTCGCCCTTTCAGCCATTGGGAGAGCTATAGTGTGACGGTCAATCCCACTGGTAAAAAAGCAGTCCAAGAGTTGGCAGTGGGTGGTAATGACTAGCTGCCTTCCCTCTATTCTAATATTAATAAATTAGTGACAGCTAGTACAGATAGTTCTCGTGTAGTTTTGTGCGAAATTCAAACCAAACTTATTAAATTCTCCTTTTATGTGTATTTCTCTCCCCCTCTGTTGAAGTAGTTTCTATAACTATTTTATTAAACTGTTTCTGCATTCTTTCCCTCTAATCTTCCTCGTAATAAGATCTCTGTTTATATACATTTATCTATCTATTTATCTAGTACAGTAATATTTTACTATCTTATTACATATCAAACTATTAATTTTTTGTTTCCTATCAAACCGTCGAGGACCCGGCATGACCAGATGGTTAAGGCGCTCGACTTGTAATCTGAGGGTCGCGGGTTCGAATCCCGGTCGCATCAAACATGCTCGTCCTTTTAACCGTGGGGACATTATAACGTGACGGTCACTCCCACTATTCGTTAGTAAAAGAGTAGCCCAAGAGTTGGGTGGTTATAACTAGCTGCCTTCCCTCTAGTCTTATACTTTTAAATTAGGGACGTCTAGCGCAGATAGCCCTTGTGTAGCTATGCGCGAAATTCAAAAACAATCAAGCCATCGACTTACTTATCTTAATGTATTCGTATTCTTATCTATGTGAATTCGTCTGTTCAGTCGGTCTAAGATATTTGATTAGTTTTTGTTAAATGTGTAAACATAAAGTTAATTATGCATAAATCTTCTTTTACATTATTCGTCTAATTCTACCACAGAAACTACATTACAACTAGTTTTTGTGAGAGAATACTTTAGTTAGGTCTTCAATGTCACAACCGGTAGACTTGGTGTTTGACATCTGGTGTAGAATCCGCTCCAGTGAGTGTAGCTACATTTTATGAAATCATAAATACCCTCAGGCGATAGTTCATCTCAATGATATTATAAATGTAGAAATTAATCACGTACAAATTATAACCTACACTCTAGCAGTAGATTGGTTTGAATTTCGCGAAAAGCTACACGAGGACTATCTGCGTTAGCCATTTCTAATTTAACAGGGTAAGACTAGAAGGAAGGCATCTAGTCATCACCACCCACCGCCAATTCTTGAGCTACTCTTTTACCAACTAATAGTGTGATTGACCGTCATGTTATAAACCCCCCACTGATGAAAACGGATGAAATGGCGAGCACATTTGGTGTGACGGGGATTCGAACCATGTTGAAAGGACGAGCATGTTTGGTGCAACGAGGATTCAACCCCGCGCCTTCAGTGTACTAGTCGAGTGCCTTGACCACCTGGCTATGTCGGGCCACCTAGCAGTATAATAAGACCAGACATGCCTAACAAGCTCTTCGTATTAATTTTCATGTAAATTGTTAATATCTTCTGGTTGTACAACACTTCCTGACACCACATCTTGAGAGAACAATCGTGACTGGGCCATCATAATCATCATTCTAATACTTATAATTCCTTTAGAACAGTTTTTGACATATTGATATTTTCATTATCTCTGGTATTGTAAGTAACCAGTTAGAATGATATGAAACACATTGAGGTATGCTTCACGATAAGTCAATATGAGTTCAAAATGTTCTCAAACACTATGATCCACTTGACCAATTGAAATCAGGAAAAACACCACCATGCTTAGCAGATGCATTTAGATTAAAGTTACAGCACTATACCAAAGCATTTTTCTTTTGTATAGGCATCCAGACTGTATGGTTTTAACGTCAGTTCAAAATAATGAGATTGTTTATTTAGTGTGACTTAGAGCAAAGTCACTTTGGGCTATCTGCAGGGAATCAAACTCTAGAATTTTAGTGTTGTATGTCTATAGACCTACCTCTGTCTCACTAGGGGACAAGAGCAGAGTTACTATAGTAGACATGGTCACTAAACTATAAAGATAAAATAAACAAAACATGATGGTTTATGAGGCTTCTCCGGCTCTAAGGACACTTAGATCCACGCAGACACATAATGTTTGCGTTTTATTTTATTATGAGTTACTAATGGCATAAATACATTTAATTTAGTATTTCTAGAGGCCACTCATAAGTTTCTGTATTCATATTTTACTTATTTTCTCAGTAAGTTTATAATTAATCAAATTTTCACTCCAACAAACAATTAAGCTCATCTTATCTCTATTCATCCACTCATTTTCATTCTGTTTGTATGACCAATTTGTGAATGTCATGTTTTTAGGTATTCTTATTTACATTGTTTTTAATACTTGGCAAGAATAATTCATATACGAAAGTTCTAGATTTGTTGAACGTATTTTCTTTAGGCATCAACCTGTAATTTTTTATTTTTACGTATGTGTAACTAACTATCAAACCAGGGACAGTATTTTGTAAAACTAAACCTGCCGTTACTAACTAATCTGGCAAAACATTTCTTACTTTGAGTGTCTTCATCAGTCCCCTAATAGCACAGCGGGTAGTCTGCGGTTTCAATACCCGTAGTGGGCAGAGCACATATAACATATTGTGTAGGTTTGTGCTCAACTGAAGAAAACACATCTTCATCAGCGCTATTACTTTACTTGGAGCTTTTACCATTCGGAGTATCATTAATGCAATCTTTCTTTCAGGCTTCTTTCAATTGGATGTATTAATCTCTTCAGAGAGTTCATCTTTTGTAAACCTTTCCAAAGATATATATTTTAGTGTAAATATTTATCCTCTGAGTGTCATCTTTTGACAATTGAATTTTCATATAAAATAATTCATAAATAATATACAATTTGGCATTATTATAAGATTTCGGTTGCTGAGATCAGCATCAAATGACTAGCCTGAAAGCTACAAGGCATTTTTATGCTCATGAATCGGTAAGCATGGGTAGCTTATGATAAGTAGGAGTCACACGCATCATATTAATGAGCTGCTCACTATTGTTAACTTCTCATGAAATACCCTGTAACTTAATTATGAGTAGTATTAATAAGTACTGTGAAATATATTTCTCACCAATGAAATATACAAAATACAATTGACTAAACAATATAAGACTCATTTATAAGTGTACAGATATGTTTTAAAGACTACAGGAAACATTTTAATGATTATTATTTAATTATGTCAAACAATATTGTTTAAACATAGTTTTCTATTTATTTATACAGCTTAAAATCATATTACATATTAGTTAGACTTTCATTACTATATACACAGTTATGTCACTGAGATGTTACTAACATTTGTCGTTCATAAATAACTTTTACTGCTATTCCTAAGAATAAACATAATTCATTTGAAGTTGCATGTGATCAGCATGAATTATTAAAAGCACTGGAATGGAGAGTATAATTTATTGAGCTACTGATGAGCCATTCGCGACATTAACAGTTATTTATAAAGTAATATAAAGCTTTATTTTTGCCATAAAACATCTCATAACAAACGCAGGATATGTTTATCATTTAATAAAATACAAAATCCAGCTTGTGAAATTTTCCCTAATATTTTGCCAGTCTTTAAAGTTAAACCATATTCTACTTTCCTGCTATTAAAAAAAAATCGTCATTGTTGATTTCCCGTACACGAAGGCTTCAAATCGCGTGACTGTACTTTTACCACTTTCCAAACAGCAGCTTCACTGAAGCTCGAAATTGAAATATCCATAACCTTGAACACAACAGGTTGTTTGAAACACTACACTAATATATGTATATAATATAGAAGTCAAGGTTTCAACAATACTTTCATGTAACCTAATCACAATTTCAAAGTATTTTAAAATAACACCTGAACCAGTATCAGACCATCGGTGATTTATACTAGTATTTTACTTGTTCGAATTAAACCGGATTTTGAAGATTTCATCCTGAGAAGCGTTTTTTGAGGCTGTATTGTGGAATAGAGAACAATCGAGATACGTGTTAGTGTAAAATGAGGTCAAATCCTTAAAAGTAATTGGTGGGTGATAACAACTGTGTTTCCCTCATAACAGAATTTTTCTATTGATGTGACTCATTGTTCAAATGTCAGATCAATAGGGTGAGAAGCTAGAGGTCAAAAGCCGGGACAATTGGATGTACCATTAGAGGTCAAAAGATCATTTCTTTTATCAGTACTATCGTTAGACTAGAGCTATAAATAACATACTATTCAAAATCTTTATCTATGTCCATTCATCATTAATAAGGAAAAACGCTTTCTTTCATTTGACATTAGAATAATAAATGTTTGTTTATCTTTATTATTCCAGCTTTGCATATCCTTGCAGAGAAACCTACACTGGATTTATGTCGTCACCTGGTCATGCTCAGAGATGTATCCATTTTTGACTATCGGGTTAAAATTAAACATTGCACCTGTTTAAATATATATATATACACATATAAGTTTGTTTTTAATCGGAACTTTATAATATAATACGATCTAATATAATTTTTATATCATTACAACCTTTACTTGTGAATTTGTAAACTTACATATTTTGTGTATATTGATTTAAGCTTTGTTAAAATTCTAAAATGTACCATCAGATACCAAATATTCAGTCTAAACGAAAATTATTTGTAACGGGTATAAAATAACACTAGTGAGTATTTTTCGAACTTTGACCTGTAATTGAAATAATGCATTTTAGTGATAGATAGATAGGTAAATGGAGAGATATTCCTTAAGAAGTATCAGCCACATATTAGTGGGAAAATTGCTTTCAAAGAAATTCCGGGTCTACTGTACACACTTCAGTTCTGGAGGGTAAGTTACCTTGTTCATTTAACGATAACTGTGGTTTCTGTGCGTTTCATAAGCAGTGAACTATGCAGTAGAACTTTTACAATGATAACGGAACTGGTGTTTCAGTGTACATCAAACCGTTTATATTATACCTATGTTATCTCTTACTAGCAATTTGATCAAGGCATGCTAGCAATATAGATCAAAATTTAGCTATAACTACTTAGTAAATAACAAAACTAATTCTATATAAATCTTATGACATTAAATAACTCACAAAACACCATATAATGTTTAGAAAACATTAATCGAAGAGTTGAGTATCCCACAATTATTGATATTTACGTTAAGGCTGTTTCTGATTAAGCATTCTACACCCTAAATAATGGCTTTCATATTTGGTTGATATATTTTAAACAGAACGAAACCCTAGTCACTGTCTCTTCGAGATTACTAATCCAGTTTTTGTATAATCTCTGATCGTTTTATTTTATTTACCTAAGACTTAAAAATTATTCGTTTTCAGCACAAAATGCGTTAATTGATTTGGAAAACATTTTCGTATATAGTATGCTTTTAACCACTCACTTTCCGTTATTCTAAATACAAGTCTATTAGGTGAATCTTTAATTCACTATTGATATTTTCAGTTATAATATATATGTGTGTGTTTGGTTATATACATGTATGTTCAAAGAACCACTAGTTATAATTTTTGTATTTTGTTGTTTATAATATTAAATTTAAAGAAGGAAATCAAAATCTTACACCGTTTCATATTAACCTGTAAGACCGAATTATGTGTAGTAACATTTTGGTTTTTGTTTTAAGTGCAAAACTGCATAATGTATTATTTTTTGTTTTGTCAGTTGTAAGGCTTTAGCCTCAAATTTAAGTGTTATAAACCCTCAAGCTTACCGTTGAACCATGAGGATAAATAGATAAAACAGTGTTGTGAATATTACATCAAATGTATCCTGAAGTCAAAATATTTTTATTGATCTCAATATTGCCATCTAAACTACTGAACAGAAAAATAAATTTATCCTTATCTGCTTTGGTTTCTGGAATTAAAGTTCTCGATTTATAAACTCTGAATTATTATAACTGAAAACTTACAGTCATAATCAACTGAAACGCTTATAGTAGTAGAGAAAGGTACAGTGTCAAGTTCCTTTGTAATTAAATTTTCTTCATATTTGATTATTTCAATGAAATAATTAAGTTTAGCTTAATAACACGGTCAGAGTACATAAACCTTATTAATTTTTCCCTAGGCTGTTTTCTTAAAGTTTGAACAGCACCATCGAGGACGCACTAGTAGTTTTCACCTTAGACCACTTCTATGGGAAGCTGGTAAGTCTACTTAAATAAACATTTGTTTTTTTTTAGTATAATTATATAAAACTTTTCAGACTTACGAACGGTCCTTGAAATATAAGGTATCGTAAATCTAATACTGGTGCATAATGTTTATTAGCCCAGATGTGATTCAATAGGAGGGAGCCAGACTGCATATCGGACTATCCTAGGTTCCAGGCGCAATATGCTGCTAATCACGTTTCATACTTTCAGCTGTTAATGTATTATAAAGCACTATTGCTGTCTTCCCTCTGTTCATTAGTTCTAAATTAGAGATTGTCATTTCTAAGCATGAGTGTTTCTGATGTGGCCATTAAACTTATGTCGCGCATAATATGCTATATGTGTGGTATTTTCTGTTGTTGTTGTTGTTTCACGTTATATTTTCCTTGCCCGGGCTTAAAACCGAGACATGTTGGGCAATATACGAGTTCTCTACTAATATATCTGGTGGGCTATCGCAGTAGCGATTTCTGGGAAGGCATTTTTAACTAATGCGTGCAATGAATTAAAAAAAAAAACATACACAACTAAAACACCCAAATTCGTATGTTTTCGAATAGTTTAATGTTTTCTTCAGGAGAATAAATAATAGTCAACTATTCGAAAGCGCTCAACTGTTTAAATATTTGTTTTAGTAAATTCATTGCATGTAGTAGTTTGGGAAGTTAAATATATATATAATATATATCTATTATTCCCTTGTAAAGCACTTTCATATTACTTCCACTGTAAAGGACCACTTTTTGAAAAATAGAACTGTATAGAATCTTTGTCAAACTTTGTCCTTTTTTCTTTCTTTTTAAATACAATGAGTTATAAATAAAGTTTTGTGTTTATTACTTTCAAAATATGTAGATATTAATTTATTAAATACATTAAAGTCTAACGACATTCCAACCCATTCTATATAAAAAGTTCAACTTAGAAAGCTGAAACTTTTTATGCACTTTACTCCTATAAATTTTATCCATGATACAGGAATCAGTGACAGTATAAATAATGTTGTGTTTATATTATAATACAGGAATCAGTGGGAATATAAATAATGTGTTTATATTATAGCACAGGAATCAGTAAGAGTATAAATAATGTTGTGTTTATATTATAATATAGGGTCACTGTGAGTATAAATAATGTTGTGTTTATATTATAATACAAGAATCACTGGGAATATAAATAATGTTGTGTTTATATTATAATATAGGGTCACTGGGAGTATAAATAATGTTGTGTTTATATTATAATACAGGAATCACTGGGAGTATAAATAATGTTTTGTTTATATTATAATATAGGGTCACTGGGAATATAAATAATGTTGTGTTTATATTATAATATAGGGTCACTGGGAGTATAAATAATGTTGTGTTTATATTATAATACAGGAATCACTGGGAGTATAAATAATGTTGTGTTTATATTATAATATAGGGTCACTGGGAGTATAAATAATGTTGTGTTTATATTATAATACAGGAATCACTGGGAGTATAAATAATGTTGTGTTTATATTATAATATAGGTGTCACTGTGAGCAATAAAGTTCTAGAGAGTCTGATCATCAGATTTGTTAAGAAGAGTGTAGTGACGTTAGAAGACTTCCTTCTGACACTAGTCAAACTTTACCTCGCTCACGGTAAGTCCTCTGGAACATCCGGGCACTTTGAGCACATCGTCTGAGTAAAAAGCGTGTTCCACAAGGCAACACAACAAACATTTAGCTCATGGCCTACAATAATCAAATTCTTTGCGCTTCTCAATTAACACACGTTATCTGAAAAAATCTTTCTTAATAAATCAGTTTATTCGCTCTATAAATATCTTGTCTTGTTTAAAAATTATCTGCTATACAAAAACTAGATGGAATATTCTAATTTTTCTTTACATTTATTCAAGAGCACAAACTCCATTTTAATCTTAAATGTAAAAATATAGTAATAATGTTTTGAAGAAAAGCTTCTTTTGTGTGAAATTCTTTAATGAGCTGTGTTTGAAACTAACATGTTTACGAGTATGCTTGTCTCTTTAACCACTTGTTTATTTTTAAATGTTTTAAATATTTGTTCCTGCATCTTTGCTGATATCTTCAGCTAGGACTTGTAAGTAAATGTCAAACAAGTGACTGTACTTTGATTTAAAAAAAGAACTTGTTTTCACTAAGTTATTTGACAAAGCCTTTCTTATTTGAGAGTTTGCATCATCAGCCCCCCAGTGGCTCAGCGGTATGTTTGTGGACTTATAACACCAAATTTCGGGTTTCGATACCTATGGTGGGCACAGCACAGATAGCCCATTACGTAGTTTTGCGCTTAACTACAAACGATCGGTGGCCCAGCATGGCCAGGTGGTTACGGCACTTGACTGGTAATATGAGAGTCGCGGGTTCGATTCCCCGTCACACCAAACATGTTCGCACTTTCAGTTGTGGGGGCGTTATAATATGACGGTCAATCCCACTATTCTTTAGTAAAGGATCAGCTCAAGAGTTGACGGTGGGTGGTGATGTCTAGTTGCCTTCCCTCTAATTTACACTGCTATCTTAGGAAAGGCTAGCGCAGATAATCCTCTTGTAACTCTGCGTGAAGTTCAAAAACAAACAAATAAGCGAAATAAATCTAAGGGAGACAGTTTAATCACAAATAAGTAAAGTAAGAAGACAACTATTGTAAAATGTCAACATCTGATGGAGGTTAAACTAAACTAAAATTATTCTTTCTTTTAATGCTCAACTAAAAACAAATAAATAAATTGAAAAAGTCGCCTTTTTAGTTCCATCCAGCTATAGGTGTAGTTCTTTTTAAAGAGACTTCAAATTCCCGTTAATAAAGTGTGTTTTTTCTTTTAACAATAATCAATATAAAAACCTGTTTAGAACAATGTTTAAAATGAACGAGCAAAATTATAAAAAGCTATTTCATTTGAGGAATATTTTTAAAGTTATGACCGTGGGCTTAAGAAAAATGCTGAGTAACAGTTTTGTATTTACTATGACGTATGAAAGAACGTCACGAATTTAAAAAGCGGTGATGACTTTCTGTTACCAGTGCCGAGAAACGTTTCGTTTATTATGAAAAGTGAAGTTTACGATATCCATGTGTTAATCACTGTTCCTTAACAATACGTTTGTATAATACGCGGTACCCTAAAGTAATATTAGCAGAAACGTTTCGTTTATCATGAGAAATAAAGTTTACGATAGTCGTGTGTTGATCACTGCTGCTCAATAATACGTTTATGTAATACATGGTAATATTAGCAGAACTCTTATCGAATATAACAGTATATTTTTCAAGCCTATTTATCATTTCAATGGTAATCGAAAGGAATCCTCAATATCGTGGCACTTGAAATTCTGTTGCCGCAAAATTGCGTTTCGCACTTTTGAGTTTTGAGTGCGTTATAAGAATGAAGGCCAAATTTCATCCTTCAGTTACTATTTTCAGTGGGTTCTGTTAACTAGCTGCTTCCCCTATAGACTACCAGTTCGAAATTAGTGACAGTTGGCACAGATAACTCTGGTAGCCTGGTGGTTAGGGTTTTCAAACTGATACATAATCTGCGGGTTGTAGGAGAGTGACCAGTCAGCCAAAGAGTGAGTGGGGAAGTTATAATGTGACTGTCAAGTCCAATATTCGTCGATAAAAAAATTTCAAAGAAAACAAGATGTGTGTATTCACTAGTTGTCTTCTCATTAGTCTATTACTTCAAAATTAGGGACAACTAGCCCGTATAGCCCTCAGTAATCTTTTCTGTAATATTTCAGAAAGCAAACAAACCTAACGCAGCTTTGCGCAAATACTTGAAATAAACAAGGAATTTTTTTCTATCATAAATTCAGGAGAATCTATGTTTTGATTAAAAATATTTATCAAAAAACGTCATTTGCGATTTTACGTTTCTGTTCGTATTTATGTTGAAGAGTTAAACGGAGCGTTAATATTATATCTACTGGGAGAAAAGACTATGTCCTAGGAATTGTTGCTTCGTTGTTTAGATTAATTTCAAATGATATGTTTCATAAAAGTTGGCCTATATTGCGATTCAGTTTGCATTCTCTAGGCTTTACGAATGTGATCAAATATAGTGACCATGTGTGCATTTGTTAATGTGGCAACTTTTCTTGCTCATATGTGGTAAAATACTTCTTTAGTTATTAGCATATGTGTATTTTATAGTCTTCATAAAAATACTGCTTGTCTATACCATCTCATCTTTGTCCTTATTTTTACAACTAAAGATGCTGAAATGTGAAATGGGTCGAGCAATGAGGTTTAACTTTATGAAAATCTTTTACGGTTAACACACTTTCTGATACGATTATACTTTGAGTTACTTTACTTTCTCAGAAATATTAATATTTATAATAATGTAATTTTAGTTATGCGAAAAACTGAGTGTATTATATTAAAACGATTTTCGAACTTCACCATATCTTTACAGTCCATGTCGCCACATTCATTCAAACTCTGACTAACAACTATGCATCATTACAATGGTCAAACGCTTAGTTTCAGTTGTAAAATCTCCCGCAAAATATGATACATCACTCTTCCTTGTAATATTTTTATAGCCCATCTAGTGTACGGAAATAGCGGTTCCCAACGCCTGTTTTAACAAAATCTGATCATATAGAAATGTATTGGTGCTGCCTCTGGTGACTTGACCTGTATGGCTGCTTATGGAATAGCACGAATACCTGTTTCATTCTCCACATGCTTGAGATATGCGATTATTGAAAGGGAGGTATGACCAGAAGCCTGATGTTGAGAAGACCATACCCTCTTATTCCTATTTTCCAGGTGGATATTCTTGTTTTTTGCCGTTATCATACCTCTTCGTTGATTGTAGTTTGTTACAAAACACTGTACTTTGCTTACCAAAGCTGGGATATGACTTGTTGCAGGTTTCTTTCTGAATGGTCCTAGGTCCCCAACTTCATCCATATTTCTTTGTTTAGTAAAGAATATAACCCTATTATGAAATTCTAATCTTCCAATCTGAACACGTCTTTACGATTTAAGTGTATGAATGTTTTGCGTCGAAAGAGTTGTCACATGTTCCACTCAAAAAAGATCAATTTTCGGTTGCACTATATTACATACGTAATCCTGAACAATGTCAAAATAAAGTTTTGATACGTGCTGTTCCACTATGGCATTATATTGATTGTGATTGTCCCATATGAGTTGTTGATTTGCATATTCAAAACCCTTTTAATATAATAAACTCACCCTGTTTATTTGATTTACTTAACTCAAATACTTTCATTTTCTGACTATTTAACATTATTCTAGACTATGCTTTTTAATTTATATGCATGAATCGTTACTTCGCCAGATAAAGTTTTGACACCACATGTCATATGTGATTCATTGCCTATAACATTCTTGAAAGCTTAAAAAACAATATGAGTAGTATACAACGCAAGAGAGACTAGAATTACATTGATTAATTATTGAGTTAGTTAACAGGTAATTAATGTATTAATTAGTTAGTTTGACTACTTCAATCAGTTAATTAATTCAGTGCTGTGAACACTGCATTTGTTTTTTGATGGAGTAATAGAAATACGAAGTTGTTAAGTAGATGGAACTTATATTAAAATAGTAGCCTAGTTTAGTCGTGAAGATAGGCATACCAGTGAGAACTGGCTATACAAATCCTGGAACTTGAAGTTGACGTAATAAAACATTTCTGTTATTGTTAAGTGGCCTGCATTTTACATTATTCGTTTTCACTAAATGAGTCAAAATAACCTGTCCAACAATGAAAACTAACGAAACAGTGTCTTAAAAGTGCAAAAAATAGCGAAGAAAAGTAATATTATTAGCAATAATTATAATACATTACTACCCGAACATTATAAAGTTTGTTTGTTTTTGAATTTCGCGCAAAGCTACTCAAGAGCTATCTGCACTAGCCGTCCCTAATTTTACAATGTAAGACTAGAGGCAGCTAGTCATCACTATCCATCGCCAACTCTTGGGCTACTCTTTTACCAACTAATAGCGGGATTGACCGTAATATTATAACGCCTCCACGGTTGAAATGACGAGCATGTTTCGTGCGATGGGGATTCGAACCCGCGACCCTGAGATTACGAGTCGACCGCCTTAACCACCTGGCTATGCCGGGCCCGTCATAAAGTAAAAACGTATTTCGTAAGTTATCTTATAAGGCATCTATAGTTTGCTTTAACATTTTAAGGCATAAATTTATTTTGAAAATTACTTGTACGATAAAGGCGTGAAAGATAAACTGGTTGATAATTTTGAATTATTAGTTAATTTCAGTCCAAATATCTACAGAGATATTTCATTTGAATGAGAAATTTTCAGAATTATATTATGCTAGTTATATCTTACCTCATTATGGTAGTATTTAAGTTTTATTATGTTGTATTTATGGTTCCATTTAATCTTTAAAATGGCCGGTAACTACAACGCAAAATTTCACATGAATGAGTGTGAAATGTTTGGATTGTAGTTGTTTTAATACTTTAACTGGATCGTGAAATCTTAATTTAGATAAAAATATGATATTTAAGATTGATATATAATCTAAAGTAAGCCTCCTATATACAATTTGCTAAATGTGTTTGATTTAACACATGAAAGTATGAGAGTATATTGTTAATGTGGACATTTTATATTTCAGAAAGGTATAAAACAATTGAAAGGAAGATGAGAGAAAATTCTTTGTCTTTAGAAGAGGTATGCCTGAATTATGGATCGTTTCCTTATATATGTGTGTGTGTATATATATACACATTTAAATTACAATTATTTAGTTCTACGTCTCATTTTATTTCAAGTTATATTAAAATTGATTATAGCATCCTTATACCCCATCTCGCAAAAGTTTCAATTTTAATTTTGTTTTGTACTTGAATGTCGAAATAATTCTCTCAAACAATACATATTTCCACTAAAAGGTTTATAACGTCGTTATCTGTGAATCTACCAGCGTTTTTAGAAGATACAAAGGATAGGTAAACAGAAACTTGTGAGAGAAGGAAAAATAAATTAGGCTTCCTATGTTTCTTTCCGACAATTTCAGTTTCCATTTCGTTGGCCAATCGTCTTGAAACATGAAGAACGTGTACTCTAATACAATATGCACAGAGTAGTTTTTCGTACGCCCTCGTCCTGATTTTAGTGAGCAAAACGTTAAAAATTAAAAAACAAACTTGTTTTGACCTACCGTTTCCTTATATTTCCAACAATCAAAATTAGACTTAGGGCAAGCATATCCCAACAAAAAAAATTAAAAGCTTCCTCCTTCTCCATGGAGACAGACTTTGATTTTTTAGTTGTAGCTTTATTGTAAATTTTAAAAAGGCCAAAAATTGAAGACAAATCTGAAAATTAGGGTTCTGTGACTTCTGTTTCTTTATAGTTTTGAACAATCAGGTGATATATGACATAAAGATACAACTGCTGATGTGATATTTATGGCTTTATTCTGACTTCACAGGAATCAAACTTAGAACTTTAGACTGTTATTTCTTTATATTTCGAACAATTCAAATGACTTTGCACAAAAACACTCTACGACAAATCCTCAAGGGTGAAGCAATCGGACATCAGAGTTGTGCCTTTCTTGTGATTTTACAGGAGTTAAAGGTCAAAATATTTCGCAGAATTAAGGTTTTTACCTGTCATTTCTCTATATATCGAGTTTCATTTGCTCAAATGTTTATTACTTTCAAAGTTTTGTCATTCTGAAAATCTATTTACATACTAACTAACTGACCTACATATTATAAAGTCACATTTTACACACGAATACATCTTTCTCACAAAGTTTAAGACTGATGCTATATGAAGTACATATACCTTCGAAGTATATATGTTGTAGCTTATATCCCATTCTCGTGCCATGAATACCGTTCACTCTTAATATCTACTGTATTTTGAGGATCCTGTTGAACAAGGTACATGAAACATACATAACACATTCACTTACGAACGTTAACCTTTCTAATTTATTTTTATATTTTATCTAAATTTATACCAAGTGATGGACTTACTAAAGAATACGATAATGTATTGAATATCAGCTAAAAACTACTATTATCAATTATGCTGCAAGTTGCATAATATAATAAGGACTATTAATGTAAAATTTGATTACTACGAATAAAATACGTAATTAGCTATAAAACACTATCTCACTAGCGTTATAATGAAAGCGGGCTTGGCATGTCCTGGTAAGTATTCGATTCGCAATTCGACTCCCATCACCGAACATACTCGACCATTGAGGCTTATGTATGTTATTATGTGACAGTTAATCCTATTTTTGTATAGTAAAGAGTAGCCCATGGGATGATATGGGTAATTTTAACTAAATGTTTTCCTTTTCAGTCTACCACGTGAAAATTAGGAACGACTAGCTTTATATAAAATGGTCCGACATGACCAGGTGGTTAAGGCGCTCGACTCGTAATCTGAGGGTCGCGAGTTCGAATTCCCGTCGCACCAAAAATGCTCACCCTTTCAGCAGTGGGGGCGTTTTAAGTGACGGTGAATCCCATTTTTCTTTTGTAAAAGAGTAGCCCAAGATTTGGCACTGTGTGCCTTCCCTCCAGTCTTACACTGCTAAATTAGGAACGGTTAGCGCAGATAGCCCCCTCGTAAAGTTTTGCGCGAAATTTAAAAACAAACATTTACACCAAATTCAACGTTCAAACAAACAAAATTGATTGTAACAGCAGAGCACAATATATTAGTTAAACTATTTGAGTGTTTATGAAAATCACAATGATAGCATATTATTCGTGTTATCAATATTGTTTAAAAAACAATAAGAAACAACATATCAACTCAATCAACACTGAAACAAAAATTAACGAGCCAATTTTTGTTTTTTTATTTCACTTAAATGAAGATATATATATATATACAATCTGCTTCTAATTATTTGTCTGCATTTCAGTAACAGTAGTTACTTTTGTTACAATCTGAACAGTGTTTTGAAATTAATAAAATTGTATTCTACTTAAAGTATTAAATCATTTCTCTCTTTCATCGATAGAGGGGCTTAAGTTTTATTATTTCTATGTATATTTGTTTTTTAGTATAAAGTTGCACAATAGTTTATGTATCCACCACGAGAAATCCAGCCGGGATTTTAGCGCTGTAAGTCCGTAAACTTATTGCTTACCTACTGTGTGACTTATAAATATGTAATGTGTAACTTTGCAGAAATAAACATGATCTGATCCTGCGTTGAAAAACAGAAATATATCTATTGGCTAATTTGTTTCTCTATTTTTCCTTTTTTACAGATGATCCTGATGACTGTGTACTCATAAATATTAATATTAACTTTCAACAAAATAAGACATTGTTTACTGAGAAGTCACATGCCTAAACCAGTCATGTTATTTCACGTATCAAAACCATTTAATTGTAACTGGAAAAAATGTATTAATTTAAAGTAGAAGCTGAGTATGAAGAAAAACAGCGCAATCTGTGTTTTCAGAACTATCAATACAGCGCAATCTGTGTTTTCAGAACTATCAATACAGCGCAATCTGTGTTTCCAGAACTATCAATACAGAGCAATCTGTGTTTTCAGAACTATCAATACAGAGCAGTCTGTGTTTCCAGAACTATCAGTCTGGCTATTTAAAAATTAATCATGACATCGTATTTTAACAATCGCAACTGTAAATCAGTTACAAATTCTATCCAATAGAAAAATACTTTGTGTGAAACTACTTGTAACCTTTTAAGTAACCAAGAGCGTCTAAAAAGGTGTGCTAGTTATTTTAATAAGTTACAGGAAACTCCCGCATAAGTCTTGATATTCAAGTTTTTGTGCGCGTTTTAGTACTTACGAAATAAAGATACGATTTTTCAAATATAAAAACTAACTTGCACATGCCAAACTTCACTAATGTATTAATTAGTTATGTTCTGATTTGTTATCGCAACTGTTTATATTATACAGTGTTTTATGTTTTGTGTTAAACCATTGGTGAAAGTCATTGGTAAAATTCAGTTTAATACATGTCTTTTTCCTTATAATGAAATATTACATGGTCATCTTTAGTAGAAATGAAATTTAACTTATTGGTATTTTTAAGTTTTTCTTGTCTGACAATTTTTTGTAAATATGTTACGTAATGGTGTTTTAGAATATATATATATAACGCATACAGTTAATAATAATATAAAATTATATTTCTTTTCCATGTAAATAAAAACAAATTCTTTGATGTTAGTATTTTTTTTAATCAAAGTCTGTGATCGTTACTGGTACGATGGGATATCTGGTGACTTCAAAATCACTTTCTTGAAATCCAGTTAAGTTCAAAACTAGATAGTGGGAAAATTAAGAGAGCTATTTAAATTGAGTTCCAAAATATTTAAATAGGCTTAACTTATTACCTAAAGCCTAGTGTAGATCTAGACTGCAAGTCGCATTTAGAGTAAATCTGGACCGCTAGAGCTAAATAACATGAAACCAATAGTAAAATTTATATATTGTACTTAAATAAATAAGAGATCCTCTTTGTCGTAGCTTTCCTTATCATGACAAATGCTGTTATTCATAAAGCCCATTATAATTCAATTATACACTTGTTTACTGTTGTTTAATCTTAAATTACATAAAACAATAGTTGTTTTTTGTATCGGTGTTAACTTATCCTCTTATGTATATAAATTAGTTAATAAAATGTATTTTCCATTCACTTAGATTTTGTTATTTCATAGCCTCATATTAACTATAATTAACTAATGTAAACCAAACCATTCATTTTTATCTTTAAATTTTATTCTTGAGTTTAGCACGTGTCTTTGAATTGGGTCGGTTACAGAGAATTTATTTCCCTTTTAATTACCTTGGAGGAAATAAACTAAACAAGAGAGTTGTCCTTGAGAAGTAAATTATTAATGTTATTCAAAAACCCTTTAAAATATATTTCAGTCAAAATAGACAAATATTTCACAGTTTCGCCAATAAAAACCTCAAAGCCTACATTGAAGAGTATGTTTATCCAGTGGTCACTCGATTATTCTCTTGTGAATACTTCCACAGTATGTCTCAGTTAAACAGCATCCTCTTTTGATTATCTTTATACTTTATCAAAATGTGTTTGAATATATTAAGCCTGAAAGATATAAAGTTTGCTATAGGTTCCTATTCGAAAGATTATGTTCTGCTTAAAATGTAGAAATAATGTAATAAATAAAAAACATTCTTCAAACTTGTACAAACAGATATAAATAATTATTTTAAAGTTGGTTTCGTTTTTCGTGGTCTTTCAGTGAACTTACTTCTATAAAAACTAAATAATCATTAACTATTCTGAATATTTTAAACATAAGTAAAGTCGTTATTAAAAATTTGTTAGTTATAAATAGCAGTTTTAAAAGCGTTTTAATTAGATCTCTGTTGTTTTTTTGAACATTTCAGTATGTCTTAAGCTGGAACAATAAGACTCGTTTCAGTTTCTACATTTCACATTATTCTAAGTAGTAAGAACTTTTTGAACATTTCAGTATGTCTTAAGCTGGAGCAATAAGGCTCGTTTCAGTTTTTACATTTCACACTATTCTAAGTAGTAAGGACTTTTTGAACATTTCAGTATGTCTTAAGCTGGAGCAATAAGACTCGTTTCAGTTTTTACATTTCACACTATTCTAAGTAGTAAGGACTTTTTGAACATTTCAGTATGTCTTAAGCTGGAGCAATAAGGCTCGTTTCAGTTTCTACATTTCACACTATTCTAAGTAGTAAGGACTTTTTCCACTCTATTCGCTCCACGATATTATTGTTTCTTCAAGAACATCACTTAACTGTAATACTGAATATATTGTATACATTCTGACATCGTCTAGCTTACTCTACTGTTAAAAATGGTTAGAACAGGACCATTACAATAATAACGCAACATATGTTTTGTTTATTTGTGTTTCTTTAAAACGATGAGGGCACCAAAACATTGTAGAATTGTAGCATGACCATATCGACAAGAAAAACAATGTACAAAAAAATTGTACATGGAATTATGATAGAAACAATGTAGCAATTCATAAGTTGGTTGTTGTTTTCAATTGTGTACTTTACTTAAAGTTACAGAATGGTACAATTACATTTATAACATTGCAATTAGTAGAATGCTTGCAATGATTTGATATAACAGTACGACAACAACGACATTGTAATAATTAGATTAAGGGAGTACTTTTGCTCAAATAATTGTAGAATAATGTTAAAACATAACTACAATTTTACGCTACTGTAGTGGGGAAGTAACTGAAAGTAGCATTCAATTTCGTCTGTAAAAAATAAACAACTTAACTTTTGAAGGGTAGAATTGACATCTCCATGTTTAAAATAGCATGTTTAGCATTTCATTCTTTCACATACACTACATGGAAACAGCCAATTAAATGTAAGCATTTTAATTCAAATATATTAAATCAGATCTTATATAACTTATTAAACATACACGTTATAAATGTTAATTTTCACTATGACAATTTATTAATAGCAGCTTCTCAGTTCAGACTTTTCAATACACATAAAAAAACTCTATGTCTCATGTCGAAAGTCATTTAGTCCTAAATATTACACAAACTATTAACAATGAATTATATTAATTTATTCATACTTATTGCGAAATATTGTAGCCGCCTTTAGGAGAAAAGCAAAACTAAGTTAATACTTAAATTAAATATAAATTCAAATTAACACTTGTGTTTACTAGCTGCTTATACAATACAATTATAACGAATAAAAATGCTTTCTTTTGTAATAATTATCGCTCATACTAAATGTTTAACATAAATGTATCATAATTACAAAACTCCAATCCTGAAATTGAGGCTTACACTGTTTCAAAATTAATTCGAATAATAGGAAAGAAAAA
Organism: Tachypleus tridentatus; assembly: GCF_004210375.1. Taxonomy (NCBI): domain Eukaryota; kingdom Metazoa; phylum Arthropoda; class Merostomata; order Xiphosura; family Limulidae; genus Tachypleus; species Tachypleus tridentatus. Next base: position 70,441,801 of record NC_134834.1, on the reverse strand, counting down.
GCATTCGTCATTTTTACATTGGGAATAAAACAAGGCAATGGAAAAAAATCTAGTAGTTTGCCAGATATAAGAAAATGTAAATGAACAATTATAATTCCAAAATATTAAGATGCTTGGTTTAAGAAGTTTATTATATATATTTTTATTAACGAACAATCAAAAGTCTTCCTAAATAAATGTATTGTGAGTAATTTTATTTAAGCACATGCGTAAATATTTCTATTACTTCAATATATCAATTATCAACGGTAGGTTTAAAGAAGTCTTAACATTTGTTTGTTTTTAAGCACAAAGCTTCACAAAGAGATATCTGTGCTAGTCTCAACAGAATATCAAAACAAAATAACTTAAACTTGATGCAATATCCAACAACTATTGTGATTGCAAATCGCATAGTAGGTATTCTAACTAACCATTATTCCTACCAAACTATACGAAATAATTAGATTAAATGGAGAATAAATCGATGAATTACACAACATATTTTTATATTTAAGTGATGAATAGTTCAAACAACAAATCTTTCCCGCCCGCGGGATAAGTTTGAAATGCAAACAAAATAATTACGACATCCTTCATTTGACTTTATTTTGGCAAAAAACTCATAATTTTGAGCTCAGTATTCTCAAATAATGGCTGCCATTTTCGTCTTCTTCGAGTTTATGGACTTCCTTCGACCTGTATGTTCAGTTATGGCTCTATGAAGTTTCTTCCAGAAAATCCCCTGTTGTTGCTGATTGTTGGACCAGACCAGATAAATTCTAGTCTTCAGAAGATAGTTTAGCTGTGGGGTCAAAGCGTTAAGATTCAAGTCTTGTAGCTTAATAAGCACCAAACCATCCCTGCTTTCATCGACCAACATGTGCTGCGCAAGCTCAGTTTCAAACCGACACCAACGACTTTGAATGAAATTGGGTGAGAGAACGAGAATCACCTTTCTGCTGTTTTTGATGCTGTCTAAGATACAGTCACTAATATTTCGTCCAGCTAAGAAATCGCGGTCATACACACAGAGCTTTAGGTTAGCTGTTTCGTTCTCTAATTTAGGCACTAAGGAATTAAACACCCAGTCAGAGTCAGATGCGCTGTATGACACAAAAGCATCGTATTGAAATTTTTTGTCGTTCTCACTTACTTCGTGAGCATTTCTTTTAATCACCCTCCGGTAGTATAGGTAGGCTCCAATAACAAGAACAAGAACAACATTTAAAATAACAACAACTGTGATCAAAAGCAGAGCCTTCTGCTTTTGGCTGTTTATGTAATTCAGGCATTCATGTTCTAATTCCAATGATACTTTCTTCAAAGGAATATTTTGCATTCGAGAAGGTTCGGAACAAACGTAAAATAATCGAGAGTTAGTAGTTTCAAAATGTGTCACAGACACGTTCGTGTGATTTAACCAAAGTAAAAAATCTGTTAATTCACAACTACATGAAAAGGGGTTTTTCTGTATGCTCAGTTCTTTCAAAGTTTTGAAGTCCTCAAGCATTGCTTTAGAAATATGTTGGATGGCATTTTGTGATAAATCGATGTGAGATAGATTAGAGTTTCTTAAAAACATTCTACTCTCCCAGGTCTTAATATGATTTTGTGCTAATTTTACAACTTTTAAATTTCTTAAATTTGAAAACAAAGATGCCGAAAGGCTTTTAATTGAATTGTCAGTTAAATCTATGAATTCTAATTTCGTCAAGTTGTGAAAAAGTTCCCCATTTTCTAATTCTGCTAAATAAACCTTACTAAGATCTAAATGTACTAGATTAGTTAAGCCGGAAAATAAACCGACGGCTTTTGTTTCAACCTGAAACAGGGGGTTTTCGCTTAGGTCTAAAAAAGTAAGGGATTCTAGATTTGAAAAGGGATTATTAAGATAACTTATTCTACACTTTCTTAAGTTTAAACTTTCTAATTTCGAAAGTCCAAAAAAGGTTTTGTTCTGAAGACTTACTAAACTTCTATAATTCAAAGTAAGTTTTCTCAGGTTACCCATGTCAACAAAAGCCCAGTCGGGAATATGTAAGCGAAGAGGATTATTGACAAACCCGGTGATATCTAGAACTTCGAGTTGTGGAAGTAAAAGACCTTTGGGAATGCTAGTTATCAAAGAACCTTCTAAATAAAGATTTTTTAGACTATATAAAGGAGCAAACGCGTCATTCTCAATTCCTTTAAGACGAGACGAAGGCATGTGTAAAGTTATAAGGTTAGGCATTACAGGAAAACTTCCTTTTTTAAGAATATTTATTTCAAACTGTCCAAAAAATATTTCTTGGATAGAAGTCTTTGCTAAAATTGAGAATAAATCCGTAGGAAATTTTCGAAATCCTAGTTGAGCCAAGTCTATTCTTATTAAATTCATGGTTTGAAGATTTGTAAATATTTCTTTTAGGTTATTTATGGTCAATTTGTTGTCAGCAAGTTGTATCCCTAAAAGCTTTTTAAGTGGAATGAATGCCTGCGGATCAATGTAATTTAAAGAACAATGATGTAATCGAAGATATTCCAGTTTGCCTTCTTTAAGCAAGTCAAAATCGTTAGCTTTTACGGTCTGCAATAGATTAGCACCGAGATCGATATGTAATAGAGATGGTAGAATAGATGATGCCATAGCCGGAATAACGTCTCCAAGTTCTGTGATTTCGTTTCTTAAAAGAATAATTTCTTCAAGATTTTGCAATCCAATAAAAACATTTTGATTTAGCTGTGAGATAGCATTCGCCGCTAAATTAAGGAAGCGAAGGTTTTTAAACCACTGAAAGCGAAAGGATGGATGTCTGATATCCTATTTTGAATCATTTCCAAGGTAGTCAAAATAGTGATATTTTCAAAGGTGTTACTGGCGATAGAGATTATTGACGTGTCCTGGATTATTAGAGTGGTCACTTCTATGTTTCTGAGGTCCTGGATGGGAATATGAGTGCAGGACTGGTCAGAAACCTGAAGAGCTCCTTCTACACCCGCGATAAAGCAAGAGTTGCTGTTACGATGAAACAAGGGGTTGCTAAAATCGACCGAAGAGCGAAGGAAGTCCTTAAGAGATTTCTGCCATATTTCCTTCGCAAAGCCACAGCATAAATACAACATCAAAACAGTAGTGGTTGCAACTGAAGCAATCATGATACAGAATTTGGTTGAAGGTAATAGATGTTACATCCATTCCAAGGTCCAGCCCTGGTGTAGAAAAGAAACAATATCTTCAAATTAATTCAGTATTATATAATAAAATTAATTTAAACACAGATAAATAGCTACATAAAAGCTCTTTCCATTATGCGATTTTTTTCTTTGTCTATTGCATTATACTACAGACATAAAAGAAAGCAGTGCTAGTGTTAACTGTAAAACAAGTTTAAATCAGTTACATTGTACGTATGTCTCAAAATATACGATAAGAGCCATAGATGTTATTGAACTATGTATATATATCCTATGCCATAAGATAAAAAGCACGGAAGTGACACAAGAAAAACATGAACTGTTCTAAGGAGAGAAGAATATTAAACGAGTTGAGGTTTGTTCTGTGAACAAACCAGTTCTTAACGTAGGTTCTGCGTATCTTTGCTTTACTAAATTATCTCGACAGCTGTTACTTTTACATTACATGTATCGCAAACTTATGTGTTCAGCTACAGCAAAGTTAGACAAGAAGAAAATAAAGCAGGAGGTTAAATATCATCCACCTACATAAACATCTCAATTTTCACATCAAAAGCTGAAAATAAATACACCAAGAAAACGAGACTGATTAATCGGAAAAATTTTACATACAGTTTGTAAATATGGCTCGGCATGGCTAGGTGGGTTAAGGTGTTCGACTCGTAATTTGAGGGTCGCGGGCTCGAATCCCCGTCGCACAAAACATGCTCGCTCTTTCAGTCGTGAGGGTGTATAATGTGACGATCAATTCCACTATCCATTGTTAAAAGAGTAGCTCTAGAGTTGGCGGTGGGTGGTGATGACTAGCTGCCTTGCCTCTAGTCTTATACTGCTAAATTAGAAACAACTAGCGCAGATAGCCCTCGTGTAGCTTTGCGTGAAATTAAAAAAACAATCAAACAGTTTGTAATAAACACAAAGTTATATAATAGGTTATCTGTGCTCTGCCACCAGGTGTATCGATTGTTGTTGTTTTGAATTAAGCACAAAGCTATTTAAGGGGCTATCTGTGCTCTGCCCACCACGGGTATCGAAACCCGGCTTTTAGCGTTGTAAGTCCGCAGACATACCGCTGAACCACTGGGGGACAGGTGTATCAAAGCCAGGTGTCTAGCTTTGTCAGTTCGAAGACACACTGCTGTGCCACTGCAAGGCTTCATATATATACAGACACTCTTATAAAATAGGTGATGACAAGTTCGACCAATCAGAAGCCAACATTTCAGTATACTCAATATAACTATTGAAGAAACATCTATTCAACAAAAGCAATGAAGTAGAGATATTAGAAGGAAATAAAACAAAGATCTTTTATCTAACTCGGTTGGAAAATACTACACTGTATTTAGTGTATTCCAGGTGTGATCTGATTTTGCGTGATCTATTTACGACCAAATCTTAAGTGCTTCGTAAAATATTAATTACTATTTACTCAACGAATAAAAGAAAGTAAGGAAAACCTAAAGACAGGGTGTCAAACTATGACCAAGCCCTAATCATCTACAGCGAACTACAGCGCTTCATACGAGGAAAAACTCGGACGTTTCAGTGAAGGTTGAAAACACTACCTTAGTAACAGCGGGTAAATCCCATAACCCAGGGTAAAGAAACGTAAATTACTGCCAGAGACGAAGAAAACACACCAGTCAAGGCTAAAGTAATGAATGCGTTTTCTGGTCCACTCAGAATTACCGCTCTGTCTCCTATCCGGAATAGCGACTCACTTTTAAGCTTACGATCCTATTAATGTATATGTAACGGTTATTCTAAACAAAAAAACACCTGAAATTAAATATCAGGGACAAGACCCTTGGCGAGAAAGTCGCGATTAGGTTATAAATTCGAGAATTATTCAAGGTTTACAATATAAGAGAGTTCAATAAAGTTCTGAAACATCAATTAGTCGCTGGCCGTGATAGTAAATAATATACTATACGATTGTTATTCTTGATAAGATTAAATGTCATTTTTGATGTACCAACTTATCCATGTCGGTATGCTTATGTCACTCTACCTTGATCATTCTCCACTCAGCTACTTATTTAAACCCAAAAACAAATCTTGTTAATTATAGAAACACATAACTAAATACAAAATATATGACTGTATACTTCACTTACTTTATCTAGTAACATTTAGCTTACTTCTCGAAACCGCATTTCATAAAATGACTGATTGAAAATGGTGAATAAAGTATCAGTTTTGCGAAGAAAGTATCAACTTAATGCATTATATTTATTCATGACGTTCAATGACGTAGGCAGATCAACTGTTGAAGTAGGTGTTCTAGAAAACGTTATGCGGGAAAGTTTCCGTTTTAAAGTTTTTGTGACAATAAAAATAGTCGTCCAAAACTGGCCTACAGATTCCGTATCATGTATTGTACAGTAATATGTTATTTCTGTCCTACAGATTCTGTATCATGTACTGTACAGTAATATGTTATTTCTGGCCAACAGGTTCTATATCACGTACTGTACAGTAATATGTTATTTCTGTCCTACAGATTCTGTATCATGTACTGTACAGTAATATGTTATTTCTGTCCTACAGATTCTGTATCATGTACTGTACAGTAATATGTTATTTCTGTCCTACAGGTTCTATATTACGTACTGTACAGTAATATGTTCTTTCTGGCCAACAGGTTCTATATCACGTACTGTACAGTAATATGTTATTTCTGGCCTACAGGCTCTATATCACGTACTGTACAGTAATATGTTATTTCTGTCCTACAGGTTCTATATCATGTACTGTACAGTAATATGTTATTTCTGGCCTACAGGTTCTATATCACGTACTGTATAGTAATATGTTATTTCTGGCCTACAGGTTCTAGATCACGTACTGTACAGTAATATCTTATTTCTGGCCTACAGGCTCTATATCACGTACTGTACAGTAATATATTATTTCTGTCCTACAGGCTCTATATCACGTACTGTACAGTAATATGTTATTTCTGTTCTACAGGTTCTATATCACGTACTGTACAGTAATATCTTATTTCTGTCCTACAGGCTCTATATCACGTACTGTACAGTAATATGTTATTTCTGTTCTACAGGTTCTATATCACGTACTGTACAGTAATATCTTATTTTTCTCCTACAGGTTCTATATCACGTTCTGTACAGTAATATGTTATTTCTGTCCTACAGGTTCTATATCATGTACTGTACAGTAATATGTTATTTCTGTCCTGCAGGTTCTATATCACGTACTGTACAGTAATATGTTATTTCTGGCCTACAGGTTCTATATCACGTACTGTACAGTAATATGTTATTTCTGCCCTGCAGGTTCTATATCACGTACTGTACAGTAATATGTTATTTCTGGCCTACAGGTTCTATATCACGTACTGTACAGTAATATGTTATTTCTGGCCCACAGGTTTTAGATCACGTACTGTACAGTAATATGTTATTTCTGGCCTACAGGCTCTATATCACGTACTGTACAGTAATATGTTATTTCTGGCCTACAGGCTCTATATCACGTACTGTACAGTAATATGTTATTTCTGGCCTTCAGGCTCTATATCACGTACTGTACAGTAATATATTATTTCTGTCCTACAGGCTCTATATCACTACTGTACAGTAATATGTTATTCCTGTTCTACAGGTTCTATATCACGTACTGTACAGTAATATGTTATTTCTGTCCTACAGATTCTGTATCAGGTACTGTACAGTAATATGTTATTTCTGTCCTACAGATTCTGTATCATGTACTGTACAGTAATATGTTATTTCTGTCCTACAGGTTCTATATTACGTACTGTACAGTAATATGTTATTTCTGGCCAACAGGTTCTATATCACGTACTGTACAGTAATATGTTATTTCTGGCCTACAGGCTCTACATCACGTACTGTACAGTAATATGTTATTTCTGGCCTACAGGCTCTATATCACGTACTGTACAGTAATATGTTATTTCTGGCCTACAGGCTCTATATCACGTACTGTACAGTAATATATTATTTCTGTCCTACAAGCTCTATATCACGTACTGTACAGTACTATGTTATTTCTGTTCTACAGGTTCTATATCATGTACTGTACAGTAATATCTTATTTCTGTCCTACAGGTTCTATATCACGTTCTGTACAGTAATATGTTATTTCTGTCCTACAGGTTCTATATCATGTACTGTACAGTAATATGTTATTTCTGTCCTGCAGGTTCTATATCACGTACTGTACAGTAATATGTTATTTCTGCCCTGCAGGTTCTATATCACGTACTGTACAGTAATATGTTATTTCTGGCCTACAGGTTCTATATCACGTACTGTATAGTAATATGTTATTTCTGGCCTACAGGTTCTATATCACGTACTGTATAGTAATATGTTATTTCTGGCCTACAGGTTCTAGATCACGTACTGTACAGTAATATGTTATTTCTGGCCTACAGGCTCTATATCACGTACTGTACAGTAATATGTTATTTCTGGCCTACAGGCTCTATATCACGTACTGTACAGTAATATGTTATTTCTGGCCTACAGGCTCTATATCACGTACTGTACAGTAATATATTATTTCTGTCCTACAGGCTCTATATCACGTACTGTACAGTAATATGTTATTTCTGTTCTACAGGTTCTATATCACGTACTGTACAGTAACATGTTATTTCTGTCCTACAGATTCTGTATCATGTACTGTACAGTAATATGTTATTTCTGTCCTACAGATTCTGTATCATGTACTGTACAGTAATATGTTATTTCTGTCCTACAGGTTCTATATTACGTACTGTACAGTAATATGTTATTTCTGGCCAACAGGTTCTATATCACGTACTGTACAGTAATATGTTATTTCTGGCCTACAGGCTCTACATCACGTACTGTACAGTAATATGTTATTTCTGGCCTACAGGCTCTATATCACGTACTGTACAGTAATATGTTATTTCTGGCCTACAGGCTCTATATCACGTACTGTACAGTAATATATTATTTCTGTCCTACAAGCTCTATATCACGTACTGTACACTACTATGTTATTTCTGTTCTACAGGTTCTATATCACGTACTGTACAGTAATATCTTATTTCTGTCCTACAGGTTCTATATCACGTTCTGTACAGTAATATGTTATTTCTGTCCTACAGGTTCTATATCATGTACTGTACAGTAATATGTTATTTCTGTCCTGCAGGTTCTATATCACGTACTGTACAGTAATATGTTATTTCTGCCCTGCAGGTTCTATATCACGTACTGTACAGTAATATGTTATTTCTGGCCTACAGGTTCTATATCACGTACTGTATAGTAATATGTTATTTCTGGCCTACAGGTTCTAGATCACGTACTGTACAGTAATATGTTATTTCTGGCCTACAGGCTCTATATCACGTACTGTACAGTAATATGTTATTTCTGGCCTACAGGTTCTATATCACGTACTGTACAGTAATATGTTATTTCTGGCCTACAGGCTCTATATCACGTACTGTACAGTAATATATTATTTCTGTCCTACAGGCTCTATATCACGTACTGTACAGTAATATGTTATTTCTGTTCTACAGGTTCTATATCACGTACTGTACAGTAACATGTTATTTCTGTCCTACAGATTCTGTATCATGTACTGTACAGTAATATGTTATTTCTGTCCTACAGATTCTGTATCATGTACTGTAAAGTAATATGTTATTTCTGTCCTACAGGTTCTATATTACGTACTGTACAGTAATATGTTATTTCTGGCCAACAGGTTCTATATCACGTACTGTACAGTAATATGTTATTTCTGGCCTACAGGCTCTATATCACGTTCTGTACAGTAATATGTTATTTCTGTCCTACAGGTTCTATATCATGTACTGTACAGTAATATGTTATTTCTGTCCTGCAGGTTCTATATCACGTACTGTACAGTAATATGTTATTTCTGCCCTGCAGGTTCTATATCACGTACTGTACAGTAATATGTTATTTCTGGCCTACAGGTTCTATATCACGTACTGTACAGTAATATGTTATTTCTGGCCTACAGGTTCTATATCACGTACTGTACAGTAATATGTTATTTCTGGCCCACAGGCTCTACATCACGTACTGTACAGTAATATGTTATTTCTGTTCTACAGGTTCTATATCATGTACTGTACAGTAATATCTTATTTCTGTCCTACAGGTTCTATATCACGTTCTGTACAGTAATATGTTATTTCTGTCCTACTGGTTCTATATCATGTACTGTACAGTAATATGTTATTTCTGTCCTGCAGGTTCTATATCACGTACTGTACAGTAATATGTTATTTCTGCCCTGCAGGTTCTATATCACGTACTGTACAGTAATATGTTATTTCTGGCCTACAGGTTCTATATCACGTACTGTACAGTAATATGTTATTTCTGGCCTACAGGTTCTAGATCACGTACTGTACAGTAATATGTTATTTCTGGCCTACAGGTTCTATATCACGTACTGTACAGTAATATGTTATTTCTGGCCTACAGGCTCTATATCACGTACTGTACAGTAATATGTTATTTCTGGCCTACAGGCTCTATATCACGTACCGTACAGTAATATGTTATTTCTGGCCTACAGGCTCTATATCACGTACTGTACAGTAATATATTATTTCTGACCTACAGGCTCTATATCACGTACTGTACAGTAATATGTTATTTCTGTTCTATAGGTTCTATATCACGTACTGTACAGTAATATCTTATTTCTGTCCTACAGATTCTGTATCATGTACTGTACAGTAATATGTTATTTTTGTCCTACAGGTTCTATATTACGTACTGTACAGTAATATGTTATTTCTGGCCAACAGGTTCTATATGACGTACTGTACAGTAATATGTTATTTCTGGCCTACAGGCTCTATATCACGTACTGTACAGTAATATGTTATTTCTGCCTACAGGCTCTATATCACGTACTGTACAGTAATATGTTATTTCTGTCCTGCAGGTTCTATATCACGTACTGTACAGTAATATGTTATTTCTGGCCTACAGGTTCTATATCACGTACTGTACAGTAATATGTTATTTCTGGCCTACAAGCTCTATATCACGTACTGTACAGTAATATGTTATTTCTGGCCTACAGGCTCTATATCATGTACTGTACAGTAATATCTTATTTCTGTCCTACAGGTTCTATATCACGTTCTGTACAGTAATATGTTATTTCTGTCCTACAGGTTCTATATCATGTACTGTACAGTAATATGTTATTTCTGTCCTGCAGGTTCTATATCACGTACTGTACAGTAATATGTTATTTCTGCCCTGCAGGTTCTATATCACGTAGTGTACAGTAATATGTTATTTCTGGCCTACAGGTTCTATATCACGTACTGTACAGTAATATGTTATTTCTGGCCTACAGGTTCTAGATCACGTACTGTACAGTAATATGTTATTTCTGGCCTACAGGTTCTATATCACGTACTGTACAGTAATATGTTATTTCTGGCCTACAGGCTCTATATCACGTACTGTACAGTAATATGTTATTTCTGGCCTACAGGCTCTATATCACGTACCGTACAGTAATATGTTATTTCTGGCCTACAGGCTCTATATCACGTACTGTACAGTAATATATTATTTCTGTCCTACAGGCTCTATATCACGTACTGTACAGTAATATGTTATTTCTGTTCTATAGGTTCTATATCACGTACTGTACAGTAATATCTTATTTCTGTCCTACAGATTCTGTATCATGTACTGTACAGTAATATGTTATTTCTGTCCTACAGATTCTGTATCATGTACTGTACAGTAATATGTTATATTTGTCCTACAGGTTCTATATTACGTACTGTACAGTAATATGTTATTTCTGGCCAAAAGGTTCTATATCACGTACTGTACAGTAATATGTTATTTCTGCCCTGCAGGTTCTATATCACGTACTGTACAGTAATATGTTATTTCTGGCCTACAGGTTCTATATCACGTACTGTACAGTAATATGTTATTTCTGGCCTACAGGTTCTATATCACGTACTGTACAGTAATATGTTATTTCTGGCCCACAGGCTCTACATCACGTACTGTACAGTAATATGTTATTTCTGTTCTACAGGTTCTATATCATGTACTGTACAGTAATATCTTATTTCTGTCCTACAGGTTCTATATCACGTTCTGTACAGTAATATGTTATTTCTGTCCTACAGGTTCTATATCATGTACTGTACAGTAATATGTTATTTCTGTCCTGCAGGTTCTATATCACGTACTGTACAGTAATATGTTATTTCTGCCCTGCAGGTTCTATATCACGTACTGTACAGTAATATGTTATTTCTGGCCTACAGGTTCTATATCACGTACTGTACAGTAATATGTTATTTCTGGCCTACAGGTTCTAGATCACGTACTGTACAGTAATATGTTATTTCTGGCCTACAGGTTCTATATCACGTACTGTACAGTAATATGTTATTTCTGGCCTACAGGCTCTATATCACGTACTGTACAGTAATATGTTATTTCTGGCCTACAGGCTCTATATCACGTACCGTACAGTAATATGTTATTTCTGGCCTACAGGCTCTATATCACGTACTGTACAGTAATATATTATTTCTGACCTACAGGCTCTATATCACGTACTGTACAGTAATATGTTATTTCTGTTCTATGGGTTCTATATCACGTACTGTACAGTAATATCTTATTTCTGTCCTACAGATTCTGTATCATGTACTGTACAGTAATATGTTATTTTTGTCCTACAGGTTCTATATTACGTACTGTACAGTAATATGTTATTTCTGGCCAACAGGTTCTATATCACGTACTGTACAGTAATATGTTATTTCTGGCCTACAGGCTCTATATCACGTACTGTACAGTAATATGTTATTTCTAGCCTACAGGCTCTATATCACGTACTGTACAGTAATATGTTATTTCTGTCCTGCAGGTTTTATATCACGTACTGTACAGTAATATGTTATTTCTGGCCTACAGGTTCTATATCACGTACTGTACAGTAATATGTTATTTCTGGCCTACAAGCTCTATATCACGTACTGTACAGTAATATGTTATTTCTGGCCTACAGGTTCTATATCACGTACTGTACAGTAATATCTTATTTCTGTCCTACAGGTTCTATATCACGTTCTGTACAGTAATATGTTATTTCTGTCCTACAGGTTCTATATCATGTACTGTACAGTAATATGTTATTTCTGTCCTGCAGGTTCTATATCACGTACTGTTCAGTAATATGTTATTTCTGCCCTGCAGGTTCTATATCACGTAGTGTACAGTAATATGTTATTTCTGGCCTACAGGTTCTATATCACGTACTGTACAGTAATATGTTATTTCTGGCCTACAGGTTCTAGATCACGTACTGTACAGTAATATGTTATTTCTGGCCTACAGGTTCTATATCACGTACTGTACAGTAATATGTTATTTCTGGCCTACAGGCTCTATATCACGTACTGTACAGTAATATGTTATTTCTGGCCTACAGGCTCTATATCACGTACCGTACAGTAATATGTTATTTCTGGCCTACAGGCTCTATATCACGTACTGTACAGTAATATATTATTTCTGTCCTACAGGCTCTATATCACGTACTGTACAGTAATATGTTATTTCTGTTCTATAGGTTCTATATCACGTACTGTACAGTAATATCTTATTTCTGTCCTACAGATTCTGTATCATGTACTGTACAGTAATATGTTATTTCTGTCCTACAGATTCTGTATCATGTACTGTACAGTAATATGTTATATTTGTCCTACAGGTTCTATATTACGTACTGTACAGTAATATGTTATTTCTGGCCAAAAGGTTCTATATCACGTACTGTACAGTAATATCTTATTTCTGCCCTGCAGGTTCTATATCACGTACTGTACAGTAATATGTTATTTCTGCCCTGCAGGTTCTATATCACGTACTGTACAGTAATATGTTATTTCTGGCCTACAGGTTCTATATCACGTACTGTACAGTAATATGTTATTTCTGGCCTACAGGTTCTATATCACGTACTGTACAGTAATATGTTATTTCTGGCCCACAGGCTCTACATCACGTACTGTACAGTAATATGTTATTTCTGTTCTACAGGTTCTATATCATGTACTGTACAGTAATATCTTATTTCTGTCCTACAGGTTCTATATCACGTTCTGTACAGTAATATGTTATTTCTGTCCTACAGGTTCTATATCATGTACTGTACAGTAATATGTTATTTCTGTCCTGCAGGTTCTATATCACGTACTGTACAGTAATATGTTATTTCTGCCCTGCAGGTTCTATATCACGTACTGTACAGTAATATGTTATTTCTGGCCTACAGGTTCTATATCACGTACTGTACAGTAATATGTTATTTCTGGCCTACAGGTTCTAGATCACGTACTGTACAGTAATATGTTATTTCTGGCCTACAGGTTCTATATCACGTACTGTACAGTAATATGTTATTTCTGGCCTACAGGCTCTATATCACGTACTGTACAGTAATATGTTATTTCTGGCCTACAGGCTCTATATCACGTACCGTACAGTAATATGTTATTTCTGGCCTACAGGCTCTATATCACGTACTGTACAGTAATATATTATTTCTGACCTACAGGCTCTATATCACGTACTGTACAGTAATATGTTATTTCTGTTCTATAGGTTCTATATCACGTACTGTACAGTAATATGTTATTTCTGTCCTACAGATTCTGTATCATGTACTGTACAGTAATATGTTATTTTTGTCCTACAGGTTCTATATTACGTACTGTACAGTAATATGTTATTTCTGGCCAACAGGTTCTATATCACGTACTGTACAGTAATATGTTATTTCTGGCCTACAGGCTCTATATCACGTACTGTACAGTAATATGTTATTTCTAGCCTACAGGCTCTATATCACGTACTGTACAGTAATATGTTATTTCTGTCCTGCAGGTTTTATATCACGTACTGTACAGTAATATGTTATTTCTGGCCTACAGGTTCTATATCACGTACTGTACAGTAATATGTTATTTCTGGCCTACAAGCTCTATATCACGTACTGTACAGTAATATGTTATTTCTGGCCTACAGGCTCTATATCATGTACTGTACAGTAATATCTTATTTCTGTCCTACAGGTTCTATATCACGTTCTGTACAGTAATATGTTATTTCTGTCCTACACGTTCTATATCATGTACTGTACAGTAATATGTTATTTCTGTCCTGCAGGTTCTATATCACGTACTGTACAGTAATATGTTATTTCTGCCCTGCAGGTTCTATATCACGTAGTGTACAGTAATATGTTATTTCTGGCCTACAGGTTCTATATCACGTACTGTACAGTAATATGTTATTTCTGGCCTACAGGTTCTAGATCACGTACTGTACAGTAATATGTTATTTCTGGCCTACAGGTTCTATATCACGTACTGTACAGTAATATGTTATTTCTGGCCTACAGGCTCTATATCACGTACTGTACAGTAATATGTTATTTCTGGCCTACAGGCTCTATATCACGTACCGTACAGTAATATGTTATTTCTGGCCTACAGGCTCTATATCACGTACTGTACAGTAATATATTATTTCTGTCCTACAGGCTCTATATCACGTACTGTACAGTAATATGTTATTTCTGTTCTATGGGTTCTATATCACGTACTGTACAGTAATATCTTATTTCTGTCCTACAGATTCTGTATCATGTACTGTACAGTAATATGTTATTTCTGTCCTACAGATTCTGTATCATGTACTGTACAGTAATATGTTATTTTTGTCCTACAGGTTCTATATTACGTACTGTACAGTAATATGTTATTTCTGGCCAAAAGGTTCTATATCACGTACTGTACAGTAATATGTTATTTCTGCCCTGCAGGTTCTATATCACGTACTGTACAGTAATATGTTATTTCTGGCCTACAGGTTCTATATCACGTACTGTACAGTAATATGTTATTTCTGGCCTACAGGTTCTAGATCACGTACTGTACAATAATATGTTATTTCTGCCCTGCAGGTTCTATATCATGTACTCTACAGTAATATTTTATTTCTGGCCTACAGGTTCTATATCACGTACTGTACAGTAATATGTTATTTCTGTCCTACAGGTTCTATATCATGTACTGTACAGTAATATGTTATTTCTGTCCTACAGGTTCTATATCACGTACTGTACAGTAATATCTTATTTCTGTCCTACAGGTTCTATATCACGTTCTGTACAATAATATGTTTTTTCTGTCCTACAGGTTCTATATCATGTACTGTACAGTAATATGTTATTTCTGTCCTACAGGTTCTATATCATGTACTGTACAGTAATATGTTATTTCTGTCCTGCAGGTTCTATATCACGTACTGTACAGTAATATTTTATTTCTGGCCTACAGGTTCTATATCACGTACTGTACAGTAATATGTTATTTCTGTCCTACAGGTTCTATATCACGTACTGTACATTAATCTTTTTTCTCTCTCCTACAGACTCTATATGATCTAGTTAACAGTAATCGGTCTCTTTTGTTTTCTGTCTTCTCGTAAGTTAGTAGATTTTTTATAGTTTAAATAAACATCAGTCATAACTAAATAAAAGCCCCCACCCAATAGCATAGCGGTATGTTTGCGAACTTACAATGCAACAAACGTGAATTCCATACTCTTGCTGGGCAGAGCACAGCTAGCCTATTGTGTAAACACGTGCTTAATTCAAACAAACAAACATAACGATATCTTAAATCTAGACAGTTACAAAAATAACTTTGTAAAGATTGTCAATAAGCAGCAACTCTCACATTATGAAGATCTACAGACGACATGTTGTTGACACAATGTGGGGCAGATAGCCCTTGAGTAGCTTTGCGCAAAATTCAAAACAAACAAACACAGTGTGACAGTTCATGCGCATTTACTCAAAGACACAAACAACACCAGATAGACTTCTACATAGTACAATAAAATATTTTGATAAAAATTGGCAAAAAAATGAGTTGTTATGCGAACTAGACAGGTATTGCATATGTGATGAAGAGAGACCTAAACACCTCTCCCCGTTAAATCTATACATCAGATCTTTAAAATAAAATAAAATTTAAAATAATAATAGTAATAAAATAGGGTTAAAATAAAACAGGCCACCTACGTTCTAGACTTATTTAAAAAGAAAGATAGAACAACATAAATGGACATTGCCCTGGAAAGGACCAAATTTAAAGTTATGCTATTACTTCAGACATTTTATATTTACTCTAAATGTATTAATCAGTCCATTCCAACTACGTAATGGAAAGAGAAAGAAATCTAGTGTACCTGACCCTCCTGGGTATACAAATATACATTCCCAAACACCTAGAGAGAGAGAGAGAGTAAAGAGCAGGGAATTATTCACTAGCTATCCAACTTCCTGAAAAAGAGAACGTGTAAAGCAGATGTGAACGGGGCCACTCAGGGTCCTTTTCACCTGATGCAGGAGTCCCGCAGGGAGGGGTAGTTAGTCCTATCTTATTTATCATGTATGTGAGTAATATGCCTCTGTCGGACCTAAATTTAGGTTTTGCATCATAATTTGCTGACGACGTAGCGGTCTGGAAAAGTGACCCCATTCTTCAATAGCAGCAACAAACCTCCAACCAGTCCTGAATAATATAGAATAATACTGCCAGAAATATAGAATAAAAATAAATATTTCGAAAACCCAACTAATATTATTCAGCAGATTAAATAAACTAAAAAAAGATCCACCCAAGTTATACATGAATGGATCACTTTTACAGACTGCTACTTCTGCCAAATTGCTAGGATTAACCTATGATACCAAATTAACGTGGATACAACAAACAAACAATATCCTGATAAGAATCTGGAAAAGAGCAAATTATACAAGTCTTTCAGGTAAAAATCAAGGAACATCACCTGATAATATAATAAAAATCTACAAAACATACATCAGACCCATAATAGAATACGCATCTCCTGCCTGGATAAACATATGACAAAAACAATTACAGAAACTACAAAGAATACAAAACTCAGTTTTAACTTCAGCCTATAAAGTACCACGTAGTACTCCATCCACATTCATACACAAGTATGCAAACATAGAAACAATATCTATAAGACTCTTGTATAATGCACTAAATTATTTTAATAATAATTGGCATAAAAATGACTTAATGTGTGATCTCGACAGATACTACGTGCATGATTAACATAGTCCTAAATACCTCTCTCCTATAAATATATGTTTAAGAAATATAAATCAAGCTGGCCACCACGCACTAGACGCTTAAAACTAGTTTTATTTTATTGTACCTTACTTTATTTTTATTCTTTTATTATTAGCAGTAGTAGTAGTATTTCATATATATGGGAAAAAAAGATTATATACAAGTGAAGAAACAAACAAACAAGAAAACGATAGAAATATTGAAAAAAAACTTTAAAAAAGAAGGGCAAATCAAGACTATACATAGACATTGCCCTGAAAAGGGCCTGAGTACGGTGTAATACTCTGGCCCAAAGTTCTACCCAATAACACACTCCAAAGAGTAGACGACATGAAAGTTAGGGATGGAGGAAGAGGTCTCGTGCACTTGACCCTCCTGGGTATTCAAAAATTAACATACCCAAATACCCACAAAGATGAAGCGAAGCGAAGTAAAGAGTGTGACAATATTTACAGCATTTAAATTTTGTCCTTTCCAATTTAAGTAGATAAAACAAGGTAAGCTAGTATTTAATTAATGCACTATAATGATCAGAAGAAGAAATCGTTCGAAAGCTTTTGTTTTGCAAAAAAGTAAAAAAAAAGAAACGTTTCGCTTTTATATGCTGAATATTATCGAACTTACAAATGTTTCCAGAACATAATATTTATCATTCCTTTTTAGCAACAGTGACTTACCGATAACACCGTCAAACATATTTGTTTCAAATAGTGTACGGCGTCTGTACATGCCTGAGAGTTTTTGGGTTTTTTTATGAAAATAAACATTCACACATTCACACACGTTTTTATTTTTTCAGATCAATGCAGGAATACTGGCAGTAGCAATTTCTACGATGAAATAAATCACTTTTTATTTACATATACAAAATAATTCTGAAATTTTACCGCGTCAGACTGTGCTCAATCTTACGATCATGTATCTTTAAAATATCTTTGCAGCACAATTACCACTGCAAATAGCTCCGCCGTAAGACCGTCTTGTCCGAAGCACACCTCCGTGTCTTCTATTAATAAACCATCAAGTGTAAAAAGACGACAATTTCTTTGCACTCGTATCAGCACCCTGATCACACAAAAACTATGAGAAATTCACCGGTATACGTTCGTATGAAATAGTGTGAACATTTGTTTTGTTCTCCAGCTGCTTAAGGTGTGCGTCGGTTTAACAGATGTGTCATGGAAGCAGCTTGTGTACACGCGACTTGTGACGCTTTTCTATACCAAGATCCTTTGTTATTATATCGCAGCTGATCCTTACGTAATGACAGCCCGGCATGGCCAGGTGAGTTAAGGCGTTCGACTCGTAATCTGAGGGTCGCGGGTTCGAATCCTCGTCGCACGAAATATGCTAGCTCTTTCCGCCATGGGGGCATTATAATGTGACAGTCAATCCCACTATTCGTTGGTAAAAGAGTAGCTCAAGAGTTGGCGGTGGGTGGAGGTGACTAGCTGCCTTTCGTCTTGTCTTACACTGCTAAATTAGGAACGGCTAGTGCAGATACCCCTCGAGTAGCTTTGCGCAAAATTCGAAAAACAAACAAACCTTATGTTATGACTTTTTTATTCGTAGATTCTTACCTGTGTCAAGACACTGCACTTTGCTTAGCAGGGGTGGTCTCGGTACCCCCAGATTTGCATATACTCGTTGTTTCTTTTGAACAATTCCATCTCTTTCTTTGAATTTCTAAATCTGATCTGAACATATATTTATGATTCGTGTATATGAATATTTTGATTTATCAGAAAATTGTTAAATGTTATTCTCAAAAAATGACCAATTTTCAGTGGTTTCACACAACTTAAGTAACGCTAAATAACTTCAAAACGTAGTTCCGATATATTTCATTCCACTGGGGCTTCAATATCTTCTATGGTTGTCACGTTAATATAACGTATTAAGCCTTTTTTTTATACATCTCCTAGAATCATTTTACTTTTAAATCACCTTGCTTTCAATTTGAAAATTATATATTAACTTCTTGTTCTTGCCTATTTTATGAGCACTGCAATAAATATGATTATAACTAACTGGGTAATTGAAATAAGAGATGCGTTTACACAAGACAAAAAAAGAATCAGTGATGACAAGAAAACCCACTTGTATAGAATACTATGTGTGTAGTGATGACAAGAAAACCCACTTGTATAGAATACTATGTGTGTAGTGATGACAAGAAAACCCACTTGTATAGAATACTATGTGTGTAGTGATGACAAGAAAACCACTTGTATAGTGTGTGTAGTGATGACAAGAAAACCCACTTGTATAGAATACTATGTGTGTAGTGATGACAAGAAAACCCACTTGTATAGAAAACTATGTGTGTAGTGATGACAAGAAAACCCACTTGTATAGAAAACTATGTGTGTAGTGATGACAAGAAAACCCACTTGTATAGAATACTATGTGTGTAGTGATGACAAGAAAACCCACTTGTATAGAAAACTATGTGTGTGAAAATGGCTGGTATGAATAGAGAAAGCACAATGTAGAGGAGCGAACAACGTTTCAATCTTCTTCGGTCATCGCCAGGTTCACAAAGAAAAAAAAAGGTAACTGATCGATAGCTGACCGTATGTTTGAAGGGGGTGGTGTAACTGAGCGTGGGATGTTTGTTTATATTTATTAATATAGGTTAAAAAGGTGTTCCTTTGAATTGGTTTAATTTGGGCTTGTGTTGTTGTATAAGAAAGGCTTCTTTAATTTTGCATTTGTTTATGTTTGTTTCTTTGTTTAGTATTTGAGTGTTTTCTATGGTTATGTTGTGTTTATTTGATTTGCAGTGTTCAAAAACGTGTGAAGGTGACTTTTTATGTTCTTTGAATCTGGTTTCCATTTTTCTACTTGTTTCTCTAATATAGAAGTTGTGGCAGTTATCACATTGCATTTTATAAATAATGTTGGTGTGGTTTTTGTCAGTGTAGTTTTTACATAGTATAGACCTCAGTTTTGTGTCTGGTTTTTGAATAACTTTGGGATGTCATATTTTGTTACTAATTTTTGCCAAATGTTGGTTATTTTTCTGCTGATGTCGGGAATATATGGTATGCAGCAGTATATGGTTTTGTGATATTTTTAAATCATGGGGTATATTTACTTTTCTTGGATGGTTTTGCTTTTTGTCTAGGTGTGTGTGTATAATGTTTTCTGCAGTTTGTGGAAGAAACTTATTGATGTTGATGAAGTATTGAATTCGAAGTAGGTCGAAACGTTGTTCGCTCCTCTACATAAAAATTTCTCAACCCAAACCAGCCGTTTTTACATATAAATAAAACAAACAGATTGTGCTTCAATTGTGGACGAACTGTTTCTAGATTGTTAATATTTTTACGCTCATTCTTAAAGCTGTAAGCAATTTCTGATTTTCTAATCACATAATTTTCGAACCATAAGGCTTAAACCCTACTGCTTCATTATACTCAGAATTTATTCTCTATTCTTAGAGGAAGTTAGCGCATTGGATCGTCGTTACATGGAAACTACGTTGCGAAATTACAAACCACAATGTCATAACTTGGTGTCTGAATGAACTGTGTAAGAAGATTCAAGGCCAAACGTAATGAAAACATTCACAAGAACAATGTAACTTATTTCAGCTTAACTCGGTGACTGGATCCGTTTTCAGAAAAATTACATATTATGAATTTGTGGTTAATCAACAGAATTGTGTCTTGGATACTGAAAATGTGTAAAAGCCACTAAGGGAGTTTATAAAATACAGTAGTGGTCTAAACAGAATTTTTTGTTCTCTTATTTCTCTTCAAATTACGTTGCAATATTACCTGGCGGATACAAGGAGACTGATACCTACAGTTTTCAGCTTTGCTACTTGTGATTATTTGATGTAATTGTGCAACAACTGATAAGGGAATTATCTTGGAGACAAAAGCTGTTACTATTTTAGCGAGGCCCGGCATAGCCAAACATGCTCGTCCTTTCAGCCGTAAGGGCGTTATAATGTACGGTCAATCCCACTATTCGTTGGTAAAAGAGTAGCTCAAGAGTTGGCGGTGGGTGGTGATGACTAGCTGCCTTCCTTCTAGTCTTACACTGCTAAATTAGGGACGGCTAGCACAGATAGCTCTCGAGTAGTCTTTGTGCGAAATTTAAAAACAAACAAATAAACAAACTATTTTAGCGAACGTAAAATGGACCCACGCCATTTCTTTTCTTAGAATAAATTCAGAAATAATTTTTTGAAAGTTGAGAACCATGGAAATTTGGGATGTTTTCATTAGAAGCACTTTTTCTTTCTTGGCACCTGAACCAGGAAATTTTAGTGAACAAATGATTTTACTTTCCATAGAATAGAAAGTTTACATTTTTATAAGTTGCTCTGTTGTAAATAAACTATTTCCAGGTGGATACAGCGCTCGACTCGTAATCTGAGGGTCGTGGGTTCGAATCCTCGTACCACCAAACATGCTCGCCCTCTCAGCCGTGGGAGCGTTATAAAGTTATGGTCAATCCCACTATTCGTTGGTAAAAAAGTAGCTCAAGATTTAGAGGTGGGTAATGATGACCAGCTACCTTCTCTCTAGTCTTACACTGCTAAATTAGGAATGGCTAGCACAGATAGTTCTCGAGTAGCTTTGCGCGAAATTTAGAACAAACCAAACCTTCAAATAATAAAAGTACCCTGGTGGGATAACAGTAAGTCCATGGATTTAAAAAGTTAAAATCAGGAGTTCGATTCCCCTTGGTAGACATAGTAGCTAACCTTATATGGTTTGAACAAATAATAAAGCCTTTTATTCAAAGAATCACTTTGTCTTGGTCGTGTTATAAAGAAATCTCTCGCCAGAGATTCGAATAAAAGCGTTAAGATCTGTTTATTAATATTAAAGTTAGAAGTTAAGATTTTTTTTTATTCTGCTTTATTTCACAAAAGTGTGTCTATGTCTTACGATGTTCATTTAGGTTAGACTAAGATACTATACTTCATTGATGTCTGTTTTTCAATTTATAAAATAATAATTAATCTTGTTCGCGTATCGGCCTCAAAGTTTATCGAATAACATAGGTGGTAACACATGAAGAGATTCATCAAAGAATCGTGCCATACCTGCAAAGAAGTTCACAAGTAGTTGCCATGAAGTGTTAAAAAAAAATCGAATATGTTAAAGTACAGATAACCCACTGAGTAGCTTTGTGCTTAAATTACAAATGACCACGATCGCTTTTAGTACTATTATATTGTATTCTTATTTCACCCCTTTTTCATGGTCTTTTTCTGCTACTGTTATTGCTTTTTATTATTGTATTGTTTGTTGTTATTGGCTTTATTATTGTATTTTATTTGTCTTTATTATTGTTATTGCAATTTTTTTTCTCTTCTAATGTTATTCTCCATCTTTAATATAGGTTTTCAATTATTGTTTTTGTTTTCATCACTATTATATTTTCTGCCATTGTTTGGGTTTGATTTATTATTATTATTATACTATATTTATTGTCTTTGTTTTACTATTGTTTTCTCTTATTGTATTTATTTTAATCATACTGCCGGCGATGCATTTGGCTCAAGCCAAAGCTCTTCAGGTCAACTGAGATACAATGATAACAGCAGTGGTTAGAACACCATTTATATAAGTCAGTTGATACAACAACAGTTGTTATGGTGTGAGCGCCTTTTACAACTGTAAGAGATTTACTATTATATATCTATTTCAATATCGATATTTGTTTCAGTTAGTTAAATATATACTTAGAAATACATGTAGCTTATACTGTTAATTATGTATTGCGAAATACCCGTCTTTTATATAAAGTTTTATAGAAGATTTTCGAGTGTAAGAAATCAACAACATATGTATATATGCAAACACTAATATTGTTGTGCATGTCAACATTTCAAGATACTCTTCTCACACGTATAAAATGCACCCAAGTGACACGTCAAGGGACAGTATATGTATATACATATTATTCGTATGCTATACTTGGTATACTATAAACCTCACAAGCCATTAGTGAGATCAATACTTATTAATCGGAACTTCAGATTTCTGACCAGGAACGTTTATAAATTTCAAACAATACAAGCCGTTTAACTTCAGCAGGTTAACATCGGACACAAGACTTTTTACCAAGACACTATATAACTTCAGCTGTGAAAACTCACGTATGATCGGCGAAGAGCTAACTAGTTAAGTGAATTGTACAGATATCAACTCGAAATTAATTCACTCATCGTAAACCCTTGATTGGGAAGTTCCATATTAGATATAAGACTCACTTTGGTTTGTATATCTCTAAAACTTTTGTATATCAACCATTATTTGTAATAACCATTATTATAAATTGTATCATTGTTTTCATATTAAAATATATTTATATCAATCTTCTTGGCAAATACTGTAAATTTGATGCAGTTAAGTTATAATTTAACTCAGTTCCAGTTGTAATACGTAACACAATCTGGGAATTTTTTTTATTATATTTATACCTGTAATAAGTCATTAGTATTGCCCTTATTATATTATAAAATACTACGTTATTTATCTAGTTCACGCTGTATTTGTAATATCCATTGCCGACGATGCTTTCGCTCAATCCAGAATTCTTCAGTCGTTTTAAATGTATAGTTAATCTACTGACGTTTTGTGTAATTAATACAAAAAACGGTGAGCTCTAAACTTGAAAAGGTTTAACTAGTTCGTTAACAGAGATTTAAAACTTGATTCTAGAAATCAGTTAGTAATATAAAAGGAACACTACTTCATATAAAAATGTAACTATTGCAAAAGTTTCCATCGCCAAGCAAATTATTTCTGAAATAATGAAAAATTTAATTCACTTGGTGATAATAATTGTGTTTCATTGCTTCAACTGCAAGTCAGCTTATCACTGTAAGCCTGTATTCATAATATATAATTTCATTCACTTGCTAATTCTCTCGTATCTATTTCTTCGTCAAAACAAAATCTCAATAATCACAGCACTGCAGTAGCTAACCGACTAACAAATTCAAACAAATAATATTTTATTAGTTCAGACTGAACTTCTTAATAGTTTAATAAATTCAATTATAAGTTCACTCAAGCTCATCTCGTTTTTTATATTGCTCACGTTGTTCCTCAAAACTTCAAGAAAACTAATTATCAAATCGTTTTCAGAATGCTAAGTCAAACCAACCTTCATACATATAATAATTCAAACTTTTAGAAACGTCTAAATTTAAAAAATATAGCCTGTAAAATTAAATTCGCACAAATACTATGTAAAGAACACAGCAAAATTATAGGTATAAGTTAATTTCCACATACAAAAATCAACTTTGTCATCTCTAACGGTGGAACAAAACCACTGGGAGAAACATCCAAATGAAACAAGAGTTAACCAATTAAACAAAATCAGGGGTTGACAATCATTAAACAAGCTTAACCACATAAACAGTAGTTATGAATATATTTCTGTATAACTTGAATTATAAATAGCACCGTAAAA
The DNA here is from genome assembly GCF_004210375.1 of Tachypleus tridentatus. Lineage (NCBI taxonomy): Eukaryota > Metazoa > Arthropoda > Merostomata > Xiphosura > Limulidae > Tachypleus > Tachypleus tridentatus. Next base: position 70,416,936 of record NC_134834.1, on the reverse strand, counting down.
AAATTCAAATTTTATTTTAGTAGTAACTGTATAAAACGTGTAAAAAACATAATTCTATTTGATGTTCGCACTACAGTAAATAGAAAGCCAAAAAAGGAAAGACTATAAAAATTTAAAAAATTATTATTTTTAACAAGAGAATTTTTCACCCCTTCTTAATTTCATATCTGATAAATGACAGAATAATTCAATTGTTTTCAAATTATTCACATCTACACCCAGAACTTCATTTGGAGAAATGATTAGAGAAGACCTTAATAATTGTACGCCAATTATGTTTTATTTTGTATAATGAAAAATCCTAGAGGGCTTGATACAAAAAGCTTTAGAAAATTATTTAGTAGAGTAGAATATTATAAAAAGAAAGAAAAAAAAGAGATAAATGAGTAATGCACAGTTTCCTTAACTGTTTTTAAGGATGTTATTTGGTAGCTGAACAATGCGGGGTGGGTATATAGCTTTAGTACACTTAGGTTTTCAGAAATTTTCATAAGATTTCATGACTAATTAATTAATTGGAATACAAAATGTATTCTCAAGACAACTGGTGTGGAAATTAAAACTTTAATAAAAATAAAGTACAAACAACGTTTCGACCTTCTCAGGTCATCTTCAGGTTAACAAAAGGGATCACAGAATGGATGGCTTAGACAAAGAAAAAGGTTTTATTAATAGATCACAGCTGAAATAGCCTCTTATTATCAGTAATATGTCTCAATGGTCAGTGCTTGGACCATTAATTGTTTTCCTCATTTACATTAATGATAATTATAAGGGACAAAGTTAAGAGAGTTTGCTCATAGCACTAACGTTTGAGTATTTATAGCTTTTAATGAGAATGTTGAAATACTACAAAATTATTTGGATCAATGTTTAAGCTGGACAAATAGTTAGAAAATAACCTTTAATATTTACGTTACCATAGCTCGGATCACAAGCTCAAAATGGATGGAAGCTCATTGAATAATGTGACTGGAAAAAATAATCTTAACTCAATAGTGGATAAGTCACTCAAGTCATCAAGGCACTGTTTCATTGCCAGTAAACAAGATAATAAAATTTTAGACTTTCCTTTACCCACATACTGATTACAAGTAAAAAAAAAGAAAAAAAGATAATTGTCTCTATATACAAAATACTAATTAGGTCTCACTAGAGAATACTGTGTACAGTTTGGGTCTTCTTATCTAAAAAATTATATTGATATCTCAGAAAGGTTTAAGAAAGGGGTTTATAGAACGATTTTCGGGATGGAATAGTTATTTTATAGGAATATGTTAAGAGCTCTTGATTTCTTTTGAAAAGGGATGCTCTTATTGGGATGGGAGAGTAGATAGGATAAATACCCTTTTTTTGGCGTATTCTAAAACGTTAGGAAAGAGAGAGGCACATGTTCAAATTTTAGAAGATAGAGGCTAGAATCCAGCTAACACAGTGTAAGAGAGAAATCGATGATTCCTTGAAAATTGAAAAGCATGAATTTAAATTAATATTAACTTCCTACACTGAGGTGAATCAGAACTAAATATATATATATATATATTGTAATCAGCATATCTAACTAAATATAATTTTAAACTATATTATTTACAATGATTAGAATTCGTTGTTTGATCAGTTGAGTACCGTCACTGTTCCATTATTTTTAGCCATAAGCCCAATAACATTATCTCACGAAGTTCAACCAGACCATGAAGCTTAGATTAACCATAAAACAATATATTATGTTAACGATGCAAAACAATCATTATAACAAGATAATAAAAACAGAAAATTAACATATGAGTAATTACAAATAAATGTTAATTTATTAAATATTCTACCCAATATTGTGGTAAGTTTCATTTATTTAGGCCTACGAAAGCAACTAACTACCAATCTGTGGTAGAAGTTAATTGGTTTACGTTAATGCTAAGTCCATTAAACTCACAATGTGAAATAATTTTTATAGTGAAAATAATAAAATCAAAAGTAGTACTATGTAGAATAATAAAAATTAATAAATAAAAAAGTTGTTGCTTTTGTTTTAGCGAAAACTACGCACTGGGCGATCAGCACTTTCGCCTCAAGCTCCAGATCACTGTGGTAAAACTGCAACTTCTCCAGTGTTTGTGTAAAAATTACTACACCGTGGGAAAAAGTAAACTTTATTCGACCGGATCGGCGTGTTTAGGTGTTTACTTTTCTCAAAGAAAAGTTATACAAGGACATCTTTGAAGGACCAAATGTCCTTGTTGTTCGTACATTATGTACATCTGTCAACATACGTAACCTACGACGTAAAGAAAGGAGTTTCATATAGATGGCGTAACGCATAGTAACCAAAGTGGGTTCCATATCAATGACGTCATACCTGTTAACCTATTGGTATGCGTTTCTTTTTTTGTCATGCTTGAATTTTTAGAATAATACATATACATGAGTAAAAACCTTTAATTACTATTGTTCAGACCTTTCTTTCCATCTATAGATAAAAATATGCCTGTTCAACCGTGAAAAGTTTAGAAGTTCCAAAGTAAGCTTTTCTGTGACGTCAGTTCCACATGGAAACGAGGATAAAAAATGCTAATTCTGTTTCATCCTTGACGCGAAGGTTTTAAAGTGATGATTAGAATATTAACTCTCTTATGCATGTGGTATAAGATAGCCTGTATCGTACACTTTAATTATATTAGAAAAACCATAATACCTAAAGCATTCGTGTTCTTATAACTATACTGAACTTCTTACTTTAATTAGAAAATACAGCTTTTGACTTCACACTAATTTATCTTTTCCTGGAGAAAACGTCTACGGATGTCCATGGGCTTAATTTGATTTATCATTTTTGCTATATAAACCACAATTCAAACACTACGCTATCTTTCTGTCAAATATTCGTTGGTAAAAGAGTAGCCTAAGAGTTGACAGTAGGTGGTAATGACTAGCTGCCTTCCCTCTAGTCTTACACTGATAAATTAGGGACGACTAGCGCATATAGTTCTCATCTAACTTTGCGCGAAATTCAACACAAACAAACCGCTGCAAGATTAATAATAAAATAAGACACCCCTTCCATATGAAATACAACTGTAAAACTCAAAAACATCACTAACTTTGCACCATAGATATACTCCCATAGCTACTGCTAGTTGTTGAAGAGAATATATCTTAAGTTTTATGAACAAAACTATAGCATTTCAATGAAAAGCTCGACAAGTGTATGGATAAGTAAGGTAGTTCATACTACTTTGCCCCTGGAGCTCACACAAATGACGCAAGAGGAAACGTCAGAAGAAAGTATTTGTGCTAAGACAGTAGTTTCGTAGCTAACGAAAGAGTCTGTCTACAAAACTGAATTATTTCAGGTCAATATTAAATATTCAGATGCTTTCCGTGTAATACAAACCCTACGAAACGTTGAACTTTAAAAATGGATTATAAAAAATTTAATTTTACAAGAAAGTTTTAACATATATTTGGAGTCTTAATTTTTAATATTAATGTTCCAGATTGTTTAAATGTTCTCGTTTTCAAAAGGTTAAGCTGATTTTTTTTACCACCGCTTAGTCATCTTTTATTTTAATGTTAAGTAGAAATAAAGCACTGAACTAGCAATGTTCCTCGACATTGAATATAAGATGCCCCTGGTGGGCAAATAAGAGATAGCCCATTGTGTAGTTTGTGCTTAATTATAAATAACAACATCAATAACCTCGTTGTTTTCGCTGCATCGAGCCTAAAGTTTTTAAGTGGTTATTTTATAATTATTCATGTTTATCATATTTTTAATAGAGAAAATAAACATCTTGATTCTATAAAACCACTTTCAACAATAATCTCTGTAAGATGGTCAAACGTGCTCGACTATCTGTCTGCATTAAACAACATTGCCTTGATTCTATAAACAATGACAGATGATGTTTAGTGAGGAACCTACCAAACGTAATTGTAAAAGAAAATACACCAATTTTAAAATTAGGATTGCTTATAATAAATAGCTACAACGTCTCGACCTATGGTATAGGATCATCATCAGATATGTAGGATCAAAAAGGAAGTTCGGTTTCAAAGAACATTAAAGACTTGTGATGAGCTTGTTCTCACCATTACGAATCAATAAATGTAACATTCTCCGAATATCAGTAAGACAACGGTCAAAACTACAAGATAATGGTGTTTAGAAGGTCCACATCAAATGATATCGAACAATGATGTTTCAGTGCTTCACAACTTATGATAACTGACAAAATGACAATGTAATGGTATTTGGACGCTCCACAAGACATATGAAAACGGCCAAAGATGGTGAATGATACGAATGGGTTTTACATTGGCTTATTATGAATTTAGAATATTAATAATAAAGTTAAAAACGTCTTATATGATAATCGAAGTATTTTTTACCATTATGCGATCCGTCTATAACATAAAACTTTGAGTTAAATACAAAACGGGGTTTCGCACGCACCCGTGTTTATTTATATTTCAACAGTCTGAAATTATGTAAGAACAACCTTAAATAAATATAGCAAATAATGAACTTTCAAGCTTGCTAAACATCATAGAATAGCATAGCAGTACTCGCAAATAAAGAGTGTCAAAGCAACATGAAACTCTAATTGTCTGTCAGTTACAGTTGTGGTCCTTCTGTAATTAAGGACTGTGCATAGTTGTCTCACAGGTTGTGTTGTTGACACGCATCTTAATTATTGCACCCTGTAGCGCAAGAATGTTGACTCACCACCTAAGACAGTTAGTCAACTTAAACTGATTTACAAAACGTGGTAATCTTAATACATTTTACTACTAACAAACAAACCAATTTATAGAGAGACTGATATTCTTTTATATAGATCCATAGACCACTGATACTTAGTATTCATAAATTTGTTATGTCATTAGAGTAGAAGAAACTTTCAGAACTTTTCAGAAGGTGTCAGGTGTAGAATCTATTTTGTGTGTGTATATAGGTTCCACACTACAACATCAACAATTACAATACTCTCCAGACTTACTCGTAGTGGGGAGGAGGGAGATGTCAAGCGATACGAACCTATCCCCCCCTTTTGGGTAACTGTCTTTTATGAATTTTTTATCATAGGTTGTTCCACAAGGCATTCTCGTTGTTTTTTTATTGCATACCCTTATTTAATTAAAACATCCAGCAGACTCCTGGTTTCATATTTAAGTGATTACAATCGAAATACTATATGTATGAGGCTTTCAAGATAAATCGTTGTAAAACGAACTTGTATCGCACACATTCTCAGAGCGTTGTCATGTGTTGTACGTCATTCAAGTTCGTATTATTATTTTATTGCTTTATCTATTGTCGTAGTTGTTATTAATTATCTTGCAGCTACAATCACTATATAATAATTAGTAGTTCAGAGTTTTTGAAAGCAGTATTTCGCGTATAGAAACTAGAGTCTACATTACAAATATACACAAAATTAAAATCTCAGCTCCCCCCAAAAGAAAACACATTGTTAATAAATACAGATTAAAACTGGGGGTTTTCTTGTTTAGGTCAATACAGTTTCACAGTGAAGTTATAAATTTTAAAAATAACTAAAACGTTTTAACCAAAAGTTTAACTACAAATTATATTTAAATTACTTATCAGAATGAAAAATCTGTTCCAGTCTAAATACCTATTACCTTCATCTGTGTGTTCAAAAATCGTATATAAATGTGGTGGATGTGGTATATAAATCTGTTCTGAATATTCGTATTGTATTGTTACATTATTCTAACTTTACCTTTTTGGTTGTCTTTTAATATACTTCACCCTTTTATTCTGTTACATTTTTTTTAACGTAAAACTTTAAAACTTCTAAAATATTTACACCGAATTATTCGCTACGTTCAATATAACTTGCTAAAGATAGAATATGTATATTCCGAAACGCTCAATAATTAAATGTTCGGTACTGTACATACACGTGTCAAATGTTTTTGCTGTTACTGTCGCTCTGTTATTTATCATTACACTTCGAATGAATCTTTTGCTAATGCTCATCTGTATATAAAGCTAAGGCAGTTTTGGCTGGAACACGCGTACCGTGAAGTTAGAATCTACATTAAGATCTACACTCAACCTTACTTACTAATACAGTAAATAACACTTACAAGTCCTTAGTAGCTGTGCTTCATTTCTGTTCGGTTGGCTGTGTTGTTGATACACACCTGTACCTGCAGACTACACGTGCGCACTTCACCTCAAACAACAGTAACTACGAACAAGAAACTGGCATACTTCACTAGGCACAGTTCTGAGGGTCGAGGGTTCTCAAACGAAAAACAAGTCAAACGTGTCTAAGCGAGTATTGCGAAAACCAGTTCAGTAACAGTGGTAAAGTAATAACGCTTTCTTTATGTAATTATTTTTATTGTTAAACTTAAATGTGTGTCCATGTTGTTTCACAACAAAACTTTTTGAAATCTCTACAATGTCGATTTTTAGCTATTTTCTGGGAACGAATTCCACAGAAATACAACCTGTTTCATATAATTTTTCTTGCCTTAAATTATTGTGTTATAGCGCAATACTTTACAACTTATACCCTATTTTAGCTAAGAACATCGTTAACTAGTTTGTATTCTTAAACGTTATCAGTTATCATTTAACTTTGCTTTCCAGACACGTGTGTCAACATGTATACTTTATCGCCATGGAAATGGAATTTTACAAGTATTTGTTTGTTCGTTTTTGAATTTCACACAAAGCTATTCGAGGGCTATCTGTGCTAGCCGTCCCTAATTTTGCAGTGTAAGACTAGAGGGAAGGCAGCTAGTCATCACCACCCACCGCCAACTCTTGGGCTACTCTTTTACCAACGAATAGTGGGATTGACTGTAAAATTATAACGCCCCCACGGCTAAAAGGGCGAGCATGTTTGGCGCAATGAGGATGCGAACCCGCGACCCTCAGATTACGAGTCGCACGCCTTAACACGCTTGGCCATGCCGGGCCTTTTACAAGTAAACAATGAACTTTATAATTTCAAATTCTGAAACATCCTTAAAATGTTGTTTTATGCTAGCGTGACTCAAGCTAAAAGTAGCCGAAAAATATGTCTTCTGTTATGATTGAATAGCCACGCTTCACGAAACTACCGTTGAAGAAGGAGTTACAGTTTTCATCTGTAACATCTCGTTAGAAAAAAAAATCACAAAACGAGCACAAATGAGAATTATTTGTGGTTCATCTAAATACATTATCCATTGGAGAGATGGCAGTACGTTTACGGACTTACAACTCTAAAATCTGGGGCTCGATTTTCTAATGTGGCCTTCCTCTCAAAGAAACTACTTCGAAATTCGTAGTTTCTTGTTAACTTTAATTTAATTATAGGAGTCTATAAAGTCAAACAAAATAATTTATTACAAGTTCCGATTATTTACGATGGTTAACCAGAAATGTCTTAAATCGAAAATAAAGATCTGTTTATGAAACGGTAAGAAACTTTACGCATACTTGGTGTTCAAACTCTATCGACTCAGTTCCGGAGTTTCTCACATTGTCGAAAAATGAAAAAATAGAAAAGTTATATAACACACACACATGAACAGAAAGATCAAAAAAGAGACGTTTGATCAGTTTACATGTGTTTGGGTTCTTCCGTCGTCGATAAAATCTTTGCTGAAAAGAGGTTCATCATACCATACCTGCTTTCAATGGTCTGTGAAAATGAAGATGGCTGTAACCTTGAAAGACCCCTGCACAAACACACACATTCCCCTCTCCCGGTTCAAGGGAATGTCCCGCAGCGTAGTGAAGCACATTAATTAGTATACAAACTCGCCACACTATAAAAGTTGTTTATTTTCTTTGCAATGAATTCTACTAAATTATTATTTGACCTCTTTAATTTTTGTTACAGTCAGAATATCAGGAAAGTCCCATTATAAAAACGTTTTAACTGAAAGTTCAAGGCATTCTCATGGCCATTTTTAACGATACATCATAACAGTTAATAACCAAATAATTGAAGCAGTGACTGATCATCAAGGCATCGCAAAACATCTCTAACGTTTACATGTTAAGACATATTTCACGTAATAATATTTATATTGTCATCGTAAGACTGTTCTCTGTACAACCGTAAAATGTCTGTTTAATCACAAGTAGCTGTCTGTATGATCACTAAATTTTAACTCTACTACCATAAAATGTTGTCTATGATATAATACGTTGTCCATAATATCAAAAGATGTAATTTATCCACTCCCGGGATGCTGTTTGTACCACCACAAGAAGTTATTTCTACAATCATAAAATGCATACGGTGACCACTGTAGTAAGATATATGAAAATCTTTCATACAATGTCTGATTAACTGCCTACATAAAGGCACAAACATGCTAATATGCATCCATATGGTAACGTTGAAATTATCAGTTAGCATAAAACAATGAACACAGGTAATCAATGTGGATAATGCACTGTTACTCATGACATTGTTTGTACTGACGTTTCCTCTTGTTATTTAATAAGATATGGTCGTTGTAACTCTTAACAATATTTAAATAAGTAATCTATAGTTGCACTTTGTTGTTACTATCATGTCTTGTGTGATATAAATCTCTGAAAAATGTGGATCATCTGGTTAAAATACTTTGGTTTTGTTTGTTTGTTGGTTTGCTTTTTGAATTTTGCTCAAAGCTACACAAAGGCTACATGCGCTGGCCCTCCCTAATTTAGCAGTATAAGAAGTGAGATAAGGCAGCTAGTCATCACCGCCCACCGCCAACTCTTGGGCTACTCTTTTGCCAACGAATAGTGGGATTGATCTTCACTTTATAACGCCCACACCGCTGAAAGGGCGAGCATGTTTGGTGTGACATGAATTCTAACCCGCGATCCTCAGATTACGGTTTAGTTTTGAATTTAATAACTAATAAAGTATATTGTACTACAATATACAGCTTTTACAGTAAGTAAGATTAGTTTTTAGAACAGGTACGACGTTTCGGTCACTGATGTGATCATTATCAAGTACATAAGTTTTTACACAATAATCAATTACCCTAGTGATCGAAACGTCGTGTCTGTTCTAAAAACTGATCTTACTTACAATAAAAGTTGTATATTGTCATAAAACAATCTGATAAAAATTACTTTATTCTAACAAAATCTTTGGTTTAAAATCCAACGCATTTTCCTCTTTGTTGCCATTACAATAAAATAACTTTTAAACTAGTGTCCCAGCAACAATAACTTATTTTTATTTAATTAATTGGGACTTTTGACAACGTCTGATTCACGATTTCTAATAGATGGCTAATGGAACATTGGAGTTATTTGTTTTATTACATTAGTCGCTGCAATCTATTTTCAACTCTGATTTATTGTGATTTCTTGTTTCCTCACATGAACCATGAAAGAAAAATTTCCTGTACACAGGACTGAGCTCAGCCATCGTACTCATAATGCAGAGAAGAGAAAGTTCTTGTCCTTATGTCCTTAGCTTATTGAACGTTTTCGCGAAAACTTAAATGTTAGTTTTCAGTTGACTTAAAGGGTAGTATTAACGAATTATTTCATGGTTGTGAATCTTAAAGTTTTAATACTGACTAGATTATAGATAATAAATAAATTCACAAATGAAACTTGGATGGTGATGTCTAGCTGCCTTCCCTCTAATCTTACACTGATAAATTAGGGACGACTAGCGCAGATGGCCCTGGAGTAGTTTGCGCGAAATTAAAAACAAACAAACAACAGTAATATCCCAGACATGGTGAAATATAAAGTCCGTACTGATACCAAGGTAACAATAAATATATATATGTTGACCTTTTAGATTTATATTAAATCCTATAATACAAATAAGAAATTAGAGTTGGCTACAACGTAATGTAAGCATCAAGATACGCGTCATCTTATTTCTAATTCAACAAAAAAAGTTACTCAGGAATTCGTTAGTCTTCTTCTATCAAACTCGCTAATTAAGAAACGTAGTCATACGAACTGATCGCCAAATATGGTACCGGCGGGTTGCATATGCATGTTTCTTAGTATAAAATTGTCTGTAAGTAAAAGTTAATAGCTCATTCTGTATGCCTTAAAGTTGAACAAGTCAATAGCAAGTCGTAAATCCGTAAAAGTGAAATGTGTTATTACGAATAATTATGGGCTATGCCTCTGTAAACCTGTATAACTTTCAATAACCTTTGCAAGAATTTAAATGTTTTTAAAAATAATCACATTTATGTTGGTGATTTCAGATTATTTCTGGTTTTGTGTTATGAAAGATTTACATTTTAATACTCGAACAGGGAATTGCGAAATAATAAACACGATATTTTTTACTACTTTAATAACACACATTTTCAAATGTGTAAAGAATTATAGATGTCACTCTCGTACGTATTTAGTCTGTGGATGACTTCCGTTTCGCCACGACACATTCGTGTCTCACGAACGTTAGTAAATAAACATCTTTGTAATTACCTTATAATTACAGTAAAGATAACTGAACTCATAAAACAAAGAAGTATTTGAAATATATAAACCTTTATATTAAATTACTGTACTAAACATCAAAAACAATAACCAAGTTTTATGTTTGTTTTTCCCATAAAGCTATTCGAGGGCTATTTGTGCTAGTCGTCCCTAATTTAGCAGTGTAAGACTAGAGGGAAGGCAGTTAGCCATCACCACCCACCGCCAGCTCTTGGGCTACTCTTTTACCAACGAATAGTTGGATTGATCGTCACATTATAACGCCACCACGGCTGAAAGAGTGAGCATGTTTGGCGCGACGGGGATGCGAACCCGCGACCCTCAAATTACGAATCGCACGCCTTAACACACTTGGCCATGCCGGGTCTTTAAATTAACTCTATGAATAGCTGTTATAGTTTCGTTTGTGAATACGTGTATCAAGCGTGTTAAAACGTATCTTATGAGCTTGTTATTGTCCGCATGTGTAAATTAAACAACAAACACACTGACGTGTGTCGTTAATTTTAAATTATTCTGATTCTTATTCATTTAGAACAGTTAAACTTTAACTGAATTGACGAATTCCATAATGAATTCCATAAGACATAGATAAAAAAATCATTAACTTCTGTGTACGTTAACTTCACTGAGCCTAACTATTAAAATAAACTGATCAGGCATGTTTAGTTAATTGATTATTCGTGTTGAACAGAAATTATCAGATGTTTCACTTTACTGAGCCTAACTATTAAAATAAACTGATCATATGTTTAGTTAATTGATTATTCATGTTGAACAAAAACTATCAGATGTTTCACTTCTGATTAACATAACTTTCAATGAAGAGTGCAGATTTAGTGTCTAAATCTACGTGTAACTTGGCAAATAACTAGATCATTATTTGTTTTCAGCTTCTAGTGACTTAGTGGTTACTGCAGTCGATTCGCAATCTGAAGACTGTAGATTCACATTCCATCACTGAGGTATTGAAGGCATTATAATATAACAATCAATCCCAACATTTGTCAGTAAAGAGTGACCTGAGAATTGGGGCAGTGGATAATGTTGACCTTTCACTTAGTCTATTACTTCAAAATTGGGGACAATTAACGCAGAGATAGTCCTGGAGAAACAAACAACTTTAATATAAAGACTTTTACTTAGACTTATTTTACCCAGCTGTGAACTATACTAAATTCTGTCTTTAGGCACTCACTTTCTCTGTGATTTAGTTTAGATGATACCTGCCTATATATAGGTATATGACCAGCACATTAGTTAAGCCTATTATTACTTTTATAACAACACCAAGCGTATACGTATATAGAAAGATACATTAAACTTCTATTCCTGTTTTATTTCGTAAAGAGTTTGCTTTGTTGATGTATGTGACGGGACATTCTGATAAGTCCTGGTAGTGCATAAGCTTTATGATTATTTTAACACAGGTAGTATTTTTCAAGAGAGTTGTCCAGATACTTATCGGTTGAGTTGTCATTCTTACATTAGTCTGTTACTTTCCTGTTAAAAGTCTTGTTGGTCCAGACGGTGACTGTAAAGTCACTGGTAGCAATGACACTGACCAGAGATATGTTTGTCCTTTTCCATCACAAATTATTCGCTGACGAATCAAATAAAATTGTATTATATTTCACTGTTCACGGTTAAATTTTGGTTTGTTTTGAATTTCGTGCAAAGTTACATGAGGCTATCTGCGCTAGCCGTCCCTAATTTAGCAGTGTAAGACTAGAGGTAAAGCAGCTAGTCATCACCACCCACTGCCAACTCTTGGACTACTCTTTTACCAACGAATAGTGGGATTGACCGTCACATTATAACACCCCATGGCGGAAAGAGCAAGCTTTTTTCGTGCGATGGGGATTCGAACCCGCAACCCTCAGATTATAAGTCGAACGCCTTTACCCACCTGGCCATGCCGGTCCACAATGCGTAAAAAAAGCTTATCTGTAACAAAAAGGATAATTGAAAGTAAAAAGATTGTGAATGGATACGTAGTCACAAATCCCAGTAAAGATGTAGCCATAGATAAAATAAAACAATGATCGTTCTCTATAAAATCAATAACTGAATCGTATAAATCCTTTGTTAACTTTTATAAACCTCTAAGCTTGAATCACAAGGGGTGCATCTTAGAGTCTGAGTAACTTAACTTGGTTACCTTTCAAATTAACTTAAAGTACGCGAGCTGTTAATTAAGTCTGTCGCGTATCAGATTAACGTGTTGTATACAAGAAGTACTAACATTGCTGTATACGTGCTTATATGCCAAGTAAATCAACATTTTTGTCCAGTTTCAGAATTATGTATGCTTCAAAAAACCTGTTTTATATTCTTACTTTTACAAACTTGTTATAACCCTTATTTCTAATTCACCTTAAATTATGCAATATAAATGCAGTTATTTATAATCACTGAACATGAATATAGTATACTTCTTTCTGTATCTTATCGATCGAGCAAGCACATACACTTTATGAGCAGTGTGTCCAAATGTATATTATAAGCAATTAATTGTTGGTCATTTTTGTTTGTTTAATGATTTTCAATTAGACAGAACCCGGAAGAAAGCATGGAAGAGAAAAATATTATCTCTTGCTCAAGAGATATGACTCGTGTTCGTGGCTTGTTATCTCTCGAAATAACTATTTCCTGCATGCGAGATAATAAGCCATGCACTCGATAAAATATCTTGTAAACATGAAATAACTCAATATAATATCTCATTAGCATAAGTCTCAATATCATGTCTCGTGAGCGCGAGATAATAAGTAATGCGCACAATATAACGTTTTTCTCTTCCATTCCTCTTCCTGACCCCTGTAAAATTGTTATTTGTTTAATATAATTGACACTTGAATTCGTAGGTGCTTGACGGAACTCCGTAATTACAAAATAAGTAAATTATTCATGACTATGGTTTCGCCAGTAAAGGGCATCCTCACGTAAACTGTTGAATAGATTATGTATTTGTGAAACGTAATTTTTTCTTGTTTTTTCTCAGTTCTGTTACTTGTTTAATTAAGATAAATATGTTTCATGCCATCGAACACAAAGTGAGACTCAAGCTTTAGACTGCTGCCATCTGTTAAGAGACCAACTTAGCCCTCACCAGATAAAGAGCATTCAGGAAGTTAAAAAATGGTAAATAACACAGGCCTGCGAATTTAAAGTTCGTAAAAGTTGTCTTCGTTTTAATAACAGAGTTTCTATAATTCAGTGATGCAGATTTCTAAACTAATATTATTTTTATATTGCGTAAGGATTTTTTTTTCTGATTTCTAAAAAGAAAACACCCTTATTGAGATTAAATTATTATTGACCACAATGAACATTTTTTATTATGTGTGTTTCTCGTGGGCCCTTAAACGATCAATAAAACTCTCGTTTCATGATTGACTAAGAGAATCTATAGCCAATGGTTTTTGATATTTTAAGCATAACAAATGTGACGTGGTTTCAATGAAAATGATTCACTTCTGTAAAATTACATAAAACGTTTGCCCCCAGTGGATCAGCCGTATGTCTGCGGACTTACAACGCTAAAAACCGGGTTTCGATACCCGTGGTGAGCAGAGCACAGATAGCCCATTGCGAAGCTTTGTGCTTAATTGAAAACAACAACAACATAAAACGTGTTATGAAGAGTCTGCACGTAACAGAGAAAAACGGACATTGTTTTGGAATTCAATGTACAGGAATCCCCGTAAAATATGTAACAACTTCAATATAATAAAACAATGGCAGGCCTGTGTAATTTAAGGCACAAAACTTCGCTTCTAACTATGGATAGATTCATTTACACCTATGTGTAATAGTCGATTCAAAAACCAAAAATAAATTAAGTATAGAACTATCATAAGGCATATTCATAGAGAATAGCAGATGTGAATAAAATATTCAATCATCAATACCAACCAATTGCAATTAGCGTTTATATGTCTATATAATCATATATATTGTTGGAAATTTTATGGATAAATGAACATAATATGTAAACATTATGGGATTGCTCACCTCTGGTGTACAAAAATGAAATGCAACGGAAAACAGCCACGCGATGATGGCATACATTGATTGGTTGTCATCCAGCCAGTCAACAGTGCCTCACCAGCATATAACCTATAGAAAATTCAAGCATATTATTTCCAGTAGTAGTTCATTAAGTGCGATAGTGGCTTTCAGGACAGAAATGCCACATGACAAATGTATAGACATCAAACCTTTTGATGTTTAATGCAGTATGCTCCATGCAACAGACTTTTGTGTTTCAATAGGAACTATATGAAAACCTGGAAGGGGACGAAAAATTATAACTTTTGATATCAATGAACACATTCAACTTAAAAATCATAAAATTTGGTTTGTTTTGAATTTCGCGCAAAGCTACACGAGGGCTATCTGCGCTCGCCGTCCCTAATTTAAGGATGTAAAATAAGAGGGAAGGCAGCTAGTCATCACCACCCACCGCTAACTCTTAGGCTACTCTTTTACCAACGAATAGTGGGACTGACTGTCATATTATAACGCCCCCAGGCGAGCATGTTTGATGTGAGAGGGATTCGAACCCGCGACCCTCGGATTATGAATTGAGCACCTTAACCATCTGGCCATGCCGGATCTTTGATAGCAGAAGAGATTAAGGTTGAACGCCCTGACTCTTCAGACGTTGTTATCTTTATAGAAGATCTTCGAAAACTATTTTTAAACAAATACCTCTATTATTGCATTGTTAATGCATGAATTCATATTACTGAACTAAAGTTATGTTAATCTAGGTATTATGATTTTTATTTAACACATTGCTATTATTTTAAGATACGTGTGTTATTATTGGTATCAATTTTCTAAATAGTAATTTTTATTTCACACTTTCTGTGCTCCTAAGAGATTGGGTTGATAAACATACAGTTTCGACTAGAT
This sequence comes from Tachypleus tridentatus, assembly GCF_004210375.1. Lineage (NCBI taxonomy): Eukaryota > Metazoa > Arthropoda > Merostomata > Xiphosura > Limulidae > Tachypleus > Tachypleus tridentatus. The sequence continues at coordinate 70,401,560 of NC_134834.1, read as the reverse complement.
ATATTGTTGAAACTTGTATCCTTGGAGACATACGTATTTGAAAACTGTTTTTCATCTCGCACATACACGCGCGCAATTGCTATACCGGTTTATTAGTCGAACTATTAAAAACAAGTGACGTCATACTTCGGTTCATGAATCGTACAGCTAATCAACATGATTAGAATAGTCATGTCCATTTCCTCCTGATGAAGGAAAGTTCACCTTCGGAAGCGCTCGGGTTATTGAGTTTCCATTCTCGTTGATCAATTTATGGAAAAATGTAACCAATATTTAATCCTTTCTTTGAAAGTAAATACAACGAACTGATGAACTGTGCAACTAGTTAACATTTATTTTACATTATCTCTAATAATGTGTTGTGCTATTGATAAGTTGACCCCAAACAATTACTCATTGTATTTGACTCCTGTAAATGTATGTGAGTACATTTCTATAATTACTTTTAAGGCTTTTTTTTTTTTTTTGTAAATTCGTTCAACCAATGAACGTAACCAATGACGTAAAGTTACAGGAACAATTTCCCCTAAAACTGCCTTCTTACATTAACGGTAGTTTTTACATGTACGGTAACCTTAAAATTTAATATTTGTGGTAAACAATATGTGAAACAGTTGTTATTATACTACTTAATAGATGGCGATAGCTATAGACCAGCACACAGTTTCTATGTAATGATATGATTACATAAAACAAAGTGTTTGTTATGCTTAATGACAAAATGCCTTCTTGCTGCTCAAGAAGCCATTTCTAGTAAACATATTGTAAGACCATAGTGGTATGTAAGTTTTGGAGGCTGGTTTTTCATGAAGGAAATATGGAAAGAATATGGCTGCATGTCATTCATTGTTGAATATTTGCTTGAATGTTCAATGAGATTTTAATGGTAACATATAAATTGCAAAACTGTAATAACTCTTCTTTTGTTTGATTTACTCCTGTTTGTGTACTGTCCAGTAGTAAGACACCAAAACATATAAAGCTAATAAGGCTTTGTATGTTTCAAATCTTTACGAAAAGCTGGAAAAAAATGTTCATATCTTTTATTGATGGAATTTTATTGTTTCTAAAATTAAAAAACAACACTTATTATTCTGAAAAATCCAAATGAGAGTAACTTAAATGTAATTACATTTATATAATCAATGGAAAAAGTTACTTAAATTCTAAAGTGTCATGATAATAATTTATCGAAATTTTAATCACATATCTACTTTGTTTATTTGTACACCCATAAAAAACGATATAACATGATTTATAGATATATGATTATAGGAAGGTAGTGTTCCTCTGTCAGTTTTATGGAACAAGAAAGAGTAAAACAAAAACAAACTAAAACGGACTTTAATTGCTTGATTGGTAAATATGAAATATATTTTGTACATGTACCACGTGTGCTTGTGCTGCCATCTAGTACCTTTCACACGAAATATAAAAGAAAGGGAGATAGATTAAACGTAACTTATAACTGCAACAGCTTCATCATGTTTTAACCAGTTTTGTTTGGTTTGTTTTGATTTTTCTACAAAGCTACTCAAGGCCTATCTGTGCTTGTCATCTCTAATTTAGCAATGGTAGACTAGAAGGTGAACACTACCAACCGCCAATTCTTGAACTACTCTTTTACCAATAATAGTGAGATTGACCGTCACATTATAATGCTCCTCAGGAAGAGCATCTTCGGTGACAGGGATTCCAATCCGTGACTCGTGTATTTCTAGTAAATGGCCATGCCAGGACAAGACGAAGTTTCAGTAATATTTCATATACTGTCTTTGTCAATATACCTCATAACTAGTTCATTTACGTTTTTAAAAATTGCTTTTTACTTCTATATAAAAAACTGCAATATGAAAATATTATCCTCTTTTTATCAAAGGATATTCAAACGTGTAAGGCTCAGTGGGGAGGGCACTCAGCTCATAGCTGGGAGTTGAGGGTTCGAACCTTGTCACCGATTGTGCTTACCATTTCAATCCTAGAAACAATACACCATGGTGTCTTTCCCATTATTCGTAGGATAAAGAGTAGCCCAAGAGTTGGGAGTTTGTGATGTTGACTAGCTACTTTCCCTCCAGTCTATAATATTTTATTAATTCAGAATGGCCAGCGCAGGTAGCTCTCAAGTAACTTTACGCGACATTCAACAAAACATATCAACTAAAATTATTTTTGCTTATGTCATTTATACTTAGGAACATTTTTTCTCTTCTGGCCGCATCACGTTATTCACAGCATTTGATATCTACCAAGTTGAAAAATCATTCTAAGTCCTATTACATATAATATTTGAAACATATAACAAACTAAAAAATTGCTAATATTAAAAATGTCTAACCCGGACAGTGAAACACTGTGTTTAAAATTAGTATCAAACGAAAATAGATAAAAAGACAGAGATAATAATTTAAAGGGGGAGTATGAAAGCAGCCCGGCACGGCCAGATGAGTTAAGGCGTTTGACTCGTAATCTGAGGGGCGCGGGTTCGAATCCCATCGCACCAAACATGCTCGCCATTTCAGCCGGGGGACATTATAATGTGACGGTAAATCCCACTATTCGTTGGTAAAAGAGTAGCCCAAGAGTTGGCGGTGAGTGATGATGACTAATTGCCTTCCCTCTGGTCTTACATTGCTAAATTAGGGACGGTTAGCGGAGATAGCCCTCGTGTAGCTTTGCGCGAAATTCAAACAACAGAAAAGTATGAAAGTAATACCAAATATAAATATCCAAATAAATAAAAAAAAACTATAAGTGGCATACGTAGAGAAACTGACAAAAATAACGGAAACACCTCACAGTGTCTGAGAGTGAAAAATGTTACTATATGGTAATTTGATTGTGAAGTAGATTATTCATTGTCTATATGTGGATAATATATTGTTGTTTTGCAGAGAAAGTCTCTGAAAATGTGAAGTTTAAAGATCTGTTAGATTTCCAAAGAGGCATGATTGTTATTGAACGTTTAACCAAACCCCAGTGACAAACACGTAAATAATGAATGCTTCCGAAACGCACCGTCAGGGATGAAGCCAGCATATCAGACAAACTTAATAGTGGTCGAAAAACTAAGTTTAGAGATTGTGAAAGACGAGAATTAACATAAACAGAGCGACAAAAACAAAAGACGACAGCTTCAAATTGTCGGCAAAAATTAACGCCAGTCTATAGCAGCCAAACTCTGTAAAAACAACTAGAAAAGAACTGCATAAGATGGTAGGTCCACCATTGGAAAACCTCAAAACGATAAGTCTACAAACTTATAATGTTAAAACTCAAATTGTGATACCTTAGGTTGGCACAGCGTAGATGGCCAGTCATGTATCTTTTTGATTTACGACAAATAACAAAAACAAAAGAAGCTCTCTGCCATGAATGTCTTGGTTAAGGTCCTTTGATGGTATGGGAAGGTATTTGTTGAAATAATTTCTAATCTATGATTTCACCATGAATGTCTTGATTAAGACCCTTTGATGGTATGGGAAGCTTTTTGTTGAAATAATTTATAATTTATGATTTCACCGGAGGGTAGAGTTACAACAGAGGATATATTCTTATATATCATTAAAACAACATTATATATGATTAAAAACAAGCTGTTCACTCTGTAATGAAAACATTGTTCTCTAACGGAGCTTATCAATTTCAAGAAGACAAGGCACTAATTCACACTGCTAACTTTGTTAAAGACAAGTTTAAAGAACATGGAAAAGAGTTCGACACTTATATTCATCATAACTACCACATCCAAATTTTATTAAGCCTATATGACCAGCTATTGGAACTAGTTTTCGAATCAGTATTTCCACTACCATCATCTCTCCAACAATTAGAAGACGTTTTGACCGACGTAAGGTCAGATATGTCATTGTCTAACACGTAACCAGAGGCGTGGCTAGGTACTTACAAGATTCGAAGCTTGGGCCCAAAGGCACTAGAATTTTCAGCATTTCAGTATAATATCAATCATGGTTTTCTATTCCGATTTTTTCAAGACATCTACTAAGGATTCGGGGCACTATCAAATAGAATCAGAAAACAAACTGTGTATACCAATGCCTATCGACGCTTCTGCTCACAATATCTTGTTTCATCAATTTAACGTGATGTTAATGTTGTATTGTATGTTCCAGAAGAACCAACTTCGATTAATACATCAAATGCAGAAATTAGCAGGTATTTTCTTTAGTCTTGAAGTTACAGTATATATATTGTTTTGTTTGTTTTTTGGAATTTCGCGCAAAGCTACACGAGAGCTATCTGCGCTAGCCGTCCCTACTTTAGCAGTGTAAGGCTAGAGGGAAGGCAGCTAGTCACCACCACCCACCGCCAACTTTTGGACTACTCTTTTACTAACGAATAGTGGGATTGGCCAATACATTATAACACCCCAAGGCTAAAAAGGGGAACATATTTGGTGCGACGGGGATTCAAACCCGCGACCCTTAGATTACGAGTCGAACGCCTTAACCCACCTGGCCATGCCGGGCCTGCAGTATATATAAATAGACAGATAAGTATAAGACGAGAGAGAGATATAAACCGGTGAAAATAAAGAACGAATAAACAACAACAGGTAATTGTAATAATATAATGGTGCTTAATATTACAAAAGCACTGTTCTCCAATTATTGCTGTAATGAAGATTGATAGACAGAGAGATTTTGAAATAGTTGGCCTCACGTGTTTGTGTGTGGAATAACAGGTTCATCTGCCTTATGTTCAGTCGATAAATTTGGGGACATTATGGGAAATATGTGAACGCAATTTTGATAGATGATGAAAATTACCGTGTTTACGTTGCGAAACGTCACTTCGTTCGAACGAGTTCCGTTCAACGCAGCGGACCGGATGCTCATGTGAATGACAGAGCCGGGTTAACAAAAAGGCAGGCACTGCAATTGTGGAAATGAGAAAAAAAGAGGAAAGGGACTCGAACTAGGGTAAGTTAACCCCTTAACAAAGCACATGTGGTGTATTTCCCAGGCAGCCATTTTGTAGTACTGTTCATTTTATATCTAACTTTTTGTTCTCATTATTTTATCACGTTTCCTCAAAAAAAAGGTAAATTTCTAATATGGTGGGTGCAAGAGGTGTGAGTAGCTAATCCTCCTGTCTAGTGGGGGAGCATAATGTAACTTTTATATTTCACCTTAAAATTGCAGGAAACTTGGTATATTTACCATAATTTAATTTTAAAGCTGGAACACAAAAGGCATAAGTTACCTTAATTGTCACAAGAGGGCGTAACGCAAGCTGCAAATAATTGAGAAACCAAAGTGAAACATCTGTGCACGTTGCGTGACCGCTTGTTTCTATTTCTCAACTGTTGTAACCTGCAAGCTTACCTGACGAAGTTAATGAAGATGTTTTCTTACAAAAACAAATAGACGTCATTCGTAAGGTTTCACTAAATAGGTTCTCTATAAAAGCTAACACTGGTTCCGCCATAATTTGGCACGATCAGTGTTAATATGAAACCAACTTTCTGTTTTCCTTCAACAATTTACAAATTTTTTTATTAATTAGTTGTTTTTTTTTATTTTAATTAAACCTAACACTTGAATTATTTCACGAACAGAAAGCGAGTTACCTCGTGTGTTAAATTAACCACTAGAAAAAAAAACAAGATGTATTACTTCGTCTGTTTCTCACAGACAGATAAACGGATTATTCGGTGTATGACCTGTGTTCTACATAACTGAATAATTTTAAAGTGTGAGTTTTCTTATAGCAAAGCCGCATCGGTCTCTCTGCTGTTTTCACCGAATGAAATCGAACCTCCTCATTATAGCGTTGTAAATCCGCGCCCTAAACTCTGTCCCAGTGGAAGACTTTACTAAAAGAAATAGTGGAGCTGCGTTATAAATACCCAGGATCGTCAACCGTTCCTTCTGAATTATTTATTATTACGTATATGTACGTATTATCTAAATACCCATGCTCATAACACGTTCCTATTCGCAGTAACACAGCGGATTGTCTGTGGACTTACAGTACTATAAGCCGGGTTTTGGTATTCTTTATGAGAAGAGCTCAAGTTCAAAACAAATGAAAACGTTCCTTTAAAGTATTTATTATTACGTACATATATACGTATTATCTAAATATCAAGGTTTATTAAACGTTCCTTTTGAAGTATTTATTATCATGTTATATACGTATTATCTAAATATCAAGATTCATAAAACGTTCCTTTTGAAGTATTTATTATCATGTTACATACGTATTATCTAAAAATCCACGTTCATAAAACGTTCCTTTCGTAGTATTTATTATCATGTTGTATAAGTATTATCTAAATATCCACGTTCATAAAACGTTCCTTTTAAAGTATTTATTATCATGTTATATAAGTATTATCTAAATATCCACGTTCATAAAACGTTCCTTTTAAAGTATTTATTATCATGTTATATAAGTATTAGCTAAATATCCACGTTCATAAAACGTTCCTTTTAAAGTATTTATTATCATGTTATATACCTATTATCTAAATATCCACGTTTATAAAACGTCCCTTTGAAGGTATTTATTATCACTTACACATACGTATTATCTAAATATCCACGTTCATAAAACGTTTCTTTTAAAGTATTTATTATCATGTTATATACGTATTATCTAAATATCCACGTTCATAAAACGTTCCTTTGAAGGTATTTATTATCTCTTACATATATGTATTATCTAAATATCCACGTTCATAAAACGTTTTTTTTAATTGTTTATTATCACTAATATTAGAGTCACGACAAACTTGTTACACTTCGTTAAAGATCAACATGAAGCTAAAATCACAAGTTTTGCTCTCTATATTTTTTGTTATCCTCTATCGACTTATGTGTAAGTCTAACTATTGATCTCTCTGTTTATCTATCTGCTTACTGTAAACAATTAAAATATCATTTTAACATGAATAGAAACAAATTAACGCCATTGAAACAAAATAATTAATTCTGTATTGTTTGGTTACATTGTAATCATTGATTTGTCAGGTATTCATATGAAAGAAAAGGTTTAACAGTTTGCCTAATCTGTTATTTGTCTACAAAAAAACAAAATCTGCTATTTGGGATAAATAAGGAAACAATTTGAGTTTCTTACAAGGTTTACAGTTCTATCCAAACTATATCGTTATCAATACAAAAACCAATGTTATCCGTAAACATTGGTTGCAGTTGTGAACTTGGGTTTGAATTCTCTACAAATTTGCTTTTGCGATTTTTCTAATAATATTTATAATTAAGTTATTAAGTGCATGTTATAATTAAGGTATTAAGTACATGTTATTTGTGTTTGTTAAACATAAAAACAAATTTCTGTAAATTAAAAGCCATAGTTTTGAATAACCATCGTCTTAACACTAAGGAATTTTAGTACCTATAAACTTAATACCACGGAGTCTTAATAGCCATAGCCTTAATACTACGGGATCTTAGTAATTATAGTCTTAATCCCAAAACGTTTTAGTAATATACTCTTAGCGACAAAGAGTTTTAAGATAACACCACCTTCATATTAAGTAGACTGGGCCCGGCATGATCAGATGGGTTAAGGCGCTCGACTCGTAATCTGAAGGTCGCAGGTTCGAGTTCCCGTCACACCAAACATGCTCGCTCTATCAGCCGTTGGGGTGTTATGATGTTATGGTCAATCCCACTATTCATTGGTAAAAGAGTATCCCAAGAGTTGGCGGTGGGTGGTGATGACTAGCTTCATTTCCTCTCGTCTTACACTGCTAAATTAGGGACGGCTAGCGCAGATAGTCCTCGAGTAGCTTTGCGTGAAATTAGAAAAACAAACAAATTAATTTTAAACAGAGAACCGAAACTTAATAAACATAATTTAATATAATCAATTTACATCAGAAGCTTACTTTAAAATGAACGAAATATTTCTGTTTTAAGCAGTAAAACACTGGCATAAAATATATAATTTTTAAAACCATATTTTATAAGAAATGTAACAATCTTATAGGTTTAGTTATTGCATTTAATAAAATTCAAATTTGTAATCTGCACCACCAGGATCGTTTTGTTTAAGAATGACATATAATAAAACAGGTGAAAAATAAAAGTTAAAATTAATATTTATACAATTATTTTTGAAACACGGCATTTTATATTAAAACGAGCTAACACGGGTTTCATAAAATGTTATTATTGAAATAATTTAAATTAATATTCCACCGTAAGTAAGTTATAACCACTCAACTTTTATAAGTCCTCATGTTGCTAAATGTATCGTCACAGATTAAGTAAAATTTAAATTTTACTGACAGATCAGTTCGTCCCATTTTCTACGATTGTCTTTTTTTAAATGACTCGTAATAATAATAAATACAATATGACCTAGGTTCTGTTAAGTATTGACCAACCATACATGCAACGCTGTCTGCTACAACTTCCTGTGTAGTGATATGTCAGGACATCCAGCAAAACATTGATCCTCGAGGCAGAAATTTGTGCGAGTTGTGTTCTTTTTTTTTTAATCAGTCTACTACTTCAGAAACACAAGATGTTTCAAAATCATTTGCTTTTACCCCTTGTGTGTTTTGGAAGAAAAGCTACCGAAAGAAATTGAAAAATATAGGAGCGACACACACCGGTTTGTTTGTTTGTTTTTTAAATTTCGCGCAAAACTACTTAGGGCTATCTGTGCTAGCCGTCCCTAATTTAGCAGTGTAAGACTAGAGGAAAGGCAACTAGTCATCACCACCCACCGCCAACTCTTGGGCTACTATTTTATCAAAGAAAAGTGGGATTGAACGTCACATTATAACACCCCCACGGCTGAAAGGGCGAGCATGTTTGGTGTGATCAGGATTTAAGCCCGAGCCGCTCCGATTGTGAGTCGAACGCCTTAACACGCTTGGTCATGCCGGGCCACACGCAGGGGACTGAAGACCCTAATAATTTCAACATATTCTTCAAAAAAGGATGTGGGTATCTCTAAGTTTACTTATGAAGGTTATCGTATATACTAGGGTTATAGTTTGCAGAATCTTAACTGTAAAAGATGGTGCACCAAGTTTCGTGAGCTTGAACTTCAAATGTCGAGAAATTTGTTTCATCAGAACTTAATTTTGAAAATTTAATGCTCTGTGTAATTACATTACCTTGATGGGTAAAGTCATCAAGTTAAATGGGAGATGAAGAAAAAAATCATCCAACTTAAATGATAACTTAAAGGTAAATGTTGGCCTTAGGTTAATGATCTCTAAAGGTCTGTGCTTTGAAGTTTGATAGTTTTTGTAGTGATTTTGTTTTTCTCAATTGCAATTTCAGTTAGGTTTCTTTGGTTTTGTATATTTCAAATCATACCCGATTTGCCGAAAATATTTTTCATTCGCTTTGAGAGTCACCACTTTCGTAAACACTGGTTTTTACATCTTCTTTGACGTTTGACGTTGAGCATGAATATCTCTTTGTTAAAGGTCGTTTAGGACGTTCTTTTTACTCGATCCGTTGTTTACCCTTTGCACGTGCCATTCGATCACATGTCGTGTAGTTTGTTTTGTCCAGTTTTCTGCACGTGCTCATAGCAGAATCTTTCCTTCCCCCTCTCTCACGCCCTTCCTTTCACGAGGAAGCAAACAAAACCTTTCTTGTGCACGTGTTTGTAAAACGTTACCATTATGATCCAAACCATTTCTGATACATTGTTCACTAAAGTGAGCGTGATAAACAAACACATAAACAAGATGTAATCCATCATGTCCTGGACTTATATCATGTTATTATACAAATTTCATGAACGTGAGAATATATAACTACCAAAAAAAGGAAACTTTCTTTAATAATATTTCTCTCTCACAAATAAACATGGCATAAGTTCATTAAGCTTACTATGCCCCATATAAACAAGTTATATTTTAGCAAGTTAGTCAATATGCGAAAAGAGAAGCTCCCTGTCGAAACAGAACAGAACTAGGATCACTAACCTATTATAAAACTTACATCTTAAGTAAAGAGCCCCTCAGGGGCATAGCAGACCTACAATGCTATGTTGTTTTTTTGGCCCGGCATGGCCAGGTGGGTTAAAGCGTTCAACTCATAATCTGAGGATTGCGGGTTCAAATCCCTGTCGCACCAAACATGCTCGCCCTATCAGCCGTGGGGAGTTATAATGTGACGGTGAATCCAACTATTCGTTGGTAAAAGAGTCGCCCAAGAATTAGCGGTGGGTGGTGATGACTAGCTGCTTTCCCTCTAGTCTTACACTGCTAAATTAGGGACGGCTAGTGCAGATAGCCCTCGCGTAGCTTTGCCCGAAATTCCAAAACAAACAAACCAAAAACAGAACACAGATAGCCCATTGTAAAGCCTTGTGCTCAATCACAAGAACTGAAATCGAATGGAACTCTTAAGAAAAGAGTATTGTGTCCCTTCCATCGTTATATAAGAGCAACAAAATTATACAGTTAATGATTATCATGCTTGTATTTGAGAAACGGGATGATTTGTTCCATAAATTTTTAAACTTAGTAAGTCTGTGCAGAACATAGTGAGCACTTTAAAATGGTTATCGTTTGTTTTAGCAAAAAGCTATACAGTAGACTATCTGCGCTTTATACAACACGGATAATCAAATCTCTGATTCTAACGTCGTAAGTTCGTGAACTTATACTTCCAAGTGAAGACCCATCAAAACAATTACGGTAACAGCTCTTTAAACTAATCAACAATATTTTAACATTTAACCATGAATGAAAGAAAGAAATGGTCCCAGTATCAAACTTTTCAGATTTTTTTTCAAATTATTAGTTGTCTTAAATCAATGTTGCGTTTGAACAACATTGAAAGGGTAAAAAAAATTAATGATTTTAGATTATACTTGCGATTCTGGTGAAGTAATTAATCTTATATCTTCTCAGAGTCTCTCTGGAACAAAATAAACAAAATGAAATTTTAGTCATTAAATAAGTAAAATCAAACAAGAAACTTTTATCTTCTAAAATTAAAGTAAATCATGTTTTATAACCTCTCAAAATTATAAGATTAGATTGTTGTTGTTTTTTTAGAAGAGCGAAAGACACAAGGTAATTTGGAAGTTCTCCGAATGTCTCTATTACTTGTGAAACAAACGTGTTATGTTCCAGTCTTAGAGGATTAAGTTCAAATAAAAAAATAAAACGCTGGAAAGGTTGGACATTTAATGTAAAGCAAGTACATCTATAACCTTCTTAATAATAAGGCTTATCTTTGAAAACAGGGTAGGTTTTGCATTTTAATGGAAACAGGATTATTGGATTTAATATTTTACAGTTATATTACAACTAAAACCTTCCACATGTTTTAAACAATAAGCAGAGGATTTCAAGAAAATCTTTGTCAGTTCTGACGTATTTGTTTACAGAATTATGGAAGTTAACTTTATAAACCAAAGTACGTTGTGTACGGAAGTTGTTATTTCACAGAAGGAAAAAAAACAACATATACTTCATGTAAGACACGAATTATTTTCACGTTATGTGCCCCAACCTAAATAAGCGAAGAAGGCCTGTGTGTCTGTGTAGAGGCTTTAAGCTCGCGCAGTCACTTTTTGGTTAAGAAATATTCGTAAATAAAACACCAAAACTAAAGTTTGTTTTAGATAAATTGGTCATTTTGTTTGCTTTAGCGTAAAGACGCATTTGGCGAATCCGCTATATCCACCGTGGTTAATCGAACCAAAGTTTTTCAGCCTTATAAGTCCTTAAACTTACTGTTAACCCCCCGAGAGATCAAAGTGGTCATTGGACTATATGTTAGGTCAGTAAAAATCTTGTTAGTCCTTACGTTCCTAAATAAACTTACGTCCCCTGAAAAACCTTTTTTCTACGGAAAATTCTTAAAGAAAATAATTATTTGTTCCTTTACTTGTTTGGATAAAAATTTCAATAAATTTTACAAGATGAGTTTGAAAGGTCGTAAATAACGAAGATTTTGCCACTTGAGCTTTTAGTAAGTAAAATCTCAATTTAGAAAGTCCCTTGAAGGCTGAACGGTAAGTTCCAAAGCTGAACTTAAGAATACTATCAGCTACAGTACATTTAGCTCGCTTTCTTTTTTAATTTTGCGCTGAAACAAATGAACTAAAAAACTGGAATTAATCGCTGGGAACTTTATTTTGAAACTAGCTTTTCCAAGCGGAAACCGGTTTAAGCTCTGTATTTACACGAATGTGTCCACTCACTAATACCGTCCCTTGTATTCTATTTTATCTCCTTTTCTCATGTATGTTAAATTATATCCATATACGATATTTAGATTTTGACACATCTCTATAATACCATCGATTCCTTGTGTAACCTATAAGTTACTCCTGATGTCAGTCACCATAATACTTTAATTCTGATGTCAGTCACCATAATACTTTAATTCTGATGTTAGTCACCATAATACTTTAATTCTGATGTTAATCACCATAATACTTTAATTCTGATGTTAGTCACCATAATACTTTAATTCTGATGTCAGTCACCATAATACTTTAATTCTGATGTCAGTCACCATAATACTTTAATTCTGATGTCAGTCACCATAATACTTTAATTCTGATGTTAGTCACCCTAATACTTTAATTCTGATGTCAGTCACCATAATACTTTAATTCTGATGTTAGTCACCATAATACTTTAATTCTGATGTTAGTCACCATAATACTTTAATTCTGATGTCAGTCACCATAATACTTTAATCCTGATGTCAGTCACCATAATACTTTAATTCTGATGTCAGTCACCATAATACTTTAATTCTGATGTTAGTCACCCTAATACTTTAATTCTGATGTCAGTCACCATAATACTTTTAATTCTGATGTTAGTCACCATAATACTTTAATTCTGATGTCAGTTACCATAATACTTTAATTCTGATGTTAGTCACCATAATACTTTAATTCTGATGTTAGTCACCATAATACTTTAATTCTGATGTCAGTCACCATAATACTTTAATTCTGATGTTAGTCACCATAATACTTTAATTCTGATGTTAGTCACCCTAATACTTTAATTCTGATGTCAGTCACCATAATACTTTAATTCTGATGTTAGTCACCATTATACTTTAATTCTGATGTCAGTCACCATAATACTTTTATGACGAAGTTCAGTCTTGATAATCTGAACACTTTCTAATTAAGCAGCTTCTTTCATCAGGGTCTAAATATTTTCGAGAAGAACTCTTTCTTTATCATGGTCTAAACGCTTCCGTAGGGAGATTCTTTTTCATCAGAGTCTAAATGCTTTAGAAAGGAGCTCCTTCTTTCATCAAATCTAAATGCTTTCAAAAGAAGAACGGTCTTTTATCAGAATCCAAATACTTTTCAGATGGAAATCTTTCTTCATTAGGTTCACTTTGCAAAAGTTTTTCGTATGGAGCATCTTTTTTCCATCATAATTAAAATACTTTCGAAATAAGACTCTATTTCCGTAAGGGTCTACCTTATTTACAAAGAAGCGATTTCTTTTATCAGGGTTTCAGTATTTTCAAAAGAAAATTCTTCCTTTATCAGGTACTAAATGCTTTTGAAGGGAGCCTCTTCAGGTAAATTTTGCAAACACACTCAGGTTATCAGATAGAGCTTTAAAAAAATGTTATCGCATTTTGTTGCCTTAAGTGTTCTCCACGTATTCTGGTCTCTTCAACTCAAATATTTTTACTCTAACTATTACATTCAGTTGTTGTGGAGTTTATTCTGTTCCTCAAAAACTTTATGCAATACAACTGAAAGTCATCTTACAAAAAAAAAGAAACTATGCTCGTTGATAACATATAGTATTTATCAATAAAAAATATACAAACATGCAGAAGAAGTTCCATATATGAGCATAAAAATAGTACTAATCCTACTATTAAGATGATCCACTGTGTGTGTGTGAAGGGAAGTGGGGCTTCCATCACCATTCACTAAATGATCAGAATTACTGTAACTTTTAAAGTGGCAACTGGAAACTGTTCGAGGGTGTACAAATACTATTTTGTTCTAACATTTTTGCCCGAGAAAGGAGATAAAAAACACCATAAAAGATGGAACATTTGACTAGTTTATAGTTTTTCGCTGTAAATTTAAAGACATGAGTACTTAATCAAAGCGATATATATATATATATATAATTAACATATAATGAGGGTATTAAGAATTTAATAGCAAAAGAAGAAAGGAAATTGAATAATATTTAACATTGTTCTTTATAGAGTTTTGCTTCCTTAATGGGAGCCTTCAGTTAGTAGTGGTAATAAAGAAAGCACATTTATCGAGTCCCCTGCTAATACAGCGGTAAGTTTACGGACTTACAACGCTAAAATCAGGACTTCGAGTCCCCTCGGCGGACTCAGCAAATAGCCCGATGTTGTTGTTGTTTTAAGTTAAACACAAAGCTACACAAAGGGCTATCTGTGCTCTGCCCACCAGTGGTATCGAAACCCGGCTATTTGCGTTGTAAGTCCGCAGACATACCGCTGAGCCACTGGGGGGCTAGCCCGATGTGGCTTTGCTATAAAAAAACACACACACACACATTTCTTGGTGTAGATATATACGAAATGAATGGTCATGCATGTGTGTCTATGACTGTAGATATATACGAAATGGATAAATATGCATGTGTGTCTATGTATGTACATATGCAGAGTAATGTTAGTTTACCACTACAATCCAAGTAAATAATATTTATTCCAACTATTTTCAGGAGATTCTTGAAGAATGGCTGCGTAAAGCAGCCTTCAAAAGCACACACAGAATTCTAGAGACACGCTGGCTTAGCTGTTTGTCCATCCAAATCGAAGTTCGTTCGTTCTGAGAACCTCCTGCGCGTAGTTCTTTCTTTCGTTTTTATAATATCACACACGCACACGAGTGTAACGTCTGTCTGTTCTTCTAGCTCTCGCTTCTCAAGTTTCGATACCGGTGTTTTCAACTTAAATTAAACTGAAAACCTTCCTCAATCCCTAGATTTGGACTCTGGCCAATGTATTCATCGTATGCGGCCGTGCAGTACACGAACCCAATACTTTACAGCAAATGAGAAGCGAGCTTGAAATCTTCTGGCTTAAGAGATTAGGCCTGCAAGTATTAAGGGACAGTCGGACGGCCTAAGCGCAGTATTTTCCATTCACAACAGTTTCTTCGTCGGCAGGTTGAAGGTATTACCAAACTAACCCCTGCTACTATTTAAAGGTCTATCATGGCAAACAGGTCCCAGCTAAAGTCAGTCTTTTTCTAGAAGTGATGTTTTCCACACGCCCGCGTGTATCTCCAATCCTTCTATTTCCTGCCTGATACAT
The DNA here is from genome assembly GCF_004210375.1 of Tachypleus tridentatus. NCBI lineage: Eukaryota > Metazoa > Arthropoda > Merostomata > Xiphosura > Limulidae > Tachypleus > Tachypleus tridentatus. The sequence continues at coordinate 70,386,282 of NC_134834.1, read as the reverse complement.
TTAACAGTCCTAATCCCAGTTTCTGTTGCTTTTTTACTGAAAACATTAAACTGATTTGAAACAGAAAACCGTTTAATGTTTTAAGTATGGTAGATAATTTGGATAGTTTGAAATCTACTGAGCCAAAGGATTCGCTGTAGTTAACTTTTGCCACCAAAACATATAAGTCAACTGGGGTTAAATTCACGAAGGTTAATATTTATGTGTGAAGATCAAAACGTATTCTCAACTTCTAAACCGAAATAGGAAGCAGTTAGAAACTCTGTAAGGACATCTAGACCAGAACTGTTGTGTGTTCTCTTTTTCAAAACAAGTTAGATATTGTATTTTATGTTTTGTTTCTGAAAGCCTTCTGTAAACAAGTGATGATTTTCACGTAGCTGAGAGAGCACACTAGGTCTTCGTGAATCTAAAGGAAACAATCAACCCTTTGGAAAGAATAACGTAACCACAGAAGTAATCAACAACTGGGACAAAGCCAATGTAGCTACAAAAACTGTCATCACTTATGAAAAACCAATATAAATATAAAACGTAGTCAACAGGTGAAAAAGAACCAGCGTAACTGTAAAAAACAAATTATTAACAATTAAGAAAGGCTAGATGCAAGCTTAGAATAAATAAAAATTTGAGATAAACTACAGAAAGTACTAACATTTGTATGAGAAATATCCAATGTACCTTCACAAATAATAAAATCTTTGGTGAGAAAGAACCAACGCAACCAAAGAAAATAATCACAACTAGAGGAAAAATTTGCGAAATTATAAAACGTAATCGACAATAAAACAATAACTACACAGTTATAACAAGCTGTTATAAAGCTAAAGCATCAACTTGAATAATATCATCACAAAATAACAGAGTTGTAAGAAGAGAAAAACAGTTTAATAGTATTATTCTTACAAGACAGAAACTCATGAAGTCTAAAGAAGAACTGAGCTGAACCAGAAGCCATAAAACTAGAAGACTTATTTCAACTGAGTTATTACAAAATAAGGACTCACAAACCCCCAATATTAAACTAAACTGCTTTGTTACAAAACAGCAGAAAGTAGAAGGGTGGAAGATAAATTTGAAGAGTAGCTTACAAGCTAAAAGTATAGAATCGCGAATTGTCAGAAGAGAAGATAAATTGTCCTAAACTGTGACAAACGAATAAAGTTATTAGAATAGGAGAGTTTAACTCTAACTATACGTTTAGAAGAGAGAGGGTCAACAGGCTAGAGTTTTATTGTTACAAGAGAGGGCTGTCAGAGAAGAAAATCACCTTGAATTACATTGTTACAGCAGAATAGAATCCCGACTTCAAAAGACCAACTTGAACTCCATTGTCACGAGAAAGAATTATTATTAGTAAAAAAATAAACCATCATAACTGACAATTATTATAATCAATAAAAACCTAGAAGAACAGCCAAATAATGATAAGACGTGAGTATTTTTGTACGTGTTTTTAATACTACTCTAGGCGTAAATTTAAAAAAGTTAATTATATTTATTAATAATTTTTATATGTAATCTTATAAACCACTGGCTTAGTTTTTTAATCTAGCTACTCGTGAATGTGTGAATTACTGACGTTACTGAATTAAGCATTTTTGAAAACGATTTATTCATTTTCTATTTTTAGGCCACACGTGTTAAAACGATTAGTTGAATACTAAATATGTTTTGATATTGTGATTAGACTTTTCTAGCCATGTTCTGAGTACAGTTCGCAAAGATATTTGTTTTTTACAAACATTCAAGGAAAGTGTTAGATAATAAATGATAGGGAAGTATTTAATCCTACCCATCCATTAGTCGTGGGATGTAGCGTTGAGACAACCAAGCAAGATTGGTGCAGTTTAACTTAGCCAAGCGTTACAACAGCTGCCGTTACAGTCACTTGATTATAGGGGGCGCTCAACCTTTATCACAAATGGGAGTAATTGCCCCTTTCAACTAACCTTCATAATGCCAATTAGGCTTAACTATCCTCGTGTTGTTATCGCGTGCTCAAAAACGATCAGGGTAGCTGCGGATGGGGGGAAGAGTGTTGATAGGGAGAAAGTTCGTCATTATATCTGCACGAGATTTTGTTTGTTTGTTGTCACGATAAGATTGTTTTTAGAGCTATGCTTAAAACTTCCATCTATTATTAGCTGTCCTAAAGTGATGGTTAGACGCAATACCTAACAGTCACATTAGCAGTGTCGACAAGTTTTAAAATTCTTAAGCGGTTCACTGATAAGTACCTAAGCCATCATTATCACAAGTGTGTAGTAATTTAATACACATTTAGAGGGTTTTATGCTAAAAGAAATATAATTGTTTTTAGTTGTTGGATAACAAGTATGCAAAATGTAATAAGCCTATTTAATTGCGATCAAAGACTGGACCTGTGGTGAAGCTCTGGATCTCGCAATTGCGTTGTAAAGATGGTTGTTCTTAAACCAGTCCTCCAGGTCCTCTCATTTAACCTGTAATGATTGTTCAACGTTTAAACAATGCCATTCTGAAGATAATTGAAAATTGAGGTTGTACAAACTATTATAAATTTGTAAAATCCTCCAAGAATTCAAGAATTATAAATATAGGTGGTTCAATTACTAAATACGCAAAGAGTTTGAAAATAACCGTTTATAAAATGAAATAAAAATATCTGTAATCAGAAGTGGTCACTTCGTTAAATGGCCAAGGAAAATATTCCCGCTAGAGGACCAATTTAAATGTACACGAAGCAGGTGGCTCGTGGTTATCTCGTGCAGTGACTCATACAAGAGAGACGGGCGAAGAAAATCTCTTAATCCAGGTGTCTATCCCTTGCCATTTCCCTTGCCTCCATCAAACGGGCAGGAGAGAGGCTGCATTGTTTCATTGTAGTATATTTCCTTAATGGTTATTATTATCACGTACAAGTCATTTTTCCTCTTCTGTAGACCATTGAACACTGATATGTATTGATCATGGATGGCTAAGGCCAGTAAACTCAGAGATTGAACAAATAATTGGGATGACACAGTAAGCTAACAGGTATATATTACTTACATGTGGTTATCTTAAAGATAAACTGGAGAATTTGTTATAATAGTTCTATATTTTGTAAACCAAAAAAAATTATTATAGTTCTCTAAGTGTGTGCAAAACAAAAACGTTAAAAGTATCTCCCGCCGAAAAATTTCGAAATGTCGTTCTCTATACTTGTATTTTTACAACAGGCAGTTGCTTTTCACTCGGATAAATTTCATAATGAATATTCTGTCTAAACAATCTATCAGAAATATAGTATTCTATCTATTCTTGTATATAGATATAATACCTTATCTATTTCTATATATACTATCTAGAAATACATAGAATTAAAGTATTATACCTAGTTCTACATAATAATGTAGTATTCTATTCTTTTTCTATATAAATATGTAGTATTGCTTTAAGTTTTACATTGGTACATAACTTTCTATTTATTTTCACACTTCATCCATCGAAAACTTGGTGTTTGAATAAAGTTAATCTTTCATCATTATACCTTTCCTTTAAGTAACTTTATAATGCTACTTTTATTTTACAGTAGAGTTGCATCTTACTATTGAAAATTCTGGTTCTCTTTGTTTTACCAGTGAGAAAGCCAGTAATGTGGATTTTATTTACCATGAAAAGTCGAGACGGCTTAGTCTGCTATGTGATCGTTAGCTGATCAAGTGATATGTCCATTCCAGTCCCTATCTTGATTGGTTTCTTTTTCAAGTCCAGTGGTCAGCTCTACATATTTTTTTTTATTTATAGATGATTTTTTCATAAAATGATATTCGTGAAGTTCTAGGTTATACAGTGTATTCTAAAGCTTCATAAGTTTTGCATGAAAAATAATAAAATAGGTGCACAGAGATGAATAAGACGATTTTGCTCTATCAAATAGTACTGAACGAAAATAGAAAATTTCGGCTTTGACTGTTTGCCAACTTTGGGACGCTCTGGATAGCTTAAAAACGGCGTGTACACCGTAGATAGAGCGACTATGCCAGGTAGCGCTCATATCTAGCTTCTGATGACGCGTGTGTGAAGTGATTTCATTTTGCTCCTTCACTTCCTACATAATACAGGGTTTGGCTCCATAAAAACACTGATTGTATAGTGTACAAAGCATTGAATATTTTGCATATTACAGTCATCTAATGTTCATCTGTTATTGGCTGGTAATTTCTGTTTCACTCTGTTCTTAATCATTTTAAAGAAACATCATTTTCAGCAAGAAAGCTAATTGCAAGGGGTAATAACATCATTTATACTAGAATTATGAGAAGAAATATTGTATATTGTATCTATTTCTACGTGGGAGTGTAGTATTCTAAATATTTATATGGAAAAAAGTAGTATTGTATATATTTCCATAAAGTAGGCAGTATTTATATATATTTTTACATATAGTATTATATTTGTTTCTAAATAAAGGTTTAGTATCCTGTCAATTTCTACTCTTATTCGAATAACACTTTAAGGACAGCGAGATATTGAATGTCATTGACATTTTTCAGTTTAGTATTTTAATTCATCTAGCACAGCAAAATGTCTGCGGAGTCACACGTTAAAAATCGGGTTTCGATGCCAGTGGTGGGCAGAGCACAGATAGCTCTTTGTGCAGCTTTGTGCTTACTTCTAAACAACCAAACACTTTAAACAATCTACGCACGAGTAACGAGATTCCTGGCAAAGACCAACCCAGTACGAGAGTAGTCCCATACATGTTGAAGAGTTTGTTACAAACATCGTCATTTGCTGCGAGTTTCACAAACAATTTCTTGTCGTCCAAAAAGATTTTGTAACAGGATGAAAGTCGATTACGGAAAAAGGAAGGGTTCTCAACTGTTGTTGTTATAATTACTCTTAAACCAGGGTATGCTAGTACAACCTGTACTACATACAGTCTCTGTACTATTGATGTTTCTGTCTAGTTGCCTCTTTTTCACCGAATCAAGGAAAATAACTATAGTTATACGAAAGCTTTTGTCCAAACGAATAAAAAATAAGAGTTTCCAATACTTATCTAATATGAATATATATTTACATCAGATATTAAATTTAAAGTAGATAACAAATTAACCATAGAACAATTGTATTCGAAATCTTTTAACTAGAAAAATGTACCACATATTTAATATGTTTGTCTCCGTAGCTTCAACATATCAAATAAATCTCAAGTACCCACTCTCAAAATCTACGGTTTTATTTTAGTTTATAGCCTTTTAGACGAAGAATTAATATATCCTTTATTAGATTTTATACGTTTAACACCTCTTATGGATTTCAAATACTTGCATTTTTTATATATTTTTCGTAACGAAGAACAGATATAATCACTATTTTCATTCAACGTTTCACGTGGATTTGAAGTATTCGATTATAAAACCACAGTTTTTGTAAAACGGTATCTTGTTTTGCAGGAATAACATCAGCTTAAGATGATTTCTATTTGTTTTTTAAGTTCAATACGTTAGGTGGATTTGAAATATACGCATCAAAATCTACATTTTTTCCTTCGATCAGAAAACTTACATTCCTTGCTCTGCGAAGAGTTTTTATCGATTTAAATTACCCAAACACTATCATAATTAGAACAACAGAAATAATCAATTAATCTTTACACTTATAAAGAAAATCCCTTTTTAAAACTATGAAAATTCCCTCATTGATTCTACTTCTGTGTGTGTGTTTTCTATTGAAAATTTCCTGCAAGCTTTAAAAAACAATCAAAATCACTTTAAGTATGTATCTTAGACACTAGGGTTAGAGCACCTGTGACAGATGGATGATCAATGTAACCGTCCTAAGAGCAGTCCTGTTTTTAGTGATGTATTATTCTGGTTAAAGAAGTTAAATAGTTTTACGTACAGAATCAACCTTATGTCTTACAATAAAGAACTTTATTATTTCTCTGTTCACAAAACGGATACTTGGAGAACCTGTAAGTTTGTACTGGGTCAGTCACTTTCCTAGATTATATTGACCAGTTCAACTACCAGAATAATGAACACTAACTAGACATCCTTCAGAGTTATTAACTCTAATAACACAAGAAGTTTAGAAAAAAAACAATAGATTCTATCCAACATTTAACAATATGTTAACTCAAACAACTAACTGAAAACTATACCGAACTGTTACAGTTTAAATTATTTCGTAGTGACTTTCCAGTAACATTGACTAGCCGTAAGGAAATGCAGCATTTACGTGTTAGTAATGATGACACGCAAAGTTGTCTTAGTTCATATTTCCTTTCTTATTAACAAATGTTAAGTACTTTTTTAACATAAGCATTTTCACGTGTTTAGTCAAATTACTGACCTACAATTTCAACATAAAATCCACTTTGCTCATATGAAGTAATTATTCCGAGCATATAAAAATTAATTTTAAGACTCTTCGAACGTACATCATAAAAAAAATAACTAAAACAAATGGGTTTTGTTAGATGGGTAGGAATCAGGAAGCTGTCTACGACAGATGTTACACTGTACCACTCCTAACCTTTTCTCCTGAAGTTTGAAACCCACTCTAATAAACTTTTTACGATTTTGTCTTTGATGACAGTTGCTTCCTTCAACCTTAATCCTTTAGAATATATAAAATATGATAATTTTTCTAACTTCTTCCTTCTGAGAACTTTTGTCGGAAGCCATTGTTGAAAACATAAAGAGCAAGCCTACAGAAACTTCAGATACAGAGAGGAACGTAAGGTGTGATCCATCATCCTCTAATGCTTCGATGCCTCATTAAAATGTAAATCGAGATGGAAGCGTTGGAAAAAGCGAAGAAAAACTGCGTTCCTGCACCTGACCTAATCCCTTGTATATATGGATATGTTCAATAGCTCCAGTGTTTTCGATAATTTATGATCAGAGGGAGATTATGGCTATCATTTAAAGCAGGGACAAGAAACACGCCACCAACAATAGTACCAAAAGGCCCAAACAACCGCATTTGTTTCTGTTCTGCTATGTTAAGCATCGCCATCAAATGGACAGACATTCTACTTAAACGAAGCTATGTTAAACATCACCTGTGATTAAGAAGACAGAAGTGTATCCCCTAAAAACACTGTGTACACAAAGATAATATTCGGAGTCCGCGGGTCCGCCAACAGCAGTAAAAAAATAAGATAATTTGAACTTTATTTTTCATTTACTTAGAAAAAAAAAAGAGTTTCCAAAGGATGGGAAAAGTAAACAGACCGTCATGCGTCTCTCTCGGTCGTGTAAAAACGTAACTAAGAACTTTTCTCAGTTGCGGGAAAATGAAATGGATAGTCCTTCTCAGTCATAAAAGTTAAATTATCTTTTCAGTCATGAGAACTGAGACCAATGGCGTTTCTATATCGTAAAGAAAAGAAGCTTTAGATTTTCTCAATAGTGGAGAAAGGAGACAAAAAGTAGTTTGTAGTTGTAGAGAAAATAGACTGACAGTCCATTTATAGTTGTAGAGAAAATAGACTGACAGTCCTTTTGTAGTTCTAGAGGTAATAGACTGACAGAACATGAAACAAAACAAAAACTCTACATATTAATAAACCAAATAAACACAGCCATGAGAGTATGTTCACTCGATAAAATTAATAATGAAATCAACCAAATAAAACATTTCATCAACATCAAAAGTTTTCTTTAAAAACTGTTCAAAATTTATACACACACACCTAGACCAACAATACAGTCAACAGCAAACAAACAATAATAAATTTAATGAAACAACTAAACATAAAACCTTGCACTGATGTATAACCACATATTACCGATAAAATGACCAACATTTGGAAAAAAAACTTGTAACAAAATATATCCTTCCAGTAAACACTAAATTAATTCAAGAACCAGTAACAAAATTAAAGTCCATGCTATGTACAAGCTACACTGACAACATAACACCAATGTTATTCATAAAATACAATGTAACAACAACCACGTTTTAAGAATACTAAGTTACAAACTATTTACTCTACTACGAAAAGACAAACTTTCATACTGGCCTACAAAGTTACATACTATTTACTCTAGTATTAAAATAAAAACTTTCTTACAAAGATACACAACGGGCTTCCTTCGCTCTGCTCCCTACGGGTATCGAAACCCATTTTCTAGCGTTATAAGTCCGTAGACATACAGCTGTGTCCCTTGGGGGTGGTTTGAAAACGCAAACGTTTATACTGGCCAATAAAAATAAACACCAATCACTCTATTGTAAAAACACAAATTCTTATATGGCCTGGAAAATTGCATGTTATTTTATTTTAATTAATACAGTTTTTTATGAAGACTCTGCCTATGCTATTCATGAACATTTTATTATGAAATTTATACTTGATGTTAAATGTTTGCTTCATCTGGTATTTAGGTACATACATATACTTTAACAACCCATGGCTGTTTAAGGAGAAACACCCTCTATTTGACATTTAAGTACATACCGTTACTTCTATTGAAAAATACACATGTCAATTCAGCTTGAAACGTTGTACGTATGTCCAGCTAATTCCTCGTACAGTTCTTGAGCTTACATTGCTTAGGAGATGCCTTATTTATATTGTGTAGCCTTTCTAACAAAAACTAGAACACCCCAGGAAAGGCAACTGGCATGATTTGAATCTGGAAGTGGGTTTTCGAAGTCGCTGATCCCGAATATGGTATCGGGTTTGGTGTTTCTAGTTCCTATCGGGATTTCGAGGGGTACAATCTTTGAAACTGTATCCATGTACCCACTCACAAGATAAAGGGACCAAACATGGCTCACATTCTCAGACCACGAATGAGTGTCCTAACAGTTATTATTTTGGCTACGTACTCTTTTAGGGGCACCTGTAGGTAAAGGATGAAAATTAGTGGTAAATTGAGGCTCTGTGAACCATGAAGGGGGCCTTAACCCCTGTTAACAAGTTGCATATGGGAATATATGTTTTTGAAAAGTCTTTGAATCATAGTACAGAGACATCACATTTTTAAAACCAGAGTTCGCCTTAATAATCAGTCTCTTATTCTCTGCATACGTAGAATTTTAGAAAATATATGGTGGGTATCGCGTTTTATGCACACAAATGATTGGGTAACAGTTTCTATTACGTTGTTTATCCGTAAACTGTCTATCTTGTCTTGAATGTGCTATAAGAACGACTGCCAAGTCCTACTATATGATCAAATAGCCTAAGAGTTGGTGGTTAATGTTGTTAACTAGCTACTTTCCTTCTACTGTATCATTTGACAATTAAGGACGACTACGTTACATTAATTCTTGCGTTTCTTTGCGCGAAATTCAGGAACATACGTAAAAATGTATTTGTTACTTTTTGTTTAGTTTCCTTTAAATATAACCTTATATTGGCTGTCTCTAATATTTGTTGGACAGAGATAATACACAAAAAAAAAGAGTTAATATTTGCCTTGTTTCGGGTACACATGTATTCGAAAATCAATATTTTGGTTTTTTACAAGTTTCGTAACAGTAATGTACTTTCACTTGAAAACTCACAGTGAAATTGAAAGTTATATATTTAACTTAGGTGAACGCTAAAAAGGTACTTTCTTAAAATATGTAATAGAATACTATTTTTATCGTAGCTCAATACACCACCACGTGATTTGTTACGATAAAACTCCTGCAGAAGCCGTAAGGAGGATTCTCGGGTTATCATAAAAATAGTATAATATTTATTTTCGAAAAAAAACATTGAACTAGTTCCACGCACCAGTGGGAAACAGGGAGAATAAATTGGTGTGTATCATAGTGCTATCTTTAACAAAGCGTAACAAAAGAGAGAAAGATGACGTATCTAGTACATGATGTTTTGGTTTGTTTTTTTAATTTCGCGCAAAGCTACACGAGGGCTATCTACGCTAGTCGTCCCTAATTTAGCAGTGTAAGACTAGAGGGAAAGCAGCTAGTCATCACCACCCACTGCCAACCCTTAGCCTACTCTTTTGCCAGCAAATAGTGGGATTGACCGTAACACTATAACGCCCCCACGGCTGAAAGGGTGAGCATGTTTGGTGTGACAGGGATTTTAACCCACTACTATTATATTACGAGTCGAGCGCCCTAACTATCTGGCCGTGCCGGGGCCAGTACTAAGGCCTTAATATAATAACATTTATCCTGCAGTTCTACAAATCGAGGACACTTCAATATCAAATACTGAATAGCATTATTTAAAATTAAAATTATTAATGGTTAAAATGTTAAGTTTTATTTTTAAATGAATTACTTCACATTTCAAATAAATAAAATTCCCTCACTAAGTATTAATGTTCCAACAAATATCATACACAGTATTATACTTCTTAATTTGTTTATTAGTTTTGAATTTCGCGCAAAGCTACACTAGGGCCATTTGTGCTAGCCTTCTTAATTCGGTATTTTAAGACTAGAGGGAAGGCAGCTAGTCATCACCATCAACTTCCAACTCTTGGGCTACTCTTTTACCAATTAATAGTGGGATTGACCGTCCAATTATAACGCCCCCACGGCTGAAAGGGCGAGCATGTTGGGTGTGGCGGGAATTTAAACCCACAATCCATGGATTACGAGTGGAGTGCCTTAACCACCTGGCAATGCCGGGTCCATACAGTACAGTGATTGATAGAATTTCAGTAATTAGTGACGGAAAAATTTAGAAATCGAAAAGTTATACATCTTCGAAAGACAAAAACGTACATGTATCTACACACAAATATAGAAGAATGGGAATTTTATAAATGTATTAGTAACTCAATAAATTCAGAGAATACATTTCATAATCTATAGAGATGTCAGGATACACATCCACAATATCTGTTCGATTTTTATCTTGAGTTTTAAAATCTTTAGTTTATTATTGATTTGTTTGTGTGATCTGACAAATCTCTAATTAACACTAAACCTTTTACTTTTTAATAAACACTCAGAAGCGCTTGTTGAAGTGACAATCTATCTGACTCAGCACAAACTTCACTATTTTATTAATTTCAAGCCTTTCAGTGTGCAGCGTTCCTGATTAAAAAAATTCCAACACTTAAATTAGCTCATTATACGATGGGAAATCCGAGGTTTAACTGATTGGCAGGACATCGAATTTTGTGGAATGGTAAATATTGTCAAATTTTGCCTGAAAAATTTAACTTAAAAGATGAATGTTAAAGAAACAACATAAATACCAAAATTCTATAATTTAACAAAGCAAATACTTAGCTTCTAATATCTAACAGGTATACCTCTTAAACTTGACATTCGATACTCCACAACTGAACGAAAACACAAAGACACAACTACCTTGTTCGGGAATAATATTGAGAAAAATGATAATTAATATTCGCCAAAGTTCTTTCTACACTGTAGGTAAAAATTACATCCATACCTAGTCATCATGCTAAACTTTCATTTCGTTAAATGTACACAGAGTTGGTAATTTTAATCAAACTTGTAACCACCATGTAGCTATGAAACTATACATACTATAAAGTTTAATATAAAAAGTTTCACAACAATTTATAAGCTTGTAGAAACATTACAAATCATTGTACACATAAAGTCAGACTTTTTAATAAAGTATTTTTACTAAAGATTCGTTTCTGAAGTTTAAAAAAACCTTTACCGAATGAGTCCAAAAATAAGAGCTAGCTTTAGTGTACTCGGTAAATTTGACAGACCTTGTAACCACCATGTAAAATAAATATCAGAATAAATCTAAACTACAGATTTTTCTTTTTAGAATAGCTATATAGTATTTATTATACTGTATTATTTTACAGCCAAAGGTGATAGTTTTCCATATATGTTTATTTCATTCTACTTACGCTTACACCATGTAAAAGTAGGACATAGTTATTTATTACGTGGAACAGTTTTACGTAAACAAGAATACACGTTATCAGCACCACTCATGAAATTGCGTAACCATACTCGCGTCAAGTTAAGTAAATTTGAAATTAAGAAGTTAAACCTTATATAATATTAAAATTACAAGCTATGTTTTAAAGTCAAGCTCATTGTTACGGGTTAATAATGAAGTTCTCTAATTACATTTTAAGTGTAAATCTACTAACCCATGTTTGAACAGTTGATGTTTTGCCATAAGATCTAAGGCATAATTAAGGCCAGTACACTGAGGAAAGGCCAATATCAGATCCACAAGAAACTGTACTTGTCATCTGCACATCAAGAAATTTAGAGAACAACCTATCGTCTTCATGATATGCCATCACAACAGATGGTACGTTCTCCTACAATCAGTTTGATCAGAACTAGCAAACATTGGAAGGGTATGCTTGACAGTCTGTACCTTCCATTCAGCCAAACCATGAAATCGGAGATTTTACAAAACACTAAATACAACTCTGCAAAGATGTGGCTGTCGAAGTTAGTCCTTTAACATATCTCAATTTCTTCAGGTTTGTCAAAACATAATATCCAGAGCTCAGCCAACACATTTGTGATGGTCTACACTAACACGTCAGCCAATAGATAATATCAGACCCATACAGATTACCCCACCTAGTTTTGAGCAGAGGATTAGTTATATCCAGAAGGATAAGCAATTATCTCCATAAGGGGACCTGTCACTCTTTTATAGCTTTATATTGTGTGGACATTTTTTTTCCTCTAGCAAGCACGTGTGGTACAATGTTCACATCATTTTTCAATATCTTGATATAAATGCAGCAACAAAAAATGCTTTTACTCTTTTTAATCGTATGTGAGATTCTCCAGTTCTCTCCATTTCTTACATTATTGACAATCTTGAGTATTTGTTACTCTAAAGACTGCTAGCTACATCGTAGACTGGTTACCATGTCTCAGTGATTTATACCGACAATACAACAAGCCATCCTGTTCTCATAACTAACTACATAACTGCCACTTTTGAGCTCTTCAGTACGACAATTTCTAGACTGTGAAGGTTGCATATTACCTTGTTGCATGGTAAGTAAAATCCGTGGTGCCCCTTCAAACTCAGAATTGTTACAATTCTTGTGATTAATTGTTACATATGCTGCAATGGATCTAACTACACCACAGCAAACAAATATCGAATATTCAAAAATGAATATTGTCTTACAAGTTGGTAAAATAATCTGTTGGTATTTTTATGCTATAGATTTGCATAGTGTTGTACAGTTCAACATGCAATCATATCTTCCACATTTTTAAGCTCATTAGCTATTTCAGTGATGCGTTGTCCACTCAAATGGTGAATTCTCTACATACAGGTAGTGGTAATAATGTTTGACAAATACTAAAAGTGAATGTAGACCGTCGTGAATGCTGAAGGCATTCTTGGGTATACCTTTGTCATTCAGTTTCACCTACCAGTAACCAGAAGCCTGATTTATATCACCAAATGATCTTTCTTCCATATCAAGGCATTATTTTTTGTAAGGAAAGGTGCTAATATTTATGGTCACATCCGTCTATCTGAAATAACACATAACCTTTACATTTCCTTCTACTTTCTAACGCTTACCGCTGGAAATGTAAACATAGTTTCTAGTTGTTGTAAGATCTTGTCCCGCAACATTACTCAATTGTCGTGCTGGCAATATCCCTGGTACTCCCAGAAACCTTGTAAAGCAGTTTCTTATTAAACAACTTCACCTCTGATGATTTCTGAGTGTTGCCTGATCTAGTTAAACATCTTTTCCAACAATCATATCAGCAAACTTTTGAATAATTCACTGAGTCGATATCATTGTTGTGAGCTAAGGTTATTTGCATAGTCCTCAACTAGAGACATTAGACGATCTGAAAGTTCTGTATCAATTCTTTGATGCTATAGAGTAGCTATAACACTAGCTTTTAAGCTAGTTGATGTCTCTTCTGCCTCTATTACCAAACCAATGATAATTCCATCTTGAAGTTGTTTATATGGATCTCAATAGTTACAATACTGATACAATACCCATGCTCAGACAGATTTCTATTTGAGCAAGTGCAATCTGTTTTCCACACAGAAAATAGTATGAATTAGTTCTATCTCCACAGCAGATCATGACAATTGATTTCACTGAATCTATAAGACATCAAGTAAAACTGTTTATAAATTTGAGAAGACTACTATATTATTTTCATTGTACATGGATACAGTACATTGCTTATTGTCACAAAACCGCGGGTTACCTTACATACAAGTAAAGAATAGCTTATAATATCTACAGTTGTTCCTGTCTAACATGCCAATGTCTGAATTCATATCAGAGAAAACTACCTATACGCAGTGAATTATATTACCCAGAGTAACTAACATCCCTCTCCTCTGACGTCTAACTTCAAACAATTTGCCAGAATGAAGTTGGTACCAATAGGCTAAAGTGGTAGATTGAAACTGGGCTCCTGATACAGAGGAAGATTGAGCAAGGTTCAACTGCTCTAACGCCCAATAAAAACTCAACCACATGTCTATTATAAGAATTTACCGCATGATACCCAGTAAACAGTTTTTTTATGCTAGTCACTATGATGTTACGTGAAAACTGACTGCTGTTCTCACCTGATCTAACAACCAGATCCAAATCATAGTCTTCTAATTTAGACTAGCAGCTATAGTTTACCATCTAACAACCAGATCCAAATCATAGTCTTCTAATTTAGACTAGCAGCTATAGTTTACCATTGACCTTCCTGTTAAAGTACCATTCTAAATGTTTTTTCCTGGTGGTCCTGCCTAGTAACTATATAGCTACATTACTGAATCCAGTTACCAAGTTGAAGCATGAGCTTTTCCTCCATGTCATTGATACATGTAGTAGTCAGATTCTGGCAGCATTGGTGCTGGTAACTGGAACAAGAAAATCCTCCCAGTTTACTGAGGATCAGTGGCTGTAGCAAAATGAGTTTCAGCATCTGCTACATAGGAGTTAGTCGTCTTTACTTATGCAGTGCCTTTACTACAGCAGATGGTTTGATGTGTCCCTCTCAAATTCGTGTGGTGTCGCATGAGCTCACTCAACAGCCTCTGTATAAACTTGTCAATAAGTATGTACTCATAACATATGGAAAACATGCTAAGGAATGTCTTCACACGCAATATCCTTGTATAAGCACATAAGCTCCACGTTTTCATGGGGCTCTTGTCTCCAAGCTCTGAACTCAGTCTTATGAATTATTGTATTCTTAAAATCAGTTCTTCCATGTAAATTGTTGACAGCTGTATCCTAGTCATCAAGTATTTCCTCCTAAAAATGACCTAAGCCATTGAGTGTTAAATAGTTTTGACACTGCACCAGAAGATACGCTGTATATCCTGGAGTTCATCCATTCTAAGCAAGACTTTGCTTTAAATTATGAGTAAGTAGCCCAAACCCTCTTTTTACGTCTAACTAAACACGTATAGATTTTCCTGTTTGTGATTAACTGGCAACAAAATTCTGCAAGCTTCTATAGCACTGTGCGGCTTAGATATTATGTGAACTTGGAAACAGCTCTAGTCTTCTCCTAAAAATCAAGAGACATACATATACTTATTAACGCTACATTCTCAATTTATAGTGGGGAAACTTTACACTAAGAGATGAACTCTCATGGATCGGTGTATTATATAAGGAACACCATGTCATTACATCCTACTATACTTGATTTTGTAGTGTAACAAATAAGTAAATTCAGACAGTAAGATTTCTAATCCCACTGTATTACACAGCTGCCAAATGCTCTCCTAGTAGCGATAAAATGTTATGCACCACATTTTATCCATAGTATTCATCATGTCACTCTCCCAGGTTCTGTGATATTTGGGCTTGTTAACAAGATCACCTCCTTATAAATCACAGAATTTTATTACTGTTTGAAACCACCATGACTTTTTCTCTTACCTAATGCTTCACATCCACGGAAAGTAACCACCAGAATTTGCATCAAAGTGCTCAGGACTGCTCAGCTAAACATTTAATAACTTCACAGTCCTCAGGACAAAGCTAGAAGAGAAACGTTGTTTATACATTGCTTCCGAAGTCTTTGGTTAGAAAAGATCGCTTCACATAATCCTGGGCACATTCTTAGTTTGAGTTCACACTTTTACCACAGCGTCTTTCTCTCCACTATAAATTCTTCATTACTTCAGAAAGTATCTTTCAATTATACTGATTTAAAAATGATACAGTACCAAAGAAGTACGTTAAACACAATAGCAATAATAAATGTTACATTTTGAATAGTGTGTGGCATTCAGATACATTAACCTCAACTGTGTCAGGTTTGTTTGTTTTTTTTTGGAAGTAAGTTAGAAAAAATTAGTTTTCTTGTTTCGCCCTCTGATAGTCTATTGTAATAAAATAAATATCAACATGCAAATAACTTTGGGAAAATAATGCAAAATACTGTGAGAATGATTTGCTTGAATTAACTCGGGAAAATATTTTTGTAACATGGAGGACGCTCGAGTTGTCTCGGGCAAATCAAGGAATATATTAGTATCTAACAGGTAATAAAAGTTTCCGTGATACAACAGGTTTCATAAACAGAGAATAAATCGAACACAGACATCAAAGGTAAACCAAGTAAACAGAATTGTTCAAGTAAAATAAAATCTTTAGTCACTAAAAAGTACTTATGTATTTACCAAACTGATTCTTTTCTTAAATGTTTTGTGACTATACTTGCTGTCAGGGTGAAAAAAGCTAAAATAGTTACCATATCCACTCAGAACAAGAGCAAGAACAATTATATCATGTTCCACTTTCAAATTTGGCCAAGGTATTCAGGTACACTGTACCATATTACTTAGATTACACGTGCTTGCTGGTCCGCCAATATGTTTAAACCCGGGGTCACGTGAACAACAGTTACCTGTAGTTTCACTTCGATAACAAAAAGTCATAACTGACAATATACAAGGGTGGTCATCACTTTCGCCAACTAGGAAAAGTCATGTTTAAATAGCTGAATACATGTTTTTGTTGTTCGTTCACTAACTAATACACACGAATGACATTTATCAAATACCATATACCATGTATAACTTGATGGATTGAAAGTGAGTCTTCTTCTTAAAACAGTATTGGTTGCGCAGCTCACACTAGTCATGGAAGAATGAAACTAAAGGTTTTCTATCCATCCTATACTCTCCTTGACTCTGGGTGACACCTGGACTAGTTAAAAAGTATTTTGAATCCCATAGATATCAAAAGGGTAGGCTTAGAATCTTTAGACAAAGAAATGTGACGTTGTCCGCGTTAAATGCGCATAGTTGCTTTTAATTGAGCTGGGTGTGGCCCTGTGGCTAGCGTGCCCGGATTATGAATCCAAACATGCCATAAGAATGATGATCAAAGCTCACTATTCGATGACATAAGCGTAGCCTGAGAGCTGGTATTGTATGATATTGGTTAGCTGTCTTCTCCATCAATTCAGACTTAGCAACATCTATGCTCAAATTTAAATAGTTATTTGTGTAACTTTGCGCAAAATTTCTGAAATAAACGAACAAATTCTCTTGATTCATTTCAAAGTTCTGATTGTTAAGTTTGTTTCTTTGTGAACTGAAGTCCTACTTAACTGTTAGAATTACTTCTCTAAGTTGATGTAATGTTGTAGTTGTATTAAAGATTACATTGTAAGGTGCATTTATTTGTTCTCTAATCCCCCATTATTTGATGGAGCAAATTAAAATATTAATGCCATGGTGAAATTACTCACCAAAATAGATGTCACCTCTGAAAAAGTTGTGAAAACAAAACACGACATTGAGTAAATTTAACTCTTTTTGTCTTCAGTTAGCAGTTTTATAATCAAATCAGACGGTTTACAAAACACCATGAATTCCAAAACGACAGAGGAAAAAAAAAAAAGTCGATTCAACCGTTTGTTGTAATTAGGCTTATGAAAAACATAATTACTTTCTATAAATTTCTCTGTAAGATTTTAATATGTTTATTTGTACCACGTTTTCTTACTCAATATTTTGATCGACACAATTTAACTTTACAGGCAAAATAATTCTCATGTAATTAATTTAAATAAAAAAATGGTGAAATCAAAATGATAAGACCAAAATCTTGTTCTTTCTGTTACTTGAAGTAAACTAAAAAAAATGTCCCTTTTTCACACGGTGCAAATTAGGTTTATGTTTTATTTTGCCACATGTAGTCCAGTTGCAGTTTATTGTACTAGAATTCTTTACACTTTGCTATTCTTGTCTTAGTCTACTCCGTTGTGTATAACATTCACCCACTGTATATACAAGATTTGGTAGTATTGCATACTTTCTATATTCTCCAGTAACTTCGAGCACGGGCCCGGCACGGCCAAGCGTGTTAAGGCGTGCGACTCGTAATCTGAGAGTCGTGGGTTCGCGTCCCTGTCGCGTCAAACTTACTCGCCCTTTCAGCCGTGGGGGCGTTATAGTATGACGGTCAATCCCACTATTCGTTGGTAAAAGAGTAGCCCAAGAGTTGGCGGTGGGTGGTGATGACTACCTGCCTTTTCTCTAGACTTACACTGCTAAATTAGGGACGGCTAGCACAGATAGCCCTTGAGTAGCTTTATGCGAAATTCAAAACAAACTAACTTCGAGCACATCCTTTTTTTAAAATAAAGCTTTTGTTTATTCTAGGATGAAAAATTCCCACTATTGACACACGTTATTCTATAATTTCTGTATAATGGTTCTTTATGGATAAGATTTACCTTTTTATTTGAAACTGTTTAAAGCTTCAGAATGACCTGAATGTAATCCGATGAGGAATACCAGCTTTCACTATATTTCCACACATTCTACTAATCAGCCAGAAGTAATTTCCACTAAAAATTAAAAAAAGTTTTCGTTCACTCGTAGAATTTAATAATTCATTTCCTAGTAATACCTAAAATACCTAATTTATTGCAATTTTCAATGTGTAGCAAAATAACGATATTTTCCGTTTCTTAGCATTGCCTTTTTTTCCTGTGTTAGGGGTATTCGAAGTAAAATTTAAATCAGGCAATCATATTTACGTGGCCCGACATGGCCAGGTGGTTAAGGCACTCGACTCGTAATCTCAGAGTCGCGGGCTTGAATCCCCGTTGCACCAAACATGCACGCCCTTTCAGCCGTGGGGGCGTTATAATGTGACAGTCAGTCCCACTATTTGTTGGTAAAAGAGTAGCCCAAGAGTTGGCGGTGAGCGGTGATGACTAGCTTCCTTCCCTCTGGTCTTAAACTGCTAAATTAGGGACAACTAGTGCAAATAGTCCTCAAGTAACTTTGGCGAAATTCAAACCAAACCATAATTACATTTTGTTTTATCAATATTTTATTTTTATCGAGAAAAATATTATTCCCATTTGGCTATTAAACATTACATAAATGTTGTTGTATTTCACATTTAATTATAATCTTTCCTTGTTCTATAATTACTTCAGACAAATTCTCGTTTAAATTACTTTTAATCACATTATATGCGCCTCCTTTAATGTTTTGGTAATTTCATTGCCCAATTTTGTATTCACAATATTTTATCTCTCTTTGGTACTATTTGTGTATTTATTCCTTTTTACATCAATGTAAAAACACTATTAATAAGTCCCCTCAATCCGCAAAAATCAGGGGTTCTTGTCCCCTCGGTGGACACAGAAGATAGTCCGATGTGGCTTTGCTATAAGAAAACATAAAAATCACACTATTAGTAATGTAAATATTCATTTCGTAGTTTGTTTGTTTGTTTTGGAATTTCGCACAAAGCTACTCGAGGGCTATCTGTGCTAGCCGTCCCTAATTTAGCAGTGTAAGACTAGAGGGAAGGCAGCTAGTCATCACCACCCACCGCCAACTCTTGGGCTACTCTTTTACCAACGAAAAGTGGGATTGACCATCACATTATAACGCCCCCACGGCTGGGAGGGCTAGCATGTTTGGCTCGACTCGGGCGCGAACCCGCGACCCTCAGATTACGAAGCGCACGCCTTAACGCGCTAGGCCATGCCAGGCCCTCATTTCGTAGTCAGCTTCAACTTCTTCTCTGGAGTAGGAGATATAAATCAAATAACACGTTCCTGTTTTCCTTTCTTCTTTAGGTCATGGGTTGCCCCTGTTGCGGAACAGTGAATTTCGAAGATTGCTCATTTGTAGTTTAAGTACAAAGCTACACAATGGGCTATCTACGCTCTGCCCACCACGGGTATCGAAATCCGGTTTCTAGTTGTAAGTCTATAGACTTATCGCTGTGCCACTGGGGGTCAGTTTCGGAGATAAAGACCAGCTTTCGAATAAGTGTGATACTACAAAAAAGAAATGCCTCGCACTTTATAAGTGTGATAATACTGGCAGTGAAACCGTTAACATAGATGTTGGGTGGTAGAAAGCCGAAAGTAGCTCCCTACCTCTGGTCAGTAATTTAAAATTAGAGCTCGAGCATGTAGGCTCAGTAGCTTTACTATTATTCTTTCTTTGTTAGAATTCGGTGAGCAGTCCCAAAGCGTTCTTGTTCTATTTCAAATTATTTTAAAATTCTAAGTATTTTGTCTCTACAGTGTTTTCCTTAAGTTTAACCACCAAGTGGTTCATTATATTGCGCTAAGATGTTCGCTGTTATTGTTTTATTTTTGCTCTCTTATTATTAGCATTGTATCAAATTTGAATGCATTCACTGTAACATGTTTAAATTGAGTGAAATTCAAACTATAGTCTTACTATAATAGATTTTCCTTTGAAATTTTTCATTTACACGGAAGATGCTTACCAAACTTTGTTATTGTAATATTTTTTCACATAGTTTTCAAAATATCGTTGTTTAGAAAGCTTCAATCGCCACCAAATTCAATCGTTGTATTTCTGTTCCTTTCTTTATGATGCTCATATTCATCCTGGAATCAAAGTCGTCAAGTCATATCTTAAATACAGTCACTCTCGTAATTTGATTTTCACGTTTTATTTTTACATCTCCTTGACACTCTCAAAGTATCTTCGTAATCCGACGGTCGCAGGTTCGAGTCCCCGTCGCACCAAACATGCTCGCCCTTTCAGCCGTGGAGGCATTATTAAATAAAGGTCAACTTCATTATTCGTTGGTAAAAGAGTTGGCGATAGATGGTAATAACTAGTTGCCTTCCCTCTAGCCTTACACTACTAAATTTGGGGTCCCCCGCTAGTACAGCGGTATGTCTTCGGATTTACAACGCTAAAATCAGGGGTTCGATTCCCCTCGGTGGGCTGAGCAGATAGCCCTTTGTGGCTTTACTATAAGAAAAACACAAACGCACACACTAAATTTGGGATGGCTAGCGCGAAATTCAAAACAAACCAGTCAGAATCATACGTTATTTTAAATTACTGGTAGCCTTGAATAGTCTCTCCCTGTTTCGTTGAGACAAAAAAAATACGATTTACGAAATTCACGCGATACACAACATTAGACTAATTAATAAAAACCTGCAGCGTTCCCGCTGTATACTCTCAAACTCAAATACTAGCTCATATCGTCAGTCATGTTTTCTCCTATGGACTTTCTAAAACTCCCTTCAATGTCTGAAGATCTATGTAAGTGATATATTGTTAACAACGTTGAAGTTTAAGAAGTCTCTTTAGGGTTTAAAAGTATCTATCATCTCTGCAAGCTGCTTCATCCTCCAAAATTACAAACCCAGATTTTTGGGGCTCAATATAACTAAGTACTTTTATGTTTAAATCATTTGGGGCACTTCCTGATTACTATGCTTCGGCCGAGAATTCGAGCAGCTCTCCGATGAGATGCCTGCATACCGGCTTCACCGTTCTAAATCCGCAAAGCTCCAGTGGCTTCTCTGGCCAAGACCATTCATGCGACTGTGTATATAGATATATATACAAACGATGTACATGTAACGTACCTTAAAGCCTGCTGTGGGTATTTGTCAGTGGCTACAAGCCTCTTTGGATTATGAGATAAAGTATCTAATAACTATACTAAAGAAGTAGCGGATTAGACAGATTTGAAGAAACTTTAAATAAATCTTAATGTGTATGTATAACAGAGCATAACAAAATGTTTTATGAATGAAAGATAAGAAAATTATTTGTAAAGTTATATCAGTGGTAAGAGTGTGATATGGTAACCTGTCTCAACAGGTTTTGTTTTCGTGTTAAAGGATAGATAGCCTTTCTTGGCATCGTTTATCCATAAACGTGTCACAAGTGTTTTTATCAAACACGGGTAAACCCCGAGTTTTCCATTCCACAAAGTATCTACACATTACACACAAAGTGTGTTAGATTTTGTTTTCACAACATACAGAAAGAAACGAAAAGTTTTGTTTTTCCATCTAATATAACTTAGAATCACGTACTCAGCTTCAATAACAACACACACCACTATTGAATGTTACTTACAGGAAAATATCGTTCCATCAAATGATTCCCTCTACCAGCAAAAGTGATTCATCCAAATCCATGAAGACCTATTTGTAGAGAGAGAATATAGAGTAAAATTTCACATAAAACTCTCGTGATATTTTTCTATCATGACGCCAAAAAACAAATTTATTTGTGAAGGAAGGCTTGACAGCTCATGGTGTCAAGAGGCCCATAGTAGTTATTACTTCGTGTTTTTTGTTGGATTTTTTTCAATCTCAGGTATAAGTTAGAAATTAGGATACGAAAGCATTATATTTGGTAAAATATTATTTTGAGAAGTGACAATTTGGTTTAAAAATAAAAGAGTGCTTGTTGAGAAACTGCAGAACTACTTTTTTCTCATCGGACGATCACAGTCTTAATCCTCCATTGTATGTTCACACAGCGTTCAAAGAAACTGATCTACTGTAATGCGAATATTTTAAACATATGTTATAAGCACGTGAACAACGAGTTCCACAATGCTTTTATAGTTTCTGTGATCTCGTGTCTGATAAGCAATGGTTGAAACGAATTAGGATAATCAATGTTTTTTTGTTGTTTTTTTTCTGCTTTCGCTGGTTGACTTATAATGAATCTTTTATTTCGGAAAATAGCTGAAAACTTCTTACGTAGCCTAACGAGATGACCTTCTGCTTTCTTCTTGTAATATCAACTTTGACATGAACATACGTCAGCGACTATTCTTGATCCTAGGCTTAAGCTAATGTGACGTGAGTGATGGATACTGAGGTATCTCGTGCATCGGTCTGATCGGCACGAGGCTGTGTCGCGTGCTTGACTGCTGCCCATCTAACACAGCCGGCGGCCATACAAGAGCCATTTATAATGTGGCGCCCGTAATCGTGCGGGCGTTTTTTTCACACTCTCAAGAGTTTAATCTGGTTTGGACAATTTAGAAAAGCTTGAAGTTGATTCGATCTGTCACAATTTTTTTATTTGATAAAAAGTGATAGTATAGTCATAATCTTAAAATAAAAAAACGCACCCCGTTAGTACAGCGGTATGTCTCCGGATTTATAACGCTAAAATCAGGGGTTCGTGTCCCCTAGGTGGGCTCAGCAGATAGCCCGATGTGGCTTTGCTCTAAGAAAACACACAAACACACTTAAAGTAAAAAAATAAAATATTATAATAAACGTGCTATACAGATAGGAAGTAGACAATAACCCTCAAATCTCTTATGTAATAATTTAGGATACGAGCAATATATCAAAATAGCAGAACATAAACTAATTTGATGTGTTTTTTTTTTATTTGACTAGCACTTGCACTCAGATTTTAATGCACAGTTTAGTAGGCATCAATCATAAGCAATCTTTCGAATACCCTTTCACCTTAATTCTTTTAATTCCCAAATATCCAGATCATTTCAATAAGCTTCATAATATATTTTCATTAAACCGAAATTATTATTAATTTCGTCGCATAATAAGACGACAACACGCAAAACTTCTATAGGTTCTAGTGTTTATACGCACTTTTACACGGTATCATTACTTTAGTAACGTTATGTCAATTGGCGATCGTTCTCGTTACAATATCGGCGAAAAAAATTCAAATTTTTAAGTAAAAAAAATGTAATTTGCTTCTTTTATCTCGTATTATATTACTTAATGCACATTAAAAATCAACCTAGTAACTATATTAATGCTCAGAACAAATAACCAGTTCAGGAGTAGAGCTATAATTTATCTGTTTTGTCGCTGAAAAGCAAAACCACACAATGGGCTATCTATGTTCTACCAACTACAAATATCAAAACCCAGTTTTTAGTGCCTGTTTTATTGCTCAGCGCAAAGCTATACAATGGACTATCTGTGCTGTACCAACCACAGATATCGAAACCCGATTTCTAGTGCTATAAGTCTTCAGACTTTTGGCTGAGTCGCTGGGGGAGGGTTAAAGAGATGGTAGACTTTTGCTCTCAAGCAGGTGCAAACGTTCTATGCATGTTTTTAATCTTCTTATTGATAAGAAAGGTTCTACATGAAATGTTTGAGAAACTAGTAACAAGATTTCACAAACGGACGAACACCATGCGGTTATCATGCCCATCAATCTGTCACTTACTTTACTATCTATCTAGATATCTACTTGTATTTTTGTTTACCTATAAACATGATAAAAATACATTATTTTATCCATGTCTTATCTATATAAGTGTTAACTTATCTTTGTATACAGCTATTATAAAATATAACTGTAAATTCACTCAATACAGATTTGGACGTCGTTTTGAACTAGCAGTGGTTTAACATCAAATTCCTTGTAAAATAAAACATGAATTATGGAACAGGAGAAACAAACATATTAGCTTGAGGGCTGGATGTCTGAAGAACTACTTATCAATCTAAGAAACAGAAACTATTTTACTAAAACTTTTCTAAAACAGTTTCAGTTTCTCTAATGTATACTGGTCATACATGTTTTCATTCGGAGTATCGTTGAAAAAATTATAGTTGTTGTTGTTTTGAATTAAGCACAAAGCTACACAATGGCTATCTGTGCTCAGCTCCCACGGGTATCAAAACCTGGATTTTAGCGCTGTAAGTCCGCAGACATACCGCTGAGCCACTGGAGGGCCAAGAATTCTACTAAACCGTATATAATATACATTATTGTTATTCTTAACGAAGCTCCTGATGTATAATCGATGTTTGATAAACCTTATATTATTTCTATGAAATAATTATAATTTAGCTAATTTTTAGCTAATTAATCTCCGAAACCTGATAAGAAACAAATATTACTGGAAAAGCAAGTTTTCTTTTATATAACAATGCATATTTGTTTTGGTCATGTCTGCCACCTCTATTTTATTCTTGCGAGTGTGTGTGTGTGTGTGTGTGTGTTCTTATAGCAAAGCCACATTGGGCTATCTGCTGAGTCCATCGAGGACAATCGAACCCCTGAATTTAGCGTTGTGAATTTGTAGACTTACGGCTGTACCAACGGGGGACCTTTTGGTTCGGAGTTTATAACCTCTTAATTTTTACACATTTTCATTTGGTCCATTTAAGGAAAGTTCCAAGAAATGTCACGTAATTATTTTAGTCACAACCAAATAACATATGTACCTAGTTGATGGATCAAAAAATGTTTTGGTTTCAAGCTAAAATGTCTAAGAATCACAAGGTTGGGCTATCTTTTTTATTAGACAGTCGCTGAAGACTGCTATGCTTTAAAAGTAAGAATGTCTCATGTTAATATTTAGAAATGTTGGTACTTGTAACTTTTATTATATTTTTAATTATTTATTACAAAGTGTCATAGTTATTTAAAACCGATAAACTTCGATACTGCTTCAATTAAAGCAAGTAAAATTCATTCCATGAGAGAAAACGTGTTTGAGAAATTTTGTGGGTTTGTTTATTGCTGTTTTTTTCGTGCTAAAAATATTTTTATTGTTCTGGCGTACTATTTTGATGTATAAGAAAAATGTATTTGTTAAACTATTTTTAGCATTGATAAAACATCTTATGAGAAGTGTTTGAGAAATTTGTGTCTTAGTGAATTTATTTCATATCCTATAAGACATATAAGACTGTCAAGGATCCGCTGCGACACTTCTTCCGAGTGGTGCCTGTGGGTCAGCTCAAGAACAAGCTGACAGTTACAGGAATCAGTCTCTCCACTTGGAGCCATTCTCCTTCTTATCAGTGGAGTCCGTGCTAAATATGGACAGCTTTTAGTAAACAATGAGAACAACGCGTGTTTTCATGACGTTTGATGTTTTTGTTTTTTGTGTTTAGAAATTTTAAGTAAACTCGTAAAGTTTCGCGACACAAGACTATTGTAACCATTGGTTATGATGAATTCTCTTAGCAAATAAGCCTAACATACGTCCATCTCTATAGATTTACACATGTTTGCTTTTAAGCATCACTCTAAAACAAAGTTTATTACAAGTAATGGGGCCTACTTCGCGTGTAGTCTCTGTCAAATGATATGATGTTCTATCACATCAAGAGTTTTCTTAAAAAGTTAACATGTTGGAAGTGTTTTCACGATCTTCAGAAGTACAAAGAATGCTTTTACATAAAATATGGGGCACAACGTATATAATGGAAAGAGGCTAGATTTACACTTTATGGCTTGTATTTGAGCAGCCAACTTGCAAATACGACTTACTTCCATTCTCTATACACTTTGAATTACTAAATAGCTATAAACTTACACTTAAATCGTATATTTATATACATACAAGGAATCAAATACATTTTGCTCAATGACATGGTTACTAAAAATGAAACATTGTATAAATATTTTTAAAATCTTTATTATTGTTAATTTGAAACAAAAATTAAATCGCTCGTACATTAAAGCATAAATACCAGTTTCGCATTTTTCAGGGTACTTTTCAGTTTCTGAAATTATGCTCTCTCTAAAAGAAGGCTTAGTTGTAAAACTACCCTCGTTGTTTGACTTTAAAGCTTCATATATGAAAGCAGTTTTGTGCTTTCAAATATATTTCAAGGTAATTAAAGCTTTTGAATGTTTCACAGTAGCTAAGGTTAGAAAGGAAAACAATAATATTAAAGAAGAACAAATTATTCCTTTCATAATAACGTATTACGCTGCAATTAATGTTAATCATATCCGAAAAGAATTGAAAAGTTTCAGACAGAACTTTAAAAGCTAAGATTGAAAGCAAATAAATCATATTATAATGAAGACAACCCAAAAGTTTGTTTGTTTTTTTATAAATAACGTAAAGAAATATGGTAAAGGTAATTTTCCGCAGTAAATCAAACTGTTATATTTATAGGAAACGTTATATTACATACACTAAATATATTACAGGCCCTATTTGAGAGAATATAGTTTTCATAAAATCTAGATTTAATTGTAATTCACATGATGTTATTTATACATTATTTAGTGTTTGTTGTAAACAAATACATATTAAAGAAACAAAAGCCTTACGTTTAAGAACAAACTTACATTACTCTCAGATCGTAAATGCAAATAGTAGCTCATTAACTGTTAGTTAACACATTAATAAGTGTATTATGGGTAAATAACGTATTTCACAAGAAACTTTTTTCTAGATATTTATATTTTGGTATTTTTGTGAAAAGAATAAGAGATTGTTTTAAGAAAAGCATTTTATTAATGAATTTTTAACCACATTAAATGTTGCGTAGTTTAACACACGAGAAAAATTTAAAACATATATAAAACTTTAAGTTTTACGTGAAATTAGAAACTGGAGAGTATTCTAGGAAATAAACTGGCATTTATATGTGTGTGTGTCTTTATTTTTTTAAATAATAAATAGTAAAGAGTTTTTCTAAAATTACATTTAAGTATATTTTTATATCGATTCGGCGCATGATGAAGACTCCATCTAACGTATTTCTGATGTACATTTCTCGGTTGAGTTGGAAGTCCATTCTGGACTCTCCATTTAACGTCACCTTTCTTTAAGTAAACTACTCCATAGGTTTACTGTGTTTATCTTACCTAGGGAATGCATTTCCATTATTCATAAATTTAGAGTAAATTTCATATCGCCAAAGGTATATAATTACTGCTGGTGTCATTTATTAAGATATACTTAAATATAAAGTTACCCTAAGAAACGTCTACTCTACACCTCTATAGCTACATATATTGACTTGTAGGTTTGAAACTTCATTTATACACTAACCACACAATTAAAGTGACTCGATATCGCTCGGTTATTCGAGATTTAAAAACATAAAATATAATTGAAGTGTACGTATGATTACAGTTGGGAACACTTGATATTCAATCAACACCGAAATTGGTTTTTACAGTAGCCTTATACATTAGAGTTATATTTTGTTGTTGTTTTTTCGAAAAATGGTAGATTAAGTCATTTTTAAACAATGTGTTTAGTTTTACACATCTGGGGCCAGTTTCATTGAAGAATCTTAGAAAAGGAGTCGTTCCTGACACAAAACTTAGAAACTGTTTCTTTCCTAGGAATGTTTCGGGAAAGGTTTCGAACCTGAAGAACCTTCTTAAGTTCTTTTCTAGTTTTGCGATAGATATGTAGGTACCTTAAGATGGAAATAAAGATGGTTGCAAAAACCAGGGAATAAATTAACCGTTGTTAGGCAATACTGAGAGCTTCTGGAGCTGGAAAATGTATTCCACGATTTATATTTTGGATTATTACTGGTGTTGTTTGTTATTAAGCACAGAGCTACAGAAAGGGCGATATGTTCTCTGCCCACCACAAGTATCGAAATCCGGTTTCTAGTAGTATAAGCCCACAGACATACCAGAGTTTCACAGAGCGACTAGATCATTACTTTTTCGTCATTATTTGACAAAAAATGTTATTCAAATGGAACGGTTAAATTTTGGTTTGTTTTGAATTTCGCGCAAAGCTACACGAGAACTATCTGCGCTAACCATTCCTAATTTAGCATTGTAAGACTAGAGGGAAGGTAGCTAGTCATCACCACCCAACGCCAACTCTTGGGCTACTCTTTTCCTAACGAATAGTGGGATTGACTGAAACATTATAACACTACCACGGCTGAAAGGGCAAGCATGTTTGGTGTGACTGGAATTCGAACTCGCGACCCTCGGATTATAAGTCGAGTGCCTTAACCACTTGGCTATGCTGGGCCGTTAAATTTCGGAAAATGTGATTAGTAGAATATCGGGATATTTTGTGGAGATTATATCTAACATAATTTTATTTAAAAGATCCATATATGCCTGATATATTGTTCTTAACATACTTCTTAAGTGTTAAACCATTCATATAATAGTGTTGGGAAACATTCTAGGAAACATTTTAGGAAATTCTTAAATTTCGTTTTAAGTGTTGACTTATAAAATAAATTAAGAAGTTTTCATTGGATATGTGTAGGAGTTTTAGGGTACTTCCTCTCGTGGCATTTCTTCCTTATATAAAAGCTCTTTTCAGCCGTGGGGGCGTTATAATGTATGGTCAATCCCACTATTCCTTGGTTAAAGAGCAGCCCAAGAGTTGGCGGTGGGTGGTGATGACTAGCTGCCTTCCCTCTATTGTTACACTGCTAAATTAGTGACGGCTACCAAATATAATCCTCGTCATCACTGAAAGATAATCCTTTTGTAGCTTTGCGCGAAATTTAAAATAAACCAAACCATATATGAAAACAAGGTACTAGGTAATGTTTAGTAATTAAGGCATACAAGTGTGTGTGTTTTAGCTTGAATACCTATCATTACTATAGATGTACTTTTTTGGCAGTTCGTTGTTGAAATGTTATGGAATCAAAAATGACTACACTTGCAGGAAGTCCTCCACTAATTTTATGTACAAATAAATAAAAATATGTTTATTATTTTCTGTTAATTTTGTTGTGCTACAGTTATGGTACGTTTATATGCAGTACAAGATAAAATATAAAATGGTCGATGTTACTCACCTTGAATTGAAAGAGGAATCTGACTGTTTCTCGAATATCTCCTTCAACAGAGCCAATGCTAACAAAATACGCTTACAGACTAAACTTTTATAAGCCTCAAATCCTCAGAGGGATGAACTATTAATTAAACTAATCTATACGTCTGAATATTATCTGTTGAAAATTTAGCAATATGCCTAATTATTTAATATTGCATTTAACCTTTTTACTATGTGAAGTAGTATTTTTACTTATTATCAGTAGATAAATCTAATATTACTTCGTATATGCTTATAGACCTATTGATGTGTCCTGCAACATGGCGTTTAAACTTTTTTCTAGAAATAATACCATCACTTAGGTGAAAGGCTTCAATACACTAATAGCTCAATAAAACCTTCACCTAAGTAAGCCTAACTTCTTCTGTGTTATTAGTGATAGTCTACCTTTCAATCTGTAACATAACATCACGAGGGTAAAAAATACGAAAACCTCTATGTATGTATGTGTGCCTATTGTTTCTCCTTTGTCGTTTTGACCTTTAAAATCAAACTAACTAATCACTGGACTACACCTAACCTTCCATTAAATTATCTATTTTTATCAAGCAGTGTTTATTAAAGTTATTTTGTACACACGTGCGATGAACGAAAGCACAGCTTTGTTTGGTGCAACTGATGACAAGTTGTTAAAGCATGTTAGGCCTGCTATTTTCTTTTTCTTGCACTTTCATTGTTATTGGTTAAGGAACTGTCCAGCACATTTACAGAAGAGGAACGTATTGCTTTCTTTACAGGACCTCTCATCACTTCACCCAATCCAACTTCATTGTTATAAACGTTTACTTTTTTTTTTTTTAGAAAAGGTTTCGAAGAGAAGAGGGTATTCAAAATAACAAGTAAATCGTGCGTAGTTGCTGTTACTAGGAGGGCTTTGTGAGGATTTCTTTTAGTAATGTGTTGCTCCGTGAGACGTGTTCGATGGAAAGGCTAGGAAGATTATTACAACGAACAAGTCTTCATAAGACGGTGAGAATGCCAGGTGCGAATGTATGCACAACTTTATTGAGGAGCACACAAGTTTTTTTTTGTGCATTATTTTTCGTGCACGAAGCTCTCGGTGATTAGAGCCCATCTCGCAATGCAAACAACTGAATATAAGTGTTTTCTTTTTAGCTTGCCATTCGAAACACGAGCATTAGATGGCACACATACACATACAAGACAACTCTTTGCACGAGCACGGACGAGCCATCCACATAATGGCGGTAGGGCTTAAGGCGGGATTTAGAACAGAGGAGCTGCAGTAACGCGTTCACGCCCAAACCTTTTCCTCGTCCTGAACTTGAGAGTGTTATATCCATCACAATAACGTTGCTATTTAAACCTGAGTCAATTACTGTCCTCTCCTTTAGCATGTATATCTGTATAACGAAAAGGGCATCGAGACGAACTCGAAAGGAATCAGTATCTTATAATAACAGCTATTTTACAAAATCTGTATTGTTTACAAGGTACTGCTTAAGGGGACTATAATCCTTTAATCAAAAATTCTTCACTACAAAAACTTTCTACTAGATCATTATTAGTAACAAAAGCACGAGACGGATCTTAGCTGTAAACCCATACTAGAACTTTAATGAGTAAAACACGTGAGCTTAATGATTAGTTTCGCTTTTGTTTTCATCATCTAAATCGAGTCAATTTCATGGATTTGGATACAACGACAAGTATACATGAAATCGAGCTATATGTGTATGTATTTAGCTCTAATAAATACAAATTTATTTTCAATTATTATGTCAGTATTTACTTTCTACTGGTTTCGTTTAAAATTTATTTCGTCATATCTTGAGTTCATTTGAAACGTGAGGAGTAATTATGTACTTGTTAATGACAATTGTAATCCATTAATTCATTTCATACGTAGATAAATAGATGATTCGCTAGTATAAAAACAGCACATTTATTAACAGATTAGATAAGCCGACTACAATGCCCTATCTCTAGTTCATTGTTAGTAACATCTACAATCATTACATAGAAGTCTGCAAGTCATTCTCTACACGTTTATTTTTTATCGCGGAATTATACCACTGTGTTTTACTTGGGTAAAATGATTTAGTATATAAATATTAAAACCACTGCATCATAGCACTAAGTAATAACGTGTTATAATTTCAGAAACTATTTTGAGGCCAGATATGGCAGTGTGTGTGTGTATGTATTTAGGAACGTCAAGTGAGCATGTTGTGTTATCACGCGATTTTGAATCACGATGTCGTCATTTATATATACATCAATATATTATATCGTGCTAGACGACACTGCTTATGGCTTATAAACACAAATTGCACAGACAATGCAAACAAAACGGTCACTTTCACGAATTCTGCCTACCACACATTAACTTGTCATTCGGAGAGGAGTACCTTTTATTCTTAAATCACCTATTCAATCCGATTATTTACCTAATCTTTTTATTTTAATGCTAATGCCAGTCTTCCGAGAGACGCCGAGCCGGGTTTACCGGAGCCGTCGGCTCTCGTCAGTTTCTTTATTGTGGCATAACTCAAGCGTTCTCTTTCATGGCATAAACGCAACAGTTTTGATACCGAAACTTCAGCTGTCTACGAAACACATTTGGAGAACTGTTATTCAAGATGCCTTAATAAAATAACGTCATCATTGCAACACGACTTCCACAGCTGCCTAGATTCCTCCCCGTCGAACTGAGCTTAATCCTTCCTCGAGCACCGTGCTCCACCATCTTGGAGTGTGACCGTCATCAGGCCAATGATGTAACAGCGCTTATGAATGAGAGTAATATAGAAACCCTGCTTAAGGGATTATGATATATCGATAGGCAGATAGATAGACAGATAATAGATAGACAGATAGGCAAATAAAAGTTGTGTTAATATTTATACGTGTCAGAAATATAATATTTTCAAGTTGTTATAAGTTAAGCTATGCTAACTGTAGGTGTGAAATAACACTTAATCCGTTTTTGTTCGTTTGTTCTATTTCTATATTGAATACTATATATGGATTACCTACAGTAGCACCACTCGTACATTAGAAAACAGCTCTATAATAACATGTAGCAAAATGTACGACATTTTATGTTAAAAGCGAGAACAAATTACCATCTTTCTCTCTCTCTCTCTATTTTTTTTTTGGGGGGGGAGAGCTTCTATCACAATATTTAATTATCTGTGGGTTCTGCTTGTTGTTTTTTAAATGTGGAAAGGCATGTTTCTTTTGTTGTTGTTTTTTCCAAACTGTATAAATAAACTTTCACCATATGGAAAATTCTAATTGGACTTTGGGGGGGGGGGATCAACATCTGAGTAGCCCAAACTAGATAAAAAGTAAAAATCGGCCACTGGTCACTCCGTTCCACATGAAACTTTACTGTACCGTCACGGGGGAGTGGTGACTTGAAGTCGTCTTCAAGAAAAACCATTTCACAATTTGATGGTGTAGATACAAATTACGTGCCTTAAGGTTTCAAGTTTTTAGAGACAGCTTTAACACTTTTGTCAGGTCTTAGTAGTTCACTTATATCAGAATCACAAGTTATATATTCAGAAGAATAAAGTGACAATTTTTACAAATATTCTAATGTACATAACAGTTGATTATATGTACTAATGTTACGTTTTTACTTACAAATATTAGATTGCTTTGTTTCATCAATTAGGTATCTAACAGTAGTTTTGGCCATAATCCCAATAATATCTCAATAGGTTTGCCTAAAAGGTTTAGGGTAACCCTAAATATATATATTTTAAGTTATTAGTGCAAATCCGTCGTTATAATGAAAGTATAATGAAGAAAAATAAATCAAAACAGAAAGTATTGGCATTCGATATACTTACTAGTATAACAAATGCTTTGATAGAAATAACAATATGATATCCTTCACTTTGTAACACACAAGCACCAGCTGTCGTCTTAAACCAACTCCATAGAATTAAATATATTTTGAAGCTGCAACCTTGCTCTCCAAACACATATCTCAATTAAAGGAATGAGCAAGTTGGAGTTTTTTCCTTTTTTATCAATCTTTTTGAGGTATGAACTTTCATGTATACAAGCAAACAATGATCGAACTCATGATTGCAAACACATCATTCAACTTGTGTTATCTTTCCAAACAAATCCGAATGCTTATAATCTGATTCAGTTATTTCAACTGCTTTTTTTTTATCATGGTGACACAATTGTTTGTTAAAAAATAAGTAGTTTATTTTTTCAGATTTCCATATAATTTTGGTACAGATAAAAAAACCAGGAAAACTCTATACCTGAAAATAATAAAGCAAAATATCAACAAAGTTTGTTTTGTATACACATATAAAAGTATCATTTGACATTGTAAAGCTACTCCAACCCATGTGAAGAATATCAAAACTGGTTCCCATGCATGAAGTAAAATAAAAATGTACCATGAATAACTGCTTAAAATGTGTCAGGGCTTAACTGTTTCTAAAGCAAATTACACCAATAAATACGCCACGAAAAAGCCACTTAACGTTAATTACACAGATCAACTTATCTCAAATTAACTACTTAATATTATTTACTATACTTAATATATATCAAAGTCGCTACTTAACATTAGCTATACTAACAGAGAATAGAGAAACATAACCTATACAAATCAGCATATCTCAAAGTATCTACTTAATATTAATCATACTAATTAACATATCATGACATTTCTATTTAACATAAATTATGATTATTAAAATTTACAAAGTACCAGCGGCTAGTAGCAGATTAGCTTTTTCAGAGGAATAACAAAACGTGGGCTCATTAAAGATAAATTTATGGCTCTGAATAATATAGACTGTACATTCGTCTATTCTCATCTTAAGCATGGTTCGGTATGGCCAGGTGGTTAAGGCACTCGACTCGCAATCCGAGGATCACGGGTTCGCATCCCAGTCGCGCCGAACATGCTCGCCCTTTCAGCCGTGGGGGCGTTATAATGTGACGGTCAATCTCACTATTAGTTGGTAAAAGAGTAGCCCCAGAGTTGGCGGTGGGTGGTGATAACTAGCTGCCTTCCCTCTAGTCTTACACTACTAAATTAGGGGCGGCTAGCGCAGACACCCCTCGTGTAGCTTTGCGCAAAATTAAAAAACAAACAAATCTTAAGCATTCGGAATTTTAAAACATTTAAAAAGAAAACAAAAAGTGATACGCGGTTTCTCCAAGTATTTAACTTACTGTTATCACCTTGTAATGGTTACTAATAGATTTTTTTAAAAAATGTTATCTTTTATAAAATATTTTAGCACATTTCAAAATATTCTTTTAATGGATTTAAAACGTTTTTGGAATGCAAAGTAAACAATACACAAGGAATCAAAATACGCAATAATTACAATTCAAGTATACATTTGTTAATCTTGGTCAAATATGTTAAAAAATATATTCTTCTTAAAACTGAAAATTTAATCTACCTATGTAGCATTGAGTATGTGAAAACAATTTATTCACACGATAATGTGGTCCGGCATGGACGGGTAGCTGGGGCGTTCACTATTAATGTGAGGGTCGCGGGTTCGAATCCCCGTGACACCAAACATGCTCGCCCTTTCAGCCGTGGGAGTATTATAATGTGAAGAACAATCCCACTATTCGTTAGTAAAAGAGTAGCCCAAGAGTTGGTGGTGGGTGGTGATGACTAGCTGCCTTCCCTCTAGTCTTACACTGCTAAATTAGAGACAGTTAGCTTTGCGCGAAATTAAAAACAAAACAACAAAACGTACAGTTATAATAGTAATGTTAATATTAATGAAGACATCAAAAAACAGTCTAAGATTTTAAAGGCTACAAAATTTAGATATCGTAAAGCCTCGTATAATATATTGTTTATAATTATGTGATTAAGTGTTTGTTTATAATTATGTAATTAAATGGTTCAAGTATATGCAATGCATGTGGGCGTATCCTGAACCCAATTGAATTTAATACACCTGATAAAGCTTTCTTCCACTCTGGGCGACTTTCTGCTGTGTGATTTTGATAACTGTAACGACTTCATTCACTGATAACCTAAGCCTTTTAGGTTCTAAAAGGTTTAAGAAAATATCTTTTGACTTTCAGGGCAAATCACTGTAATCCTGTCATAAGCCTCAAGCATCTTGGTGCAAGTGATCTTGTGTAAGCCTGCTGAGACACGCCTAAGCTGGATTTAATCACACCAGTTCTACACTAGAGCCATATGGTAGTTAGTATGGATTGATAGAACATCCGCGGAAGATCTGCCCGTCATATTTCAGATCCACTGAGAGAGTTGCGACCAACATGCAAGATCTAGACAGTATTACACGTGGGCACTCGCGAAATTCTGTTGGCTATTTTAGACGAAGTGTAAAATATTAACGTCTATATTATATATATATATAAACCTTTTGTTTGAAAAAAATAAAATAGCACAAGTGAGACAGCCCCTAAGGGGCGTTATTTTAATATGAAAAGTTTGAGTTCAACTAGACACTAATAATTTCTGACTGAAATCAGTAGGATTTGTAATACAAGAGCATACGGTTCTCCTGTGAAATTTAAACGAAATTATTATTTTTTAAATAGTTAACTTTAATTAATTTACTTTTTTTACACTCTTATATTTATATACATACAATTGCCTTAAGCGTATAACGAACATATCTAAGTACAGGAATGTTAAACTGACTGTGTAGCTGTAGATAAACCTATAAAGTAAGTGTGAAACTTGCTCGACTGTATCATATTAGTCTTCGCAAACTCGTATGATTTCAACAAGAAATATACAGATTAAACATAAATAGTACATGAGAGTAAAGTTTTAGCTTTAGCAAGATGTATTTCCTCCAGAATCATCTTTGTATGTTGTCGTTTTGTCACTAAAGAGCTGAAATAGAGAATAGGTTTCAGGTAAAGTAATATGATTTGTTTAATTAGTTGAAGAGCTACAACTTTTGTTAAAATGTCGCAAGTGATATTTTATACCTGAAAACATATCATAATATACAGGCACAACAAGAGACCTATTGGTTCACTTAGGCTGGCGTATTCACTAAACTAAACTACTATAAACAAAACAGCTCTCAAAACCATCCCAAGTTATTCGTATGTTTATAAAGTCTTTTTTTAACTAAAATCACATAAATTTAACGCCTCCATCACATCCGAAGGCAACCCATCTCAAAGACCAACCACCCTGTTAGAAATTTGAAAAATAAAACTGTCATAGTTGAAGATGACTCCTACCCTGCCAGAATGTATATTTATGACCCTTAGTCCTTCCATTCTCGCCATTAAGTATGAAAAGAGGTGATGTATCAAAACTATCAGTTCCTTTATCAATCTTAAACACTTCAATCAGAGAAAATATTTTCAGAGATCTTAACCGTTCCTCGTACCTTTCAATCTAAGGTATCATCCTAGCAGCCCTCCTCAGAACCTTTTCCAAAAGATTAATGTTTTTTAAAGGTGAAGAGTCCAGGGCTGAAGAAAATGCCCCAAATGTAGACTAACCAGGGACCTATAGAATAAAGTTATAACTTCTTTAGACTTGTATTCAGTATTTCTGTAGGTACAACTTAAAATCATATTTTCCCTACCACTAGCTACAGCACACTACTTGGATGGATTTAGAGACTGTGCAACCATTACAGTAAGATATTTTTATTCCATAACACTGTTAAGACTAGTATACTTATTTACATAATGCTTTTAATTCAAATTCTGATAACTCATGTGTATTATCTGGTATTTATTATAATTAAAACCCACCTGCCATATATTTGCACAACTAAATAAATAATCCGATCCTTTTGTAAAGCAGCGTTATCCTTTTCACATCTAGCAAACCCAAGACATTAATATCATCAGAAAACTTAAGTCATTTATTAACCATTCCTTCGTACATTTCGTTGATGTAAATCAAAAAGAGAAAAAGTCCTAAGACAGAGTCCTGAGGTACCCTACTTGTGCGTTAATCCAGTCTGACTGAACTCCATTTACTTTCTTCCATCCAACCACTCTTCTATCGAATATTTGCTAACTTATCCCTCACATCTCGAGAGTTAATTTTTTCACAAGCTTATATGGCATCTTGTAAAATGCTTTCTGAAAATCCAGATACACTAAATCTACACTCTTACCCTCATCTACATTTCCAAGAGTATCAAAAGATTTGTAATACCTCATGTTCTCTTAGAGGAACCATGTTGACTGTTCAATAAAATTCTAAACTTTGTTAAATTACTTTAGAAAATATCTTTTAACATACTTTCGAATTTTTCCCACAGCTGATGTAAGACTACTTGGTCTATAATTACTGGGACAATTTTTATCACCTCCCTTGAAAGGAGGAGTTACATTAGTTAGCTTACAATCCTCTGGCACTTACCCACTATTCAAGGTCTTACAAAATTAAAAGCAAGTGGCTCACATATCTGGTCCTTAACCTCCTTCAACAAAGAGATTCTAAACTACAACGACTGTGAGAAACAGTTTGGTTCTTTGGAAATTTTACTTCAGTCGTAAGTAAATATTTAGAAAATAAAACGACTTGCAAAACACAAAAATGTCCGTTTAGAAAGTCTTTCTTAAACAATGTAAACATGTATTTCTTGCTTCCTTTCCATATTGACTCTCATACATTTCAACAACATATACTGCTCTTGGAATTCTCATGTAGATTTTAAAATCAAACAACTATCGCATAACAAACGAACTTTCAAGCACATACAAAATATTTTCCCGGAACCTCGAAGACGAGTGTTTGTGTTTAGTTTGTTTATGTTAACACAAATCCCAGGTTATTCCAACAGTATTTCTGGTGAAAGGGAATTGCGATCACGCAGTTCTACTACATGACTCTGGCAGACAATTTGGCGTTATGTAATTAAATTCACTTTACTTTATTAAAAACTAACAAAAAGGTGACTACTGACTCTCGTCAATTTTTCATAAGATAATCCCCCACTTAATGCATTATGTATTATCTCATTTTCCCAACAGTAGTCGTACGCTATTAAATCTGTTTAAACTTTTAGACTGAGTTAAAATTATTTTGTACTGGCACTAACATTGACAAGAAACGTAAATAGCCTTATCACGGAGTCACATGCTTCTAAAGTAGGCGGACCATTGGTGACTTATTTTACATTGTTTAAAGGTGATTGGTCAATAAGGAATGATGTCATAAAGAGTGGTTACACCTCATCGAATTAGTTTCTGACGTTGCTTTCGTCGACATAGGCGGAGTTGGGAATCCGAAAGAACCTGGAGAAGCGGAGTGGCCTATGTCCTGCGCACCAACTTTTGTGTGTCAGGAATGACCAACACAAGAAGGTGGTTTTAGCAAGGCGCGTGACTCTACGAGTAACATACAGTGAATAATCTTTTATCGCATTCGTGGCAAGCGCTTTATTGGACTTAGCAGTCAAGCGCTCAGAACAGTTAGTTCACCGTTACAGCTTAAGGACGAGTCCACAGGAGGGTGTTCCCGCTGATCTGTATAGTGGAACACGCACACCTCGCTCTCTTCACCTGAGATCACACAAATACAAAAACTCTTGATTGTCTGTGATTCAAATCCTCTTCCAATTCAACGTTGAGATTAGGTGCTACTGTCAGTCACAACTCTCGAGCTCAATCAGCTATCAATCTCGAAAACTCTCGTAACCCACAGTAATTGATAGATGGACTCATTAAACGAATCGTTGTGCCTGCAGGATCTGGTAGCCGGTGTTGGCTCCCCACACCACGTTGTACACGACACTGTTGTCATGCCGGTAGTTGCGACATCACATCCCCCCACCATAGGCCCGATTACTCCGCTAGTTCAGGTATCAGCTGTCCCGATGTCGATTCACGGACTACACACGGGCCCGCTACCCGTGACCGGAATCTCTGTACACCGGCACAATCTTTATGAAAACGCAAATACTCCGTGTTCCAGCAGTTCAAATACAGGACATGACCTAGGTGTTGAGCACAAGAAACGAGGTAAGGCTTATAAAAACAGTAAACCTTCAAAAACATCATTGATAATTTCAAATACATAGATAATGTCCATAATTGTCATGAATGAGGCACTGCGTCGTTGTAGTTTAGTTATTGGGAAGAAGTCTAATAAGTCTAAATGTGCTTCGCTTATACTGTTTTTAACATCAGTTTATTCTTAAGATCTACCAATTTTACAATCAGTACCTTCACATCCAAGCCTATAATTCACATTTTAATTTGTGTTTCTTTGAATTAAAGTCAACACTAACTCTGTGATCTATACATCCAAAAACACGGAATATAAGTACTAGAAGACAATTGCAACTGTATAGCATATAACCAACTCAGTTCATCAAATTAAAATATGAAATGAAAACAGAAAGAAAAGAAGGTAACAACGCGCGATTTCAGTGACACCTGACGGCTGGTAGAAAAGTGATTTTTGTTTTCTAATATGGTTTTCAACAAGGGTATTGCTAGAATTAAGGTAACATTAACTTCACCGACAAAATGACGTATCTACACACACTTACACATATATATATATATATTTATACATACAGATGTGCCACCACTTAAAGGTGTATATCGAACCTTGAGACCAATCACTTGATTACACATGTTGGTGTAAAACTTTTCATTCACATATCCGTTAAGCCTATTAGTCTCGGACCGTGCACCATCACTCACTAAAGTATGATAAACCTCTTTTATTGCTATCGAGATCAAATACAAAATTATACGCTTTCATTCCTAAGAATCAATAACATAAAATGTACACTTGCAACTCTAATCATGTTAACATGCGTAAAAGTGTGCAATATTAATATCATGTTTTGTATTACTCTCTTCTACGAAGTCTCTGAAACGTTTCTAATATATATGTTGTGTTATGCTCTCTGCAATATTCACACAATTATTTTAATTTCTAACATTATTCTTTTGTGTTGTTGTATTATTTGCAACTCTCCTAGAAATACTTGAATTTCTCTGTCTCTCTGTAATAGCCCAACATGGCCACGTAGTTAAGACAATCGACTCGTAATTTGAGGGTCGCGGGTTCGAATCCCCATCACACCAAACATGCTCGCCATTTTAGCCGTAGGGGCATTATATGTAACTGTCAATTCCATTATTCGTTAGTAAAAGAGTAGCCCAAGAGTTGGCGTTGGGTGGTGATTACTAGCTGCCTTCCCTCTAGTCTTACACTGCTAAATTAAAAATGGCTAGTGCAAATAGTCCTCATGTAGCTTTGCGCGAAATTCAAAACAAACCAAACGATATATTATTCTACGTTCTGTATTTTAACTTTCTCTCTGTATCTCATTACTATGTCGTGTTCTGCTCACTGCAGCATTGTTACTATGTTTTTTATCATTCGTTTCATCAAAGCTACTAAATTTTATGTTGGTCTCTGCCAACGTCATTTGCTGGAAATATATTATTGGCCATCTGTAAACCAATTGAAAATGTTCACGTATGTACATTTTAACTTACTTTTTGACACTGTAGGTTCATTGCATAATCAAGAAAACAACTTCTAGGGTACTAGGTTATATTTTGTCATTCGAGACAAATGTTTTTTTTGTTTTCTAAAGGAACAAGCTGATAAAAATGATTTTCCCTGAACATTTTTACATCTATGTTTTGTGTTAACCATTCCATCATAACTCCTATAATTTGTGTTTGTCTATACAACATTGTTGTCATGTTTTGTTATACGTAGCATGACTGAAACACTACTTCAATATTTTATTTTCTGTTCAATATTCTTACAGTTTTATTATACTCTCAACAAATTACTACAAGGTTTTGGCACCTGATATGGCCTGGTGGCTAAGACACTTGACTACCAATCTGCAGGACGTAGACTCGAATCTGTCTTTTAACATGTTTCCCCTTTCAACAGTGGGAAGATTTAATGTTACGTTCAATCTCACTATTCTTTGATAAAAAAGATACCCCAAGGGTTTGCGGCGGGTGATATTCACTAGCTGCCTTAATTCTGTCTTATCATGTCACAATTAGGAACAGTTAGCACAGGATGTCCTTGCGTAATTTGTTGGAAATTAAAAAACAAAGTTGCAGTATTCTTTATGCAACATTACTATAGGGGTCTGTTACACTTTATTTATCGAGATTATTAGGTTTATATTTATAAAGTCGCTAAATACCGCAAGTTTTATCGTGTTCTTTATTTTTTTTATTGTTGAAATTTTTTTTTAATTAACAGTTTTAGAAATTCTTATATATATATATATATATATATATATAGGCACGTTTAATGTTCTACACAATATTTTAGACAATGGTTATTCGGTTTGTATGAAACACATCGTTCTAGCTTTGTAGTTTTTCACTAAAAGCTAAACAAAACGCTACTGTGCATAACTGTCCCTTATTTTGAATTGATATACCAGAGGGAAAACATTTAAAAGCAGCAGACACCGTCAACTTTTGACTTATCGAAAAGTGGGATTTGACAAACTTGCGTGTACAGAGGTTGAATACGTTGTGTTTCAACGATTTCTGATCCTCCTCACACTTGGTCAGGCTTTGTCTGTCAGTTACAAGGCACACCATTTCTCACTGCATTCCATCTGTAATCCGTCTAGTATATGAGAATACAAATCCAATCATCCAATTAAACAGTCCAATTGTTCAGGTTTTCCAGTGGGATAATGGTGATTTTACAGACTTTACAACGCTGAAATCCTGGGTTCGATTTCCCGTGTTAGATACAACAAGTAGTTTAAAGTGGCAAACAAACAAACCAGTCGCTCAAAATTCCAAAAACGATGCATCTGACGACGTGACCAGTATGTCTTCGCACAGGAGCATGAATTCATGTTTCATTCTCCTGTTGCTTGAGGTATGCGACGGTTGAATGGATAACTCGT
This sequence comes from Tachypleus tridentatus, assembly GCF_004210375.1. NCBI lineage: Eukaryota > Metazoa > Arthropoda > Merostomata > Xiphosura > Limulidae > Tachypleus > Tachypleus tridentatus. Next base: position 70,343,687 of record NC_134834.1, on the reverse strand, counting down.
GAAGCAAATATAGCACACGTGATTTGTGTTCCTTTTTCAGACGGAGATCCCCCTTGATTATATTGCGTGCTGTTGCCTGTATTACATGCAACTTTTTACCACTGCTATTTGTGTTTGCCTATTTGTATTCTTACCTATTATCAAACGCCGCAATTTACTTACCACAGCTGGGATATGACTTGTTACAGGTCCATTTTTAGGCAGTCCTGATGATCCATTTCCCTTTATTTTCCAATGCCATTAAGTAAAAAAGATGTCCCTATCATGGAAATTCTAAATTCCCGATAAGAACAAAAATTTATGAACAGTGTTACGTATTACATTTTCAAAAAGCCTAAAACTCATTTAAATTCACATTCAGATTTAAAAATTAAACAAATGTCGATATGTGTCCAATTTACGATGCTTGCTAACAAGGTTGACACACAGTTTCTTTTTTAATACCAATATATATTAATATACAAACAATAACACAATTTACAATAATGGTTATTACAAATGATGATCTATGTACAAACGTTTAACAAACTTACAAACAATGTTGAGTCTTCTTTCTGGTCTTAGACTTCCTTGATGGCTTACTGAGAGTCCACTGTGAGTGAGTTACTCTCGTGTTGATGTAGGTACAGGGAGATAGCTGGCTCTGCGTTCTTCGTTTTTCATTTATCATACGCCGAGTTTTTTGCCACTGAAGTTATATAGTGTCTGATGTGAATCCGTTGAAGTTAAATGATTTGTAATATTCAAAATCTAATTAACTATCTGAAGTTTCTCGATTAATAAACGTTAATCAGAGTTATAGCTTCCGAAGTTTAGTATACCGACTATACAAACCAGTAATATATACTATCTCTTGCTGCGTCGCTTTGGTTACTTTTATAGGCGTGAGGAAAGTTTCTAGAAATTTTACTCTACACAACAAAATAGACAATTAACTAGTGTTTACGTACACATATATTGTTGATTCTCATACTCGACACATTTCTATAACTTCAGTGAAGAGCCAGACTTTTTGCAGTACAGGTTTAACAGTATAAGTCATGTACATTTCTAAATATAAATTTGACTTAAACAAACATTGATATTAAAATAGATATGTGTTAGTAAATCCCTAACACCTTTATTTTTAATGAATTAAAAAATTGGCTTTAGACAGTTTTAAACTAAGATATATAGATACATTGACAACAACACGATAAACATAATACGCTGTCAAAACGACAACTTCAATAATCATGGCAGTATATAACACAATCAATACAAATAACCTTATAACCTTGTAATCATGACATTACGTAGTAACTAAAAGTGTATCAGCACAACCAGTCACTTTTGTTGGGCTCTATGATACAATTTTCTACTATATAATATATATACTATATATACTTATTTTATTGGCCTTCATTGTATTCACATAACAGAAATGTTGTTTCACTGGAGAAGCGTCACCTATATCTACATCATGAACAGCGATGTTATTCTGATTACGAACATCCGGAAATATACTTTCGTATTTAATCAATAAACTTGCACTACGATTTTGCTCTTCAGGAGGCAAGTGATTGAGTTTTGAATCAAGATTGACCAAGATGTTGGAATTACTCAGTTTGATGTTGGATTCGTCTCCAATATTTTCAAATTTATGGGTGTCTGAGTCAAAGACTCTGTCATCAATATCAAGAGAACACTCGACACATAAAATATTTTCAGATGCATGTGGGATGTGGTAAGGTTTCAACATATTGAAATGACACAGCTGGGTAGCCTTTTGATGATCAGATATTTTTACAATATAATCTCTACATTTAACTTTCCCAACAGCTTCATATTAACCATAGTACCTACCTTTGTGTAGATGTCCCATCATGGGTAACAATACTAAGACCATGTCACCAGGATGGAACATACGCTCTTCAGCTTTGTGATCATAAATGTTGTTGTTGTTTTTCATTCGAGCTTGGGATGACTTCAAATTTTCTCGAGCCAATTCACAATAACAGAAGAGTCTGGACCGAAACTTGGAAACGTAATCCACTATATACATATCTTTCGAGTCATCTTCCAATCATTGTTCCTTCAGCAGCTTCAAAGAACTGCATACTGAATGACCAAACACCAACCCAAATGGCTTAAGCCCCAACAACTTCTGAACTGGCTTCCGAATAGTAAATAATAATAAATTAACTCCTTCATCCCAATCCTTTTGTTATTGAGAGATTAGGTCCATATCATATTTTTCAATGTAGAATGGAATCTCTCAAGATCGCCTTTCATTTCTGAATGATATGCACTATATTTGATCTGTTTAAAGTCGAGCTGATAAAAAGGTGCTAAAACAACCCCGATATCAAATTTGATCCCTGATCAGACTAAATTTCTTTGGACAAGACAACAAAAGTAAAGAAATTAATCAGAGTTTTAGAATTTGGGGGGACTAAAATGTTTCTCAAAGGAATAGCTTCAGGAAATTGAGTAGATGCACACATAATAGTGAATAAATAATGGTTCTCTGATCGAGTTTTTGATACAGATCCAACACAATCAACAATCACACGATTGAATGGTTCTTCAAAAGCTGAGATAGAGTTAAAACAAGCAACAGGAATTTTCTGGTTAGATTTTTCGACCAATTAACATTTATGACAAGTTTTACAAAACTTAAAAAATATATATATTGCATAATCTTTGGCCAAAAGAAATGTTTCATGATTTTTTTTTGCATGCCTTATTGACACCTAAGTGACTCCCAATGGGAAATTCATGAGCAACTTCAGAACAATATGCTTTGGTAACAATGATTTGATAAGCCACAGCCCAGTCCTTTGAATCTGGTACATCAGATGGTTTCTATTTCCTCATAAGTACACCATGTTTGAAAATATAACCTATGAATTTCCTCATAAGTACACCATGTTTGAAAATATAACCTATGAATTTCCTCATAAGTACACCATGTTTGAAAATATAACCTATGAATTTCCTCATAAGTACACCATGTTTGAAAATATAACCTCATGTAACCATGTTTGAAAATATAACCTATGAATTTCCTCATAAGTACACCATGTTTGAAAATATAACCTATGAATTTCCTCATAAGTACACCATGTTTGAAAATATAACCTATGAAGTTTCTTCAGTTCTTCTTTTAGTAGTGCATATTTAAATAGTGAAGACACCTCGGGATCCTCTTCTTGGTTAGGATCAGTTTAGTTTTATAAAATGGAACTTCACCAGATGAACCAAATCCCTCACATTCATTATTGTTACTCAACAAAGAATTTTCAGTTGGACAGTTATTCACAAGGTTCCCATGGATCCGAAAAATGTCTGAGATAAATCTATAATATCGTTTTACGAATTCGTATCTACCAGTTGTTTTTGGATTAATTTCTTGACCTGAATTCGTGTTATAGTACAAAAAGGAAGTACATCTGGATTCTTTTCGACAACAACATCATCCTTAGATAGAACAGTAACTAGTTAATCAACAGTTTTGGGTTTGGCAACAACTTTTACCCCAGCCAAAAAATCTTTTTCTGACAATAATGAAACACCCTTAATTGGTAGAGTAGATCTCCAACCACAACAGTTCACGAAACAAGATTTGCTAAATAAATATCTTTGAGAAGAATATTAACAAAGCCATTCTCAATACCCTGAGCAATAACAGACTCACCAATAACGGAACTCGAATCCAAACGAATTATAGTAATATAACTTCTAAGAACAATGGCTGAGCGCTCAAGTATAATGTATAATACATATACGTATTAGTAGCATTATTTGTCAATGACACAAAACCAACGGACTCATAAGGTTTAAATTCTTCCTTAACTACACCTATCTTTATATCAGTGGTCAAACAAACAACATCGAGTGATCTCGATGAAACTATGGATGAAACTACATCCATATGTTGACACGAATTCATTAGGTGTTACCTTCTTTTATTTTTTCTTTTACAAACTCTAACAATTGGACATAACGTTGTAAACAGGCGGTGATGGTTTTGATGAAGCTCTATCCTGACTGTCAGAAGCTCCTGAATTAGAGTTGGTTTTTAGAAGAATCCTTATATTTAGTGGATTGAACAGGTACAAGTTTTTGCTGAGGTAGCAGGAATTTCTTTCCATGAAAAGTGGTTTTATATGTTTGAGAGTAATCATTAAAAATAACAGCTTTTTCCTATAATATATCAACACTATTTTCATCCAAATAACTTCTGAGGTCTTCCCATGCACAACTTTTAAATTCCTCAATTAGGCATAATTGTTCTAGTCTGTCCAACTATTGCTAATATGAATAGAATTACACCATTGATTAAACTAACTTCTTTTTTTGTGAGCGAATTTCACATATGTTTGATTATCTTGCTCTTGATAACTTCCAAACTTTTGACGAAACACCTCAGGTACTAACTCATACGCTTTGTGATTAGTTATCGCTTTGCCTTGATCAATCGGAGTTGAGTCTAATTTCCATTTGCGACTTCAATGCGAACTTTTCCAAGCTCGATTTTAAGTTTTACTTGGATCTCTAACTCATCTTCATCACTCAATCCCAATTTTCCAGTAGGAACATCAAAGTATCCCCTAATGCTTCCACAGACAATAAATCATTTCAGTGATACGTTCCTTTGGGTCTTTTTTCTTATTAATTTCTTAACGTCTAGTTCTAAAACTTTGGCAGTTTCGAGAAATTCACTTTTATTATATTTTTCTAGTTTCGAGGGAGAAAATCTTGATAATCAAACATGATTAGATTTTTTGAGCGTTAATAAATATAATTTGAATTCTGATTTGAATTTTGTTTCACATTCAAATCTCGGACACGAGCCCCCAATTTATTATTTTACATATTACAATTTCAAAAAGCCTAAAACTGATCTAAATTGTAATTTAGATAGCAAACCTGTCACAAATGAGTGAATAAAAAAAATTATGTCAGATAGAATTGTTACATACATACCCTTCCCAATAACAGTCACTTTTCAGTGACGTCACATTACCAAAATAATGCCAAACAATGTCAAAACTTCCTTCTGATACATTCCGTTCCACTTCCACTTTATATCATTTTTGGATGGCATGGACTTTCTGATTTTCATATTCAAAACCATTTTCATACAATGCACGTAACACTCTGTAGTGCCACAGCGATATGTCTGCGGACTTATATTGCTAGAAACCAAATTTCGATACTCGTGGTGGGCAGCACACAAATTGCCCTTCGCCTAGCTTTGTGCTTAATAACAAACAGCAACTTTGTAATGTTCCGATGTCTTCAAAATTTCAGATCACGTTCGGCAAACAACTGATATTTAAATCTTACAAAAAGTCGAATTAATAAGCAGTGAAAAACAATTTTAGAAGTCAATTTCTAAGTGTTTTTAGTATCATTATTGTTTTTTGCATTCAGCTGTTCTTCTACACTTTTATATTCCTTATTCTTCCTTATGCTTTAACCTTAATTGACAAACAACTCTAAACCGGTGCATTTTTTCTTGCTATAAATAAGTTCTAAGTTAGCTAGAGATCTGTTTGAGACGTTACAGTATATATTTTGCTCTAATGTTTGATAGTGTAGATTCAGCAATATAGCTGAGAAAATTTTGCTCACGTAATTGGGAGAAGCTGATGTTCTTTGTAATTTGAGAAAATTGTTTAAAAAAGTAGAGAGGAAAACTACAAAAATTATCCTCCTTAAAATTTCAGGAATGAACTTACAGTCTGATCATCTGGTAGAAAGCGATATGTTTACAGATTTACAATACTAAAATCTGTGGTTCTATTGCTTGCAGTGGACGCAGGACATGAACTAATGTGGCTTGTGTGTTTGTTTGTTTTTTAATTTCGCGCAAAGCTACTCAAGGTCCATCTGCGCTAGCCATCTCTAATTTAGCAGTGCAAGACTAGAGGGAAGGCAGCTAATCATCACTATCCACCGCCAACTCTTGGGCTACTCTTTTACCAACGAATAGTGGGATTGACCGAACACTATAACGCCCCTACGGCTGAAAGGATGAGCATGTTAGGCGCGACGAGGATGCGAGCCCGCGACCCTCAAATTACGAGTCGCACGCCTTAACCCACCTGGCCATGCCAGACCACCAATGTGGCTTTACTCTGAAACAAACAACCTAAAATCTGGTATTCCATTCAAGCTACGTTTGAGGTTAGTTGCGTTGTTGCTCACCGTATTTCTAAGCGCATTTGTTGTATCGCACAATGATTGTTTTAATTATTATCTCTCATTTGATAACTAAAGGTAATTGCTGGTGAATGTTTTCCTTTGAATTGACTTTTGTATTATCAGTAATATTTAAATTCTGTGGTATGGTAAGAGTACAAAATTAATGTTTTATTTTATTTTTGTTCATTGGAAAATTTTTCGGTATCTCTATGTCAGCTAAATAGAATTTTACGAAAATTCATATTTCAAGTTTATTTTCACAAATAATCATTATTTCTGTTACGCTTCAATGAACTTAAAGTTTTCATGTCTTGTGTTATTCGTTGTTTCGTAATTTGGATGCGTTGTACGTTTTAACCACAAGTTCTCAGTTCACTTCTAAACATCAAAGTCACAAGTAATACTTATCTCATCCAACATACTTTGTGATCTGCTTTCTAACACATCTTATTGACATTGACTTATTTTTCTTGTTCTTTGAACTTATTTTATTACTTTACCAAACAGTGCTTATCACGTGCTGAGATGTCGTTACCCCACCTGTCAGATAAAATTTGGCACTAGTTCAAATATTTTTACAAATAATTTAGATACGCATGTGTGTGTGTATATATATATATTAACAATTCGCTTTCATATTTGTTCTGTGTAACCCTGTGTTTTACAGATTATTTAAACAGCGTTACCTACCTCCATTTTAGTGTATTATTCCTGGTGGCAGGGATTTATCGTCTATTTTTTTATCCATTCACTTAATGGAAATAACTATTAAGTTACAGCTTTATTTAACTGATGTTAACTCGTGTTATCAATCTGTGTTCAGGTACAAATACTGACAGAGTAACAGCTCATGCTGTACACGTAACCTTCGAGTATTTCTTAAGATTACATAATAACAAACGTAATATAATTGAAAAACTGTGCGAGCGACACAACAACCAAACCATCACAGAATGAAATTTACTAGACCGAGTTGTTAAACTAATTAGCTGCTGTTTTCCTTACTAGCACAAGAGTTTTTAATAAACGTATTTATTTATTCTAACTACTGCTGTATGTAATTCTAACTTCTTAGTGCAAACTTCTGACACCGATGATCTCAGCAATTAATACGAAAAACAAACCTACTAAACTCTCAAAATTTCAACTGTTTTATAATCGGTGCTCGGAAGATTTTAAGATTATTTAGAACTTAGTGTAATACACGAAATGTTGAATAACCACAGCTAAACAAACTTTTTATCAGATGCTGGTATTTGTTAGAAGCTTTGGGTAACTGAAAAAAAATGAAGTAACACATATAAAAACCTCAACTTGTGTTTAGTTCAACAAAATTTGTTAACCATCAAAAATTAAAATATTTTACTTAAACCGTTTCCTTGGTTGTTCTAGGCCTAGCACTCATTTTATTCGCGCAGTGTTATTTTAAACATGAATTACCTTCTCGACTTGAAAAAACTTTGGAGAATTAATTATACATTCATGGCCTGGTTTAGGAATGAGAAGGAATAAGTAACTAGCCTAATAATATGTGATCAATCGTTTAGGAACAATGGAGGACGTAGTCACTAGAATGTCGATCAAGTGTATAGGTACAAGAGGGGATTTAGTCACTAGCCTGGTGACCAAGTGCGTATGAATAAAAGGGGATTTATTCTAAAGGCGGCTAGTATGGATATTAACACTTTAATTAAAATAAAATACAGAGCAATGTTTTGTTAGCCTGAAGATCACTTGAGAAGGTCGAAACGTTGTTCTACACTTTATTTTAATTAAAGTTTTAATACCCAAACCAGTTGTCTTTAGAAAACATTTTTACTTCAATTGGGTTTCTCGTAATCATGAAGAGGGGATTTAGTCGCTTGCCTGGAGACCACGTGCGTAAGAACAAGAGGGAATTTAGTCACTAGTCCGGGGATGACATGCGTACGAACAAAGGAACAACTAAATATTAACCCAGTAAAAGCGTATTTAGGAATGGATGAGGACCATCACTATCCTGGCAACTATGTGAGAAACGCTAGCAGCTTAAAAGTAGCACATTTTAAATAGCTGTGGTTAGGATTGTATAGAACAACACGTGTTTAGAACAAAACCTTTCCTTGTTGTTGTTGTTTCTGTAAATGACATTATGCTTCTGATGTTTACAGTTGACAAGTATAACGATATCAAAGAAGCAGTGAAAGACCAGACCAAGCCGAAAATCAGTCTTAGAAATAAGTGACAGTTGTTCAGAGGGGTTTGGGGAACAGTGGCCGCACTGTCTCCGACAAAGTCCACCGTAACAGGACACTTGTCGTTTTATTGGCTAAGCTCAACGGTTGCGGTCAGTTTGGTGTCTTTGAGCTGTTTTTCCAGATGGAGGAGGAGAATATTTGTCAACACTAAAAGCAGACATTGGATCGAAGTTTCTTGTCACTTAATTAACCAAGACAAGCTTCCTAGTTGTAGGGTTGTTGTTGTTTTTTTCTCGTCGACTACTGATGACTGTCACAAAAGTTACGAAGTTTGATGATGAGTTAGTTTGCAAACATAAGGAAGTTATCAGCACAGGAAACTTTTCCTTACAAAAAAAAAATAAAGACAGCTATAGTAGCATTCAACTAGTCAAATGAACTGGAAATGTACAGAGGCCTATTAAAAAAGTCAGTTAAAAATAAGCATGGCTATACTAGCATTCAACAAGTTAAATAAACTAGAAATTTACAGAGGTATATTACGTTAAAAATACATAAAAAGATTTTTTCATAGATATGTTTAGCAGGGTGGAACGAATGTCAGGACGAATAAAAGTAAAGTATTTCATATTGAGACAAAGAAAATGTTCATAGAACACGAGTTTTGAATAAACATATTACACTTTTAAAACATAAAGGTTTTGTTTATATTATATAAAAGAAGGTTTAGTCATTAAGTTGCTTACGTATAACTCAAAAGTTTCAATAGTTATTTTGAATATCATAGCTTATAAAACACTAGGCATCTTTTAGTTGAGCTAAGCCTAAAAGGTAGTCTTTATGCAGAGGAAATTATTTATATTATTCACATAAAAAACCTAACTTAATGTTCCTATTTCCCCAGTAATTTGCTTGGAGTAAAATAACTTATTCAAGGCTGAATTTCTTTTAAGTTTTTTTTTCTGCAGACTTTTAGCTTCGGCCAGGAATAATGGCTCTGTGAGTTGCAGGATTTTTATGGTTAGTTCTTGACACAACCAGTTGGGGACAGTATTTTTATGAAAAAAGTTTATATGGATCTGTCCTTCGTCAAAGTTCAAGAAAGGTTTTCTAACTAATTTTATGTTTCAAGCTAACTAGTAAAATAGCCTTCATGGAATTTCTTGTAATGGAAATTTATTTAGATTTTAACTCTTGTTTGGAGTTAAACGAACCTACATATTTTAACGTTGAAGTATTTCTATCATTGAGAGTATACAAAAGTTATACAATCATACAGTTTTAGGAATCTAAAGTTTGATTATCATTGAGAGTTGTCTATACCTACAATTAAGGCGTGCGCTTCGTAATCTGAGGGTCGCGGGTTCGCGCCCGAGTCGCGCCAAAACATGCTTGCCCTCCCAGCCGTGGGGGCGTTATAATGTGACGGTCAATCCCACTATTCGTTGGTAAAAGAGTAGCCCAAGAGTTGGCGATGGGTGGTGATGACTAGCTGCCTTCCATCTAGTCTTACACTGCTAAATTAGGGACGGCTAGCACAGATAGCCCTCGAGTTGCTTTGTGCGAAATTCCAAAACAAACAAACAAGCCTACAATTTTAAAGTGAGACTGGCTGAGAGATATATGAACATATTGGTTCTAATATTAAAGTAAGACTATGATTGATAAGTATAGGAACCTTACGTTCTAAACTGTAGTTCTAATGTTGGAATGTAACTACTGCTTAGAGTTATTCGTAACTTTGTATAATCGTCAATGATAGTCAAATTTCAACGTTAAAACCACAAGATTCTATAAATGTCAACAATAGTCATACTTCAATGTTAAATCACTGGTTCGCAAAACTCGCAACGATAGTCACACATCAACATTAAAACTCGTAGATGTATATAACTTTTAACGATAGTCACACATCAACATTAAAACTCGTAGATGTATATAACTTTTAACGATAGTCACACATCAACATTAAAACTCGTAGATGTATATAACAATATTAAAACCAGCAGATGTCACACATCAACATTAAAACTCGTATAACAACGATAGTCAACGATAGTCACACATCAACATTGAAACGCTAAAACCGTGTATAACATAGTCACACATCAACATTAAAACTCGTGTGTATAAACTTTAACTTGATATTGACATACACCTGCCACTTAGTCTAATCTTTGTCATTTGATTGAAACTTGCTAACGAATATATGTTTTGTTTTATCATAGACTCAGGTGCCATTAACGAAAAGTCTTCTCAAGGAACTGTGGACAGTCACGATATTTCGAGTGACGACGACCCGAAAAAGAAGAAACGACAGCGACGACAGAGAACTCACTTCACCAGTCAACAACTCCAGGAACTTGAGGCGGCTTTCTCTCGAAACAGATATCCCGACATGTCCACCCGAGAAGAAATAGCTATGTGGACTAACTTAACTGAAGCCCGAGTTAGGGTAAGTTTTCTATTCGTAGGCTAGAGCTTTATTGCCTTGAAAGGACGTCTTCGAATGAATTTGATTATCTGTTAAGTTTAATGAAGGAAGAAATGAGACCTCATACTTAAATACACTTCTTTCTCCCTTGTCAACGGTCTTTCTGCTGTAACGTTTTTTTTTTACAGCTTACACTTTTAGAAAAACTATAAGATAAGATTTCTCATTAAATATAATGTATTAATACTCGGGTTCGACTCATTACGTTTTTACAGGTAATAATAACGTTATGATAAATAATTCTGGTTGCTTTGAAATTAACTGTGACTATCACAGTATTTGTAAAACAGCTTAATATGATGAAGAGTTAATCTTTCATACGAAGTGCCACACATTCTTGGACACTTAATGAGCACACTTTCTTGGACACTTAGTGAGAAGGATATGAACGTTGTTACTTTTTACAAACGAATTTCCATAAAACACAGATTCCTTTTTTATGATTAAATAAAGATTTACCTCTTTCCTACCCTGAAATTTCTCTGGCATCTGTTTTAACTTCTACCCACAAATATCTCTGTACGATCTTTGACATTTACTGGAACAATCTGCTCCTGTATGAAGTTGTTTTGTTCCATAAGTCATCATGAACTCTGGAACAATCTGCTCCTGTATGAAGTTGTTTTGTTCCATAAGTCATCATGAACTCTGGAACAATCTGCTCCTGTATGAAGTTGTTTTGTTCCATGAGTCATCATGAACTAAAAACTATTGATATGTTTTTTTTTCAGGGAATCAGAACAAAATCCTAACCCATGAGAGTCATTGAGGAGATTTAGGAAAAAATATATTGTTTTATTTCCGAAATAAATAGACTGGAATTTTTATTTTCGCCACTGTTAGTCAGGGTGAGTTTATTCCGTAGGGAACGGAAGTAAGGTGGTTCACCATGTACACGAGTTAACAATGCCGTTGGATTCATCTAATAACTGGTCTGCCACCATCCATTGTATCTCATCAAGTGAGTAAAAAATATACTTAGTGAGGTTTTTTTGGCTCCTCTCACAGTATGAAATTTTATGGAATAATAAACGCGCGAAACGAATGGATCCTCATAACTTCCACAGTTCGATTAAAGAAGGGGGAAACTGTAGCATGAACCCATAAACAATGAACCCACAAATAATATATATGTAGAACCAAACTTTACTGCCGATCATTATAAATTTATAGGAGCAATATTGCTCTCATAGTCTAAAGCATATATTCACGTTTCTGCTTTTCAGAGCGGGTGCAAAACGACAATACTCGCGTTATCTTACCATTCAGTCGTGGCGGGTGGGAGCTACGCCGTCATCGCCATTTGATAGTCGTGAGCTGACACTCTCGTTCCCAAAGGAAGCTTCGAACGTCACGTTTAACTCGGGGCATTCAGTAGTTACTACTGTCAGTTTGGTTATACAAAATGGCGATCCCATATCATTCTATGGAACAAATCACACATCTGTCAATGAATAAGCCCTGTGTACATTCTACGTGTGTGACAATAATTAGTACAAATGTCTTATTTTTATCAGCGAGTCTTTACCTTACGTCATTAGAGAGAAATTTCCGATTACGTTTACTTGTTGTTGTTCCTCCCAGACATTTTTTACAACTGAATATAGAAACTTTAAGGAAAGATGTTTGATTTTTTTTTAAAAGTGGTTTTCTCACAGAGCACCGCAGGTAGGTTTTTATATATTTCTTTGAGGTTGCAAAAAACTATACAAAGGAAAAAGAGTTGAAATCAATATAAAGTGTTTATGAGCCTCACCTGGAGGGAGAAAGATGTGATACAATTAAGTAGAATAAAATATAACTAAATACAAATCAAGAAACGAAAAGAGACGTAGGGTAAAGAGGATTTGATGATATGATGGAAAATCTGCCCAAGATATATTCACTGGTAGAATAATAACTAAAAAACACTGTTTCACCAAAAAGGTTCCCTGTGATAACGTTTTGGAGCAAGCTACCTTTTCTCAGTTCTTGAGAGAATACTTTTGAAATTTACCTAAAAACAGGCAGATTTACTGCGCAGTAGAAAATTACACTGAAATGATTGTTTATTTGTTTTCGAATTCCGCGCAAAGCTACACGAGGACTATATCTAGCCGTTTCTAATTTAGCAGGGTAAGACTAGGGGGAAGTCATCACCACCCACCGCCCACTCTTGGGCTACTCTTTTACCAAGGAATAGTGGGATTTACTGCTTGAGCTATTCTTTTACCACGCAGTAGGTGGGGTTAACCGTAACATTATGATGAGCACACCGCTGAAAGAGCGAGCATGTTCGGTGTGATGAGGACTCGAACCTGCGAACCTCAGATTACGAGTCGAGCGCCGTAACTTCCTGGCCAGGCCGTTCTATTTTTTTTCTGAGCAAATAGATATGCATAATAAACTATTTCCTATGAGAAACTAGGAATATAATACATGATATGAAAATAGAACTACAAATCTTACGACGAAACAAAACTGTAGTAACCCTATAACGAGCTAAACCTGTAGTTACATTATGACGCAACAAAATATTATGACAAAACATAACTCTAAATCTTTACGATGGATTCGAAGAGCTAGTTTATCATTAACTATTACACTTCTTTGTCATCATAAATTTGCCATTTTATTTCGTCAATGTTTTTGTAGTTCTACTTTCTACTAAGTAACTAGAACTATTTTACTACAAAAAATCTTGTACAAAACCGTATTATTTTAATACATAACCATAGCCTGTGTATTATCTGTTGTTTTTCTCTTACTGATATCAAATAATAATTTGTTGCAAGATAAACTTCTGCAGGGTCACCGAAAAGAGTTGTGTTCCAAAAGTAACAAATATTTTTATTTCTTGCTTTTGAAGTTCATACGTTGTGTTGTATAGTGGCCTACAGAGTATAAAATTTTTCTCGTGGTTCATGGTATGCGCATGTTTTACTGACGTCACGACAGTACAAATTACATCGTTAAACGTCCCTTAAATTACATTATTTTAGTGTCTACTGACTAACAGACAACACAATACCGTATGGCGGTGTTGGACCCACTTTTAGAGAAAAAAAATCATAATTGATTACTTGCTCTAGAAAAGGTATTACTGAAACTTTTGACCTTTTAAGTTCGTTTCTCGACTGCTAAACTTTGATCTGACCGTATCATAAGTTACGCAATTGTAGCGTAAAAGCGAATTTTTATATGTAAAAAGTGGTGCACATTATTTGACAGAATGGACTTCGATAATAATAAAATAAGCCAGTTATGCGACTTATTTAACCTAAGCTCAGGCGTGGCCTGGTGTCTAGCGTGTCGAAATTCTAATCGAAATGTCCGAGGCTCGAAACGTGGTACTACTGAACACACTGTGCACTGTCAGCTGTAAGCACGTTATAAAACTGACAAATAAAACGAAATATAATTATTTCAAGCATGTCATTAAATATCGTTTGAAACTCTCTAACGTGTAGTTATGTCTTTGGGAATGTTACCACCTATTCCAAAAAGTTTCTTCTTTTGTGCTAAATCTTTATCATCAGTCGTTGCAAATATATTTTATTTTTTTTATCGTTTCGAAACAGTGCTCTATCTGTTCGAGGGTTTCTAAGGATACATTTTCTAAATTTACTAGATATAACCTAGGTTTATGGTCCACATGAAGCTGGCTTTCTTTGACGTATTGTACAAAATAAGCAGTTTTACTCAGAAAAAGCTATTAGTTCTCACTTTGGGGAACGATAATCGAAAAATAAAAGGTAAATACATTTGTCGATTCATAAGCGTAAACAAAAAAGATTAAATTACCAATTTTCAAGGGATAACTGCAGATTCTGTTCAGTTCGTGCAGCATAACTGCTTTTTTAATAGCAATTAAAAACGAACTGGCTGAAATAAAAATAGCATGTAATAATACAAATACATGAATTATTTAACGTTAAAGCCTAGTTTCAGCTATATTTGTCAATGTCCAGTCATACAAAATTATTTCGCCTTTTTCGTCAGCCTTTGCGATACTTAGATAATTGTATAGAATCATCATCTTGAAGAAGTGACCATCGCATATTCATCCAATACGATGTTTATATTACCAAGAAAGAAATTAATTAAACGTAGTTATTCACCATCTTAACCAATCAGCTAACTGCCTTATTATACGTAATTTTTGCCGCTCGCGCTAACCGCTTCTCCGTCGTTTCAATCAGATTTAGTGCAGAACGTGCTACTGAATACAAAAAAAGGTCTATATATTATAAATGCAATATATTATGTTAATGTTTTGAATAATAGTTTCAGTTTATCCCAGTATTTAACCCTGTTAGGTGTTATAGGATTACGGCTGAAAAAAATGGTTAACAGGAATGGGATTCAGTTAACTTTTCTTTCTTTTTTTTTGTAATCTGGTTATCAAACGTTTTTACTGGCATACAGACATTAATAATTTATTGTTCAAAAATATTTGTTTTTCTATATCAGCTTTCACACAAGTGTGTATCTTTATATGTTCGGTTTGGTTTTGTTTTGAATTTCGCACAAAACTAAACGAGAGCTATCTCCGCTAGCCGTCCATAATTTAGTCATCACCATTCACCGCTAACTGTTGGGCTACTCCTTTACTAACAAATAGTGGGATTGACCGTCACATTATAACGCCCCCACGGCTTAAATGGCGAGCATGTTTGGTGTGACGGAGATTCAAACCCGTGACCCTCGGATTACGAATCGAGCGCCTTAACCACCTGGCCATGCAGGGCCACATCGGAGACAAGAAATAACGTTAAACAGTTTGTCACTGAATGTAATTCAAGTACACATCAGTCCATTACTGCTAAAGAAGGAACTGTAAAAAAGATAATTTACATACATTGTGGTCTTCAAACGAAACACGAGAGCCATGTTCACAAGGTTCTTCAAAAGTTCGTATCCGAAAGGAAGACGAACTACCGAAAGCTGTACGAGCGACATCTGACGTGTGACAAATTGTACTATGCTATCTATTTAGATGAAGCACGTGTCTGCTTAAGTGCTTGCGAAATTTCAGATGATTTATTTTCGTTTTGCATGATACAGATTGAGAAAGTTACTTCAAAGAATATAAGGTGGTTTCAGGTTACAGCAAAAATGATACGTTAAGCCTACTGAAAGTAGAGAGCAAAGCGAATTAGTGCTAGCACTACAATACCACGAGAAAATTACATCTTTGTATAAACTGTATCCCAAGACAAAGTATCCAGTCAACCTTGTAGCGACTGATCAAGATACAACTATACAAAAGGGATTCATGTTAAATCTTTTTACGGTCATCCTTAATAGATTTCTGTTGCAGAGTGGCTCAAACGGAAAATGACGGACTTCCAAAAGCATGTAACAGGAAGGTCAACCTTAGCCAAAGCTTCCTGTAGTGAAAGTTACGTTATGGACCATCACATAGAACATCATGAGAGTGAAAGAAAAGGACTGTGGTAATACCGTTACTATAGAACGCGAACATTCCTCTAGACATAGGCGTATTTGTGCTTCTGTACGTGTACATTTCAATGTTGGAATGTGCTAGTGACATAGTATCTACCTCTACCATAATTTAACTGCAAAACCGTATAGATACCGTATAGATCATGGGTATCATCTCTCGAACCTAAGACCCTCCAGCCCCCAACCCGACACGCTGACCACTGACCTTTCTCAGCCTTTACAAAAAAAAAAAAAAAAATGAAAGGTGGAGAAATGATTAAGTTACATTAAAACTGGTCACCGTTTATCAACCCATGGGTTGAAGTCCCAACATTAGGTCATCCAAATGTACGAAAAGGTTAGGAACCGACTTTGTCCTACGGTGGCACAACGGTAAGTCTACTGATTTCTAGCGCTAAAATCAGGGGTTCGATTCTACGTGATGAACACAACAGACTGTCCAATATCACTTTGTTATAAAACAAATCAAAATACGTAGACTCTAAATATAGTTGATAATTTTTTAGTAAATACTTAATAAGCTAACCGTTTTCATTGTGTTTATTTTTGAGCATACACTGAGTCACAATTGTCCATCAATATTTATAAATAAGTCCTGGGCCATAAACTACTGACGTCCACTGCAGTAGACATAAAACAAGGGATCGAAATATATTCATATACAGAACCATATTCCCGGTTTGAATACAGGTTCACGTCGTGATAAAGCAATGGTTTTATTGCTATATTTATCCCACCTACTGAGTCAGACTTTTTAATAAATATCCAACCGAGCAGACGTTCAGCAGACAACGTTGTCCATAAGTAGCTCCAGCACCCAGCATGTATCAACATTAGAAACTACGAAACAAAATGATTTTATGCTTCGTTGGTGCTAATACCTCTCTACTAGTCGCCCTCGACCGACCCGAGAACTGCACGTTCCCCGCGGACTCCCTGCTTGGCAAGGGACGACCCTCGCCGACTTACGAGTGACAAATACAATAACAAAAGCGTTAAAAGCAACATTTATCAACTATGGACGTCAGTTCCAATCAAAGATTCGTATCTTCTCTTCAGGTACGACGGGGAGTTAGTTTGGTGTTCATCTCTATCCGGAACGTCCGCATGGAAACCACCCTAGATTCCCCTGGGTGTGAGCTTACACTGTTCCTGTAATAAACATTTGATAAATGGAAGAACTCAGTCCGTAGTCATTGCATACTATTCTAGATATTTACGGAAGTACTGATATGTATGGTGTAAATTAATAAATGTTTTGTTTTCTAATATGGAATGTTATTTAACTAATAATGCATGCTTAGTTAGAAAAGCGTAATTCCAAGAGTAATTACATTTCCACGTGCGACTTACATTCGTGAACACCTAAAACGTTGTTGTCTTATACAAGTTAGCTACCTGAAATTTGGTTTATGTTTTGTTAGATGTTTCATTCCGTGTGCATTCGGTCCAGTGAATGTTCGTAATTAATATCATTAACCAATCAACTGACGACAACTGGCGATCGAGGAACAGAACGTAAGTCTTGACCAGTATTAACTAAATAGTGTTAATGTCACTATAAAAGAACTTGACTGAGATGAATCTGTCTTAACTACTGTAATTCTTATAAGACTATAAATTAACGTAACTTACATAAATAGGAAAACGCACGGGAAAGAACCTATATTGACTTGCATGATGTTAATAACGCTATAAATAAGCTCGACTAATATAAATAAGAAATCTTATGTGATGGAACCTGTGTTAACTTCGGCAACGTTAATAACACTATAAATGAACTTGACCAGCACAAGTTGATAACTTTAAGTAATCGCCCTGTATATAAGTAATGTCCAAGAAAACATGCCATTTTTTGATGTCAATAACGTTGTGACAGTGTGTGTGTGTGTGTTTCTTTTAGCAAAACCACATCGAGCTATCTGCTGTATCCATCTATAGGAATATTGTAATAGAAAGAGTATTATTTCTGTTGTTGTTGTTTTGAATTAAGCACAAAGCTACACAATGGGCTATCTGTGCTCCGCCCACTACAAGTATCGAAACCCGGATTTTAGCGTTGTAAGTCCGCAGATATACCGCTGAGCCACTGGGGCTATTCCTTCTGAGATGGAAAAAATGAAAATTCCCTTTTTCTGGAGGGGGAGATCCTTTATCTACACTCCTTAGATTATCCTCTATCATGCAGGGTTGTTGTTCTGTAATAAAAAAAATGAGACTATGGACTAGTTTCAGTTGTCGAATACGTTACCTGAACGATCCCAGAAAATGTTTAAATCAAACCAAATAATAGATTAAGTAATATAATTACAGTTACATTAAAAGACAAATAATACTTTAATCAATAACAAATTTGACTGAAACTGATATTTTTGTCAATATTTACTAATATTACACAAGCTGAATACATTATATTAAATCGATTTTGGAGCCTAGCCACGTTGTTACAGAACACGTTTCAACGTCGAGTCACGCTCTAAATAACGACTATGTGTCTGGAAAATAACTCTGCAGTGTAGTTTCCGTTGTAAAGGCTATGCTGTAAGGCTGTCATGTTCAAAGAAAATCATTCCATCCAGTGTGTTTTCCATAATCAGCCTATAGTGCACGAGGATGACGGTTTCCCAGCGTCTCTTTCAACATTTTCATCATCCATATGCGCTGCTTCTGACGACTTAATCGGTATGTGTTCGTGTAGCTTTGGTATTCGTTTCGTTCTCCATCTTCTAGAGTTATGTGATGGCTGAATGGATATTTTGTGAAAGCAGCTTGTGTACATCTGACTTGTGTCGCTTTTACAGACTGAGAACCTTTTAATTATGTTACGTACTGTTGCCTCGGTCGTGTGAATATCTTTCGCCATTGTTATTTGTGTCCATAGTTTCTGTCTCATCTTTTACAAGACGCTGCATTTTTTTAACAAGGTTGAAAAATGACATGATGCAAGAATATTTCTTGATGGTCCCTGGGACCCTGATTGATGCGTTTTAATCTGTTTCTCAATGTCAGTACATACGAGAGATATCACCGTCACAAAAGTTTTAAATGTCTTCCAAAGATAACTTTATAATCTAAGTGTATGAATATATTGCGTCGGAACTTGCCGTTACATATAGCTCCCAACAACGGAAACATCTGGATCTCGTCTCACTACCTAGGAATGTCTAACAGTATCTAAAATGCTGTTCTGATACGTTCCGTTTCACCGCGACCTAGGCCCGGCATGGCCAAGCGTGTTGAGGCGTGCGACTCCTAATCTGATGGTCGTGGGTTCGCATCCTCGTCGCGCCAAATATGCTAGCTGTCCCAGCCGTAGGGGCGTTATAATGTGACGGTCAATCCTACTATTCGTTGGTAAAAGAGTAGCCCAAGAGTTGGCGGTGGGTGGTGATGACTAGCTGCCTTCCCTCTAGTCTTACACTGCTAAATTAGCGACACAGATAGCCCTCGAGTAGCTTTGTACGAAATTTAAAAAAACAAACAAACAAACATCACCGCGACCTTAAATTATTCAGATTACTACATAAACGGCTTCTGGACTTATCCTTTAATAAAACGTTTGAGAACAAGATAGCAAACATTTAATCGCGATGAAAATGTAGCTTGAAACTATAATTTTGTGATAAAACGGTAGTATATGCAAACGCTTAACTCTGCAGCTATAAGTAATAGTATAATTAGTTGTCATATTATCAAAATTAAACACACGACAAAAAATTGTCTGTGCTGATAAGATGATATATTTACTTGATAGAAAATTATCAGTCGTTTCTTATGAATATTTCTTTAAAAATTAGAGGCCGTATCACAAAAGCTAGAGAAAATACGAATTTTGGCTTTCATTTTGCAGTGCTGTAGAAATAAGTCATAACGAGCTATTTTTGGTGGTTTTTTATTACTGTTGCATGCTATACTTAGGAATTTCAGGACTCAAGATGTTTGTAAACATATACGTAATGGTTTGTTTTCTTTGCTTGTTTGTTTTTTGAATTTCGCGCAAAGCTACACGAGGATTATCAGCGATAGCCGTCCCTAATTTAGCAGTGTAAGACTAGACGGAAGACAGCCAGTTATCAACACCCATCGCCAACTCTTGGGCTACTCTTTTACCAATGAATAGTGGGATTGACCGTGACATTATAACGCCCCCACGGCTGAAAGGGCGAGCATGTTTGGCGCGACCGGGATTCGAACCCGCGACCCTCAGATTACGAGTCGAATGCCATGCCGGGCCATACGCAATGGAAAGGTCATTAACAACTCACAGATATACATGCTTTAACAAGTTTATATACTTTTACTTAGAACAGCATATTAAATTAGCTCTAGTAACTACTGGGTTAGTTTTAGTTCTGATAGGTAGGGTGCTTCGGTGGTAAATTAATTATAATTAATTTTTTCTCACATTTGTCTTTCTATTTTTATTTGTATCTTTATCAGTTTCACTCTTCTTTTTACATTTGTCTATCTTTCTTTCTTTACAATCTGCTCCTATTAATTTTCTTCATACTTTTGTATAATCTTTCTCTTTTGTTATTAATTTCTTGTATCTTCGCGTTATTCTCGTACAAAATATACCATTGACCATTAATATTCGTCCCAAACATCTCAGTAAGAGCACAAGATAGACAGCTGTTCTCCACGGAACGCCTCGTCGGAAATCCTGAAGAGATCACGTGGTTCAAGAACCTAAGTGGTCATCTCTACAGATGTAACAACGTTAAACAACAGAAGTATGGATCTCCTCTTGTCATCTTCCATGAATTATGTTTGGGATTAAGGCTTGAGTAAACTTACGGAGTAGCCATACCTTTTTGTCAGTGCTGGCAGCTGGAATTAACGAGTATTGACTGGTCAAACTGATTGACCTGGAAGAATAATGAGAAAGAAGCGTGTTCAGAAAGGGTTTTTGAATTAGACGACAGCGGTGACACTCGATTAGTCAACAGGCACGATAAACTGCTCGGGAAAGACTTACTTGCTTTCATGAGTTTTCGACGGTTGCGGTTATGGTGTATGCATGCTTGGATATGCAAGCCACGCACTGAATAATAAAAGTGGCACCTTTAAATCGTGCGTACGTTGGCAGTGACGATAAAATAATTAAACAGCCCCCTACCGGGTACATATTTAACATGTTAAACAGACACTATAGTGTGGCTTAATATTATATAGAACACTTGAATAAATAATTCTGTTAAGCTATATCATGCTTATTTGGAATTAACACTGTGAGTCTTTCACTCCTACATTTTCTGCTACAAAAACATTATTTTTTAAGACTGGAAGTTTACGCTAAACGCTTAAGCTAATCTTTTAAAACATGTTTATCGATGTCGTTTCGCTAAAACATATAAATAAATCATGGTTTTTGATATTACATTGCATACAACGCAACTTAACTATTTAAATAGGCCTAGTTGTTTTTTGTTTTTTTTAGAATTTCTAATTAAGGTATACTCGTAAGACTTGAAAAATACAAATAAGTTCATAAATAATAAGACAAGAAACTCAACAAAACGAGCATTTATTTCTAAATTATGGATAGAATACAAATATTGTATAGTTATTCATGTTAAATTTTTTTTCATGTTTCGTTCGTTCTAATCACCAAATTTGATGAATGTGGTTTTTATGATCTCATGATTACAAATTCTTGAATAAAAGTAAGATTTACTGCACGGTTTGGACAGTTTCTTTCGGAACGAAACTTTTAGCAGTCTGAACGAAAGCCACACCCAACAGGTATAAATATATATATTCACTGAAATAGTTACTTTATTGATCTATCTCTAGTGAAGAATTTTGACCCAGCGGTTCTAAGACGTTCATAATATGTGATCTAAGGTGATCACATTCTGCGTTTTAAGAAGATCATGGTATGGGTAATTTTTTATAATGTTACGGTTTTTGCTAATTAGCTGTATAGCCACTATAAACAGTTTGTTTATAATGAAATGGAGAAAGCAGTTTCCGTGACTTTTTTTAGTTCTACTGTCCTCAGTCTCTTACTTTGTACACCTTAATATACATACACGTAGCACACACTTTACTTGCTTCAGTATTTAAACTTATTTGGGATAAATCTTGGGGGCTTGTCCAATATTTATTGCTTTAATATTTCTGGAATGTTTGGGAAAGTAACCTCTCATATACGTGTAAGCATAGATGATCTTTCTTTCCCTTTTTAAATTTTCGTTGTTAAACAGCAATATAAGGCTGCAAGGATAAAACCGCAAATATAAAGAAGGTCGCGCGATTCTATCCTAAAGCTTGTATCACAGCATGCTGTTTCGCTGAAGAAATGCCACAAAGCATACACACAAACGAATATAATGCTATAGGACACTGTACAGATCTTATAATATAGTGCAGATAGAGCTAATAGAATTGCTTGACTATAGGAACTTCAAGGATGGCACGTCTATGATATTAGCGCTTTGTTTATATTTTCCTGAAGAAGTAGAAACCAGCACTGTTGGTGGAGTTCAAAAGTCTGATCAGATTCCGCCCTTATGAAATAACAATTGAATCTTCGTTGTATTCTAAGCCTGTCTCTTTATGGATACGTTTAAAGTATATGTCTGGAAAGCATGTTTCAAATATACGTATATAGATATATATAGTATGTATACTATATACACTAGATCTCTTGCCATGAATGCTGTTATAACCCACATACTCGTAATAAGGTTCATTACTTTAAATATTTATAAGATTATGTTGTCATATCAGGATTTGGTGATCATATCTTAACTAGGAGACAGCTAACAGTAGAAACATTCAGGGGGTATCGAAACCTGTTGACCAAACTTGTCGATTAAAAGCACGTTGGTTTGTAACTACATGTAACGAACACACTTTTTGCATTTTGAAACAATTATTATATTCCCATAAGAATGTGATGTTTGAACTTTTAACAACATTTTATCTTGAAGTAATTTTCCATTAAACTCAAAATGTGGTGTGTATCTTCAGGATCGATATGGGTGCATGAAGGAAATATCTAACTGTGCATGTTTTTAAATTAAAACAAATTCTAGTCTTTAATGTTATGATTTACATCTCAAGCAAGTGTAGAAGCTTAAATATTTCACATTAAAACTACAGTTATATTTTGATGCTGAGATTGGCATGCCAAAGAAGTATTTCGTTATATATACTTTACATAAAAATAATTGTTGCTGGTATCTGTTTAGATTTGTGTGCTAAAGAAGTATTTGTTTGTTTTTTGAATTTCGCGCAAAGCTACACGAGGGCTATCTGCACTAGCCGTCCCTAATTTAGCAGCGTAAGACTGAAAAGAAGGCAGCTAGTCATTACCACCCACCGCCAACTCTTGGGCTATTCTTTTACCAACAAATAGTGGGATTGACAGTCGTATTATAACGCCATCACGGTTGATATGGCGAGCATGTTTGGTGCGACACGAATTCGAACCCGCGACCCTCAGATTATGAGTCGAGTGCCTTAACTAGCTGAGCGTGCAGGGCCATCCAAAGAAGTGTCTCACTATATAGATTTGACATTAACACAAATTATGTTTTGTGTTTAGACTTGAGCACCAAGGAAGTGTCACGTTATATAGGTTTTACATTACAGTAAATGTTGTCGTTTTGTGTTAAGGAAATGTTTTATAAATGTTGATTGTCACTCTCCAGAACCAATTACGTCATACAATAAAGATATGGCCACAAGAAATAGTCGACGTAACAAGTATTCATTAAAAGATAGTATTTGTTGTTGTATATGTATTTATCAAGACAACTGAGTCGACTTTACAAATACAATGAAAACAATCATTAGCTTGGACTAAGTTTAACTGAACCACTAAATAAGATTTAGTAATTGCTGATTTCTCAATCGATATCCATACGATGCATGTTAATTTAGCAGAACTAAAGGTTTTTTTTCGGGTAAATATTGCTTAACCTCTTGTAAACTACTTCGCAGAAAGTGTGAAAATGTGCGACAATGTTGAGCTTAATGGGTATTTAACCCTTTTTCTAGCTGCCATTTTTCTCTAACAGAAAAATAAACAACAAGAGAAACTAAAAGAAGACATTGGCTCTAGCCATTGGCGATGAAGGAAATCTAATGTGATCGTTTCTGTCTCTAATTATCCATTCGCTCATATACGGTAATTATTCTATATCGTATAACAAGCTAGAATGGGAAACATAACAAATTTAATGAAACTTTAACACCAGTTTCAGTCAGACTAATAAAATGACAATTCACTTTGATGAGCTTCGACATCAAGTTTATTCAGGCCAAGATAGTTCACTTTGTGTGTTGTCAAGATAGTTCACTTTGTGTGTTGTCAAGATAGTTCACTTTGTGTGTTGTCAAGATAGTTCACTTTGTGTGTTGTCAAGATAGTTCACTTTGTGTGTTGTCAAGATAGTTCACTTTGTGTGTTGTCAAGATAGTTCACTTTGTGTGTTGTCAAGATAGTTCACTTTGTGTGTTGTCAAGATAGTTCACTTTGTGTGTTGTCAAGATAGTTCACTTTGTGTGTTGTCAAGATAGTTCACTTTGTGTGTTGTCAAGATAGTTCACTTTGTGTGTTGTCAAGATAGTTCACTTTGTGTGTTGTCAAGATAGTTCACTTTGTGTGTTGTCAAGATAGTTCACTTTGTGTGTTGTCAAGATAGTTCACTTTGTGTGTTGTCAAGATAGTTCACTTTGTGTGTTGTCAAGATAGTTCACTTTGTGTGTTGTCAAGATAGTTCACTTTGTGTGTTGTCAAGATAGTTCACTTTGTGTGTTGTCAAGATAGTTCACTTTGTGTGTTGTCAAGATAGTTCACTTTGTGTGTTGTCAAGATAGTTCACTTTGTGTGTTGTCAAGATAGTTCACTTTGTGTGTTGTCAAGATAGTTCACTTTGTGTGTCGTCAAGATAGTTCACTTTGTGTGTCGTCAAGATAGTTCACTTTGTGTGTCGTCAGTTTTATTCAGGCTAAGTAAGGATTATTAACTTTGTAAAATCTTAACATAGACTTCGATTCAAACTAAAAAACGATATTAGGTTGCTTCCCGAAACGTTAGATTAAGGCATGGTTGTTATATAGCTAATAATCTATGTTTGTCACTTTATGCAGTGTAACTAACTTTATACCCTCTTTGCTTCACAAAAACATGTCATAACAGTTAGCTGTTCCAAGTCCATTTTACACTAAACTAATAATAAAAACGTCCTCTCGGTAATGACACATAAACTATACTGCATAAGATGATTTAAATACCGTGGTTCTCTCTCCAGTACTAACGTTATTTTACGAGAAGAACATATCCAATAACTTAAGGGAATAATATCTTGTATATGTGAGATCATAATTTTCACGACTGTCTGTACCTCAGTGTACGCTAGTGAGAAAACAACAAATGCATGATCAGGTAGTTAAGACACTCGACTCATAATCTGGGTGTCACGGATTTAAATCCCTGTCGCACCAAACATGCTCGCCCACTCAGCCGTGGGAGCGTTATATGTAACAGTCAATCCCACTATTCGTTAGTAAAAGAATAGCCCAAGAGTTGGCGGTGGGTCCTAATGACTAGCTGCCTTTCCTCTAGTCTTACACTCCTAGATTAGGAAGAGCAAGCGCAGATAGCTCTCGAGTAGTGGTTGGTTGGTTTGGTTTGGTGTTTTATGGCGCAAAGTAACTGGGCTATCTGCTGCTCCTCGTGTAGTTTTGAGCAAAATTCAAAACAAACAATGAATATTATGAATGATTTACAATTTCGTTAACCTTATATAAACTTGTAATTTAAAGCCAAGAACTTAAACAGGTTGACTGGTTCTTTCATTCAACACATTCTTTAGGGATAAACACGTTTCGTTGACATTCCCAGTAACCTTAGGTATACCTGAAGCAAAAACCCGTTTCTAGCATATGTTATCATACGTATTCCAGGGTTCGCAAGTTTTTCATTTGTAAAGTGAAATCTCAAAGTTTAACTTCCTTTGAAAGTATTTTTTAATTTGTTTTCTGTA
Organism: Tachypleus tridentatus; assembly: GCF_004210375.1. NCBI lineage: Eukaryota > Metazoa > Arthropoda > Merostomata > Xiphosura > Limulidae > Tachypleus > Tachypleus tridentatus. The sequence continues at coordinate 70,317,372 of NC_134834.1, read as the reverse complement.
ATTCGAAGCTTGATATCCACAGCAGATACAGAATGGGTAGCTCAATGTGTAGCTTTGTGCAAGAAGAAAAACTAAACTTTTTAAAATGATTCTGTTCCCTAAAATGTAAAGGTGTATCACAGTACTCGGACGCCATATACAACAATATGTGGTACGGAAATACACCTTACGTCAATTCACGTGATATTGACAGTGTTACAGATAAACATTTCAGAGGTGACGTAAGAAAAAAAATTCAAGGTCACCTTTACCGTCATCTATTTGTTTTATTCAGTTTTATATATCTGTTTAAACTATCTACAGCTCTTCTTGTTGTTGTTTTTTATCTAGCATTATACTGTTATTTTATACAGGGATAAAGACATGGTAATGTAATATTTATGAGCTATTTTTCAGAGATTATACAGACAGACAGAGACTGCTTGTTGTTAATAGTTATATTCATGAGAATTTAGCTCCTTTTACTGATAACTATTTTTAAAGCCTTCTAGACAATTCAGAATATTCTTAATGATGCGGCATACAACTGACAGAGAAAGAGACTTAAAAACTCATCATCTGTAATACCTAAAAAAATAGTGCCGAACTGTAGTGTTTTGAAGAAGTGTCCCTCTATTTGAAATATGATTTAGTGATCACGCCACTTAGCGGAAGTTACAGACAACAAAACGTGATATATTGAAATCCGTTTTATTTTACATTAATGACTATTTGAGCTCCTAGAAAGATTTTTGGAAAGCAACTGAGTCTGATAATTAAAGAACATTGGAATAATTTCTACAGGGCTGTTTATTGTTTTTTTGTTCTTCCAATAATAATAATATTAACTCCAATTTACTAAGAGATGTCATTCCATAATAACTCCACCTTATCAACAGATGTCATTCAACTACGAGCATTAGGGCTTAATAAGAAAGGGAGATGGTATATAGATTTAATCAACTATAACAGGTATTTTGAGCTGGTTTGTAATGTGTCGAATAGTTATCACAAAAACTTAAATTGAATAAGTCAAACACCTGTAGTAAATTTAAAAATAAACCTTTAAATCTCACATTTTCATTAGATATGGAAAATTTAAAACTAAAGACAGAAAAGAAGTTCTCAGATCAACAGGCGCCAGAACACAGAATATGGAATCTTTAAGCTTCCTAGTAAAACTTTCTCAGTCCTCAAAACAGCTTTAAAGCTGTTGTTTCTGGTAAATACCGGGTATGAAAATATATTAAGAATCAATATTTTTAACTACATGAGTTAAAAACTTTATTCTGAGACCTTTAACCTAAAGGTCACGCCATCTTCATACTTTCTGACCTGCCAACTCTTCATCTTATTTAATATGTAATAATTGGGTTTAATTATTTTTTCAGATTCTCTCATATTTCAAACACCATATCATTCGGTTGAGCCAAAATAACAGTTTTTTTTGTACTAAATAATATGGCTGATATAACTTACATGTTTGACCAATACAGAATTTTCAATTTAATTACTTTTAACATTTCTATTATGTTCAATTATTTTAAATATATTTCAGTTTGACCAATGTAAATACCAGCTTTTTCCATAATATTCAATACATTTTTAAGTATGTTTAATATTTGGCTAACTGTATTAAAAGATTTATAAATTGGAAGATAATATTAATTTTGCTTTTTTGCTTCTGAAAGATTTGACATGGTAAACTTGTGACTTATAACAATTCATTTTTACTTATTTTATCAAATGTTAATTTAGTTGTTTTTTTTGTAGTTATTTGTAAGTTTATTGGACTATCTAACGGCTCTATCACAAACATGAATACCAATTCATTTTTAAATCTTCTTATTTAAAATAACTTTAAAATATTAGACCATAAGAACAGAAAGCTGACATTCTTCAATGCGCGTGGCAAGATACATGAAAAAAAAAATTAAAGCAATTATATCTTCGATAAGAATGAAGGGTTGACAAGTCAGAAAGGTATAGACGGCGCTATCTTTGTTTAGGTTTTGTTGCATATAAATAGTATTTGTTTGTTTGTAATTAAGCACAAAACTATACAATTGGCTATCTGTGCTCTACTCACCAAGAGTATCGAAACACGAATTCTAGCGTTGTAAGTCAGCAGTCATATCTTTGTGCCACTGGAAGACTATAAATAGTAATATAAGTCACTTGACTAACTATTTTACCATAAATGATTGAAAATGTTTTGATTGTTCCCTCTTGTTGTTGATATAAGTAATGTCGAAACATATAGAGTATCTGTCCTGAGACGGTTGATGATCTCAAAATAAAGATTTTTAAACTGTGTGCTTAAAACTAATTCAATTAGTTCTTTACAAAATTAGCTTGAATTTTTAACCTTAAACACTGGATGTTTCAAACTATCAAGCATGGTATAACACTAAAGTGACCGATATTAAATGTAGTCAAATTACATTAATGTCTTATACCACAAACTGACTAATCATTAAGGAAAATATCCAAGTTTCAAGATGTTATTCCAAAGTACGTATAGATAAATAAGTTGATAAACCGAACACCTGAGTTGCTCAGACTGTTAGGTAAGTTTCTGGAGAACTTATTTATTTAGGATTTCGTAGTCAGTACCTATTTAAAGTTGCCAATGATTATTCTTATAGCATGCTCCCTCCGCCAGTGGCACAGCGGCATGTCAGCGGACTCACACCGCAAGAAACCGGGTTTTGTTACCCATGGTGGGCAGAGCACAGATAGCCCATTGTGTAGTTCTGTGCTTAATTCCAAACAAGCAAACAAGATTGTTTTTAACTAAGCCCTTGTTGTTCGTTTAACTGTATGTGAATTCTCAAGTGTCATAGTTCTTCTAGCTATTAAAAGTTTGCTTTAAATTTGAGAGGGCTTAATTTTTGTTGGCTGGTTTTCTCTTCTATATGTTTTTGTAAAGTTATCGTCCCATGTCGACAGATCATTGTTTATTTTAAATAATTCCCTTCCCTACAGGTTCCTAAACCCCTACACAACTTATCTTTATGTTAATATATATTCCAGAAACTCTAATACTGGGAAATAAAATACCTTTGTGGTTGCTTTTATGATCTCGAATAAAAATAAATAACAATTAAAATAACATAACCAGTCCATGTAATCATGCACGGTAGAACACGTTGAATTGTGAAAGGGTTCTATGAAACTCCAGAGGAACAAAGAGAGGGGAATCTTGAATGTTTAATGATATTTCCTCATAAATAACATAGCCGTATGAATACAAACATCATAAACGTGTTATTAAAACCTAAAGGTGGGGCTTATGACAAACTCTTAAATAAATTATCTATACAAACCCGTCAAGAGATTGTTAGATATTGGATAGTTTAAATATATTAATAATAAATATACATCTTCTGAAATTAGAAATTATAACGATTACATGCAAACAGACACCGAAATATCTATATAAAATTACATAGATGCTGAGAAATCATGAGAAACTACTACCAATTTAACTCAGCGTGCATCCTTAAACTTAAGGGATTATCTAGTCGACTAGTTATCTCTGTTCCTGATAGAATGCTGACTTCATACTCTCGTGTGTATTCGTTTATTTGTTTTCTCAAACAAACAAGACTTAATGCAGAAAGTTATTCCATACTTAACGAATTATTATTATTCTTTTATATATATAAATGTTATTATTATGTGACAGAAATAATTTTTAATGTTAAGGTTATTTATATTTATGTGGTTTAAGGATATAAATTCCTCAAAAAAATTTGCAAAGTTAAACCTGTACTAGAAAATAGGAAAATCATACATCTTTTATTTTCGTGTTAACTAACTAATATTTGAAAGTTTTAAAAGTGACAACTGCTCTGTACTCAGAGTTTCGGACTCGAACAGTGTCTGCTCATAGGTTTCCTTGTCAGGTACTTGGTTTTAAATTTAAACTGCTCATTATAACTTAGTTATAAGATTCATGACCTTTTTATGATGGTAGTTCTGTTATTATATAGAAACTCTAGTTTTATGTAAGACATAAAAACCGCAAGACTAGTCAGATTTGACCTGTATCAAAAATTATTAATATGCTAAATCATAACTCTTTATTTAGTCGATAGATATCCGTTGATATATATGTGTGTGCGGGCGTGTTAAAGATTTCTTTGTCACAAGAAGAAAAATTTAAAAGAGAATCTATGACGTATATGCAGCCCATTACATTCTTTGATTGGTCATACTCTTTGCTATGAACTGCAGTTTTACCTAATGGTTTAGCAAACCACAGAAATACCATTAAGCTTCTTATAATGATGAGGTGTATTATCTATGGCGTTTTAAGCCCGTTTTACTTTACTTTATAGTAGCCCAAGTCAATTCAGATTACTACATGTTGAAATAAAACGGACTCGAAAATCTCATAGAATAGACGTTCATTCTTTAAATGATTTAGTTCTACTATCTTTCCGTTTCATCTATTTTCTCTAATTGTTGTGAGTTAAAGTTATTGGTTTTCTTTCCTCATTTCTGATAGGTCTGGTTCAAGAACCGTAGAGCGAAATGGCGGAAACGTGAGCGGAATGCAGGAGCTGAATTGAAGAATGGATTCAGCACCCAATTTAACGGATTGATGCAACCTTTTGATGATGGCCTGTACTCTGGGTATTCTTCGTACAACAACTGGGCATCCAAGGTCCCGAGCTCCCTGAGTGCAAAGAGTTTTCCTTGGCCAGGGCTTAATTCGGTAAACGTCAATCCACTCAGCTCTGTGGTCCCTAACCAGGGCATGGGATGTTTTAACACAGCCCCTACAGGGATCACCTCGTCCAGTATCATGCCCAACGTCAACATGCCAGTTAACAGCCTCAATAACCCAATGGCCCCTTGCCCTTACGCTGCCGCTACGCCCCCTTATGTTTATCGTGATCAGTGCCCTTCCATGTCTTCTAGTATAGCATCCCTCCGGCTTAAAGCTAAACAGCATACTGTCACAGGGTTTGGCACATACACACCCATGTCACCACGACAAACACCTACCTTGTCTCCATGTCAGTATGCTACAGTTGACAGGCCAGGAGTCTAAATCACGTGACTTCAGTTGACCGTATCCATTCCGCTGTCCTCACTGTGATTTATGTAAAGCAGAGAGCATTTGATTTCCTCATTAATTCACCTATTACAAAACTATCTTATCAGTCGGAACTTCCACAAACTGTGTATTTTAATGTATGTGACATTACTGTGAGATACATAAACATTATAATTTATAATAAAATGGTCTGTACTTTAAGCAGCAGAGTTGATTAACTTGAAGTTCAAAATGTCGAATCAAGCTACATTGTTTTAAGTCACAGTCCCAGACCATTTATGTTTCCCATGGCAACAATGAAATACAAAGTTTCTTTTGAAAAATATGACCTCAGATTACGTATTTGTAATTGATAAAATCATTTTAAAAAAGAGCGTTATCCTAAGTCAGTGAGTTACTTTTTTTTTTCTGGCTGGAGTTGTTTTATTAATAACCTTTTTATTTCTAGGTACTTATAATGTTGTTGTCTTGGCGCATGTGAAGAAATGTTATTAAACGAAACCTCATTTGAACAAATATATTTTGATAACTCCTTTCATTTTTCTCCTGTTTGTAAGTTCTTGTTTTTTATTTATTATCAGGTGATTTTTGTAAATTCTGTGAATATTTGTTGAAGAATATTGAAAATGTTCAAAAGATAAACAACTCATTTCTTAATTTCCTTTACCTATTTTTGTCTTATTTTAATAACAAACATTAGAATTTTATCTAATTTAATATTGGGAAGAAGTAAAAAGTAAAAGTATACAACAATATTATAGTGAACCAGTAAAACTATAAGTTGTAAAATAATAGAATATTGCTTTCACTACACAGGTATTTATCTCATGGAAAGCTTTTTACTTTACAAGACATTATGAAAATATTACATTAATTGAAAAATATTTTGTATTTCCTGGTTTTGTCCGTTGTATTCTAATTTATTGTTGTGTTTAGTGAAATGTGATTTTTTGTAAAAATCAAAATTATACTAATTTTTAACTTTATTTAGCAGTTGATTTCAAACTCAATATCACGTAATGAAAAACATCATTAAACTTTAACTATCCCACCAGGTGTCAACATCTTTCCACAATCACTACTGCTTTGCATTGTATATATATATCTCGCTACCAACTAGTCATAAACTAAATAATTTCAACCAGTTTGCCTTTTGTTCTGTATCATGTTGTACCTATTTAATTTGAAATAATTTCTAAAATAAAATTCGCAATCTTAATCACGCGATTTCATAGCCCTTAAAATATTTATCTCTCTCGACCATTGTTAAAATCACAAATTCTAAATCAGACTTGGTTATGTAGCGAGTAATGTTCAAAGTATTATTTGCTGTAAATTTCTTATTTGTATAGAATTATATTTCTGAAAAATCGCAGCTTTAACATTAATAAAATAAAATGTTTCATTCAAGGAACTTTAATTTTCAAGATTTGTACCCGCGTGGCACAGCGGTATATCTGTGGATTCACACGTTAGAAGTTTCAATACCCTTGATGGGCAGAGTACAGATAGCCCATTGTGTAGCTTTATGCTTAATTCTCAAGTAATAACTGTAAATCCTTTGAAAATAATGGGTTCAACCCACAAATGTGAATTCTAAAATAGAAATAAGAATTTAAATAAACGTTTTTTTGTCTATTGTTTATTTTGTAAATCAATCTTTGAATTTTCATTTTTTTCCTCTCCGAATCAGAAAGTTTTATTTTCAGCCTAATACGTTGTTGTTGTTTTTTGCAGTACGTTCTTGAAACTATTAAAAATTCTAGTCAGTTTTATTTTTATTTTTTGTAAATACATCTTGTGACAGTATTTTTAAAATAATATTTTATTCGAAGTTTAAAGTAGCTTTAAGTGCAAGAACGGTAGAGATAAGAAGACAATAGCGGTTACTACACAGATGCATTAAAGAAATAGAGTTAACATTTAATAATGCACAATGAAGTTATAGAGACAGTCCCTAATATCAAAATATGATAAAATTGCTTTACTCAATAATTTTATTATATAAAGATAAAACTGATAAGTAAACGATTTTTTATTGTATTTTGAGATTGGGAAGACAGTTTCATTTTATATTCATTGAGTATTATTAAACAGTGCCTTTATTTCTATCATACGTCTGTGTGAAACCTTGCAAAAGTATCTTTCTAACCATATTATCTGTTATTGTAATTTTTATCAATGTTTGTCCATAGTAATAAGATATTTGTGTTTCATACCAACGGATTATATAAAGTTAGAACTGCTCAGTTTTAATTGTATTTGTTATAAATAGACAAAGGCAATTATTTACCTAGAAACAAATGTTCCTTTGATCTTGAAGATAATTAACCACTTACAACCTAAACAAACAATCTGTATTAGTAGTGTAGACCTTTTATTCTAATGTAGTAGTTTAATGTGGTCGGACAAGAGAAAGTAACTTAGTAAGTGTTCCATGAAAAAGTTTCATTGTTTTATAAATTCAAACAATACTGCAAATATCCAAAGCATTTGTTCTCTACTCCGATTTAATAAACGACAATTCACATCCTTCGCCACTGTAAAGTTCTATATATATGTAAAGATACGAGTCCGGATGTGTGACGTTTCTTAAGATATATAATAGTGGTCGACACATGATGTTACAGGCTTCCTACGACAACACCATGTCATTGTTCTATATAAGTATCCTGTTTACTATTACGTCTTGATGATGATGTATATTTGGTATACTATGTTAATTAAAACCTTTCTTTTACAACGTCGGTTACTGGTTGGTGTTACTAATTTTTGTTCCACAAATGAAACTTTAACAACAAAACTGAAACAACTTGCGAGCAAACTTTTCGTTTTACGAATGAGACAAATATCAAATAGTTTCATTGTAAATATGAAAACATTAACTGAGTATAGAAATTAAGCCCTCAATGACCTTATTGTAATTGTGCCAGCACGACTCACGAAATGTAGTGATATTTTTACCCCTAGTAACCAAAAAGTTAATCAAAAATATTGTAAAAACAAGATACAATGGCGTAGAGGCAGAGTGTGGTGCCCCATACATTTCACTTTGTCCAAGAAAAAATGCATAAAAATTGTGAAAATTAATAGCAGAAAAAGCAGAAGACGCAATAGAATTGAATCCAAAATCCAATAGCTTCCAGGGCTTCAAACGCGAGCCCTACATTCAGGTTGTTGTGAGTGCACCGATGGCGCACTTTCCTTTGTTTTACTCTCCCAACCTGACTTCTTTTCAAATTTGCCTACTATACCTCTGGGGCAACAAAAACAGCTTGACAAATTCGGGTAAATCCTGAGGCAGAAATTCTTTTGAAAACAACAAACACAACTTGGCTAAATTAGATGAGCCCTGAAACAAGACAATAAGTATAATTTGACGAAGTTGGGTGAATCCTAGAAACAACTGAAATTGAAAAAACAAAACAAAAATATAGTATGATACAATGAATCTGGTCCAGGTCTAGAATTAATAAAGTGCTGAACAAATGTTTTTTAACATTGAGTAGTTTAAGCCTAGATGGCGTATATGGTATGGAAATGATTATGTGGACATATAAGTTCTAACCATGTCCTTACCATCCTGAAGATGATGTCATCGGGTACTGAAAAATATGTAGAATAGTTTTTTTAAGATAAGTCCCTATTTTTAATAACTATTTATTATCTAACGATTTTAACGTTCAATTGATTTTAAGTGTAAGTAAATGTGTTACACAAGTGTCGTTTTTAAATAATTTAGACCATACTACTTTATACGGGTGGTACCAAGACAAAACAGTACACATGCTGAATGATTTCTTCTGATCGAGCTACCAAGACAAGACTAGGGCACCTGCCGACTGATTTATACTGATCGGACTACCAAGAAAAGACTTGAGCACGTGCCAAATATTTTCTACTGATCGGGCTACTAAGAAAAGACTAGGACACATTCCAAATGTTTCCTACTAATCGGGCTATCAAGACAAGACGAGAGCACGTGCCGAATGATTACACTGAATAACTAACAGAATATGAATAAAGTATTTAAGACGGTAAGTTAAGATTACGACAAAATATAGTGAATACAACGTGCACTTACAACAATGACTTACAACTCTGTTTTTCAATATAGCAATAATACGACTAATCGATTTTAAACTCTGCTTCGGGTTTTCACATTTGGATCTCAAATCTTGGTTAACCAGATTTCACTCGAAGGACGAGCAACGAACTCAACGATTCTCCCCCGACACTATCGGCTGGCAACACTCCACTCGTAAAAGACGAAGTACAACGCGTCACGCCGATATGAGCTTTCGCCAACGAAACAAACTTTCAAATATCTAGAGACAAAGTTAACCTTCGTAATACTAACAAAGTCAGTCGAGTAGTACAATGTCAAGCCTTTAGTTCGCTGAGGTGTTCGCCTCAGTGAACACTTTTGTTTCGATTGGCTGGCAGTGACAAAGGTCTGACACGTTAGTTATCGGGCCGATGACCTACCCGCGGATCAAATCCAACCGTCCGTTCAGAGAGTGGCCTAATGCCAACTCGTATTAGGCCTATAGTCCACACACTTCAGTACCCTTGGATGGTAATGCACACGATCTAAGTTGGAGCAATAGAAGATACGATTATTCTTTCGTTTGAGCTAACCCATCTGTGTTGGAAAAGGCTTCCCTTTTATACTCACATACACATTGTGTCTCTTGACTCATGTGTCACGTTCTTTATTACCACAGTACACGATAATGTAAATGGGCGTCTGGTTAAATAACTTGGCTCAATCAAATAAATCATAATGTGAAAATCAAAACATTTCTTAAAAACATAACCGTATACCAAAACGACAGTTATAAAAGAAGAATTAATTGATAAAACATGATTATTATTAAAACAAGAATTACTTATTAATATATTTTTATAACTATTATAAACTCAAAGTTACTTTAAAACTCTAATGAACTATTATACAGCATCTTAGCCTAATTTTTATTACGTAATACTATAAAATACTCGGAATGGATTTGACATCCATTCCGTAATACATCATATTGTAAAATACACATTACAAATTTAAAGTTGCGTTTCTTTTGTGACAAACAGTAATAAACACACTATTTAACATTACGTGTATGTTTGTTTAAAAACAAAGCCACATTGGGTATATGTTGTGTCCACAATGGGGAATCGAGTAGTGAATTTTAATGTTGTAAGTCCGTAGACTTGCCTTTTTCCCACCGGGAACGTTTAACATTAAGCTTCTGTTGTTTCAAACCACAAAACACACCTTACATAAACATTGAGTCTATATTGGTACAAGACTGATATACAGGGTTCCTGATTAATAAGCGTAAATCACAATTATAACTTCCGAGGTTTATATAATATCGACTATTGCAAACGGATCACAGATTTTCTTTCTTACTGTATCGCGTTGCTTACATTTATAGGCGTGAGAAGAGCTCCTAGAAATTTCAGCCTGCACAACAATACTGACAAAACACTAGTGTTTAAGTACACATATATTGTTGAATTTGGCAGACTGAGACGTAAGCATTTGCGATTTATCCGATTTTAATGAAACTCATAAAGAATGTAAAATGAGATATGAAAATTATAAGTCGGACAAAAATTGATCAAGTTACGACTGAACACAGCATTAGCAGAAAACCCATGGTAAATTATAACACTTTTAATATGCAACAGACAGATCGGCTATGTGAGCCTTCTTCTTCAACCTGGACCTGGCATGGCCAAACGTGTTAAGGCGTTCGACTCGTAATCCGAGGGTCGCGGGTTCGAATCCCGGTCGCACCAAACATGCTCGCCCGTTCAGCCGTTGGGGCGATATAATGTGTCGGTTAATCCCACTATTCGTTGGTAAAAGAGTAGCCCAAGAGTTGGCGGTGGGTGGTGATGACTAGCTGCCTTCCCTCTAGTCTTGCATTGCTAAATTAGGGACGGCTAGCGCAGATAGCCCTCGAGTGGCTTTGCGCGAAATTCAAAAAGCAAAAAAAAAACAAAAATCATCTTCAACCATTGTTGCATTTGTTTTTCACACCAGATCTTCAGCAGCTAGCTCCAAACCCTGCTCACCGTGACTGGAACTTTGCTACTCTTCGGTACATCACCATCAATTACCATTATTCCCTCGATCTGCAAGATTCCCAGATATTTCACTTGGAACCTGTACAAATGCGTGGATGTTATCATGACGTACTTTTTTACAGCCCTTGTTGAGTCAAGTCCATCTATCGAGCCCAAAGATGTAGCGGTAATCAAAAAATAGGTTTGGTACTGACAAATGCAGTACCGATTGTACTGGAAGTCTTTCGCCAGACCAGAAGGTCAAGAACAACTTCTCCAACCTCAAATATACAACAAATCAAAATCAGGTAATCAGTTCGTGTGTGATCGTTGCTGGTAAGGTGGTGCGGCCACTACGAAACTCTATGCCACTTTGACTGCTCATAAGTCCGGAACCTGCTACATCTAAATATGCAATCCATATGATTCAACCATAGAAGAGATCCTGTATTAATAGAGCTGTAATCAAGTAGAGAAAATTTAATAACATGTTTTTGTGAGTCTATCTTTTTATTGAAACACTAAACATACTGTAAATCAAACTAAGTCTACTGAAAAACCTTGAAGCAATATTGTCTTCATCAGTGTGAGCTGTGGTATACAAGAAATCTACAGGAACAACACTGTAGCATACAGGAAAGTTACAGGAACAACACTGTAGCATACAGGAAAGTTACAGGAACAACACTGTGGCATACAGGAAAGTTACAGGAACAACACTGTGGTATACAGGAAAGTTACAGGAACAACACTGTGGTATACAGGAAAGCTACAGGAACAACACTGTGGTATACAGGAAAGTTACAGGAACAACACTGTGGTATACAGGAAAGTTACAGGAACAACACTGTGGTATACAGAAAAGTTACAGTAACAACACTGTGGTATACAGAAAAGTTACAGTAACAACACTGTGGTATACAGGAAAGCTACAGGAATAACACTGTGGTATACATGAAAGCTACAGCAACAACACTTGACCCACCATCGCCACCACCATATACAGTCTTCACAGAAATCCAAAATATATTTTAAAATAAAAAAATACAAAGTTATCACATTTTAAGCAGTAGAAATGCGGTTGTATATTCCCTTAATGTTTAAAATATCATCGGATCCAGAGACTCCAAAACACCTGCGTGCCTCCTCCCCCTTATTAATGAGACTTTAGGACTGTCCCTGGATAATTTCATTAATTATATCACTTTGCAGTTAAATTCATTATTTCAAACCCTTTGCAGTTAGGTTAATTAATTATTAAAGTTTGTTCTTATATTAATTCATTGTGACAATTTGAAACTAGGTTAATTAATTATAACAGTTTGTATCTACATTAATTATTTACAACAGTTTGCATTTAGATTAATTTATTACAGCAGTTTGCAGTTACATTATTTGTTACTTAAGTTTGTATTTATATTAATTCGTTACTACAGTTTGCATTTAGATTAATTTATTACAACAGTTTACATTTAGATTAATTTATTACAAAAGTTTGCAGATAGGTTAATTTATTACAACAGGTTGCAGTTGGATTAATTATTTACATGAGTTTGTAATTTTTCACGCGTAGAATACAATTATTTTAATTTTTATATTATTAAGAATATTTCATTTTTGTACTAGAGTTGCATTGTGGACCTTTAGACAAGTTTGTTTAATCTCTCCTCTTTCGATTCACTTCCAGACGATTGTTAACCCTACTTTCTTGATTGATTATCAAAAATGTGTAATAACTCTTGGATTGTAATCCACTTTCAGCAATGTGTATGTGTGTGTGATCATTCTTCGATTGTAATCCACTTGCAAAAGTATAAGATTAGTCTTCGCTTTTTCAAACATATTATTGTTGGTTCATAGTAAAAGTACTAAATTATTGTTATCAGGTGATCCCTGAAGTAATGTCCGATTTTAGGTTCAGAAAAAGAGAAAGGATTTTAATGTTATATAATCAATAATGTATGTTCCATTGCCATTAATTATTTTCTGCCAACGATTCACAGCTTCTGAATACCACTTCTATAAAATTATTGGGGTTTGAAGGAAAATAATGTAGAGAAGGTAGTTTTAACATCTTCATATGTTCCAAGCTCTTTTCCATCAAGAGAGTTCTGCAAACTTAGGAATAGATGATAATCAGATGTAGCAAGGTCTAGAGAATAAGGAAGATGTTAAAGTTTTTCCCAGTCTAGCTCTTCAATCTTTGCGGATGTCATCCTTGTTATATTTGGCCGTGCATTATCCTGGTGTAACACAACACCTTTACGATTGATCAAAGCAGGCCTCTTTTCTTTCAGTGCAACATTCAAGCACTCTAAATGTTGACAACAAAGTTTGATATAATCGTTACGTTGAGTGACGGCAACTCAAAGCGGATCACACGAACAATATTCCACCAAACGCTTACCAAGACTTTCCTAGGGTGAAAGTCCATTTTGGACTGTGATTTAACCAGTTTATCTGCACTGAGCCATTGCCTGCGGCGCTTAAAATTTTTGTAATATATATCCATTTTTCATCTCTAGTCACTAACATATCCAAAAAAAGGTGAGTTACGTTCACGAGAATGCAGAGAAGTGCAAATATCCACTCTTGCTCTAAGATTGGCTTCTGTCAAATCATGCGGGACCCATTTTCCAAGTTTTGACACCTTTTCAAGCTGTTGCAGATGACGGTAAACTATCGAATGGGTTGAATTAAGCTTCTGTGCTAGTTTTTCAACTGTTACAGCACAATCTTCATCAAGTGCAGCCAGCAACAAGTCATCATTAAACTCAATAGGACGACCTAAACTTGGCGCATCACTTAAGCTGTAGTCACCTGATCTGAACTTCTGAAACCACATTCAACATTTTCTTTCATTGAGAGACTCCGCACCATAAACACCTTGAATGTTTCGTGTAGTTTCTACTGCACTATTGCCTTCTTTAAACTCATAAAGCATTATATGTCTAATGTGCTCCTCAGACACATCCATCTTCATAAAAGTTTCAGTGATGTCGAGAAACCCACTTGTTGAGAAATTTATATGCAAAAAACGGCTCGTTTGGGTTGAGAAAATATTTTACATAGAAGAGCGAACAACGTTTCGACCTTCTTCGGTCATCGTCAGGTTCACAAAGAAAGAGGTAACTGACCGGAAGCTGACCACATGTTTGAAAGGGGTTGTGTAACTGTGTGTCGAAATGTAGAGGGCGGTATTAGATGTTTGAATATATAATTTTATTTATTTTATTATATTAATATAGGTATAAAGGTGTTCCTTTATATTGGTTTATTTTGGGTTTAAGTTGTTGTATAAGTAAGGCTTCTTTGATTTTGCGTTTGTTTCTTTATTTAGTATTTGAGTGTTTTCTATGGTTATGTTGTGTTTATTTGACTTGCAGTGTTCGAAAACGTGTGAAGGTGACTTTTTATGTTGAAACGTTGTTCGCTCTTCTATGTAAAATATTTTCTCAACCCAAACGAGCCGTTTTTGCATATAAATTTCATAAAAGTTTATTTGATTAATGATCTGAAAATGTGGAGTTGGGTTAGTTTCATTTAATTGTCTGAACATTTTTATACACGTCCTACTACATATTTTAGTCATTAAAGCCTTCCACAAAGACAGAAATGTTGATGCACTTTCTGTATTAAATTTTCGGACATTACTTATGGGATGACCTAATATGTTTTCTCAAAGAATGGACTTTTTTAATTCTTCATTTTAGCATGTCCAGTAAGCACTTCTTCTTACACTTTCTAAAAATAATGATTTTAATCGCTAATAAAGTGTATCTAATTGTATAAGTTCTGTCTTGACTTGTATTGTTGTTTTTGTCATAAAATCTACTTGTACTAAACAAAATGGTTTTGTTTGACTTAAACTTTACCGCCAATGAAACGATACCTTTCTTGTATCCTCACTTTAACCAGAAATGGCTTCAAGTCTCAAAATACCAAAAGGCTTGTCCCTTTAGACAATGTGACGAGTATAGTAAACCTGCTAGTTATCAGGCACAATCACGTACAAAATCCAGGAGATAAGCCCACCCGGAAGTTGGCAATCTACATGCAAACAGTGGCTCTGTAATAACGAGAGGAACCATCAATTCTAATTAACCTTATAAATACGGCTGCTCTAGATGCACAGAATTGTGGGTATGTTTCGACGTTTCTGTTGCCTGCCGTATAGATATTTGCATGTGTGTGTTATGTGTGACTGTGTTATGTAATAAGACGAGATTGTAATATAATTCCAGAAATGACACAGCAGCAAATTAGTACATAAAATTACCGCAGATGTTCAAATTACAGTATTTGGTTCATCATTTGGATATGCGGAATGATTTATTTGGATGTATAAATGCGATTCAATACATCTAATTCTGCTATATACAAGTAAGCCTCAGTTAACTAGCAGGTGTCAAGATAAAACATACAAAATATACGAGCATTATTTGTGAGAGATTTTCTTTCAACATTAGATTTTTTTATAGTTACAACTATCAGATATACATATACCAAATTTAATAAAATCATCAGTCAATGATTCTATTGAGTATTCAATAAGGTACTTGACTCAATAGGAAATTTACATGAAACAATTACAATGTAAGCTATCATATCAAACCAATTTTATTATAATAATGTAATAGTTAACTTGCTTTTGTGTAAACAGTATATTTCCAAACTTTCTTAGTGAGAGGAATTTGGTTTTTCTCTAAAGCAATCACGTTCAAAAAATCATATTATCGTTTATGTGCTTACTTTATCATAATTAATTTATACATATAAAATATATATGTATTTGACTATTGTGAAAAATATAAACATTAGAATGGAAGGTTTTTTTTAACAACAACTGTGCAATGATTTCCATTTGTGCAGAATATAATAGAAAAACAAATATCTATTTGCCCCTAGAAATGTTGTCAACTCACCTGTAAAGTTTGTTCTGTCAAATAAAATACGAAAACAAAAACACAAGGAATGTCAGCTGTTGTTGATATTCGTGTTTCTTTTACTTTTATCGTTACATTTTTTTACTTGTGATTTATTTTATTTTATTATATATTCACTATTTTCCAAAATCATTTAGCATTATCGTTCTGCGTTTTACAATCAGTTCCCAACTGTCGAGATATAAGATCTGAACATAACAGAAATACAAATATTAATCTTCACGGTCTATAAACGCTTGAACGATGTGGTGACGGATACAAGCAGCAAATGAAAGTTTGTAACACAACAAATCCCACTGAGAAATCTAGCTGACAACGTACGATGAATTTGCGTTACCAACCCAACCACCATCGAATTATTAAGTCGTCAACTTACTGTAAATGGTCGTTCTCTCCTGGAGACCGCGATATAAATTCATTAAAGTATAGTCAGACTCCAGCTGTAAGATTAACGTACTGAAGAGTTAGTTTTTGTGAAATGCTTGGAGGATGGCATTTACATAATCTATCTTTGAAATACTAGAAAAACAGTTATATATCTTGTAACAGATTTAGTGTTATATATTTATTTTAGTTTGTTTTAGTTTAATATATGTAACTTATATTGTTAAATGTGTATTGCGAAAGTCCCGCCTATTCTATAAATTTGTAGAAGATTCTCGAGTGTAAAAATCAGCAACGTACTATGTGTATATATTTTACGAAAGTACTGGCGTATTTTCGAATATTGTTTCCAACTGAGCGTTCGAGAAACTCACTCTAAATTTTATAAATCGGCGCGCCAAGAGACAATATATTATTGCTGACTTGCTATAGTTAGTACACTATAAACCTCGGAAGCTATAGCTGTGATGAAAGCTTATTAATCGGAAAACTACAGATATTTGACTAGTAACATTTAATCGCTTAACATCAGTGAATTAACTTTGAAGATTTGTATTTCTACAAGGATATTAGATATTTTCGTCTGCAGAAGCTCACATATGAAGAAGCTAGCTAGCTTCCCGTCAAGTAAAATGTACCTGTATCTCAACATAGAATTAATTCGCTCATCGTAAACCGTCAATAAAATATCCAGTTCCAGATCAGGTAGAAGACTGAGTATTATTTGTAAGTTTGTAAAACTTTTGTACATAAATTATTATTTGTAATAACTATTTGTGACAGTCCTAATTACAATATCTTGTGTTTTTTGTGTTAAAATGTGTTTGTGTTCAGAAAAACAACTGTGTATCAAGCTTGTTGGAAATATCATAATTTCATATCGAAATTCGGTTAAAACTTGAATTAAACTTTCTGGATATTTGAAATCGAATACGTAACATAACAAATCAGAGACTCGTTCGAGATAAGTTATAATACGTAATATACATCAGTATAGTCATTTTGTTCATACCCTACTGTTGTATAAGCTAAGATTGGTTTTCTGTTTTAAAATACAAACGTCACGAATAATACAAATCAAACCATCTATATAAAAGCCACGTGTGACACGTTTGATTTCGCGAAATAGAAAGAGTCATATAAGTCCAAATGCATATATCCAGATAGAATATTTCGATTACTGTCTGCCCGTCACATTGCAAGAGGGCCATGGGAGGGTGCCATGAAACCTTATAAGTATATTAAGTGTTGGTATAATAAGCCTAAAGTAAATATGTAAGGTGGGATCACGAAGGTTAGAGCCAGGTGAAAAAAAAATTATCACGAAGTAAAAATATCGATTCGATGTTAAACTTAAATTGTTTCTGATTTAAGCTATTTTATGTTTTATCATCAACATGTTTAATAAAAACAAGCCCCTTTAATCAACGTAGAGCCTATATTAAGAAATCCACAAATATTTATTCCTGTTTTGTTGTCTATACATCTCATTTTATACTTTCAGTACATAAACTGATAACATTATTAGGTTATACTTTTGTTGTCAAGTAACAGCACATAAAGTCATCGTTGAAGCATACTGTTATGAAACGCACTTGCTTTTCTATGTATTTGAAGTTGTTAATTCAAATTATATTTACTAACAATTATACTATGAATACATCACGAATTAATTTATGCTCAAAAATTTTGATTTGCTCACACAGTAATTTACTGACGTCTGACTACCTCGACTACACTTCTCTGTATTTCATTGATCTAGCTCCATTTCGCAAAATTTATTTACGTCAGCTAGCTGTGAAATGTCACGTTAGGTTATACTATGGGATTGGAGTGGTAGTACTTGACCCGTCGTTTTTAATGGGCTATGTGCTAGTCTATATGAAGAGCAGAATTACCAGTCTAGTGTCACAAGTTCCTCTGGGGATTTGGCTTAATTACATTAGACAAAACAGTATAAAAGAATTCAGTCATATCCTGTAAAGATAGAAATGAAATTAGTAATAAATTCGACGAACAGTGCGAGTGTGACAGTTGTGTAAGATAGACCTTGTAACGGCCGGTGTGACAGCTACTTCAATTGTGTAAGTTAGACCTTGTAATGGCTGGTTGATTAAGTTTCTTTTTATAAATTGTGCACCCAAAATTATTTCAGGGCTCTGTGAGTTTGTAGCTTTCGCAGCGATTTTATCGTTTTAAGATTAGTAACAAAATAATGTCGATTTCAGTTTTTTGTATGTTTGCTGATGAACACAGCAATGACTGATTACAGTTAGCAATGGCTACTACGTGAGCTGTCAGAGTACAGGGATGAACTCGTTGTCGTACTTCAAACCCTTAACTAGACAGTGTTATGTGTTAAACTTGAGTAGTACATTAGAGCTGTCACCACGTCATGAGATCTGTCATCGCTGTGCTATTAGTATCTTAGTGGGTGTTATACGAGCAAGGAAAGAAAACGAATTACCGCAATCGAGTTCTTTTATGCAAGGTATTTATTGTTGATATTAAAGATTCGACAAATGCATTAACCCTCAATGAAAAAATGAACCATAATTTTTTTTGATATTTAGAAGAGTTGAGAAGAACAACAAAGAAACGTGTTCTTTTAGTTATTCAAAAACTAAACAACAAAAATAAGCCAGTTACTTGTTGTTGTTGTTTTCTTTTTGAACACGAATGTTAAATTTGTAGACTCATCGTTCGTTCCTGTATTAAATCATGGATTAAACTGATTGTTGTTAGTGCAGTAATTTGTAACTTAGAGCTGATTGAATTGACAGTATATCAATTAATGGATTAGTGCTTATTGAGTCGTCAGTGTATAAAAATTCATGGATTGGTGCTGATTACTTCGTTAGTGTATTCGTTCATGGGTTAGTGCTGATTGCACTGTTAGTGTATTAGTTCTTGGATTAGTAATCATTATCATTGTTAATGTATTAATTCATATGTTAGTACTAGTTACACTGTTGTTCTCTTAACATATGATTTATTGTGTTCTTTCAGGAGTTAGTTTTTGATTGTTTGTTATAAATTGTTGTTTGTTGTTTTGAATTAAGCACAAAGCTACACAATGGGCTATCTGTGCTATGCCCACCACTGGTATCGAAACCCGGATTTTAGCGTTGTAAGTCAGCAGACATACCGCTAAGCCACTGGGGGGCGTTTGTTATAAAGCACAAAGCTACACAAAGAGTTACTTGTGCTCTGCCCAACACAAGAATCGAAACCCGGTTTTTAGCAGTATAAGTCCGCAGACATACCGTTGTGCCACTGGGGGATGACTCACGAATTAGTATCGTTTACATTGTTAGTGTATTTATATGCTGTCGTACACGTAATACCAGATTGTTTATTATTAATAAAATAAGTTGAGATCAGGAAACGCATTGCAAAAGGAAAGATACAAAGTTTGTTTAAAACTATAAAAATAGATACCACACAGTGTATTTAGATGTATTCCTCCTCCTTATATTAAGTTGCGAGACCCGTCTTAGGAGTGACGTCCGTCGTTCTAGTCACACTAATCCAAGCTAAATTCAACCATCAAATCAAATTTAGTCAATGAGGCCAAAAGACCGCACCCGCAGAATCTGGCGAAGCTTTATTGCCTGGTGCACGTGCTCGTAGTCCACGACAGTTTCGCGCCATAGTTTGGGTTTGATTGCAGAAACACAGCTATATAAAACGTTTGTCCCGTTATTTATTCAATGAGCAGTCAAACCTTTTTCCACATTTAACAGTTGAAACAAATCTATATATACAGCGTTGTACACACGCAATTTAAGAATAGCTTACGAAAATGAAGTGCGTGTCCCAAAAATATACAACATATTTATATCCTGTTTATTTATATATGTGTAGACGTGTATTGTTTAACAGCATAATAACATAAGCGTCAAATAGAAAACAAAAATAAATTATTAGGCGGTGAAACTAAGAGCAATCCTTTTACCTCTGTTTTATCTGGATAAATATCACACCCCCCTCAAGAATATCTAGTGAATATACTTTTGTTCTGGCATTTAACGTGAGTAAGCGTAACTATCTTTTATAATACTTAAGTTTGGTAAGCGTTTAATGAAAGTTATACTTAACAGAACATTCACCATAACTTATTACATGACGTGGCATGAACCCTGGTAAGAAAATCTATAAAATGATTGCTAGTCACATATTTAAAAATTTGAAAGCATTTTTCCAACCTTAATTGATTCTACCACAATTAAAGTGAACAATTATTTATTCTGTATTAAAATGTAAGTACATATATATATATAGTTACTGGAAAGGCGTTTGGAAAAAACCTAAGTAGACTTAATTCTGATGTTTAAATTATCATCAGGACCTCAACCTAAGTAGACTTAATTCTGATGTTTAAATTATCATCAGGACCTTCTTCCCCAGGTTGACGTGGTAAATTTATTTATCAGTGAAATATCCAGGACTTATATGATAACTTCAACAATTAATGAAGGTTTCAGCGTATATAGAACAACCTTACTTATCAGTTGAAACAAATCTACGTTATTTATTTATATGGTACTCTAATATACACACGATGAACTTAGTAATACTCCTATGACTTATTTCACCTTATTGTCAGTAGCACGTATCTGGTCTACACGACGGTCGTACTGTCAGTAATATCATCCATACGATAGCCTAATTATCACTGTTGTAGTCTATACGATATTCTTGCAATCACTTAAATTCTTCTGATTTATAACACCAGTTGTGTAGGAGTGGATTACAGAGAGGGTAGTGCTTGGCTGAACATGCAAGTTTTACAATGAGATTGAAAATATAAGGAGCTGCTACATTTAGGAGTTTCTGAAAGCATGTCCTCACAGAATATTTATAAAATTATATATGTATAGCATCCTCCCAGTTCTGATTCCTTTGAGTACGACCTTGCTATCAGTGGTATTTGCCTGAACTACACGATGTCATTGCTATCAGCGATATCATACATACGAAGTTATTACTAAGAATGATATTTTTTTATATCTACAGTATGACTTTATTATCAGTGACATTTGCCCGATGTACACGATTTCATTGTTATAAATAGCATCATATATACGACATTGTTACCATCAATGATCTATAGTATGACATTACTATCAGTGATATTTGTTTGAACTACATGACGTCATTGTTATAAATGATATCATACATATGACATTGTTACTACAAATGATATTTTTGGTCTATAGTATGACTTTAATATCAGTGACATTTGCCTTATGTACACAATGTCATTGATATAAATTATAACATCCTGATTTATAAAATTTATAGTATGACCTTACTTTCAATAACATTTATTGAGTGACTGTTCTGAGAAACGTGAGCACAATCAATTCGGATAAAAGGTAACAAAGGGTCTACAAGGTTCCTTGCTATCACTGATATATCACATGATTTATACAATGACCTGACTGTCAAGAATATTCGCTTTATTTGTATACAATAAGTTTACTGCCAGTGAAAGTTACCCAGCTAATGAATCAAAGGTTTCTAGTCGTCACAAGCTTCAGTTTTATGCGTTATTGTTTGTAACATAAAATATTTATTTTCACTTTCTTCTGTAAGATTAACTTTATTAATCGATAAACTTCTTTAAAATTATTTTAGTTCTGATCTCCAAAGTTACTTTGATCAGAAATTCTTAATAATTTTAAGTTATTAATAGAATTCTGTTTGATTTATATTATGTCCATATATATGTATCAATGAAATGTTTTGGTTTGGTGTTCTTTTTAAATATAACCTAAGTTTAAATAAAATGCTGTTAAGTATACTTTACGTTATTTGATATATAAACGTCCATTACTGCCTGGTACTTTATGACAGTTACTACATAAAAGCGAAATGCAACAAAGAAAGTTTTGTACGTATCACGCATTGCTTAGTTGCAGGAATATTCACTTGTAGGGTCTCGTTTGACCTCGTTTACAAATAGTCTTTTCTATTGACAGATATACGTTAGAAAACTTGAATGTTTTACTTGTATCTGTGCTGTTCGTTGATTAGATTCAATAACGGGCAAATATCTAACGCAAAATTTCCACGGTTACTTCAACTTCGGTCTCACTCACTGTGACCTCTAGCACATAGTGTGCATACGCATATAAACATAGTCCGTCTACCTGAAGCAAAGAAATTTTGTTTAAAAAAATTCGTTTTTAAGAACTTTGGTTTGCCATGTTTTCTCAATGACCAGTTTTATAAACTGAAAATTAAATTATTTTTAAAATAATTATCAACTATAAAAAAAGAAAATATACTAATAATAAGAAAACAAAACTGGAAGAAATGCCTGTATAGGAATAGTAAAGTACTTTAAATCCTTGTAGTATATTAATTAACTTTCAGATACACGAAAACATGAAATTTAGCAAAGCATACATAAATAGGCAAGGTAAACAAGATTTTAATCAGTTTTTTTTTTAGAAAATGAGAAACCTTTTTTTTAACGGAGAAGAAGCCCCAAATATGAGTTGTTGTTTAATCAATCCGAAAATACAATAACAGCAACTTTTACAGTAGGCTTTGTTTGTTTTGGAATTTCGCACAAAGCTACACGAGGGCTATCTGCGCTAGCTGTTCCTAATTTAGCAGTGTAAGACTAGAGGGAAGCTAGCTAGTCTTCACCACCCACCACAAATTCTTGGGCTACTCTTTTACCAACGAATAGTAGGTTTAATCGTCATGTTATAACGCCCCATGACTGAAAGAGCGAACATTTTTGGTGTGACGGAGATTCGAACCCGCGACCTACAGATTACGAGTTGAACGCCTTAACCCACGTGGGCATGCCGGGTCGATTACGGGTAGGCAAGTTCTAATTTTGATAGTTTCAACGTTTTGACCCGTAGTACGGGGTTACCATCAGGTGAGAATTACACTTAAGAAGGGCAGTGAAGGTTACAGATCATGGTGGTGAGAATAACTTGATTTGTTAAGTGCGATCACACTTCCTAAATTGCATCTACATATGTGTAGAATATTTTTAAGAGGTGTAAATATAACATCAGATATCATTAAAATGCACCATTTTTAGTAAAAATTTGAATTTTTTGTAATGGAGCATGTCTCTGATTTCCCAATATGTCTTAATCAATTATTTTTCCTTAAAAAGCGACTCGCAATCAGAGGATCGCGGGTTCAAATCTCTGTCACATCAAATAAACTCGCCCTTTCAGCCGTGGGGCGTTATAATATTATGATCAATCCCACTATTCGTTGGTAAAAGAGTAGTCCAAGAGTTGGCAATGGGTGGAAATGACTAGCTGCCTTCTCTCTAGGCTTTCACTACTAAATTAGGGACAGCTAGCGAAGATAGCTTTCGGGTAGCTTTACATGAAATTCAAAACAAATAAATCCTCCAAAAGTCGCACACCCCTTTATAGATTTCTGGCAACGCCTCTTAAGTGTACATTTATCCTATTTAAAATATGTTATTACGATTTAAAATGTTGTTATAACATTGTATCATTATTATTAAAAGAAAAATAAATGTGTGTCTACACATTAGAGCTACTACATTTTATGTCGTTTGACTACTGGGACTCAGTAGTTCTTGTGACACACAATGGTTGGCACCTCTGTTGTTGTTTTTTGCGTATCATCCCTTTGCCTAGTAAAGAATAATAAAAGCGTCCTATGGATATGAAAAAATAACTTAATTCTAACCATTTTGTGGAAAAGGAATTTATAAAAGTGAAAGTCATATTCCAGTTTTTGTTTAAATACGCCGTTTGAATAGTTGCTATACGACTGGTTATCGTGTGCATATAGTTTTTTTAAGGTAGCCTTGCGCGAATATTTAAAAAAAACAACATGCTTGAAGGAAAATATAGTAAAATATCTTGCTTGGAAAGTAGGTAGAACTAACCGTTTTGAACCTAAAAACAACTCGTTAAGACTGGCTAGCCCTTTGAACCCAGGAGATAAACTCTGGATCCCTGAAACAACCGCTTCCAAACCAAAATTTTGAAATGAAGTAAATAACCTTTGAAACATAGAGAACTCACTGAAACAAAATAACCCTTTGGGTTCAAGAATTATTTCTTATAACCCACTAATATTATTTAATTACTATCTTTTAGTCACCACATCTTACCATGAACAGCATTATTTTTTTTATTTTAATCGGGGGAATTAACAGCAAACAAAATCCATTCCCGAATAATATTTAATAATTACTGTGAATAAACTAACGCCAACAACACTGCCATCTATACAACGTCAATGCCAAAAACTATTTCAAAGAAAGAACACTAACCTGAAATAAACAAATCAATTAGCTTCTCGTTAAATGGCCAATCAAATCGTTACCAAGGTAGATCTATCAAAGAACTTCTCGTTAAATGGCCAATCAAATCGTTACCAAGGTAGATCTATCAAAGAACTTCTCGTTAAATAGCCAATCAAACTGTTATCAACGTAAATCTTGCCCTAAATATTTCACCCTCATTAACAAAATGGGGAAGGTTGTACAACTACCAATAAAATATCAACTACCTCTTGAAAAATATTGAAGTTCGTTGGTATATAATAAAATGTGTGTAGTCTCCAAACATTTGCAAAGCAGCTTTTGTTTCTTCTAAGTTACAATACAGATGCATGCCTTAATCTTTATTATCATAACAAACAAATTGCACAGGGTTTTTATTTTTAAGCCACCAGGTGTTGATAAAAATTTTAAGCAAAAACACTTTTATTCAGCCGTTGCATTTTGCTTTTAGTGAAGCACACTGTTCATTGAGTATTAATTAAAAGTTCTGAGAACGTGATATAATAAATCAGAAATTGTGTCATGTAGTCATTCTTTTGCATATGTGAAAACCCACTTAAATGTAAAATAAATAACAACTAAAATAAATAAAAGTGAATGGTAAGACTAATTGTGATTTGGTAGTGATGTTTCACCATAAGAACTTCAGTTGTATATTTGTATGTATTGTGTATTAGTGTGTATTTGTATGTATTGTGTATTAGTGTGTATTTGTATGTATTGTGTATTAGTGTGTATTTGTATGTATTGTGTATTAGTGTGTATTTGTATGTATTGTGTATTAGTGTGTATTTGTATGTATTGTGTATTAGTGTGTATTTGTATGTATTGTGTATTAGTTCAGTAACTTGAATTTACAAATCATTATACTTCATAATTTTACGCATGCAGATAATACACGTGTATACACATAGGTTTGGAATAACATTCGGAGAAATCAACCACTCGAAAACCACAGTATGTAAGAAAGTACAAAGTATGATTGGCCTAGAGTAATATGGTGTAATGGTTTCAAACCTATTCTGATGCTTATGTTTTTCTTTGTTGTGTTTTAAGACTTCAGAGATTTTGTTCGCACATTACAACTAACGAAACATACATGTAATATTATGTAAATCGAGTACGCATGAAAATTTCAAGGAATATTAGTGGCACCCTTCTAGTCTGGAAAGGTATAATGAATCACCATTTTTATAAGTCCGTCCAAAGCATTACATCATGTTAAAGTTATATACATCAAATTTCTGGGGCCATCTTTACAACTGGCCTTCTGGATTGCAGAAATTCATCATTCACTTTAATACTGCTTAATTTGCATGGAATATAAATTATTGACCATACAGATAGTGACAGAAATTGCTCAGAGCTCGAGTTCCACGTAATTATTCTTTCTGGGTTCAACGTTACGTCCTTTACGTAGCATTCATTCTTTCTTATGCTATACTTATGATAACGCTGCTTCCAGTACACAATCACTGGCATCTTTATCTGACATGAGTATACTAGTATAGGAGTTATTAGTTCCTTCACTTTTCTAAATGTTTACAATCAGAGCAGCACAGCAAAGCTCATTTAATTTATCCAGTAATTAGTTTATAGAATTAGCAATATGAAACGCGTATTTTACGAAACGATGGTAGAAAAAACACAATCCACGAAACCCTCTTACTTTGTACAAGTTCTACATTGTTAGCCAACACTAAACAGTTTTAACCTGGCTGAGTTTGACTATGTGTTCCACAAAACTCACCTGTTAACAAAACAACTTGCACTCCTCGGGAATTATCTTAAAGTTGTCTTTCTTCAACCAATTCAGTAGTGAGTTTTTTTATCCTTTCTTAAGTATTATTGTAGGTCTTTCCATATGTTATTCTAACATCCAAGTAGATGACTACAACATTCTAGACTAGTCAATAGAATAAATACATTATTATAATTATTCAAGTAAGGCAGGTACATGAAATAATGCAGATGATAACACGACAAGGTGTCAAAGGTCATTTCCTAGAGACTGTCTTTCTCAAAATACACTTATCCAGATTGTTATTCAACTATAATGTTGGAACTATTTTAAACAAAATAAAACATAAAAGGTAAATGTTATTCTTTTTTTACTTTATTCGCCTCCCGTTTCTTAATACAGAACCTTAGATTCTATCCTACTTTACAAGTGCAACAGGTGATGGCTAAGTGGTACTTCTTGGTTACAGGCTAAATGGTACTTCTTGGTTACAGGCTAAGTGTTACTTCTTGGTTACAGGCAAAGTGTTACTTCTTGATTACAGGCTAAATGGTACTTCTTGATTACAGGCTAAGTGTTACTTCTTGGTTACAGGCTAAGTGTTACTTCTTGGTTACAGGCCAAGTGTTACTTCTTGGTTACAGGCCAAGTGTTACTTCTTGGTTACAGGCTAAATGGTACTTTTTGGTTACATTGCTCTTTGTTCTTTTCTGGGTCTACTTCTACTCAACCTATACATTAACTGTTGTTCTAGTGAAACTTTATTAAAAACAGACATGAACGTTTGAGAATTCTAACGGACTGAAACTGCCTGTTAAAAAGAGGAGACGTTTCAGTGTCTTCTCCGACACCTTCTTAGAATGACTTGATCAGAAGAGTATTTAAAGTCCAGTCCACTTAATGACAATGAATGTTTCTCACTACTTTGATTAAATATTCTACAGGTTAGCATAATTAGCATTCACTACTACGTCAAGGTTTATAAAAAATTCATTTACTTCTTTTATATCCTACATATAAAACACTTTCTTGAATCTCTGCTTATTCGACGAAATACAAACTCAAAATGAGAAAAAAACTGAACTAAGTAGCTGAACAAAACAGCTAAACTGACCAATAAATTGATCAAATCAGTCGTTAATTAACAGAAACCACTTTTAACTTTATTTCAACTTACATTCTATATAGCTTAAGTCGTTTCCTAAGCTTTCAAAGATATTCTAATCATTAAGCTATAACGTGATGTCAAATACCTTAGGGCCAAAAACAAACGTCAAATTATAAAAAAAAAGCATAGCCTACAGAAAAACTAGATAAATTGATTTCTAAATCAAACAAAACTGGATCAAAAATAAAGATCGTATGATATTGTTAGATCTCAGCAAACTTAGTGCAGTAACTTCTGGATTATGTATGTCAAAGATCATTCTTATTATACCTATTTAAGGGAGATAAATTTCAACTCATACTAATTTGTACAAGTCTCTGTCATTCTCCACCTTGAGTACAACTTGTATTTCAGAGACACTGAAATTATATCTTGCAACTATAAGCTTTTACAGAGTGATGACCATTATGATATGTAAATTTTATCTAACACAGATGAATGGGGCGTATTTTCAACTATTTGCATCCCGTTTACGAGAATACCAATTAATTATATGTAGTGAACAAGCATAAAAATTATGAAAAGGCTACCTGGATATACCTGAGCAAAGACACTTTGTTTTCTAGTTGTATAAGAGCGAAATAAAGCAGTTTTTCGTTTGTTACGAATCTTTTAAAAACTGAAACCTAAAACTACATATTCTATACTAAACAAATACAATCATAGTTCGCACATATTAGCACCCTGACACCCTTTTTGTATCTTCCCCCTCCCTAGTCACTCTCTCATCTCCTCGCCCCCTGCGATGTCTACCGACAGTTCTTTTTCGCACATAATTAAATTCTCATAAAGCTTCCTTGTACTGCCAAGTGAACCAATGTTTTTAGCAGATGTTAGTCTAGGTGACGTGTTGTCAGCCACAGCGACACAGTGAAGCCTAATCTGTATGATCTTTTGATAGCAGAGAGAAAGGGATATCATCATCTCATTGTGCAAAAGAAGACAAGAGAAATGAAAAAAAAAGCTTTCGTTGTCTCCCGCCCCAGATCCATGAACACAAAAGTGAGAACATCCCAGAAAGAGAGGATTTGAGAGAGAAAAAAATGTTTTGTTTATATGCTAAATTATGAGTTAAGCCTAGTCTCAAAATGCTATCCCGTAGCGTTATGGACCGTTTAGATGCAAATCACTCTTTTCATTGCAGCTCATACCATTCTTAAAGTCGGTGACAAATGACTTAACTATTTTCTGTCGGTAACGGGATACATTATTAACAGCAAGAAGCACTGTATAACGTACTTGACAGTTAGGGAAGTAGTTACAAATGCTCAGAATCATTTACTTTAGGTATTAAAATATTCCACCTACTGTTAAGTATAAAATAGTAATTTATTTAAATGAAAATAAACGAGTTAGCAAATAATTGAAGAATATTTTAAACGACATCCTGACTGGAGAAAAACTAGTCTTATAAAAGCGATTGAAATTATATGCAAAAAGGATATTGATTTTTTTTCCAGAAACTAGGTTAAATAATATCAGATATTACACTACTAACTGCTTGTTTTTTTACTGAAAGGCAGTGAGATTTTTGTTCTATTGAAATCAAATGATCTAAAAACATCTAACTAACTGCTAAGTATGCTTTTTACGCCTGGAGACAGTGGAGACAGTGTTTAAACTGGTAGGAATGAAAAAAAGAACAAATTTCTGAATGTTAAAAAAAATAAATTTATCTTACATTAGGCTAGATACAAACAAATGTGTTAATAATTTATGAGGAACTTCTGCGCTGATAAAAGATTTAAAATGCTTAGAGAGCGTTTGTTTGTTTATTTCTGAATTTCGCGCAAAGCTACACTAGGAATATCTGCGCTAGCCGTCCCTGATTTAGTGGTGTAAGACTAGATAGAAAACAGCTAGTCATCACCACCCACCGTCAACTCATTGGCTACTCTTTTACCAACTAATAATGAGATTGATCGTAACATTATAACGTCCCCACGGCTGAAAGGAGAGCATGTTTGGGATGAGGGGGATTCGAACCCGCGACCCTCAGATTATGAGTCGAGCATCCAAATCACCTAGTCATGCTGGGCAACATAAAGAGCGTTCACTTGGTTCACAGTAATATTCGATGTATTAAAAACGGGGCATCGCCTCCCCTCCTCCAAAACAAGTGTATTTAGGTTATGCAGTATGCCTCTTCTATCACGCAAGAGTAAGAATTACACTTAAGACCCTGACTTACATGCATGCACAGCAATCGATTTGTATAAATATATAAGTACACCTTACAACACGATCTCGACCCCAAACACGACAAATACACAAACCATCCCATAAAGGCTTCAGTTTCCACTTAAATTCAACCTGATTAAATATATAACGTTTTTGCCCTGATAGCGAAGTGCCTCTTTGAATGGGGAATAGACTCATGTATAGTTATAACGGAAAGGCACTGCTTCAACTTGGAATTCCGTGGTTACAGTTAATATAGCAAATAAGGTGTTCTACTGCATATGTACTTTTTTATTTATGTACTGGATTTATTGATTCCTAACTTTACATAGCTTCAACTACACAATATTTGTTGATTCCTAACTTCACATAGCTTCAACTATACAATACTTGTTGATTCCTAACTTAACAGAGCTTGAACTATACAATATTTGATGATTCCTAACTTCACAGAGCTTCAACTTTACAATATTTGTTGATTCCTAACTTCACAGAGCTTGAACTATACAATAGTTGTTGATTCCTAACTTCTTAGAGCTTCAAATATACAATACTTGTTGATTACTAACTTCACATAGCTTCAACTATACAATATTTGTTGATTTCTAACTTCACAGAGCTTCAACTATACAATATTTGTTGAACCATATCTTCATAGCGTTTCAAATATGCAGGACTTGTTGAATCCTAACTTAAGCTTCAACTTTTATTATATACATGAAATAATCACAAACAGTATATTTAAGCTTTGTTTTTATTTCGTGAGAACGTTTTTATCTTGACAATTTATTCAACCAGAAATGGTAAAATTAAATTAATTAAACCTGAGAAGAGGTACATCATTAGTCGGACTACATCTGTCTGAAGTATAAAATTAAATTAATTAAACCTGACAGGAAGTGAATCACTAGCCAGACTATATCTGTCTGAAGTATAAAATTAAATTAATTAAATCTGAGAAGAACTACATCACTAGCCGGGCTATATCTGTCTCAAGTATAAAAGTAAATTAATTAAATCTGAGAAGAAGCACATCACAAGCCAGACTATATCTGTCTGAAGTATAAAATTATATTCATTAAATCTGAGAAGAAGTACATCACTAGCCGGAGTATATCTGTCTGAAGTATAAAATTAAATTAATTAAATCTGAGAAGAAGCACATCACAAGCCAGACTATATCTGTCTGAAGTATAAAATTATATTCATTAAATCTGAAAAGAAGTTCATCACTAGCCGGAGTATATCTGTCTGAAGTATAAAATTAAATTCATTAAATCTGAGAAGAAGTACATCACTAGCTGGACTATATCTGTCTGAAGTATAAAATTAAATTAATTAAATCTGACAAGAGGTACATCACTAGCCGGACCAAATCTGTCTGAAGTATAAAATTAAATTAATTAAATCTGAGAAGAAGTACATCACTAGCCGGACTATATCTGTCTGAAGTATAAAATTATATTAATTAAATCTGACAAGAAGTATATCAGTAGCTGGTTTATATCTAAAGTATAAAATTGAACTAAATAAACCTGAGAGAAGGTGGATCACTAGCCGAACTATATCTGTCTGAAGTATAAAATTAAATTCATTAAATCTGACAAGAAGTATATCACTAGTTGAATTATATCTGTCTAAAGTATAAAATTAAATTAATTAAACCCGAGAGGAGGTGGATCACTAGCCGGACTATATCTGTCTGATGTATAATCTCGTTGGAAATATTCCAAAGTTTAGTCTGCAATTAGTAAGTTAGTAAGTGTAAGCTTAACTATTCTTGTTATAAACTTTTGTCATTGAGAGTTTAGAATATTGAGGTTTCTAATTCTAAAGGAATTGTTGAAATAGAGATCATTAGGATATCAAGACTATACTTAATATTTTCCTACAAAAGGAAAAGAAAAAAAAGAGTGGGGTAAATAAGGCTTAGGAAAGCTCACCTGGCTCAATTTAATATTCTTAAGACACAAAGTATTCTAAGGCGTATGCCAGTCAAGAGAACAGACATGTGGTTTGGGACTGCCACCCCAACCGTATGAACAGGCACTCAAGTTCGTGTGCTTTGTACCATGCATCAAAAAAACATTAATTCTTGGTTGAAACAAAAACTGGGTGAAAAATAGCATCAAGATTTAACGTGTCACTTGAGTCAGAAGAATATACATTTATCATCATCAGTCGGAAGCTAACCAGCGACACCAACGGCGAATGAAACAAGAGGAACTTCATTCATTTATATTCTGCACAGGTTAGAAAATTCCCATGACGTAAATACGAGCAACAAATTAAAACCCACCAATAAAACTTTTAAATTCACAATCCTGTACTGCTTTCAACAAGTTAAAATTATATATTACATATTGTGTGTATATATATATATATCACTGTGTCAGAATTAATAAATTATTAATAATCGCGAACATATAACTCGTTACCCAGCACATATATATCACAAAACATTCATTATACAAGTGACATAGGCTGTTATGATTAACTATTCTGTTTAAAATTAAAATAATTAGCTAAATACATTTATCATAATTATTTTTCTTTGACTACTGTTTATAACATAGAAAACTGTCTCTATACAAGATAAAAATTACAAGTCAGTTAGTCAGAAGTATAATATCCGAACTTAATTAGTTTGCAAACATTTCTGTCGTCTTACCTCTTTGAAATTTATAAGTTAGCTGTTGTACGAATGCCAGCATTAGTTTGGTCATTCCCAGGGATACTTCACATTACGTTTTTTGTGTGTGTTTTTTTCGGGGGGGGGATGAGAAAGGAAGAAAATAAAAGATTATAATTTTATAATTTAAACCATGGGAGAAACTGTTATTTTGAACCCATCTCTAAAGTTGAAGTTTGAACAGTTGCACGCTGTTCTAACTGACATTCTAAACTTATTAGCATTATAGCATGTCTGTATAATAAAGTTATTTACTGCCTAATAATAATAATAACTCAGACAGACAGCAAACAAACTTCGCCAAGCTGCCATAAACGAACATTACACTAGAAAAATTCAAGCTAATTCACTCTATGCACTTGAACCGTTTAGCATAAGCTAGTTTGTACCTCGAGTTTTATGGCAAACCTGACATATCTTAGTTTTCAACACACATTAGTCACTATCCATTTTCAAAGTTGCTTTCTGAATGTCAAAACTTATGTAACAAACAAGTGAAGATAAAAGAATGAATATTTAGGTGTTTCTATGTATATTGAGTGAGGCTTAGATTTCAGTTTACTAGTTCGTGACTTGTTTCTTATTTACCTGAAACTCATCTTGTTTCCACTTTCAACTCAATCCCTCAATCTCATAGAGCATCTTGACAAGCTTTGCCCATCACTTGATGGAGACAAATGATCTAAAAAGGATTACACTCGGCGTCTCTTTCTAGGGATCTTCATTGTCACAAGCGTGATCTACATGCAAAGAAACCTCTTAACAAATTCCGGTGTGCTTTGTTTTTATACGTCATAGGGTGGCGCTAGTTTTAGTTAATACTTAACAGTATGTATACATGTACCTCTTATCTTGCTGCCTCACCCTTAAAGGCCTCCACGGTAACCAACATTTTAGGCTTCAGAACAGGTGGTTAATCTCTCTACTCTGCTGTAATTAAATCCCTTGTCCTAGGCTACGAAACCGTGTCACTATTTTTGAATCTTATTTTACACCAGTCGAGATATTCTGTGTTTACATACTCAGAAGAAAAACAAAACACTGAAGTGTAGACAAACACGATTCACCCCATGGCATTAAACGAAAGTTTGTTTCTTCGTAAGACTTGTTTCGCGCGTTATAAACAAGAGAGGTATATTTACTGGCTTCAAGGATAGCATTCACAAACTCTTCTCAATGCTGTTATAACTGTTCCACCTTTAACATAACGTACCTTTCTGCTGGAAGTAGCATGGTAATTAGCGGGTTTCCGTCCTGTTGCCACAGAATCGTCCTTCGTGCCCTGGAACCGTTGGTTCCTTACAAAAGTATCGGTCAAACCTCACTGTTCCATTAGAGTAGCCCAAGAGTTGCTAATAGGTTATTACCTACTACTATCATTATTACGATAAACTACCTCCATCTAGTATATCAGTTCAAGATTAGGGACGGCGGTCCTGAGTAACTTTTCTCGAATATCGAAACAAATAAAACATATGCCCGTCACTGTTAGCAGAACTTTTTTTTTTCAGATATTACAAGTAGGCTTACACGTAAGAACTAATCGAGTGCTATTATAGTAAACACATATTTCTAGCTTCCATGTAAATCCACTCAAATATGACATCCGAGAGCAAGCACAAAAATACATTGTAGACAGACATGTGGAAAACATGAATATTTGATTGTAATAATTATTTTAAATGCATCGTTTATTTGTAGTACTTTCATTCGTGATACAGCCCAGCATGGCCAGGCAATTATAGCACTCGACTCGTAATCCGAGGGTCAAGGGTTTAAATACCCATCACACCAAACATGCTTGTCCTTTCAGCCGTGAGGGTGCTATAATGTAACTGTCAATCCCACTATTCATTGGTAAAAGAGTAGCACAAACGTTGGCGGTGGGTGGTGATAAATAGTTGCCTTCCCTCTAGTCTAGCGCAGATAGCCCTCGTGTAACTTTGCGCGAAATTCAATAAAAACCAAACCATTCTTGATACTGATGAAAAAATACTCGCTTGTTCGAGCACTTTTCACAGTCAACTGTTGTCAAATTTGTAACTACTGTTTTTGTTGACAGTTTTTTTTAGAAGTGAGGGAATTTAAATGTTTGGTTTCGTAGATTAACTCATTTTAATAACAACTCTAAAATAGGGGTTCGAGCTCGGTACAGTAACTATCGTGCCGATGAGAGGTTCCGTGGTTCGAGTCCAAAATCAGTCGCATTCTGTACTTTGTAGCAGTTGAGTGTGTTATAAGAAAGACAGTCAAATCACACTCTTCGATCGAGAGTTGACGGTGAGTGGTGTTTAGGATCTTCCTTTCCTCCAGTCTCTCCAGTCTAAAAATAGGTGGCGCATATAGACCTCGTGTAACTTTTCACGAAATATCACCAAAAATAAACAAAGAAAACTAAGCCTTACCAAGTAGTAGATAAAGGAAGTTATGCTATTTGTCGTCACTGGGATCACATTTGCAACAATAAATCTTGTCATATTTCGACTTCTTAGTTACGAATGGTTTTCTCTATTTGTACCTTACACTTTTTTTAATGTTTCATTTTTAAATGAAAAATTTATGTAGCTTCTATAGTGCATTGGCCTGGCATGGCCAAGCGCGTAAGGTGTGCGACTCGTAATCCGAGGGTCGCAAGTTCGCGTCGCGCCAAACATGCTCGCCCTCCCAGCCGTAGGGGTGTTATAATGTACGGTCAATTCCACTATTCGTTGGTAAAAGAGTAGCCCCAGAGTTGGCAGTGGGTGGTGATGACTAGCTGCCTTCCCTCTAGTTTTACACTACTAAATTAGGGACGGCTCGGTGCAGTGGGCTAACAACCTACTCACTTAAATACCTGTTGAAGAATCCGCAAGTGATTGCGGCCCTATGTTCCTTGATGGAATCTAACGGTGATAACTAACTAACTATACTGCATTACTGCAGTTTCATGTCGTTGTTATTTTCTTTTTTTTTTTTTTTTGTGTTTGTTCTGTATTAGTGTTGCGATTGTCGATAGTAGATGGCACCAGCGCCTTCGTAACTAAATTAATGCGTTGTCGAGGTGCAGGCAGCTGTTGCTGATAAATACAGTTTGATATCATGTTTATGCAGTACCATTAATGGGCACTATATAACGTAAATGAACTCCATAACAATAAATCCGCAGCTGGTAACCTTCTCATGATGAATTTGCTTTGGTATTACGGAAGGTGGAAGAAGTTGGACCCTCATCTAAAACCTATTCTCAAAAACAGATTGTATGAATAGAATTTTCGAACTTAAATTTTGCTCCACTTAACGCTGAACTAGATACTCGTAAACTGAAACCTATCAAATAATTTAGACGCTCAGTACTGTGTGTTATTGACAGGACTGACAGTTTAGCAACATTTCTTTTTCTATAGCTTGAATTATGGTAACTTAAACTACAAGATATTTTCATCGTATGTGTGTTAAGTAACACACGACATATAACATCTCAAATTTTTATTTAGTTTCTTCCTATTTTGTTTTCATTCCTTTTTCGGCCAAACCTTGTCTTCACACCAAAAACGTTTTTGATTAGATTAACTATGAGCAACTTGATTAATATCTGCTAATACCATTAAAGAGCGTAAAGAGTCCTCCTGCCTGTTTGTTGGTACAGCTTATTTTCAATTAATAAATAACGTCTTTCATCACAATCTGCTGTTGAAAGCTCCTTCAAGAGATCCGGCATGGCCAGGTGGCTAAGGCACTCGTCTCGTAATCTGAAGGTCGCTGGTTCAAATCCCCGTCACACTAAACATGCTTGCTTTTTCAGCCGTGGGGGCGTTATAATATGACGATCAATCCCACTATTCTTTGGTAATAGAGTAGCCCAAGAGTTGGAGGTGGGTGATGATGACTAGTTGCCTTCCCTCTAGTCTTACACTGCTAAATTAGGGACGGTTAGCAAAGCTACATGAGGGCTATCTCCACTAGTCTTGGGCTACTCTTTTACCAATAGTGGGATTGACCGTACATTATAACGCCCCCACGGCTGAAAGAGCGGGCATGTTTGGTGCGACGGGGATTTGAAGCCGCGACTTTCAGATTACGAGTCGAGTGCCTTAACCACCTGGCCATGCAAAGCCCATTTTAAAGGAAGTGGTACTTCGAATAAAGAAATTTGTTCCTAGCCCTAGGCAAACTTACATACAGCTAGAATATTAAGATACACCGAATTTTATAACCATGGTAACGTTTTCTATATTTTCTAACGTTTAGCACGAGTCACGAGGAATAGTGAACAATCACGAGACGAAAGTAGGCTAAGGAATTTTTTTTAATTTGGAAATTAACTAATAAACACACAACGTTACATAACGTTATTCGTTGTCTGTATAAAAAAGAGTAACTGATAAATAATATTCTAACTGTAATTATATTTTAATATTTTATGAAAGTGTGTTTCACTTTGCTTTCTATATCAACACAAACACTGCGAAGCGAAGATGGAGACAGTAAGAGTAATAAACCCTCTTCTAAATAGACACGAGAATAAATATACATTTACTTAAACAACAATAACAAAAATTCATATTTTAGAACTTAATGTAAAACGGAATATTTCATGTTCTCAATAATAACAATGAAGTTAACATTACAATATCTAGTCAGCATTTTCGTGCACAAATAACTTTTGTGTTCGAGTCAAGATCTATTAAATAACACAAGCTGAGAATTGTTTTCTGATACAATGATCAAACAATTGGTTTTTAGTGGACTAATCGGCTCGAATTGGCCAGATGGTTAAGACACTCGATTCGCAATCCGAGAGTCGCGGATTCGAATTCCCGTCACACCAGATATGTTCGCTCTTTTAACCGTGGGGCATTATAATATTACGATCAGTCCCACTATTCATTGGTAAAAGAGCAGCCCGATAGTTGGAGGTGGGTGGTGATGACTAGTTGCCTTCCCTCTTGTCTTACACTGCTAAATTAGGGACTGCTAGCGCAGATGGCCGTCGTGTATTTTTACGCGAAAATCAAAACAAGCCAATACAGTAATCAAACAGTTGTTTTGATATACAATATTTAAACGTAAGAATAGACACGAGCAGCACGAGATTGTAAAAGAAATTGTCTCTCTTTACTTTTTTATTCATATACCACACTGACTTAATAATAAGTTTAACGGATTATAACGTTAAAATTTAGGATTTCCTATTGTGTAATTTTGCACTTAACACAAAAATTTAAAAAGTTTACACTACTCATTGTAAGCCGTATACGTGTGCATGTATGTACAATATCAACACTAAATTATTACAAATTCTGAAACGAACAGCATTCAGTCACACAAAATACTCTCTGACTGTACTATTGACTGAGCTTTTTTCTCATTTTTTGAAGAAATCTCCACATACATCTTCTGCCGAGATGTGAAGAGGACATATATTAGGTTTTGGCTTGGTTTGGTTTTAATTTCGCGCAAACATACACGAGGACTGTCTACTTTAGCCATACCAAATTAGCAGTGAAAGACAAAATGGAAGGTAGCTAGTCACCCACCGCCATCTCTTAGGCTGGCTACTCTTTTACCCATACATAATGGGATTGATCGGACCATAAGAACGCTTTCATGGTGAAAGGGAAAGCATGTTTGGTGGGGCTGGAATTCTAACTTGTGACCTTCAGATTGCGTGTCAAACGCCTTAACTACGTGGCCATGCCGGGACGAATGTATTAAGATAGAGATGGTGATTGGACATGAAGTTCTTAAGATAACAACGACCATTATTAATTAACGCTATTAGGAGAAAAGCTTCAATGGTTATACACAAATATTTGAAGGCACCACCCCATAAATCCTACATCTAGGTGTATGACACCAGAGAAGAACCCTACTTAAATCATAAAAGATTAATTAAAGACATATCATAAAAACAATTTGTAATCACAGTTAACTTATTAATGTTACATCAACGTAATGAAATACTAAAGAATGTAATTCGTGATGTTTTTAAAGAAAATATTAAATAATTATTGAAATTAATTGAATGAAATATTTACGCTTCGATTGAGGCTGATGTCGCCTCATTATTAGCAAAGATCTCATCTTAGATTTTAATAGAAGAAGGTAAAGGTTAACAAAGATCCATGAATCGCTGATACTCGTAAAAGCTCTTAGGTTTTCTAAGTTTAACATGTAAAAACATTCTATTTTGGGAACATTTTCTGTGATTATTTCAAACATAAGCCCGGCATTGCCAGATGGTTAAGGCACTCCACTCGTAACTCGAGGGTCGAGAGTTCGAATCTCCGTCACACCAAACATGTTCGCTCTTTCAGCTGTAGGGTGTTATAATGTAACGGTCAATCCCACTATTCTTTAGTAAAAGAGTAGCCCAGGACTTGGCGATGGGTGGTGATGACTAGCTGCTTTCCCTCTAGTCTCACGTTGCTAAATTAGGAACGGGTAGCGCAGTTAGCCCTTGTATAGCTTTGCGCGAACTTCAAAACACAAACAAACAATTTCAAAGGTTATTTAATAATTATTTAAGTAACGTCAAACTATCTATTTGTTGTATCTGTTGTTTTGTTTTTCCGAAACGAATAAATGATATTAAAGAAAGTAGGGAATCTATCCTTCCACTTGAATTTTCCAAATGACATCCTTGGATATTAGTTAAAGTATGTACGTGAAATACAGTATTTTTTGTGGATCTGCTTATATCTTCTTTTTATGCGAAATCATATTTCAGCCAAGTTCTCTGTCTCAGCTACTAAAGGATGGTATGAGAATTGTTGTTTCAACAGTACTTATGGTCAAATGATCAACTCCAAACAAGTTCCAAATAACTTAAGCTACTTAAAGTCACATGTGTGAAACGTCAAAAAATTGAATGATGAAACTGCTCTTGATAATAAAACCTATTTTAAAAGTATTACACAAAAATGGAGGAAAAACTAATTCACCAAACACATCGTTTTGTCACCAAGTCAATGAAATAATTCGTTATTTAATTTGTGTTACTGTTTTGTTAAGCTTAGTCTTAGCAGAAGTAAATCTTTCTTGAAAATATGTCTGATTTTCTTCAACTACTCTAAATTTAGATTCAGTCTGATTCTAATTATGAACTGGATAATACAAACAAAACAATAACGGCTATTTATAACAGAAACACTAATGCTGTGGGTCACGATGAACATATAAAGAATCGTAGGACAAGTTACGTGTATTTAACTTGACATAATTTGCGCTTTGGTAGAAAGTGTGTTCCTTGAAGTGCTCGTGTACATTTTAAAACGAAGAATCTTGGAGAGAAGAGTATTTTTCTGCTATTAAAATCTATACCTCTTAATATTCCAATTTGACGCATACTTCTTTACGTTTTATATACTTGTTCCAAAGATCAAAAATAAAGTTTAAGTTAATATTTTTTTAGAAGGGGACGGTAAAGTTTCATAATGAATTTGTTTTATTCATGAGTTGATTGTTTGAATTAGAAAAAACTTTATTAAAAAGTAATGTTAATACAATAATGTATCAATAATATGAAAAACTACTTTTTGTTACATTTTAAATAACTATGAAGCTTTGTAATTAATAATTAAAAATATAATAAAAGTTACAAGTATCAACATTTCTAAATATTAACATGATACATTCTTACTTTTTAAAACATAGCAGGATAATATCTGAAAACTGTCTAAAAAAAATAGCCCAACCTTGTGATTTATGACCACCAAAACGTTTTTGATCCATCAACTAGGTACATATGTTATTTGGTTGTGACTAAAATAACTACATGACATTTCTTGAATTTTCTTAAATGGACCAAATGAAAATGTGTAAAAATTAAGAGGTTATAAACTCTGAACCAAAAAGTCCCCCGTTGGTACAGCCGTAAGTCTACAAATTCACAACGCTAAATTCAGGGTTTGATTCTCCTCGGTGGACTCATCAAATAGCCAAATGTGACTTTTACTATAAAACACACACACACACACACGCGAGAGGATAAAAAGAAACATCGTCGTTAGTGCTGTTATCTGTTGGCCGAAAAGAAAACTATATTTGTACATATACTCAGCATAGAAAACTACTTTTTCTCGTGCTCAGTACAAAACAAGTAAAAATACTAATATTGTCATCTGTAAAATATTATAGCGCGGCTTCAATGCGTTTTATTAAGAAATATAAAACTTTAGTGTTAATTATATCAAATAAAGGATTCGAATTTCAGAAAATATAATAATGTGATAACTAAATCACTTTCAACAATAAGAAAATTTTCATTACAAACTTTTTTGAACAAATATCTTAAACCATTACTATAAATGTGATTTGTTTTGTTCGTTTGTGTTTTGTATTATGGGAAGAATTTTTCTCTCTTTTAACACTTTCTCAAATTACAAAGGTAATTCACTAATAGGAATATTTTTGTAAAACTAACCTTTTCTGTAAATAATTTATTAGCCTTTATCAAGTTGATTTAGTTGGTTTCATGAAATAAGTTGAAGTGTCATATTTAATAAAAGACTACCGCTACTCATTTCTGTCGAGAGTATATTAAAGAAATTAAACCGACTTCATTTTCTTTGATGATAGAATATAAAGCGAAGAACAAGTCGGTCATAACTTTTGTGTTCTTCAAACATACTCACCCAAAAAAATATCAAACGTAATATCTTTTGAAAGAGTTTGATGACGTCGACAATTTATAATTGATTACCGGAATGAATCAGAAAAACAAAATTAGTTGAAAATTGCAACAAAAAAATATAGCCAAAAAATGTTAGTAATTATGTAATACGTGTGTTACATTTTTAAAGAAAATGTGAAAAATAAGTTTCGACGCATGCGTCTAAATGTTTTATGTATTTTCATGTCCAAATTATTAAAAATAATTTTTTAATTAGTCTTTCTTCGCTCTTTCTCTCTTGTTTGTTTGTTTTTGGAATTTCGCACAAAGCTACTCGAGGGCTATTTGTGCTAGCCGTCCCTAATTTAGCAGTGTAAGACTAGAGGGAAGGCAGCTAGTCATCACCACCCACCGCCAACTCTTGGGCTACTCTTTTACCAACGAATAGTGGGATTGACCGTCACATTATGACGCCCCCACGGCTGGGAGGGCGAGCATGTTTGGCGCGACTCGGGCGCGAACCCGCGGATTGCGCAGCGCACGCCTTAACGCGCTAGACCATGCCAGGCCTTTTCTCTCTTTTACCTTTTTTTTTTCTTTAAAGAAGAAGGTTTAACAGTGAATTTGTTTTACGCATAAATTAAATATTTATTTGACATATTTAATTGCGTGAGACGTCGCTTTTCTTTCTTCTTTTGTGTTAATACTGTTGCTATGCGAAACTTAAGTAAATATTAAGTATCATTACATAACATTCCGCTAGACCAATGTTTCAGTTTTTTAACTTAAGCCATCTCAGTTGGGAAATTCTTCAGATTCGTTTAAACTCGGACCGGCATGGCTAGATGGTTACAGTGAATCCCCGCCCTACCATACATCCTCGTTCTTGCAGCCTTTCAGAGAGTGATGATGACACGGTCAATCCCACTATTCGTTAGTAAATGAGTAGCCCCAGAATTGGCGGTGGGTGATGATGACTAACTGCTTTTCCTCTAATCTTCCACTGATAAATTATGGCGATTAACACAAATAACCCTCATGTAGCTTTGCAGGAAATTCAAACCGAACGGATCTGAGTCTTGTAAGTTCTACGAGACATTCTTTGCATGATCAATTTCTTTTGCTGTTGACGTACCACCCATTCGCCCAATCTTCATTACTGGTCCAGTTTCAAATTGTAACTTTTTGCATCATATAAAAACATGTGACTAAATTATTATTTATTCAGTTGGAGTATGTTTTATACTAGACAATTTAC
Organism: Tachypleus tridentatus; assembly: GCF_004210375.1. Taxonomy (NCBI): domain Eukaryota; kingdom Metazoa; phylum Arthropoda; class Merostomata; order Xiphosura; family Limulidae; genus Tachypleus; species Tachypleus tridentatus. Next base: position 70,274,976 of record NC_134834.1, on the reverse strand, counting down.
AGGCCTTCCTTGTATCAAAATATAATTTGTATAAGAGCATGTAATTAAATTATTATTATTTATCCATTTAAAATACATGTATGCCTTTATACTAGGCAATTTATGTATTTTCTAAGCATCAAAATATAATGCTCAACATACAAAACATTACACTAAGAATCGTGTAGCTCCTCCACCCAGTACATGCACACTGAGAACAACGTAATAATATGACAAAGAAATACAAAAGAAAAATAGAAATAAAACATTCCAAACATTTTCAACTAAGTTAATAATAATGGTTGAAAATTTGCCAGTATAAATTAGTTACATTTATACGTCTTCCAGTGGCACAGAAGTATATCTGCCGACACACCGTTAGAAACCGAGTTTCGATACCCGTGGTGGACAGAGCATAGACTGTGGAGCTTTCTGCTTAATTTCAAACAAACAAACACATTTATATGTGATACTTCCAGTAACAAATAACACTCCAACCAGCGAGAGACACTCACTACAAACTTTCCGCTAACTAACAAGAACACAGCATAGTTTGTATGTATGAACAAATTGAAATGTCACGACACTTAATGAAATATTGATTCATCTCTTTACTTACATTTTTATATGCTCTCTATAATTGTACTTTTGGTTTTCATCGGTAGTTCTATGTGTATATAATTTCGTTTTTGTTGTATAATCGTTTCACTAAATGGATCAGGAAGAAAGTTTGTGATATTATATCTTAAAAAATGGCAATATAACAATAATAAATAAGATGGGTGGTTTTGAAGTTCGCGCAAAGCCACACGTGGGCTGTCTGAGCTAGCTTTCCCTAATTTGGCAGTGTAAGAGTAGAAGGGTCCGGCATAACCAGCTGGTTGAGGCACGCGACTCGTAATCTCAGGGTGGCGAGCTCGAATCCCCGTCACCCCAAACATACTCGCCCTTTCAGTTCTTTCTAGTCGTGTTTGTTTTTGAATTTCGCGCAAAGCTATGCGAGTACTATCTGCGCTAGCCGTCCCTAATTTAACAGTGTAAGACTAAAGGGAAAGCAGCTTGTCATCATCACCCACCGCCAACTCTTGGACTATTCTTTTACTAGCGAATAGTGGGATTCACCATCACATTATAATGCCCCCACGCTGAAAGGTCGAGCATGTTTGGTGTGACGGGTATTCGAACCCGTGACCCTCAAATTACGAGTCGAATGCCTTAATGACCTGGCCATGCGGGGCCAGTGAAGTTATACCAACAGCAACCAGTTGGACTTAATATAGTAGTACCTTAACGTTTTAGTATTTATGTCCAAACGTAATGCTGGGGAGTATGGAATGCCAACTGCAAGAACAGCTTTGCTATCCGTTATGTATGGTACTCTAATTGTTATCTCTCTTACTCTTTTTATTACCTTTTGCAAGAAACCAACTCCTCTTTTCTGGTTGCAAGAAGTGGAAGGTAGTAAGGATGTGAAGAGATGTGGGTTTTTTTCTGAGCACGTGAGGCTAGCAAAATTGAGGTTAAACTGAATAGATTGTATTAGATATTTGTTCTGTGGGTAGATTTTTATTTTCTATTTTTCAAGTACATTGTTCACTTATTTATGTCCTCCGCTAGTACAGCGGTAAGTCTACGGATTTACAACACTAAAATCAGGGGTTCGATTTTCCTCGGTGGACTCAGCAGATAGCCCGCTGTGGCTTTGCTCTCAGAAAACACACACTCACTTATTTATATGTTTTTTCTTCTCTACAAAATTAAATCTAATTATATACATAAATTACTGTACATATATATTAGTACTACACATTGTATACTGACTTATAATAGCCTGCCTCCAGTTCCTGCAAAATGACTTTAACCTTTCTGGATTACTTTCGTAAGATATATCTCGGTTCATCAGTAACGATCTCGTAGTGCGTTGGTATCTAGAAATGATCCAACACAACTCATTTTCCATTTCAGACATCATGAAATAAATACTCACCGATAGAACTTAGCTAAAGCGTTGTAACTACTATACATCAACTTACACTCAAGGAACACAACTCTCTCACCACATGTAAAAACTTTCCAAATGTATAGGAGGGAATCAGGTAATTGCCAGTCAGTAAGATCTTCAGAGGTTTAACCCACTCAGCTGTTTCAAGGGAGTTATTCCCTTTAAACATACAGTGACATTCCACCTTAGAAAATTCACTTACTAGCATGGTAACCAATGATCACTACATCCTTTGAGTCGCTAATTTTTCAATAATTTGATTGTCCTGTCGTATGAAATAAAACACATGTCAATCAAAAAATGTAGTATGTAAATTACGTTGGGAAATACTATCTCATATCTGAAAAAACAAGGCATGTAAACTGCTTTTACAAACTTCTAGCTACCATATTCATTTATAAAAACCGATGGTGTACTAGTATTTAATATACTCATTCCATTATCTTAATGTGTTTTTTTACAATCAATCAGTTATCTGAGGGATATCTCCTTCAGTGAAACTCGATCAGCAGTTAATCTTATAATCAACAAACCATCCCAACTGTGTAATAATCAATGTTAATTAGGCAAGATAGTGCGTACGCTGTACTGTAAACATCACTTGATAACTTAAAAGCAAACATCACCTCCTCCTTTCAGTTAGTAGTCTTGTAATTAGTAAACACCCTTTTTTTCATGATCATCCAGTCCCAACCATATCGACTGAAAAATCTACATTGACAGCTTGGCCGACTATTGGAACCGTATTTTGCCTCTAACTCCATTGTTTCCTCACGTTGCTAATCATGGACAACCAAATAAGTACTTTTATCTTTTTATCCATCATCAGGTGAATCAGAATGAATAGGGACATCATTATCATCATCTTACAACTCATTGATCTTAACCTCAGGATCCTTATCAAACCAGTATATAAGAGGTTTGTCTATAATGTATGGATACAGTTTATCTATGTGCTTCATGTGCACCCTCTTTTCACTGTAACTCGTACAGCAATGGACCAATCTGCAAGAATATGAAATATAGAACTATCTAGTCACATCTGAACTGCTTCTTTACTGCTAGCATATAACATACTTCAATATAATTTCAACATTGGTACATCCATTCATTTACTGTTTTGTCATAACGCTTCTAGTGTCATCAAGCAGCTTTTCCAAGTTATTGAGTGGCATTATTTATGTGCACATTAAGTAATGCAGCTTTAACTGAATCATGTATTCCTGTAGACGTTGTTGAATATCTGCTCAGGGGAGAGGAACATACATCATATAAACAGGGAGTACTATTTCTCAGTCAAATATGTACATGTTCAGTAAGCAGCCTTTAGAGTTAAGTTTAGCTTCCCTGCATATCGACCGAATGCAAGGCAAGCATGTTTTCTAATCAACTTAGACAGAATTAACAAACTTAACAAACATATACTTGGTAGTTTGTATTACAAATTCTGCCTAACCATCTGACTAGATGTGGTAAGATGAAGTACATGTCTTTGCCCACGCCTAAAAATTTATACAACTCATGGGAGGAAATGGTAATTGAAATTAGCTAGCTGATACTTGTGGGTCTCTTCCATTTCTCCAAACTGTGCTATCCAATGCTTTGACAACACTTCAGCTATGGACTACAATGATGTATCGACCAATAGATAAGACTCAGTATACTTTATGAAGCAGTCAGTGGCAATGGTGTGTACCAATGAACTCTTTCAGTCCTTAGGAGTGTATTAACAATATTCTGTTTTAATGGAAAAATATCGCGTTTTCTTAGCCAATTCTTTCTTTGGGTGGCACGCATCATAATATTCACATAAGTGTCAAACATTTTGACTCTAATGGGGCCAGAAGAACCATGTAAAACGTCGGAACATGTGTGAGAATTATTTTGGTGTCATCAGCCTTTGTATTATCCAAAGTCTGAAGAATGTGTCCCCATGGAGCTGTGGAGACCACTAGCTGCAGTACAATTAGAGAACAGCAACTTCTGGATACCGCACACATATCTTCCTACATTTATAACTGATCATACAGGTACGACATACAGGTAATGTGCATCCATGCTATGTTTCACCATTTGTACTGGTTGGGTTTGACCTTGTTGTCTGGAAAGAAATTCCCGTGCAAAATCCGTGTTTTGAAACTTCCAAAATGTTAATCATGACATCCATCCACCAATTAAATCTGGTATTCTATCGGCTTGAAATTTATATGGTATAAGTTGTTTCAGCTCCCATATGATGTTCAAGATCAGGGCATCCCATGAATGAACAAGGTCTCATCATACAATAAGATAGTCCATCCATGTTTCTTTATTGTGGGCTGGGGTGATGCATTATAACAAAGTCATTTTGCAACATTATTATCCAATGTTCTGTCATCCATTTCACATATTTAAAGATCATTAACCATTTAAGTGAAGCATGGTCTATCCTAATGGTTAACCTCCTACTAGTAGTGACAATTATGTCTTATGACAACTACCACTAGTAATGGACTGGGACTAAAATCGGCCATAGCATTTAAAACAATCTGATCGAATTTCAAGCTATGGACTCTATGTCAAATTATTTTTCTGTACTTAAATGATAGTTGTCTTGTTTTGTGCTAGTATATTTTTAATAAAAATACCTCTAAATAGTTAAGTATATCTCATTTGTATTCACTTAAATTAGTTACTTTATAGTATGTAAACCTATGAGTAGTTATAAATTCTCATTCATATTTTTTACGATTTTTTCAAACGAAACGAAAACGTAAAATATTGAACAGACCTCAACCTGCACGTATTACTGAAACAAAGTAATATATTTAAATAACACCTTTTTCATTATTTACAAAAAATTATTCACTTTACACACCACCATAATCAGCGACTACTATGTCGTGTACAGAACATACATCCTGGAAAGCAAACCACACTAATAAAAAAATTGTAAATTACTTTACGGAATAAGGAAATTTTGCAGGAGTTCACTCACAATTCTGCAATTATGTCAGTTACTCCATCCAAACCAAAATTCATGAGTTTCTCTTGTTCTGTTACTATTAGTATGAAGGACTCCAAATGCTCTTTTGATACACTGTTTCTCAAGTGGTTCTAGATGAACTTCAAAATGGGAAAGCTTCTCTCACAGATAACTTGTCTGAAAGACAGTCAGTAAGAATTTGTAGAATAAGACAATCACGTTATAAGCATCATTTAATAAGTTTTATCACCATACAGTTTGATAGCAACAAATAAGCAGTACTTATATGAAAAGCAAGTCTTATCCACTAGCTTCATTTCCATGTCATTACATCCTTTACCCTTTTTGTCTTCCACACGTATTTCTCTTGCCAACTTGAGAGTATATTTGTCTAGTGCTGATGTCTTCAATTTGTACCAGTGTAAAGGTAGACTAGTTAATTCACAATATAAATTTTCAGATGTGACTCTTTCGTCAAATATGAGCAAATATTTTAAATATTTTGCAGAGGTGGTATCTGAAGTTCATAATCTCTTATGTTAGAGAAGTTCTTTGGATCCAGATTAAAAAATAGTTAAAAAATGTGACCAATTGTCAAAACATTAGCGACGCAAACCAGATTTTTCTCCCATTGCAGACCCAACAGTGTAAGTTCCATTAATCTGTTGAAAGAGGTTGTTATATTACACGAGCCAAATAGCATGATGTGATACTCCTACAAGCCATCCCTTATGCTAAAAGTAATCTTAGGTCTACTGCCGTTATCCAGCTCAAATGTCAGAATTCAAATGCTAGACCTAAATGATTTATCTAATGAGAACTACTGTTTCGACATTAACTGTGTTATAAGCACTAGCTAAGACCCTAATACCCCAGGGAAACTTACACAGTGGTTGCCTTATCAGACATCGATTGTTTGTATCTATTTGTCCCAAGACACTATCGTTCAACCTAATCCGCTATCTGGTCCAATATATATATTAGCATATTAAATCAAAACGTGAATAAATTTCTATTGTTTCATTGGGTCTAGATTATTTTATAGTTTTCAACAAATAATCTCAGATGTGTTGATATTCACGTGCTTGCCTCTGAAAGCTGTGCAATAGATGCAACTATAGCGTTATTACTAGTCTCAGTTGCTTCCACTTCACTTACCATAGTTATGACTATTCCAGCATAAAGCTGGATAGTTGAATGTCCATAATTACGAATCAACACTGAAACGTCATTTTTTTTTGAGAGATAATTGTCCAAGCTAATTCTGCCTGTTTTAAGGAAAGGAAATAGCTCATTAAATGTATGGCTTCTATAACTATATTACACAGTATCAATACTCTAGACTTCATCTATAATAAACAACAGAACATCACTTGTGTACAGAGAGATACTGTCATTCCCTCTGCTGCATACGCTCATGAAGCCCAATAATTGACAATGGGTGGTGATGGCTAATTGCCTTCCTCAGTACATCCATCTCCAGAATGTCAGATGCTAGTTATGAAGTAGAAGATAGTATCTTCTTTGTGCAAGTAACATTTTCTGCACACTGCCATGATATGTCTCCATTTATGTTTAATTTATCGCCATTTGCCACCGTGAAAGCCATCCAGTCTCAAGAGAATTGGGTTGACTACCAAACCTTTTGGTGCAAACTGTCTGCTGTTCTTCTCATACTGCATTAGTTTTCTTGTGTTTTTGTGGCAGGATTTACCAATTGCTGTTGGTTCTTCTGGGCCTGTTGAGCCACCATTCAAAATTAATAATCTTACCTACTTTGTTGCTCAGACTGGGGAAACAGCCCTGGCTGGTAGATATCATTCACCAATAACACACCAACTCCTTCTTGACTTGTCTTGACCAGAGCCTCATGGCCTGGAATGCCTCTAAAAACCGCCATATATAGTTTCATAATCTCAGTCGTGTGTGCTTCACTTACATCAAAAGTGATTCTCAAAAGTAATGCATGATCTGCTATTCTGAGTAATCAGACCTTAGCTTATTTTCTTGATTCTATGGTTGCAAAGCAATCGACGACTGTAACCTTTATAATATCAGTGAAGTCCCATGCACAGGAGAAAACTTTTCATATACTCAATATCTCTTACACAGCAGTTTCTGTCGGCAGTAAATGCTCCCTCTTGGTTGTGGATATGTGTACTTCGCGTATAAAACATTATTTTGAAGTAAATAGTGTTGATTTAAATACGGTAATTGAACATTTCAAGTAAAAGCAATACACGTCTTAACATAAAGTAGAAAGCATTTGAATAGAATCATGTTTTCATGACGCCAAAAATTTGTCCATCCTACCTCCTCTACGATATTCTTCGGTTGAATTGATCTCCACAAAGAGTCTTAGATAGGTCTGATTTATAACGAAAGGATAGCCAGGATAGATTGCAAAATATGTCTTCATTTAACTACTAATTGAGGTTAAGCAAAGAAAAAACAGATTGGGTTTGATGTATGACACGAGATGAAAACAATCTTTATTCAATATATAAAACACTAATGATCGCCTGATACTGGACTCCTGTAACTGATGTTCTTCCATGACGATATTTTTCTCTCTAATAACCACATCATTAGGGATTCTTTGTAGAATGTTAAAATCTATTATCTCTTACTAAACGAGAAACGTCCAATTTACCAATAGCGATTAGTGATACCCACGTGATTACTCATTCATTTTCAACATAAAGAGCAACAAAGAAACAAGGGTAACTAGAACGTATACTTAACAATTTATGGACCATTTGTTACTCGAAAAAGCATAGGTTCAGAATAAACAAAACGTTTTAAAAATTAATTATACAGTAAAATAAAAAGGTATAAAATGCAACAGGTCCGATGCTAGCAGGTGAGTCGGGAAGGCCACCCTCCCTTAAAATGTCGTTAGCTCCCCAAACTAATGTTGTTCATCAATCTAATTTTAGATTTGGATCAGTTATATACTTCACTGCACTCCTTCCCCCTTGCCCCAATTTAAAACAATAAACAAAAAGTGGAGCAGGGATGGAACCGTGGTATGTCTACTTACCATTATAGTTCAGATTGAATATATCAAATACTGTTCTTGTTATCCATAAATATTGTCTTTATGATGTATCTTTCATGCATAACTTCCAATAAATGTTACTTATGACAATGTTAAAATCTATTTAAAACCTAATTTTTCCTATAAAAAAGATTTGAAATAACTCTTCCTCCAAAACACAAAATAATCATACGAGTGTCTCAATCAACGTTTTATGTAGGCGCATAATACATTATTCATCTATGTGCTTTAGAGAAGGATTTATTCAACCATAATTTCTCTATTTCTACGTCTTGAATGTTGTTTAAAAAAAAAGTCTTACAGCTTTTAAGAGTGAAGTAAAATTATTAAAGGTTATTTTACAACAGTTTTATTTTTTGTTAACTGCAGCTGTATGACGAAACAGAAAGCCATGGGGCGAGAGTAGTAAATCCCATGCGATGGTATTTTTTCGTTTAGTGAGGGTGTCAAACAAGTAACGGACGTTGAGATGTTTGCTTAGAGTTTGTTTTTAAGGAAGTTTAGGCCTCGTGTAGGACATATAAGCTATCTTTTTGAATATGGCTGATAGCGCCAGCGAAAGTGATAGTAGTTCTGTTGATGGTGGATTAATGATGCCTCCATCTCCAGTAACACGTGAACAGTTTCAGAAAAGGAATGAGTCCTTACTTCAAGAAAACAAAGTGTTGAAAATGGAAATCGACACTTACAAGCAACGAGTCAAAAGTCTTATTGAAGAAAATCGAGCTCTTCGTCAAGCAAGCGTAAACATTGTGAGTTTAATTTATTAATGTAAAAAACTAATTTGTATTTTGATAAGTAATTGACATGCCAATAAGTCTACTTATTATTAACTCTTGACAATCTTGATTGCGTTTTGCCCTGTCACATATGAGATTGGTGACACCGATAATGAACATTTGTCTGTTCCTACTCCATGATTCATGTAAATGCTTCAATCTCTTTTTCTTTTTTTTTGTTTGTAGTTACTATTATTAACACTAATAGCAATGCTGCCTATAAACATTTACACTTGATATTAACTAATTACTTAATTCAGTCAGATGCATTGATTTCTCTACTATGCAACATTGACTGGCTTCCCTGCAACATTTACTGATATAAGTTGTATTTTCACTCAGAGTTCAATATGTCAGCAGAAAATAGGTATATAGCTGATAGTCAATATTAATAAGGAAAATTGTATCGAATTTAAACTTGAGATGCTTTTGCTTGTCCAATCAAGTTAACAAAATAGAAATAGGTTTATGGTCATACCAAATATTACATAAACTTTATTATATATCTTGGATGTTATACCAGTGTGAAGGTTTCAAATAATGGTATATTTACTAAATGCAATGTACTTAAATCTATTTAGGTATATCATTAGCAGTGGGAGGGGTTGGTTGCTATTTTGATGTCATGTTGTTTCATATGGTCATCAAAATTTGGAAGAACCTGTTTAAAAAAAATAAAATAAAATAACTGAAAACATCTGTCAGTGTATTTATAGGTAAGTAACAATACTAAACTAGCTTAATGCATAAAAATGGAAAACAATTTTATTCTCATGTAATGTGAACATTTTGCATTAAATCATGTCATTTTAAAACTATGAAGTGTTTACCTGGATCAGTGGCCAGTGCTTGTAAAATTGCTGATCAAGTTTCAGTTATGGACATAGAGGTAATATACGAACACTTAAACTTATCTTACTGGAACTGGACCTCTGCCACAATGAGTCATGGTGAAAAGACTGGCTTGCATGTAAGTTAACTTTGCTAGTATGCAGAAGTTATCACAGTAAGAATCTTGGCTTTTGAGTAAGTTATTCTTGTGTGAAGCCAAAGTTGAATTGGAACATTCATAGGTTAGGTAGACATATCTTTTAGCATAAAGTATATGCATATACCATTGTATCTTGTTACCAAATCAATTTAATAACAATTCAACTATAAAAGAATTAGATTGTTACATTGAAACTATGTTGCTTCAATTGTTTGTTAAATTTCTTGCAAAGATATGTGGAAGCTGTGTGTTCTACTTGTCCCTGATTTTGAAATGATAGACTAAATATCTTATCTAATAACCACATTTTCTAACTATATATCGTGAAATTTGTATGGAATGCAATGTAGAATTTCAGCTACACTTGTGTTTTGTATATTATACAAATATCACTTCGCGGGCTATCTGCTGAATCCACCAAGGGAAATCGAAACCCTGATTTTAGTTGTAAATCCATAGACTTACTGCTATACCAGCAGGGTGCTTACTCTTTTATACCTTAAATATTAATAATAAAGTTAGTCACTTAAACTTGTACTTTCACTATTTTTACTAATTCTGTAACAACACATTCATCCTAGGAGTAGCACGGTAGTATGTATTTTATAACTTGGCAATAATCTACTTTCAAAATTTTTTGAAGTAGAGACAAATATATACATGGAGAGATTTGAAACAAGCTTGAAATGCAGTATGTGTGTGAAATTTTCTAAGTAATAGTTCATATCAACATTACTTCTTTGTCATTGCATAAAACATCACAATAATTGACATTTTTTAATTTTTTTTTCACAGTTTGAGATTGAAATATTTTTCTATTGTCATCACTGTAAAATAATTTTTCATTTTTTACATGTAACTTTTTGTAGATGTAACTGAAAAAATTTTAGAATTAGAGACTTATTTTTATATTTTTTATATGAAAATAAAGGAGATAAATATATAGTATATAACTGGCAGTCTTCCACAATTATCTCTTATTTTTGGTATCACATATACAGCTCCAAAACTGCCAGACAGTGTGAACTTTCTTGATATGATGTTATCCCATTAACTGAAGACATGCTACAATAATTGTATTCAAGTTACATACCAATTTGTTTTAGTGAAGACCAATATTGGAAGAAAGTGCTGTCAAAACTAAAACATTTTTGTACTCCTTTCATAGTTCTGAATAAGGAGTACAAACTGTTGCAAAGTATCATTTGTTCTGAATAAAATATATGAAGAAGATTTATTAACATGGGTGTCAGATTAAAGGACTGACGTGAAAGAAAACCTTTAATCATCTTTGAGTTTGTGTCCTTTGTACTTCTCTCAAAACTTGAATCAAAATTAAATCTTGCACTGATGAGTATATAGCTGAAGTCTTCAGAGATGTTGCAGACAGTGTTGAACCAGAGAAGATCTATGCCTTGGTCAAATTATGCAAGTGTACTGATAGTTGCACTAAAAGAGAAATATTCTCACCTGTCTAGCTCACATGTTGTGATCCTGCTTGTTGAGGACAATCAGAAATTCAGAATTGTGAATGAATGTGCAGAAGCAAGCAAATGGACTATAAAGTTTTACAAGAAAAAATAATTCCTCAATAAGTATTCAAACATATTTAAGTTTAGGTAAGGGAGAGAGAGAGAGAAATTGCTCATTGGGGATCAGTTATGCAATTCCATGGTAGTCTTACAGGTCAGCATCTTCACCCTTGCCCATATTCATAAAATACGTGCTGGAAGGAAGTTTTTCTGGCTGTAATTGAGTGAAGTGTTGGGCCTGTTGCCTCTAGTCTTGATTACTATTACAAATTTTAAGATGGCTAACCATATCTGTTCAAGGTTGTAAACATCTTGAAGAAGATGGCAGTACTTTTGAAAGAATTTTTTGAGGTAACCACCTTTGTTAACAGCTAAAGAACGATGTTTGATATTTTTCAAGTTGCATGTTGGACCCAAAATAGAGATCAAGACTTGTAGATAAGTGAGCAGTATGGAAGTTTAGGCACAATAATAAAGGTAGCTAAGCATATTCCAAATGTGGACCTTATTGTTATTTCGTATGATTTGGCTAAATAGAAAGACTAGACACAAATTATGAGATAGAGAAGCTTGAGAAGTATTTGATCTTTGGCACAATGAAAAGGATGTTGGGTATTGTCAGTTGACTAAACTTGCTATGCTAGAATTAAACATTCCATCTACTGCCAATGTACAGAATTGCTAAACTTCTTGCTGCACACCATAATCTGCACTTATTGTAAAATGCCCTAACGAATGGCAGCAGTGTTGATTAAAAATGAAAAGCAAGTTTGGGAATTGAACTATTGGAATTGAAGACTGGAAATCAATAAAATGATTTATGAAGATGAAAGATCAAGAAAAGATGCAATGAATAAAGACTAATTCTGAATGTTACTACAGAGATTAATGATTTGGGAACTATGTATAGTGACTGTTCGGGTTTGAAGTTTTTTGTTTTGTTACAATTAATAAGAAATACTAAAAATTAAATTAAAAATCACTAGAAAGAAAAATAATCCCTACTATATAATTAATATGCTTTGAATTTCAAATCAAGAAAATGTCTTCAGTAAACAGGTTACTGGAACTAAGATGTTTAGCTTTGGCATTATTTGTTAACAGCAATATTTTTAGATACTAATATTAAATAATTATTCCAATTTTGAACAAAAGAAATAAATGTTGAATTCTTAAGAATGCAGAATTGTAGGGAAATTAGATTCCTACATGTCTTAAATTATTTCATTCAAATAACTCTTTTATAATTAATATATGTTAATTATATATGGATTTTAAGTGTGATTGAAAGGAATTGATATATTTTTTAACAAATTAATTAGACATTTAAAATTTTGTCATTTATCTATCATAGGCTCTTAGCATTTCCAACTGCTGCTTAAATAATTAACAATACACATGAGATACCAAATAAGTATTAGAAGTTTTATAACACTTTGCAGCAAAATTTCTGTGCATCTTCATAACACAGCATATTTAAAGTTTGTATGTTTAGCATAATGTTATGTTATTCATACATCTATTAAACTTTCTTTTAAACTTGCTCAGGTTTACTGCCTACACAAGATCAAAGACAACCCATTCCATAGATCAACCACCATATTTGAAAAAAAAACTGTATTAGCTTAAGATGTCTTCTACCTTGCCTAAATTTATATTAGTGTACCTTAGTTCTATAATTCTCACTGTTAAGTGAGGAAGATGTTGATGCATCAGCAGTATCAATTCCTTTTACAGTCTTAAATGTCTCAATTAGTTCCCCTTTAACTCTTTTTTTTCAAAAGAAAACAATTTTAAGGATCACAAGCTCCCCTCATATGACAACCCCTCCATCCCAGGTACCATTTTAGTTATCCTCCTCTGAACCCTTTCCAACAGTTCACTGTCTTTCCTAATGTAATGAGCCAAAGAGGTAATATGATATTCCAAAATTAGCCTAACCAGTGACCTGTGCAATGAAATTATAATGTCTTTAGACTTGTATTCAATATTTGTGTAGGTACAACTTAAAATTCTATGTCCTACCACTAGCAGCAGTACACTGCTTGGATGGCATAAGAGACTGATCAACCTTTACACATAGATCCTTTCTTTCATGGCACTGTTATGGTTATTCCCAACCAAATTATACTTATAATTCAAATTATGATAATCCACATGCATTATTTTTGTATTTATTATAATTACAACTCTTCTGCCATTTATTTGCATAACTCACAAAATTATGTAAATCCTTTTTTAAAGTAGCAGCATCCTCTTCATAGTTAGCAACACCTAAAACTTTTATCATCTGCAAATGTAAGTAATTTATTCACTATTTCTTTATCAGTGTCATCGATGTAAATCAAAAACACCATTGGTCATTTGAAAGAACCCTGGGGTACACCACTTACAGCATTAATCCAGTTTGACTGAACTCCATTTCTAACAATCTTCTGCCTTTTTCCATCATGTCATTCTTCTATCCAGTTAGTTAACTTGGGGAAATATTATCCAGGGGCCTTATTGATTTTTAAACTTCCAAATTTTTTTATATCAAGCTCAGAATTAATGCAGTCACTTTATTCAATCATTTCCACTTACCAGCTGGACAAGATGTGAAATACTACTTAAATCTTCTTTAATAAAAACAGAAGAAAAACAAACTTAAAAACCTGCAACATTTTGTACTTGCCAGATATTAGCCTTACTTTATTGTTCCTCAAGGCTCCTACCTCAATCCTAACATTTTGTTTATCCTTAATGAATTTAAAGAAATAGTTACTGTTAATTTTTACATTTACAGCCAACCTTTTCTCATTCAGTCTTTGTGATGTCCTAATTTAATGTTTCACTAATATTCTTGATCCTCTGTAATCTTCAAACTCTCATGTCACAGCAGTAAATTTAAACTTTATTTCTTTTAAACTCTGTAAGCTAATCTATTTTTTTAGTTGCAGCAATTCATTTCTTTCTAGAAGGAGTATTTTTACCTTGGATGTATAAACATTTATCTTTTAAATTTTTCCACTACTGATGAATGTCTCCAAAAACTGCATTACCTGTTTAGAGGACTTGCAATCCTAATTTTTACATCAAGGTTGCAAGAAGATTGTGACATCATTTTAGGTTGTCAACTCAACAGTTGGTATTTAGAAATTCATGCCATTTTCATAGAAATCTACCATTGAAAATAAATCATCTGACTTATCTGCATTCATTCTGATCTTGGAAGGAATATACAGTACTGATATTGTATAACAAATCTGAATGTATATTATTTAAGTCAGTATCTTGCTTCTCACTTAGTGTTACACTTAATACTTTTGTTTATACCATTTTTACTTGTTGATTTGTTTATGGTAACCCTTTTTCTCCAGTAATCTTTGTTAATTAACTTGTTTGGTTATTTATTACATATAACAAGCAAATAGTAACTGACTTTTTTTATAAACCCCAAAGTACAGATAAGTAAAATTAACTTGATAATGAAAAATTTTTCTTATAGTAATAAATTTTTATCCAGTGGTAATATCATCCACAAACTATAGGACACGTGTTACGTGATGTTAATGTTTTATAAATGTGTCTTAATGATAGCGTTAAAATAGTATTTACAAATTTCAAATAAAAATTTAAATTTTGAAATGATAAAAACAAATTTGCCCTTAAAATGTATGAAGATCATATTTTTAGCTGTAACTTTCTCTAAAATTTAGATGTATATAAAATATTAGTCTATAAATTTATGAAATTTCATTATTTAATATAAATAAACCTAAGGAAAATGTGATACCCAGCTTCCTTTATATTTGTACTTTAAAAATAAATCTTAATGTGATGACTTCTGAATTATTGAATAAGTCTCAGGTTCTTAAACAAATGGTGAATCATTGTTTTTGATTATGTAAAATTAGGTGTTAACATTCTTTATGTGTTATTTTTCTTATGTAATGTGGTTGCCTTTGAGTTCTGCAGTCTGTATAAAATAATTATGGTTATTTGTATATTTTATATTAAAGTATTAATTCAGAAATTACTTAAGTATATTTAATAGTTGATATTATTAATGATATAGCAAGCCAAGGCTGAGCAAGAAGAAGAATTTATCAGTAACACGTTGTTAAAAAAGATCCAGTCATTGAAGAAAGAAAAAGAAGCCCTTGCCCTAAACTATGAACAGGAAGAGGAATGCTTAACCAATGATCTGTCTCGCAAGTTGAATCAGGTTTGTAATGGTAGTAAAACTTAATGCAAAAAAATAAGCATTGTTAAGATTAAATTTGGAAAAATGTGTCATTTCTGAGGGTTGTATATTTAGCTGGTCATAACAAAACATTGAAAAGTTTTTTATAATATTTGTCCTCTTGCTAAGCTATTCTCAATCTGTTATTTAGAAAATTAAAATATTGTTTATTATTTATATGATAACTCTAAGTTTAGTAATAAATGTTAAAATTCAGTGTCTCTCACTTATTTCTTGTTGTATTAATTGTATATATTATTATATCACAAACTTGTCCCCTGAGCAGCTGCTGTTTAATAATGCTTTAGATATGATAAAGGTTTGAGCCCTGAATATATGCTTTATGATGGTTTTATTAGAGATTACAAGATGGCTGAATATTTTAAAAAAAAATTTCTTTTTTAAAAGTTAAGATATAAATATTCAGAGCATCTAGTGAGAAGTATTGTAATTGATCTGAATTGATGAATTAATGAAGTCTTGTGAAAGTAGAACCTTGATACTAGTGGAGTGCCTCAGAAATCATGACAAGGCCCTTTTTTTTGCTATTTTCTCATTTATTAATACATTAATGATATTGATAACTAGTAAGTTAGAGAAAGTGATATTTCCACTATGATAAGGAAAAAAAAAAAATCAACAGGTATTTGTGATACTTCTCTTGTCAAGAAAGAGTTAATAATAGATAAAGCACCAGGACCATAAGATTCTTCTGAAGGTTTGAAAGAATGTAAAGGATCAGTTAAGTAAGCCCACCCTTTCTCTCTCAATTATTAGTTGTAGGTCAATAGATACTAAGTAGCTGCCTGAAGGTTGGAGAGTTCTAATGTTACTCTTATTTTTAAAGGACTGTTTCCTGCTTCTTCGACCCCTTCGTATGGATTCGTGTACTTGATGAGAGGACCTTCCAGGGAAGTTTGGTTCTTTCACTTTACCTCCTCTGGGATCTAAACATCCATCCATGTGTTTGCTGTGCATGGTGACCCATAAAGGGGAAGAGAGGATCCTGGTGATTGAAGGGTCCAACCCTAACACACAACTTTGGCCTTGAATTCCTGTAGATGGGTAGCCTTGGGGTGGCCCCTCTTGGGTCAATTGGCTGGTCCACTTGGGCTAAGGCCAACCAAGTACCAGTGTTGGATGTTCTCAACGGATGTTGTGGACATTGTATCTGATGCTGGTGTTTGGGTATAGGGCTAACAAAACCATGGCATTGCTACAGTGTCCTTGTTTGACATTGTAATGTGTCCTCTCATAGGGCTCTATGGTGATTGGAGTCAGTGGGCACTGAAATTTCCTTTTTTATTATAGATTCTTCAAATAAAAACTTAAATAAAATAGTGAAAAATAGTCCATAGGTAAACGACCATGTCTTGAAGATTCTGAGCATCAATCTTCAACATCTGTAACACCTGTTGTACCTCATTTTCTTATCCTAAATTCTCTTTCAGACAAACCTTTAGGGCAAATGTCTCCCTTTTTTATTCAGAAGGGACTAGAGGGACTTGCTGGCTTTCCAAAGTCAGTAAAGAATCTTCAATTTGGTGACATATTGGTGGAAACATCCACATCTCAACACAGTGAACTCCTCTTCAAAGGTGACTGGGGATATACCTATTGAGGTTGCACCTCATGCTACTTTGAATTCATCATGAGGAGTTATTGTTGAGAGGGATTTGAAGAACATCCCTGAGTCGGAGATTCTTGTTGGTTTCTCCACTCAAGGAATTTCTGCAGTCAGGCATATCTCCACTCGCAAAGATGGAATTGCAGTGCCAACCAATGTCCTCATTCTGACATTTACTTCACCACATCCGCCTGCCACCATCAAGGCAGATTATCTTAATTGCAGGGTACAGCCATACATTCCAAACCCTCTCCGATGTTTCCAACCTCAGTGGTTTGGTCACTCAAAGATGCATTGTTGTGGTTCCTTGATATGTGCTCATTGCAGTGGCAAGGACCATGATGCATATGAGTGTGAAACAGACCCTCATTGCCTCAGTTGCAATGGTTCTGACCCATCCTAATTTCATTCTTGCCCTAAATGGTTGGAAGAAAAAGAGGTGCAGTGTTTGAAAATGATTCATAACATTACTTATCCTGAGGCTCAAAAGTTGCTGTCCACCACTTCATCTCGGACGTATGCTGCTGCACTTCGTTCCATTACTACAGTGGGAGTGCAGACAGATCTCTCTATGTCTCCAAAAGAATTGTTCCCAAAACAAATAAGTCTTTTGACCTCTATGGTTAAAAAAGTTGATTAATCAACATCAACACCCATCTCTGTCCCTTACATACATTCCAACAAATCCCAAGATCCACTTTCTTTTGTTCCTAGTACAGGCATCTCCTTGGATACATCTTCTCCCACCCCAAGATTCAAAACGATCATTCACTGGAGTCCTTTTCCAACAGCAAAGACCTCTCCAATTGATCCAGGGCAGGATTCATGGAGGTCAATAGACCTCCCTTGAATAAAAACAGTAAAGAAAAAAGACATGGTTGTAAACAGAATGGTTCTTCACCCAATTCACCTAGACATAAATAAAAATGGCCACCTTGAGACAATGGAACTGTTGAGGTTTATGTTCTACTCTGGATGATGTCAAAACACTGATTGCCTCCTACCATCCTGTATGTCTTTCCTTACAGGAAACATTTCTGAAACCTTCTGATACAGTCACCTTTCAGCAGTTTTCTTTGTACAGAAATGACAGGCTGTGTGATGGACCAGTGCATGGAGGGATGGCACTGTTGGTTGATCAGCGTGTGCTCACCCTGTCTTTACCACTCGTAGCATACCATCACTGTTTGTTCCCTCTACCCCTTGCCTGGATAGATGTATGATCAATCAGACCTTGATGCTCTCATTGAACAGTTGCTGTCTCCCTTTTTAATAGTGGGGAACTTTAATGGACATCATCCCCTCTGGGGAAGTGTTGATATTGATAGGAGGGGTTGCTCTATAGAGCGTTTGCTCTCTGATCACAACCTTTCTCTTTACAATACTGGTTCTTCCACTTATTTTCATGCACCTGGTCAGTCCTTTATTGCTATTGACCTCTCAGTTTTCTCCCCTTCACTATTCTCCCAATTTTTTATAGAGGGTTGATAATAATCCACGAGGCAGTGATAATTTTTCTATAATTTTGAGAGAGACTGATCGTGGTTGATGTTACCCGACCCACGTGCCCAGGTGGAAGCTGGATCACACAAACTGGCCCTCTTTCACTGCTCTTGTGGAACTTGATCTTGCCATCGTCTGTCAGCCATCAATAGATGACTGTGTGGCAGCAGTAACTGTCTGTATTACACAAGCAGCTGCTCAATGTATTCCTAAAACCTCAACATGTTTTCCACAATATCCTCATCCATGGTGGAATCTTGCCTGCCACATGGCACTGAAGGCTCAAAATGGGCCGGGATACTTTCCTTAAATATCCCACACTCTCAAACTCATTGCTTTCCAGCAGGCCTGCAAACATGCTAGGTGGATAAGATGTCAAAGCTGGAAGGAATCTTGGATTAAGTTCACAACTAGCATTTCTTCTACCACTAGTTCCAAAGATTTGAAAGGTCAGTCAGCAATATAATTCTGTCCCCCTCTCATTCTTGCTCCCTGATGACCAGGAAGTAGCTGATACCCAGATCATTGCCAATACTCTAGGTGGAAGCTTTTACTGGGTATCTAGCACTTCTGCTTCTTCCTCCACCTTCATAGCCATCAAGGCTCAGGCACAGCGATCACCTATTTTCTTTCGAGTTGATTGTCTCTATGACTATAATCGTCCCTTTACACTGATGGAATTCAAACTGGCCCTTCATCAGTCTGGCAGTACATCGGTCAGATCTGATGATGTACACTATAAAATGCTGCACCATCTATCTCCTGCTTCTCTTGCTATTCTTCTGATTATCCTGCCAGATCTGGTCAAAAACAATGTTTTTTCCTGATGCCTGGCACTAGGCTATTGTCCTACCTTTCTCTAAGGCCTGGGAAGGATCCCAAGATTCCATGAAACTACTGTCAAATTGCTTTGACCAGCAAATCAAAACTTCCTCTCACCCACGCAGTGTGGGTTCCAACAACAGCACTCTACCATGAACAACCTGATTTGACTTGAAATGTCAGTCAGAGAAACATTTCTCAGATGACAACATCTTGTATCAATATTCTTTAACATTGAGAAGGCTTTTGATACAACATGGAGGTATGACATTTTGTGAGACCTCCATATATATACGAGTTTCGTGGCCATTTGCCCATTTTTATTAATTTTTTAATGGACAGGCAATTCCAAGTTTATGTGGGTTCAATATTTTTGCATTCTTTTCGGCAGGAACTTGAAGTCCATCAGAGTTGTATTTTGAGTGTCACACTTTTCATTATAAAGATTAATGCCAAGACTGAACAACTCCCTCTTACTGTTGCAAATGGGCTTTATGTTGATGACTTTCACATCTCATGTCAGTTGTCGAACATGAGGTATATTGAGCAGCAGCTACAGACTGCCCCCATTCATTTTCTGAAGTGGACCACAGCAAACGTCTTTAACTTCTTTCTCTCTAAAACAGTTTGCATGCACCTTTGCCCTGATCCTGAACTCCATATTGCAGAGATGCCAACTATTTCAAATTACTGTAGACAGTAACCAAATGAGTGTAGACAGAGCCCTTTCACAGTTTTAGTCCTTTTAGATTTTCCAGAAACAAGACAATCTGGTGAATGAAGCCTCTTTTTCTCCATCTTGTGAATGATCACATTGGTGTTTTTATGCCGCTTAGAAAATGAGAAATACCCATCTACGCGAGTGCTAATTGGCTGACAAGCACTGATGATGTAACTATGGATTCCCCCACATACCCAGTATGGAGAAGTACCGCACTCAAACTATTGGTAGACATCGGAGATACAAATAATTTTTATTATTTCAAGCACAAACATGATTATTGCAAGTAGCCATTTGGACTATGTCTTTTATTTATTATAAAATTTATTTGTATCTCACTAGAAATTTTCTTTTCACCCCTTTCAAAATCTGGGGGAACAATTTATCACTTTATTGTATAGGCCTATATAATATATAATAATTTGGGAGTTTCAACAACTCGTAATATTTGTCTGCATGAGCATATAGTCGTAATGTATAACCAAAATTGTAATGATTATGCTCAATTTGTAATGGTTGGCATCTCTGGTATCGATGAAGTTGTGCTGCCTATGGTCCCTGAGACAAAGTTCTTGGCTTATCTTTGACCATAGACTGACCTTTATACCACACATCTAGCAGCTACAAGTCGAATGTACAAGAACACTGAACATCCTCCGTGTCCTCTCTTCCACCACTTGGGGAGTAGTTGGGTGTTCAGTACTAAAGATATATCGTGCTCTTATTTGATTAAAACTTGACTATGGATCACTGGTCTATGACTCTGCCAGGACCTCAGCCTTAAAGATACTGGACTCTATTCATCATCAAGGACTTTGGCTCCACACCAGGGCTTTCTGCACTTCCCCAGTTCAGAACTTATACACAGTCTCATGAACCTTCTTTGCACCTCTGCCGTTTGCAACTGCCTTTACTATATGCTTTGAAAGTTCATTCCTTACCAAAGCATCCCACCTGGGGTTGTGTTTTCCTTCCTCAGTGGGCCATACTTTTTCAGAAAAGACTATCTGCCATTGTTTCTTTTGGCCTTTGTATCCAGGTGCAGTTGAATGAATTGGGTCTGTCCTTGGATACAGCAATGTTATCAGCCCATCCCACCGTGGCTTATTACAGTCCCCAAATGTGACCTATCTTTAAGTCATCTGAGAAAAGCAGACACTCCCAGTTGGAAATACTGTATATTATTTGCTGAACACCTTTCGAACCATCCTTCCATTTCTATTTATACAGATGGTTCAAATCAAGTGACTGTGTGGGCTCTGTCATGGTTTGTTCTGGTTTGGTGGTTGCAAGCAGAATCCCTTCTACAGCTTATGTGTTCACTGCTAAACTGTATGCCATTTCTCTTGCCCTGGATCACACAGAACCTAAGCAGTACCCAAATTGCACTATTTATACTGACTTGCTTAGTTCTCTACTGGTCCTGGAATCGCTTCACATTAGTTCACACCCTGTTCTTGCTGATATCCAAAACTGACTGGCCCATTTCTCTTTAACATCTACTTCTGTCCAATTTTCCTGGACGCCGCACCTTATTGGTATTTGCGGGAATAAATTTGCCGACACTGCAGCTAAATTTATCTGCTCTGGCACTATCAATGTTGTGCGTGTTTCATACATGGACTGTGGTCCTGTATTTAGGGCTCGGCATCATGCCAGTTGGCAGTCGACTTGGAGTGAGCAACGTGAAAATAAGCTTTTCCAAATAAAAGCCTCTATTGGACTTTGGCTGTCTTGCTTCCATAAGGATCGAAAGAGGAAGTTGTTCTAAGTAGTCTGTGCTATGGTCACAGTTTTTAACTTGTCGTTTTCTTTTATCTGGGACTGATGCACAAATGTGTTGTCTGTGTAACACTCAGGCCACAATAAGCCACATTTTACTGTCTTGCCGTCATTATAACTCAACAACAGCACTGTTTTAAATATGTTATGTCCCAAGGTTTATCCGTAACATTAGACAGTGTTATTGGTGATGGTGACACTGTCCACCTTAGAAATGTTTTTAGTTTTTTAAAAGCCATTAATCTTTTTAATGCTATTTAAGTGTATTTTAAGAAGCAAAGTGCATCTAGTTTGATTTGAAATTAGAAAATGACTGTAACATCAAATAACTCAAATCCAGGACAGGAAAGGCCAACTTCAGGTGACTAACTCTGCTGTTTGAACCACCTGTTAGTTATCCTAGTGAGTTATAATTAAAATTTTGCTGCAAGTCTTTTAAAACTTTTATTACTTTACTTTCTGAAAATGGCCATCACGTCAAATACCTCAAAACCAGGACTGGAAAGGCCAACTTCAGGTGACTAATGGTGGTTTTTGAACCTACCTGTCAGTCTTCCTGGCGAGTTATAATAATTACAGTTATGCTACAGAAAGTTCTTTACAACTTGTATTACTGTAGTTTTTCTCTTACTGCTGTGGACTAGATGTAAAAATTGGATTTAATGTTATTGTTTTTAATTCAAAAATTAAACTTTGTTTTGTTTTACCTTAATTTCCTTTTATAAATTTTAATAATTTTACTTTAATTTTAACTTTTCACTGGATGTTTGGTGCAGATAGCCGAGTTGCTTTGCACCATAAAACACCAAACCAACCAACCAACTAACCCTGCTTCTTTGAGTATATATTGTTGTTAGGTGAGAATTACTTCTGCTGCATCAAATACTATAGTTGTGCCTGCTTCTACCCTTTTGTTGTACTGTGCTGCATGATAAAGGAGTTAAAGAAATTCTTAGTTTGTAACCATATCGTATCTTAATGGAAAATACCAATCATATGTTTTTCAGGTAGCAATACTAAAGTACCTCTTCTCCAGCATCTAACTCTACATCATTATTCCAGACTTAAGGATCCATGAAATGTTTAACTCTACATGCATTGGGGTTGGGGGAGTCAAAGTGTACAGACCATGACCTTCTATAAAAATCCATTCAATATGATCACATATATTAGTTTACCTTGCATTGTTAGTTTTGCAACAGTTTATGATAGAAGAGTAAACTGTAGATATGCATTTTGGAGGTTTTAGAGGTTATGTAAGTGTAACCTGCCAATTGTATGATGGACAAAAGTTCACCTTACACTCTTACTTCTCAGAATCTGAGTTAGACTTACTTCATCATTGCATAGGAATAAGTTGAGTACAGATACTTTTGTAATACATTTGAGTTTTTTACGTACAAATGGCTTTACATTTTACTCAAAACTTGCCATATGTGGTGTAGGTATGTTTAGTCAGTATTCCTTTTGCAATATGGGCTCAATCCAGTGGACTGATTCCAAGCAAATTCAGTCAATGAACAAACCCTGTCAAGATACATAGTTTAATGAGTGTTTTTGAAAGGGAATACTGAAGTAATTGGCACTTTTTTTTCTTAAATAATATAAACATTTCTTTGCTCATATGTGCATGTAGTGAGAGGCTATTCAGATCCTCTACATTACATCACCTGTGAATAGGGTGCATTATATGAGCTGCACATTCATAACAATGGCTGTAATAGTGCATATGATAAGTTAATTTCACATTCATTATGAAATAATTTTGTAATCTTAAATTACCTTAAAGCAATGAGTATCTCATTTATTTTATCTATTTATTAGGACACTGATATTCTAGTGGAAATCTGTATCTTCCATATTAACATTTTTTTAAGACATTTAAATTTAAGCCTTAAGGTTTGGATTTTTTTGTTAACAGAATTTCTGGACATAGAGATTTTCATTAATGTAGAAAGGGTATTTCATGCTTAACCAACACAAGAAAATAGAAAGTGGTGTTCTCTCTTCTAATCAACAACATTCTCTTGATGAATTCAGTATTGCCTATTTGATGCAGACTTCTGGGTACTTTCTTGGAGTGAGTAGATGGTGACATACTTTCATCCTTGTCACTCATACTCTCTTACATACTATCATAAATGTATTTCAAACTTTAACATTGTATATGAGTTAGTTTCTCAACTTAAAAATAAATATGAAAAGAACACACCTAAATCTTAATTTTTGTCATTCATGTGGTAAGTTGAATGCAGCACTGGTTAAAATTAGATGTTTGTAATGTCAAAATACTACATCTCTAGTTTCATACAAATTAGGAACTCAAATTACCAATATTGACAAACTGAAATATAAAATAAAACTCGTGTCTTTTTATTTTGCTGATATATGACTTATATACTAAAACAAACATAATGACCTTGTTCACCTCTTTCCATATATACTTCAATATATAGCATGTGAATAACCAATCAACAGCTTAGGATGCCTTTCTTGTAGTTTTCTCAGTCACCTTTAATCTGTTAAAAGGCTACCATGTTCTTTCAAACCAAAATTTCAAGGAGGTTGGTTGTCTTGAGTCTGCTCCAAGATTCTGGTTTTTTTAGACCTAAATACAACTTAGTTATTAGGCTTGGTAAATTATAGTGAGATTCTATAGTATTGTTGTAGTTAGTTATGTTTTTTTTTTTTTGTTTATTCAACTGTATATATGTGTAAAACTTAAATATTTTATTTCATATCCTTCACATGCAACACTTTAAAAGGCTTAGCAACCTATATCGAATAACAACTGAGTTTAAAGGTAATAACTAGAAGAGATAATGGTTTCCTTTACTTCTTAATTTATTGCTCTATATTTTAAGAAAAATAAGTTTAACAATTTATTTCTTTAAGTAATAACCTTATATATGTATATAATGTATAATGATTGAAATGTGGTTATATATTACAAAGTACTAATCCACTAAAATATGGCCAAGACAGTGTCACTTTATGAAGACTAAAGGTCAGTTTTATGTTGTTGAATATGGTAATATAAGTGCACATGCTCTGTGTCAATGCAAGGTATGTAATGTTAGCCAGATGCCACTGGAAGATCAATATAATTATAAAATATATAACATTATAGGAGTTAAACTACTTAGACTAAACTTTCATATTTTAGTGTTATAATTTATAATTAGTCTACCACAAAAAAGCATAATTTACTTAATTTCTCTATAATGATTATGATGTTCATCAAATTTACAGATCTCCTATAGCAGGGGTTCCCAACCTTTTGGCACTCGTGACTTGAAAATGTAATTGATGAAATAAAATTAATGTTATCCCAAGCTACTTCTAACAAGGCTACGCGATTCCCCTGCCAAGGCTTTGCGACCCACCGGTTGGGAACCCCTGTCCTATAGTTAAGAGTAGGGAAAATAACAGACAAAATATATAAAGTCATACTGAAAACAAACATTTGAAATGTGTTTAGGAGGTTTTAAAGATTAAACAAATAATGAGATATTATTAAATCACAATATCACTTTTAATCACTTAGCACTTGGACTAGTTATTAAACCGACTCTATTTTCACTAACAAATCTTTAGCAAAAGTACTTTATTAAAAAAATCTTTTTTGTTGTTATTTTTTAATAGTACAAACGAAATTAACCTTAACTAAAAAGTCTACCAGATTTTGTGAAAATGCAGACATTGCATCAAAATTTATAGTATAAATACTTGTGCAAATGAAATAGTACATACTATACCAAGCCCATTATGAAAGGATTAATATATTCATGAGAAATAAAATCCTTCTAAAAATTCTATTGGTTCTTCATGTCCAAACATAATTTTTATTTGCTTTATTGTTGTATTAGTAAGAAAATATGAGTAGCATAATGTAGCTCATGACTTTCATAGACCATAACAACTACTTAAATTTTCAATACATGTTTTTACTTCATGTAGAATTATACTTCATTGCATAATTCAGTAGTATCTTCTTTCTGGGTAATTCTCAGCAGTTTAAGAATAGTCTTAATATTTCAACAGGTATGCACACTATTTCTTTCATGCACATCTGTATATAAAATATAGTTGCAAGTATTCATGCATCATGGGTAATTATTCATCTGACTATGTGAGCAACATGCATAGCAAAAAAATCTAGCATTTTCACAAATCATAATCAATTCAACATGGTAGGCTAAAAGCAAGCTTTCCAGGGCAGAAAATACTTAGTTTCACATCATAGTTTATGAAGATAATATAAGACATTAATTTTAATTTCTACAACCCATGAAGTCATCATTTGTTTCTCAATAGGCAGTAGATATTTGTATTGCTGACATTTTAAAATGTCTTAAGAAGTACAAATCATTGGTTATTTGAAAGGATGGAACTCTTCTAATGTAACATAACCTGTCATGGACGATTTGTACTCCAAATTTTTGTTTTTACCCTGAGAAAAACTAGGGTGTACTTTACCCTAAATGGTGAAAGTGAAAGGGTACATTGGTCAATAAATTGGCATTGTTACAGCAATGTAAGGTAAAATAAATATTAAATACAATAGTTTTGTATTGCATATTAGTATAATATAGCTTTTAGACTTTAAGGTTGCAATTTGGAATGGCAGTTGAAAGTTAACAGAAAACTCTTTAATGCTTATTTATTATTTATTTGTATTTAATAACTATTGAGGAATTCATGGAAAAGTTTGCACATGTCAAGTAATTAGCTCTCAGTTGAATGTTTTGCCAATAAATTAGTAGACCATGACCAGCTAACTGCTATAACATTAAGTATTAAATGAATAATATACTTGTATATTAATGTATTGAAATTTGATGTTTATTTTTACATATTCAGTTAGAAGTAATATCAGAAAATGTACTTATAAAGTATACACAAAATGTGTGTGTGCAAAGTATGAAAATATGAAAGTCACAATTATTATGAGCTGCAGTGCTTAAGCTGGAAAAATATTTAGGACATACAAAACAACATCACTAAACATTTCATTAGTAACAGATTGTAGTAGAGTGTTAAGAATTGTTATAACGTTCTATCATTGGACAGGTTCTTTTGCATCATTTGATTAAAATATTAAATCCACATAACAATAAAGAATTAATTTCTTCAGTAATGTCTGCTGCAAGATATATTCACTTTAGCAAAAGTTATAGACCTAAATTCAAAAACATTTAAATGGAAACTGTGATACTGATGTATACCTAAATTAGTTGTACATATTTCAACAGAAATTCCTCGTTATTTGATCAAGTAACTGAAAAGATGCAATAGCTCTTACTACCAACCTTCAACTGAATCACTTTCTGAATTAATATACAGATTCACTTATGATCAAATTTATATTTTACCCTTGTTTCTATATACTGCATGAAATTTCTAGGTTATTACATCATCACATGATGACACTTCAAACAAACATTAAATTTAAAAAATACATAAATATAGAGTTTTTGTTACAAAACTTTTTAATTATGTTAATTTTGTAGAATTTTATATTACTTTTCTGTCAGTATCTAAGGTTAAGCTGACTGGTTTAAAACAAAATTACTGATACGTATTTCAAGATCAAGGGTTCAAATTCAATTGTTAATAGCTTCGTCAAGAGAAAGTCCAGCTTGAACAAACTCTGGAGCAGGAACAAGAAGCCATGGTCAACAAGCTAATGCGAAAGATTGAAAAATTGGAAGCAGAGACTTTAGGAAAACAGGCCAACTTAGAGCAGTTGAGGCGAGAGAAAGTGGAGTTGGAAAACACATTGGAACAAGAACAAGAAGCCCTGGTTAATCGCCTGTGGAAACGTATGGATAAGTTAGAAACAGAAAAAAAGGTGATAATTTTCACTACCTTGTCAGATGAAGTATATCCATATTATCTTTAAATTAATAAAAACTTTTGATTTTACTTCCCTTTGTAACATTTTAGCATTCTTACATAGCTAGTTATTCAGTCTCATTTATTCGTGAGAACCATTTTTCCTGAGGTATGCTGGTCTTGGTGCCGTATGGGCATCATATTTCCAATCTTATTGTTTTGGTTTTAACCAAAAATTGCCAAATATTAATGTAAAATATTTTATTAACTAAAAAAAAATGTTTTAAATTTTCTTGCATTTCAAAACCTGGTATTAAGAAATTGGGAATCATATTCAGTGATATTTTAAGAGGAACAAAATTTTTTCCTCACATTAAGCCCAATATATCATTATACTTGTAACCATGATTAATGTCCCAAAAATAATCAGCTGATTGAAATTAGTGTATGTAATTATTCAAACTACCCAAGTGATCACAATATTATTACATTTCATATTATTTTTGATTAATTCAAAATTGTTCAGTTACTCAGTGTTACCACTAACAAAAATAATCAATTAATCAAAATTGGTGTTTCCAATAATAAGTGACAAACCCAAAATATTAAAATAAGTATACAATTAAAGAAATTTTTTAATTAAAGCCAATCTTTGGTCCCTAAATGTTGATTCTACATGTTTCAACATTTAACCCATAATTACAAATGAACTTGCAAGACCTGTCATATTGATCCCTTCTTAACTAGGCATTGTAACCTGCATGTAGGTTTACCATTTCTGCATGATTTTCAGAGAAGATCCTACCATATTCTTATGCAGATATTTACTGGAACTTTGACTATTTAATACCATAACATTTTACTACAAAGTGGGACCTATTCGGTCATCTCAACTGTTCTATCCTCTAAACTAAATTAAAATAAGTTAATAAATAAATAAATAACACATTTCAATCAGCTCTTCTATTTCATATACTTATCAAACTTTTTTCTTAAACTGACTTAAATTTATTGCCTCTGCAACATCCAAAAACAACCCATTCCAAACACCACCCTGTTAGAAAAGTAATATTGTCTCAGCAGATGACTTTTACCCTGTCAGGATTTATATTTGTGTCCCCCAGTCATACTATTCCAGCTGATAAATGTGAAAAAACAAATGATGTATCAACACTATCAATTCCCTTTACAATCTTAAATCAGATCCTCTAATTCTTTCTTTTCAAGAGAAAACAAGTTGAAAGATTTCATCCTCTCCTTTCATGACAACCCTTCCATCCCAGGCACCATTTTAGCAACCCTTTTCTGAGTCATTTCTAACATTTCAATGCCTTTCTTAAAGTAAAAGAGTTCAAGACTGAACATAATATTCCAAATGTGGTCTAACCAGTGATCTATACAATGAAATTATAACTGCTTTTAGACTTGTATTCAGTATTTCTGTAGATACAAACTAAAATCCTATTTGCTCTACCACTAGCAGCAGCACACTGCTTTAGACTGATTGACTATTACACCAAGATCTCTTTCTATTATAACACTGAAGGTTAATCTCATCCAAATTATAACTTAAATTATGATAACCCATGTACATTCATTTGCATTTATTATAGTACATCTGCCATTTATTTGCCCAAATCACTAAATGATTTAAATGCTTTTGTAAAGCAGTAGCATCATTTTCATAGCTAGGAATGCCCAAGAATTTAATGTCATCAGGAAATTTGAATAATTTATTCACTATTCCTTTATTAGTGGCCTTGATGTAAATCATAAAAATCAGTTATCCTGACTGAACCCTGCTTGTAACATTATTTCAGTTTGATTGAACTTTATTTATAACAACAGTTTAATTCCATTTGGCCACTCTTCTGTCAAATTTGATAACTTATCTCCCATACCTATAAAGATAATTTTTGTATGGCTTCTATGTGGCAATTTGTCAAATGCTTCCTGAAAAATCTAGATACACCAAATCTACACCCTTACCCTTTTCTGCATAAGCACTAATCTTTTCAAAGTATCTAATATTTGTAAGGCAAGATTTTTCTGTAGTGTTGACTATCAAATAAAGTTCTAAACTTTGTTAAATTACTTTTCAGAACATCTTTTAACAGACTTTTTCAAACTTTTCTCACAATTGACATAGGACTAATGGATTTATAATAACTGGGGAAATGTTTATCATCTCCCTTGAATACAAGTTACATTAGTTAGATTCCAATCCTCTGGTACCTGTCCACTATTCAAGGATTTACAAAAAATAGAAAGTGCCACTAAACTGTTAATTTAGAAGTGTCTTAATTTTACTTACCAAAATTACTGTATCTAGTTATTATTGTTATTTAACCTAAATTACTAAAATTATAACATTAATATTAATAACTTTCTGAAATCTATAACAGTTTAAGGGCTTGACTTTTGAACATCCTTCCTATTCAGTTATGTCCTCATAATGTTTAAATTTTATTATTTCTAAACATTTGCAGATATTATTGGTTCTAATAATTAACTCTTTGGTTGAGCCAACATCACTATATTTTACATTTGTGTTTCCAATTATTACTATTTTCTATTCTAACTATCCAAGTAATTGAAATATTAACTAATAGGTATTACTTCTTTCATTGGTGCAACTGCATATGACAGTATACATGTTCTTCTTATAAACAGCATGCAAATGTGAAAATGTGGCTTACTGACCACTGATTATATAACTAGCCACAGTAATGCTTGTTGTTCATGTTTATCATGTATGTATCTTTAACTTAATGTATTATTTATTTATTACAAGCTACAAACATAACCAGTGTTACTTAGGGTGAAATTGCTTTAATAAAAAGAAATTAATAAATGGCAACTTGGCATTTGTCTTTATTTGCTAAAAAAAATTGATTACTGAATAACTTACCCATTTAAGTGTGTTTGTCGGAAGAACAAACATGAGGTCGGTCTTTAAGTGCCACTGAAACACTTCTTAATATAGTAACCATAATTTATTGATTTCTTATTATGTTTTTCTATAATGTGTTCTTTCTAAACTTCCTTCTATATCAGCAGCAGCTTGTTTTAAAAGCTTAGTGTTTTTGTTTTTGTAAAGTGTAAAACCAAAGATGGAATTTTAAAAGAATTCTGAAACATCTGTAATTAGATTTTTCTTGTGTTACCATGTAATATTTCTTTTTATGATACTTCAGTTTCCATCTTATAACTCACTGTAATCTCTGCAAAGGAGTCATCTAATATTATCATAAGTTTTTTTACTAAATAGTAAATGTTACTGCCTTTATTTTTCTAGGGTTATCTGCCACAGTCTGAGATAATTTATACTAGTTTTATGATGTGAAATCTAAGGTCAATTATTTTAATTAAAAACTAGTTCATTTAATTTTGAGCATAGTAATCTTGTGCAAATTCATAGGGATAAATCCATGGGATGTAATCATATATTCAGCTTGTGTCAAGTTTTGTACAAAACTGCATATATGATGCATTTTCATGTATAACAGTGTAGAGTTTAAAGTAACTTAATCTTGCTCTTGAATTTTATGCTTTGTGCAATTAATATGTTCACAGAATGTTAAGGGCTAAGCTTGATCAGCCTATATCCAGTTCACCCTGTCCTCGTGAAATAAATGATTCAGGAGAAACTGCAGCTAACCTGACCTTGCATATCCAACGACTGAGAACTGAAGTGGAAAGATTGAAAATGCAGTTGTTGAATGCTCAACAAGAACGTATGTTTAAATTTATACATTTTAAAATGGATAAATGGATTGTCACCAAATTATCTCGATTTATCAATAAAACCTTACACTATTAGAACATTTTAATTCCTTTTTCCTTTTATATTTTTAATTTTCAAATTTGAGTTTTTTTATTTTATCAGATTCTGAAAAGATGGCCCATTATGCCACTGAAGAAAGACAGGTTCGTGAAGAAAATGTAAGATTACAAAGAAAGTTACAAATGGAAATGGAACGACGAGAAACCCTGTGTCGCCACCTGTCTGAAAGTGAGTCTAGTCTTGAAATGGATGAAGAAAGGTAATTTGCATACATAAGAAATATATTTACTAACTTAGTGGGGGTTATTTTTCAAAAGGGCAGTTGGAACTTTCTCTAAACTCTAGTGCTCGGTTTTCCTACCTTTTACCTTTACCTCTTACCCATTTCTTTTGCTATCCACCTCCTCTGTGAGTTTATACAACTTGATTCTGATACTTTATACTTTACTCAAAGTTTCACGTACTTCTTTTTCCTTACTTGCTTGGTTCCTTTGTTGTTGGGCCCTTTAGGATGTTAATCATCTCCATTTTTTTACTCTGTGATCTCTTTCTAGCTCTTTTTCTTCACTATTAAATCTATCGGGTTGCCCCTTGTATCAGGTCCTCCAGGCTAGAAAGTAGACTACACATCCCCCATTACCTTCACCTTCTGGCAGTTTCTTTCTCTTCAGTTACCATCCACCTCCAATTTTGTTACTATTTTTGAGCAATGCCTCTGTTACTTCCTTATCTGTTTCCACTCTTATACAATTCACTTCTTGGAACTCGTGCAGTGGCAAATAGTGCTTAATAGTGTGTACTTTTATAAATCTGCATTAAGTCATTAAATGCATTAAAACCATCTACCCTGCCTCCAAATGTGCCCACTGTTGAGATGGGATTTTCTGCAAGACAGCTAAGATGGCATGAATGTGTGTGTGTGTTATATGGGCTAATGTGGAAAAACCAAGTATAGGTGAGTTACTGCCTACATCTTTGACTCATGCATGCTTTGAAAATTAGGTTTCACAGTTGCCCATTGCACTTTCCTTAGTAAAGAAATTTTTTTGGCAGTTATGTTCTAGACATCTGTTTGCGTCTCTTCTGCAAGAATTCCTCCTCTCTAGTCTTTACATAGAGCACAGGAGTCTTTTGCCACCTTCAGTTCCTATCCATTGGGATAGTTGACTCAGAGTTCCTCACCAGTTGTGCAGTCTTTCTGAAGAGATTTCAAGTGTATAATATAATGTGATGAGAAGTAAGGCAGGGGTGTTCATGTCAGTTTTGTGTAGGTCACCTCTTTAATACAATGTCATTTTCTCATTGGTTTGGCCAGCCAAATGGGGCAAAGTGTTCTCCTATAACAGGAAGGGACCTTGATTTCTGTTCCTGTATATTTGGCATGTAAATGATACAACAGAACACATACCAAATTGTATAGTCTTATTGCCCTATCCACACTACATCTTATCTAACCAGTTGTATGCAAATATTTGGTTTATTTTGCACATCCCTGTAACATAATGGTTTCTTTGCCTTTCTCCTTTCACACTTTCATCTGGGCGAAGAATATATGTTGTGTGAGATTGATGTCATCTCCTGTGAGTTTTGTCTCTCTAAGGTTTCATAATGAAAGAGGATATTAATCTATGTATTTGTAATTATTGGCCTTTCCACCATATCAATGTAGGATTCTACCTGCTGTAGATGTAAGGATATCATTTCAAAAATTAATATTTTACTTACCTGAAAATGTATTTATGATACATACTTACCTCTATTAACACCTTCCCACTCATTCTCCCTAATACCAATCCACATTATTCTTGCCTTGTCTAAAAATAAAGTTGTAATCCAGGTGCATATGAGGAGCTAATATGCATGGCAAGGAATAACTACTGTGTGAAGAGTGGTAAGTATTGATTCAAAATACGTTTTCAAGTAATGAAAAATGTTGACATTATATCAAAATATATAATTACTAAATTATTCAGTTTGAAAACAAATATATAGTATCAACAAGTACAGTGCTGTTAACTGTGTTTGTAGTTTCCTCTTATAAAGAATAGATATTTTGATAGTAACCACTTAAGATACAATTGTCTAATGAACTTCTGTCAAAATCTCTAAACAAAGAAATGCAGAATGAGGATGAAAATATGAGGGACCAATTGTCGTAAGCAGGAACTTTCTGTAATGCAGTAATGTAGTTATCATGTAGTTTATGTGTAATACCTTAACAAGGCTTAACAAACTGTAATAGAGTAAAATCACTAGTTATTAATGTTACATTAATCAGATTGTAAATTTGAATAGACTAATTAGAATATGATGTACATTATTACCATAATGAATTTTCTGTGAGCTTTTATTTCAGAAATGCACATGTAGTTACAGGTTTCAGTAGCAAACAATGTTGGTAAAAGTTGATGTATCCTTGAATTGCTGGACTGAAAGAATAGTTAAGTCAAATTAACCAATACGATCATTTGATAAAATTTTACAGACAGTTTAATGAGCTATCTCATGGCCATAGTGTACGCCAGAGGACAGTCTCCAGTCCAATACCATATGCTCCTTCACCTAGTTCTTCTCGCCCTCTCAGTCCAGGTAACTTTAGTTTCTGAATTACTTTTCCATTTTTTCCTAAAATTATATCTCAATTTTAAACTACAGTCCACAGTTTCAGCCAATAATTATATCTAAAATTACTTTTTTCTCTATCATAGAAATAAATCATTCTACTAGATTTAAGTTGTAGATTAATGCTTAGGTGCAAAATAAATGTATAAGATTTTTAAGTACAAATAGGGATATGATGATAGTCATGAATTAGTCATAAATCCACAAATCACAGCCATAAATCAATAAAAAAAAATTCTAGAGTTTATAGTGAAAAAGCATACATGTATAACACAACAATATCTAAGTTGAAATGTGCATATGTCTCAGTTACATAGTATGTTATATATCAGCCAGGTTGATTGATGAACCATGGCAATGGGCAGAAGGCATTGTCAGCACTCAAATTAGCATATATAGTGTGGTTGACATATTTTTATACATTCTTCTTTACTGTCATTTATAAGTTCGTAGAATTGGTGTCTGGTAAAAAACCATGATGACTCACCTTGAATTTTAACTGTCTTGGATATCATGATTATTTCTTTGTGACATTGTATTACTTCTCTTGCCACCTAGACTTTTGTTTCTTAACTTTTGTAATATCATTATATTGCTTTTGTTTCTATGATTTAATTCCTAACTTTCACAGTTGAGGTATTTCTTAATAGCAGAGTTGTTATATTCATTTCTCATCTTGGTTTAACATTTTTATTTTTGGGTTATTCGTTTATAGTGTTACTGTATTATTTCTCTTTCTGTCTTTAGTTTGATCTTCAATGGTAGATTATTCTGTAATGGCAGCATCATATAGTTTCTCCTTTATGCTTTACTATTTTGTTTTGATTTCCAGTTCTTTATTATTTCTTAGTTGCATTGTGTCTTTCCCTTTAGGCTTGACTTTCAGTAATGTCAGGGAAACTTTCAGCCCCACCAGTCCCTTGGGACGATGTCCACACTGTAATCAGCCATTGTATCATATCATAGCTTCCAGTGCCCATCTTCCAAGCACCTCACCTCATGGACATGGCCATCCAGCTGTAAGAATTCTAAAGTTATCCATCCTTTTGTTGTTTTTTATTCTTTGTTATGAATATTTTATTGAAGTGTAGAAATAATTTAAATTAAGTCAACTTTAACAATCATTGTTATTAGTGTGAGCTTGTTAGCTATGTGATGTTAAATTACATTGTACTTTTTAGATAAAGCACAAAATAATATTGAGTGTTTTATTATGAAGTTGTTTGAGGGAAATATTTTTACATAACATTCACAAAAGTAGTCAGAGTTGATTTTTATAACAAAACATACAGTTAATATGGAGAACTATTCATAAAAGTTTATTCAGTTGAGGGATCATTTGCAATGACAACATACAAATTCAGGTACATGTTTATTTATTCTGCCCAACATTTCAGTTTGTGTCTTTTTCAAAGGACTATCAATGTCATAGGTTACAAAACTGACTACAACTCATTCAACAATACTTTTAGTATGCTCCAGTGAGCAACATTCCATTATAATGTTGATTGTGCCACACCAAACATTAACAGCAAGGAAGCCAACACTAGACTTTACATCAGTACATTTGACATAATCAACAACACCTTATTAGGTCAAACTTTGAGTTGTGACAACTTTCATGACCGAAAATTAATTTTTTTTTTTAAATTTAGTCCATGTGCCCTTCCAATTAACCCTTTTATTATGGGATGGTTGGATTCCACTAAGCTTGTTAACCACAAAAGTATCCATAAGAGTAACTATACTATGACTTTTTATAATGTATGCATGTCTACAAAATACCAAGTTTTTAAATTAAGTACTATGATATTTTAATTAGATTTATCATTATTTTTTCTTTCAGAATGTTAACTATCCAACACACAAAGTAATTTTTGTGTTAAGATTAAAGATAATTTTCTGCATTAGAAAAATTTTCAAATTTCAGGTCTCTAACTCAGATAATTGTCAAATGTTTTTTAAGAAAAAACCTTTTTATCTATTATATTCACTATTGAATCAGAATCTCTCTGTGTTAAATAGATTTAATCAATCTTGTAACCACCATAAAGCAAAATTAGAAAATAAATATAAATTATGGCTTTCCCTTCTAGAAGGACTATGAATAAAAAACTCGAGCACAAATGTTTAGTCTAAATAGCTTAAATATCATTACATTATACATTTTTATATATTTATTATTTTTATTATATTCACCTTTCAGCCATTACTCGCTAATATGATAGAAGTTACAATGTCACAGTGCCTGTGCACTTATGTTACCATACATAAGAATATAGAACTAACCTATACGAAGTGATCTGTCTTTGCTGTATTTTAATGGACAAGTATTTTGTAAAATATAGTCACATTTCAGTTATGATACATTATTATTATCTATAACTTTTAATGTATTTTTCTTAAAACATAGATGAAAGAAGTTAGGCAAACAATTATCTCATCTAGTACTTTCTGTTTCGTTGTACTTGGTTGCTGCTTGTCAGAGGTTGGCTAAACCTTAAGAAATTTTGCACATGGAGAATATCAAACAAAACTTTTTTAAAGGTTATATACACTTTTGAATAGTGAAAAAATTATAAATTACTATATTGATACCATAGAATCCTATTATAATTTATCAAGTTTAGTAATTGATCTGTATTTGGGTCTAATAAATTATGCCATTTTGAACAGGC
This sequence comes from Tachypleus tridentatus, assembly GCF_004210375.1. NCBI lineage: Eukaryota > Metazoa > Arthropoda > Merostomata > Xiphosura > Limulidae > Tachypleus > Tachypleus tridentatus. The sequence continues at coordinate 70,238,062 of NC_134834.1, read as the reverse complement.
TAAGGACTCAAATTACTAGCATGAAAGTTTGTCTCATAAGAAAGAGATGATGATGTTATGTTTGAAAATGGCTGAGAAAAACCAGTTGTGGGACATTCTGAACATTCATTGGTTATTCATATGCCATAGTATTAAGAGCATATAAGGAACTGTTTTCAAACATCGAAGGATGTAAGTGGGGCCACTGTGTTTGTACATGAACAATTTCTCAGCATATAGAAAATATAGGAGATTTTTATTTTACATTCTAGTTTTTCAATATCAGTAATTGGAATTTCTAATTCATAAAAAAAACTATAGACTTTTTATTTTGACATCGCAAACAACTAATTTGAACCACTGCTCTATTCAACATGCCATGTGACACAAAAATTAATATTTAGGAATTTTGTTTTTACTTATAAATTAAGAAATAAAATAATGTATAATGTGAAAATTAAAATTATACTCAACAGTTTAATTCCACATTTAATGATATAAAATAGTAGTTTAACAAAAATGTTTAATGCTTGTCAACAAATGCAATGAGAAGATCTTTGACCTGTGACCCATCATGATAGGGTTAACAGATACAATGCCTTGGCCCTATAATACAGTTTTTTTATTTTTAAGTTTTATGGTCTACAATTCTAACCAGCTTATAAATACTTTTAGGACACTTCACTGTTCACCATTCCATTATTAAATACATGTTGTAGTTTTATATTAGTTTTGGTTACTGTTATTTAAAATCAACTTTGTAATCTGTGATGTCCAGACACCCCTGAAATGTCAGACATAATAAAAACATGTTATCTGTATTTGGTCTGTTTTCATTGAGAATGGTTTCCATTCTTCAGTCAGTACTAAAAGGTTTAAAAAAAAATCTTAAGAGATCAGTTTAAGACTGATTGTCTGAATTTTTACATTTGTAGAAATAGTTTATGAAAATATGTGGCTAGTATAGCATAAAGAAAAAAAGACGTTATTTTTTTGATAAAAACTATTGGGGATTTAGAATTACCATACCAGATATAATTGATCCTTTAGACTCATTGTTTTTGAAATGGTGACTTTTTATTTGTTCTTGAACTGTTTTTTATACACATACTGAGAATGGCACAGAGCTTTTCTGTGTTAATATTGATATGTTTTGATAAATGGCTTAGCTCTTAATTATCAGTGAAATGAAACTAATTAAAGCACAAAATGTCATTCACCTTAGTAACTTAGAAATGCAAATATATCATCCAGGAATATCACTACATATTTTTATGCATTCATTTAAGAACAAGACATAACTCCCTCAGAACTTTATTTATAAATATTGCATTTTATTAGTGGACTACATCTGCTATGACTAGGATGCAGCCAAGTCCATCACAAGAGAAGTTTGTGAAGCCAGCTGCCCCTCCTCCAGTCAGTAACCAGGGACAAGCCTCAGTTTTGATCCACACTGAACATCCATTTACTACTGAGAAAAGTTAAAGGTTTGAAGGGTAATTATGGTGCTAAATGACACAAATAATGTACCCTTGGAAAAAAGTGAGAACATTTATGATTCCTTATTCAAAGCTAAAGATATTTTGAGTTTATTTTCAAGATCTGTTGTTAAAAAGTAACAGAGTATTACATGGTGTGAAAGCATTCACTAATTTTTACTGCTATATGATACTAAAACCATAAGGGTAGCTTATCTGGTGAAGATTGCTTAAATGTTTTTTACTAATATTGGTATTTAATACCTTAGCACTGTTATAGGAAAACGGTTTGTTTACCTCATTACTTAGTGTTTTCAAGCTCTGAACTGTGAAAATTGGTAATTCTAGAATAAATACTCAAGCTAAGAGTCTTACATCAGTAAAACCTAGTTTCTATTGATCTCTTGCTTTCTCCAGTCAGTAATGTAACAAAACAAGTAGAGCTGTGAATGGAATGTTTTTGTAAATTCATTATTGCAGAAGCATGTCACCATGTTTGAACAGTCAGTAATATAACTAGACAATTGTGTATGGTTGCACATTAGACATTTCTGTAGATCCATTATCTGCAAATATGTTTCAACATATTTTAATCAGTCTGTAATATAACTAGACAAATATGAGACATTTTGTAGATCCATTATCTGCAGCTGCATGTTAACATGGCTGATTCATCAGCAATGTATTTAAACAAGCAAAACTGTTGTAAGCTGTCTTCAAGTGATTTTTCTGCAGATTTGGGTAATGTAATGTTTATTTTATTTTTTTCATATAATTTAGCCACTATGATGTAGCCTGGGCAGGATTACTTTCTTTCAAGGTTAGGGCACTTGTGATAGAACAAAAGTTTTGATGGCATACATTAAAATAACTCTACATTAGTTGTTTTCATGTGTTGTTAAATTTAGTATATGTGTATGTAAACTGTAATTTCTGTAAATTGAATATTTTCCTACTCATTTTCTTCTCTCATTTCTTAACAAATGATTAGAAGCTACCAATGATACTTATGCTAGATATGGATAAGTTATATAACTATTAAAGATTGACACAATTGCAAAAATTAGACAATGTGATATTTAACTTTCTTTTTCTACATGTACCTTGCTTATAGTTGACTGAAATGTAGAATACCATATAAAGCAGTTAACTGTAACTTAGAGTCAGTGAAATCAGTTTCCTTTCCTTTACAATACATTATGTTCTAAAATAAAATTATTTAAGAGTAAATCTCTGAGAAAGGTGTAACTGCAATTTGTTCTACAATCTCTGTAGGATGTTTATAAAAAATGTTTAAACATGATACAAGTAAAAAAATTTTAAATGTAAATTATAAAACATTGGTTTCATCATCCTTTGAGAGATGTAAGCTGTTTCTTTGTTTATTTTTGATAAAGTGAAAGATTCTTACACATTTTGTCTGAAAATGAAACAAATCTCTTGAATTGTGTTTATGATGTGCAAAATACATCTATAAAAATCTTACTGCTTTACATTTCCTACTTTTGTGGACATAGGGTGTGATTTTTGAAGGCTGTGTAAAACTTCTAGTTTTTTTTTGTGTGTGTAGCTGTCTTAAACCACTTAAATATTTAGTGCCTTTTTTCAAAAGCAAACACAGCAACAACAAATTCTTATAGTTAAAGCTTAACATAATTACTTAATCAATATTGTATGCATCTTATACTAGTATCCTCGTACATATTTGAATGGTAACAGCTTCAGAAGAATTACTTAGATTCTGGTTTATTCCCTGCAAGTTTTATGGAACTTGTAGATATAATTTGTAATTTAAGGGCATTGTAACTTAAAAAAAATTCAGCCAATTGTAGGTACACTTTTTTTGTCCTTATAAAAATGTTATTTGTTGAAGATTGTGTGTCATTCTTTTTGCCCAATTCAGATTAGTTTCGTTTTATTGTAACAGAATTCTGATGATACGTTACTCATCTTCATTATACATGATTGTTTCTTCTCAGTATAAAGTATCTGGCATTTGCTAGTGATTTTTATCTTGAAGTGCTATGATTTGGTTTCATTCAAATATTTTATACTACAGAAACAAAAGATTAATCTTTTTTATTTTATTTTCTAAAGGTACAAAATGGCTTCACTCATATTTTATGTTAATCCTTATAATTGTCCAATACTTTAAAACTACTTTTAACAAGTCCTTGCTATGTTTGAAAACTCGTATATTGTTGAGAAAAATATTAATAAGAAAATGTTACAATGTAAACATTTCTAGTGGACTCAGAAAACCTTTAGCATGCTTGTGTTTTTGTGATGAATCGAAGGAGATTTGTGGATGTTTTGCTTGACAGTATACCTATAGAGAAGTGAACAAAGAAAGATATAGAAGTCTTGAATGTGTACATGGCATGTTAATGAAGAAATTTCTTGCAGCTGTTAACTTTCACCACAATTAGTACTTTAGTAAATATTTTTGAAGAGGATAGAAAATTGCAGTTTTTACCAATAATCATGTGTGGTACAAAAAGGTACATGAAAACAATTATTGTGAATCATACATAGTATAGAGAGTATCAGTGATTATTAAAGATCCTGATTTGTAGTTGTGAATAAACAGATTGCAGATTTTCCTGAATTTTAACATTTAAAAAATGATTTGTCAATGCTAAATAAAATAAATCATAAGAATTTTATACTTCTCATGTTTATAGAATTCCATTGTTATCTGACTTGTGTCTAACTGCTCGTTTAGGTAGACTGAAGTAATTTCAATAATGAAATAGTGGAAGTTTTCATCATTTGTGAGAAAGAGATATTGATAAAATAATAACTGATTCTGGAATTAAGGTGACATTGATTATTTTGCTTGTTTAAATGCTGAATGTATGAGCAATGATATAACAAAAAATCAAACTTGATCCATTTATTTATATAACAAAAGGAATCACTTTCATATTAATTATTCTCTACTTTTAACAACATAGCTCTGAAATGTAATGACAATGAAGAATGTCTTATATATAATGAATTAAATAGGCAACGTCACGTCATGATTTCTTATATGTTGAAATGCAATTCAGGTTTACTTAACACTGTTGATTCAATAAGTATCCTTTTCTTTGACATATTTCTTAGCTTCAAGTTTCACTTAAGGTATACTTAAAATAAGATTTCATTACATTTTCTTTATGATTGTGTACACGGTCACTTGTTTTAATTCAAATTTTCATATGTAGCAATTACTTCACTGAGGTGGGTATTTAGTGGAAGAGCTGATTGATATTTGGAACATTGTTGCTGTACATGAGCTCTCAGTATTCTTAGTTTGTGTATCCTTGAGGTGACAGGAAATTGAATCCTTCACTTACCTTAACATATTATATTTGGTGCTTGTTGATGTATTTGAAAAATTAATCATTTATAAATTTTCTCAAATACTCATGAAATTTGCAACTTTTAATTTGTTTCTGATTTGTTTATTTTTTATTTTTGACTAGCACTATGTTTGTGAACTGTTGTAGCACATCAAGTAATGAAATTCCAATGTTCTTATGATCCAAAAGGTCACTGACAAACTTAGAGAAAAAAGAAATTACAGTCCATTTATTTCAGATAAATTTAAGTTACACTTTCCTAAATGTGTGGATCCTTACTGTATTATGTGAATGAGTAATAGAATTGTACAAAAAGGTTGTCATTATATATATATTACATTGTTCCTACTTTCCCTTAAGCTCTTCCACCCCCCCTAACAACTTCCACTGGACAGTTTGTTATTCTAAAGAATGTGATGGTAAATTATTTTAACATCTGTTCTGCTTTATCTTCACCTGATTATCCTGTGACATTCCTGGCTGAACTCAGTCATAATAACAGATTTTTACTCTAAACTATTGGTCTTTGTGTATTTTTAATAGTGATTTGTTAAGTAAGTTGCATCTCATCTAATGTTAATGCTTTACTGTTTTTTTTATGTAGAATCAAACAGGTGTCTATGATAAACTTTTTCAAAACAATAAAGATTGCCAATATTATTGTGCATCTATCACAAAGACATTGAATGACTTGTAAAATTGAAACTTTCTCAATTTCAAGCCAACCCTTAACCAAAATATAAAATTTAGTACTGCTGTTGTCTTGTATACAGCATGGGGCTTTTGAAACTTACACAAAGGGATAAAAACTAATGAAAGGTTATTATTTATTCAACTGCTTCTAGCAAAATCCATTTTCATCATTAAATATGCTAATGTTATTTGGCCATGAAAGAACTTTTCTTTTATTGTATGAGGATATAACATTTATTAAGTCTACCACCCTACATGGCAGTAGAAAGGTGTCTTCCATATGTATTTTGTTACTTTTGCATCAGTAAGTGGAAACAAAGTCAGTGGATAAAGCTACATTTTAAAAATGTTTTTGGTGTGCACCAACAGTTTTCTTGTTCATGTACAAATAATATTATGCTCATAAAATTTGAATTGAAAGTTTAGTTCTTTAAAATCTGATTGGACAACTGTTGCAAAGTTTATTTACATAAATCTTAAACACTGAAATGAAGTAAGACCTGTAATAAAATATGAAGTTGTAAACAGGTTGTTTTAACATAACTAACCTGGAATGTTGTATGTGAATGCCTTGTTTTTATAACAGATGTTTATTTTCCTGACCTGGAACATGTGTGCACTGAGTAACCAACTTGTTTTTTTTTAATTTAACATTGCATAATTGAATGGTGTGTGCACTGTAGATAGTGTGGTAAATTGAATCTTTATTAGTTTAAAAGCCTTTTTGTTTTCATTTCTTATATAAAATTAAATTAGTGTCTTTTCGTTCTGTCAGCTGCACTGTAGATGTTTCCTTTACCAAACTGTTAGACTGAAAACTACAGTGTTCCTGTAAATTGTGATGATTTATTTAAAATGATTTACAGAACATCTTATGTACAGATGTCTTTGTGTGGGGATATAATAAAATAAGTATCTGGAAACAATGAATAAGTGTTCTTTATTTTTAACATTTTCTAATTTTAACTAAAATTTTCACTTACCCCTATGTCTGACAAAAATGGCAAGTTTTTCTTTAACATGTATGTATTGTCAGGTAAAGAAGGTTTAAATACTTGATTTTCATCTTGCATTCAAATGCCTACCTACATTTTCTATTGAAACTTTATTAAATTAACATAACTACCCAGGATGAAACACCTTAGTTTTTCATGTAATTTTTACAATAGTAGGGTTATAAAATCTTAGTCTATAAAAAATTTAGAAATTTCTCTCAAATGTTAAGGCTGAAATACTTAAATTTTTAAAACCAAAAAATATTTTACTAGAATTTCTGAACTTGCCTATGAGAAGACACAGGAGTATCCCTAAATTATGGAGATGCATGTTAATGTTTCTTCCAATGGACAAAGACTTTGGGAAGTTTATAAGACATTAGTGATAATTAATAGATAGTCTTTTAGTAAAATCAAAATTTGTAAGCTGTAAGAAATGTACTAACTTTTAGATTTTGTTACAACATAACATGTCACCTCACAATAAATAGCATCAATGTAACATATAAATTTCTAACTCTCAATTATGTAATGATACAAAACCAGCTTTTCCTAAAGTTTATTCAGGATGTTTATAATGGGTAAATATAATCATAACACTTATGCCCAAAAACTTTTCAGGGTAAAGTATTTAACTCAGTCAATTTCATACCTTCAATAACTTGTACTAAAATATTTAATGTGATTTTTCTTAAGTCTGGTCAGGAAGAGAGAATACTAATTTATGAAGAATCTGTAAATAGAAAAATTTCAAATTCTATGATAATCTAGAGGAAATAAATGCCAGTTCCATATATTGTTGATCCTAGGAGGAATCAAGTTGATGATGAAACCAAAATACAGATATTCCTTTCAAATTGTTCCATAAGGTGTGGATAAATACTCTGGATGAATGTGTTCAAAATCCTAGAAAACAAATGTTAAAAAAATAGATTTTTTCTTACACCATCTAGTTAAACTATAAACTTGACATCAAAGTTAAAGAAGAGATTACATTTTTTTTTCACTAATGAATAAAATTGTTATTTTCAGAAATGTACAAGTAGATGTATATTAATTTCTGGTTTATATGCTATCCTTACAAAGGTATTGATTTTCATTCTATTCCTAATGTAAACATGGCCTGCTATGAGAAATTAAGTTGTTTTTTTTATTTTCCAAAGTCATTATAATTTAAAAACAGTTGCTTCCACACCTAAAACATAAATGAATTTCTCCTGGGCTAAAATCAAGCAGGGCTTGGTGAAAACATTTGTTGAAGTCTATCTCGCCCAGTCCACATACAGTATGCTGTTGCCAAACTAAAACCCAGAGCTCCTCCAACTGCACATCTTCTAAGGCCCGCTAAACAAAAAATACTATATTGATTACATTTGTAAATGTGTACATTATAATATGCTAAAAGATGCCTTATGCTACTTTTAAATTCCTAATCATTTCTTTTGGTGAGTGGTATAGACATTTAAAAAAAAAATGTAATATGGGAAGTACTCTCACAGTTGAAGATGCTGAATAGAAAATATTTTTTATTACAAGTTCCACAGGTCCAATATACTAATACTTTACACTCCAATGTTCTTTGTTTTCCCTCAATATTTTTTTGAAAAATTAAACGAAAATGCAATGTGATTCCTGAATCAGCTGTTTTGTTTGTAAGCAAATCATAATGACTCACATGCATTAGTTTAGCATTAAGTTCTGAAAACAATAAACTGTTATTTCAAGTATATTCATTCAGTGTCAATCCCTAACTACATAAATATCAATATGACACTGCAGATGATATTCATTCATGAAACTTACCATACCAGACTTTTAAACAGAACAACTATATGAATCTAATTTATTTTAATTACAGTCCATAAAACAGCAGTGGCCAGCCAGCAGCTCCTTAAAAAAGCATATTTCTCTATGCCTATAATTTAAAGCAAAATATTTTGGTTTAAGGAGTACAAGAAAATATTAAAGCGTGTAACTAAAAGGTTTAATTGATGTTCTGTTATATACAAAGTAAAATTGTTTTGATAAAAGCAACAGTATTTATATTATTTTATAAAATAAAACTATTTGTATTGTACAGAACCACTGAGGTGGCACTACTGAAAGCCTCAGTTTTAGCTTGGACTTTGTCAGTTACTTGTGTTCTTCTGTAACAAAAGAGATTTTCAGTCTCTTCAATAATATACAATGCAAAATTCTGGCTTTCTCCCTGCTAAGGATTGGCCACCCCTGTCATAAAATAATGATACAAATTCTTTTATAAGTTTTGTTTTCAAGCCTTCCCTACCAATTTAAAACATTTTGATTTGGTCTGGTTTACTGTTGCTGAAATTACTCAAAGCAAAGAATATGTAAAAAAAAAATACTAAAATAACTACAACAGTTCAATGTTTTTTGTTGCAATTTTAGAAAAAAATCACTTTACGTAAATCTTTCAGTCAATTTCTTTTATTCCGATAGTTAAATAAACTGAAAATTCTACAGAAATATACCATTAAATAAATCATAATCAAAAAAATAATCCTTTATCACTTTGACTTGTATTTGTAAATATTTCAAAAACATTATACCATATTAAATGAGATTTCTTGAATCAAGTTTTAATATCAAAAATAATTCTGTAAAATAAAGAAAATACAGTGTATGTTCTCTGTACTTACCAGATGATTTATACAAAAGACCAGCAGCAGTTGCTGCAGATACTGTATTCAGCTCATCATCCACTCCACGAACCAGTGAGAAAATTACTCCAAAACTACTATACATAACAGCTGGGTATAAAAGCAGAAAAATGGTTCTATTTCAAATAAATGGCTTGTCTAAATGGAAACAATCTTTAATTTTTCTGACACTATCTGTTTAAAAACATATACAACTGTTACAAAACTAAAATTATTAATTTGTAAATAGTATAAAATAAAAAATTAGATTTCTCCCAATTCTGTATAAGAATGTTACCAGCACAGATCTTTTGAAAAAAAACTCATTTACCTATAACACCCAAAGTATTACCAATCCCAGCTCCTCGTTTAGTTATGTAGTTCAGCATCCTGTTAGACGAAAAATATTGCAATTTTTTATTTCAGAAACTCGTATTTGTTTTATCTGCCAATTTAATGTGTAAAACTGAAATGAAAATTAAAGGATAAAAATATTATTTTACTTAATGTGCTAAGAAAACAACCTGAAAATAGCAACATCCTACTCTGAATATACCAAAATAAAACCACTCTGAGAACAAACAAAGAGCATACTGACATCTTGTACAAAGGACCACAAAGATAATATTATGCAGAATACTCACAGTACCTTCTTATATCTCAAGGGCATCAAAAACTTTTAATATGCACATGACTAAAACATACCCCATATGTAAAGAAAAATAAAAGCTACTAACTGGCATGTAATTCTACCAACAATATTAACCTGAACATTTAAAAAAAATCTGTTCACAACATTTTCTAATTTCTTAACAGCACTATCATTTTTCAGCATGTACAGGATTACAACACAAGTTGACAAAACAACAATAGAGAAACAGGTACTTACTGTGTTCTTCTAACACTGCCAACATGTCCAGCAGCTGCTGTTTCTTTCAAACCTGTGTAGAAGCCAGTAAATCCACCAAGGAGTGCCCCTACAGATAAAGAAAATAAATGTTACTGCAAATATTATAATTACATAGTCCAAGTAAAAGAAAGATTAGTTTCATTAACAAATACCTTCATTTCAAGCTCACGTGTTGATGAAACTTGAGTACTTACTAAAAAAAAAGTAAGTTCTCAATATTAACTTCCCAACACTGTACAACTTTTGAAACATTACATACCAGTCATAACTGATCCACCAATCTGGGAAAAAGCTAATTCAAATCTTCCACGTTGACGTGAAGCTCCCTCAGGAAATATCCATTCTGGCCCACTCTGCAAATTAAATCAATATTTCATAAGTATAAAATCTCTGAGTAGATGTAACTGAAATAAAGCTTATGTTTGGTGTTTTGTCATCTTATCTAGTAAATTATAAATATATATACAGTATGTAAACATACATATTTGTTGCTTGCATCATTTCGCATTGTCAAAACAAAAAGAAGGGAAGAGTTTTGTTTCCATTCTGGAGAAGAAAACAAGAATATTATTCAAATCTGGTTGAAAGTAAAGAATAACCTAAGTGTCAATCACATCATTTCTACTACATTTAGCACCAAAAAAGCCTTTTATCCAATACCAGGACTCAGTCTAGAAGAAATATGACAGACACAATAGTGGTTAAATGTGTTATAACAAGAATTAGACATACCTTATGAAACTTATTACGTGATGCACTAATTTATGATAGCAATATTTCAATCATATACATTATTTATCTCAAAAATGCACTCAGTTAAACACTGATATAGTGTTCTATATTTTATGAATGACACATAAGGATTAAAACTTACTACCAGTTTATTTTTATCACCTTTTGCCACAAATCAGTAAAATTCATGCAGTCATTTTAAAACAAATTAGACAATCTAAAGATATTTAGATAATGAGTTAGTTTTTGGTTTCTCTTCACCCAAGAGAAAATACTTTTTTTTTTAAATAACTGAACTATTATTTTTTATTAACAGTACCACTATGACTGAAACTACTGAAGTTACTGTGTGAGTTTTAAAAACAGCCCACTTTGACGGTACAAAAAATATGCTAAAGGTTTTCTTAATGATATCACTGAAACTAGAAATTCAGGAAAGATCGTTAAGGTTAATTCAATACCTGAGATAGGTAGGCTGGATCAAAATTAAGATATGGTGACACTGGAGCAAAATTTCCTCTTGGAGAATCTATGTAAAAGTAAAATATTTAATTAACTGGAAATACAATTTCTCAGCAGCATCTTCTGACAGTAATATTAAGAATAAAATTTCATCTTATTCTGTCATGAACTTCTAAGTGTCTTGATCATGTTATTACTTTCTATACTTGCATGTTTTGAAAGTTTTTGAGAGCATAATTATGAACTGACCATTATGATTTTCACTAAGATTGCTGCACTCCCTAACTGATTTATAAGGTACTGAATCTCAAACCAGCTTCAAAACCACTTCTTTGAAAAGCAAGTTATAAAACTAGTCCTATTGTTACAGCTTCTTTACTGGGATAGCTAATCCTCATCAAAAATTACTTATCTAATCCTGATATTTTTATTGGAATAAGTTTCATAAAACACATTTTCCATTTGCAATGCATCTTATTATGACAACTCTTAATTCAGGAATTGGTAGTATTAGACCAAACTACTGGAAAAGAACTGGGGTCACGGGGCATGCTAGTATACAAGCCAGTTGTCCTAAGCCTTCTGTTAGAGTATATTAAAATTTATCTTCCTCTGGCTCATCTAAGCTGTTCCAATTTCTTCAGCCATAATCCTGCAAAGAATGAAAAAGAAACCATTTTTTCTTACATAAATCCCTGCTCTGTCTTCTTTGAAACTCCTTTGGTGCTGCAACTTCTACCATATTGGAAAGCATGCATATGTTCAAAATAACTTAAATTACAAACTATGGGATACCAAGAAACCTTCCTTAACAAACAGAACACTAAAAATTTAATCTAGTCCTAAATATACATAAACTATTTCCTGAAACTTGTGTGAAGTGGCACATTTTTATTAGAAGGGACAAAGGATTGGTAGGACATGATTAAACTTTCAAACACTGGTATATGTAAGTAATCTATAAATCCAGATTACAATCCATAAACACTTGCAGGCAGTAAAACTAAAGGACACAAGTTTTTGATATAAAAAACTCAAAGATAACTCTAGCCAAGGTACTGTTACTTTTATAATGATGTCAACCAATGAAAAAGTTTTTTGTTATATGCATTAGAAGTTTTTGCACAAAAAGAATTCAAGATGAGAGTGAATTCAGTGGAAGGCAAAATTTGACAGAAGAAATTTTGTTGTTTTTTTGTATAATGACATAGGATGGTTGTAGAAAATAGAACAGCTTAAGTAGGCCAAGTTTCCACTATTATCCCTTGGAAATGAAGTGAAAAAATGCTTCAACTGAAATAATGTCTGCCCTTTCTTTATATTAAATTTATTTCCTCTTGTCCTAATTCCTTAAGAAGTCAACATTACAAAAAAACTAATTTATCAAAATTATTTCCTTTAATAATTTTAAATCCTTCAAAAAATTAATCATCCACCCTTCTCTTATCAAGAGGGAACAAATTAGAGGATATTAGCCTATCCTCAAGTGACAATCTACTGATCCCCAGAACCATCCTAACAGCTCTCTGCTGAACCATCTCCAAATATCCTTCACAAACAAGTGGACACAATGCTCTATATTAGGCCTAACCTTTTTAAATGTGTGGTAAATATTCCTAAATGTAAAATCCAAATAATGTTACACTTGAAATACAATGGCTATCAAGAATTATGAGTTGTACCATCCAATACTGCAAGACCATTTTCCTCATCCATCCACTTAATTAAAAAATTCCTATCAATATTGTATACGTAATTCATATTAATTTATCCATATGCATAACCTTAGATTGACAATTAAATGCCATTTGCCATATGTTTGTCCAACTAACTGATATATTCAAGTATGCAAAATCATAGCATTTCATAAATAAGCAATAAATGTATGAAAGTAATGGCTATTATACTTTTTCACTCTACCACAGAGCTGGATTAGACCAGTCCTAACTTAATACTTAAAATCCAATTACTAACTGTATATGTGTATTACTTACTCTTTTTAAACATTGTGTTTTTGTAAGCTCTGTGAAAATATCTTCATTTCAAATTACTTATGTATCATGTAAAAGGCACTGAGCAATACAGTAAATAACAAAACATTAACTAGATTTGGTAAAATGGGGATTAAAGTAGTAGGCATAAGCTTTAAATTTAGATTTTTGTAGTGTAACATGTAATATAAGGTTAAATGAGTCTTGGTATGTGTAATGGTTCTTTAGGTTTAAATGTAATTCAACTTGCAGTGAGATTGTAAGACAAATTCAATACATTGTTTTATTTCATAAATACAGTCTAAAAACTAGTTAATTGTCAAACTTAAGTTTAACAGTTCTAACAACAAGCTACTCATATGTAATCATAGAATCAAGTTCATTTTAATTCTACAAATAAAACAAATGTTAAAACAAGTTTGGAGGTTAAGCATTCCCAGTTTGTTAGGTGCAATAGATGAAATGAAAGTTTTATTTGAAAACTCTGGACTACTACACACTTAAGGAAGCTAGTATTTAGGATGTTCAATTTATATGTATAGTTTAATGTTGGAGGCTACCCTACCTAAAGATGAGGAAATAGATAAAGAGAAGTATAAGCTGTGAGAAATGATAGCAGGACTTCAAGGGAAGCTCAAGCTTTTACATGCAAGGGAGGCATCAACCAAGATTAACAAGAATATTCAGGAAGTTAGAAATGGTATTATTACAGTTAAAAGTAGTGAACATAATTGTGAAGACATTACTCTGTTGAACAGACTTCAGCCATCTGCTTATGTAGACAAGGAATTATTGAAGGGCAGAGAGCAAAAGAAATAGAAGGATATGGATTGTAAACTTGCAGGTTATAGCTAAAGGCAGTTCCTTCACATGGCATGTGGATAGTCTGTGGAATAAATAGAGAGAAACAGATTATGATACCATAGAGTACAGGTGAAGGACATAACTGACAGAACAAGTGGTACTAGTAACACTGCAGTCTTTGTTACACTCATAGTCTCATAGTATAAGGGAGAGTAACTCAGAGGAGCTGATTAATAGGAACAAGGGGTTGATAAAAGCATTAAAAGTTTAAGGCCATTAATTAATTATGTCAGGGATACTGCCAAGATATAACTGTGGAGCTGAAATTTTGAGTAGGTTGCTTGGGTTAAGTGCTATGCTGAAATTAATATGCAAGTATAATCAGATTGACTGGTTAGACCTATGGGATCAGTTCAGTGGAAGAAGACAATCTTTTTGAAATAGATGGTTTACATTAAGTAAGAAAAGGTCTGGCATGTTTGAAAGGACTATTAACTTAGCTGTAAGGAAATTTTTAAACCAGAACTAGATAGTGTTGAGGGCAAAGATAAACTAAATGAAACATAACAGATGTCTAGAAAAATTTAGCTCAGGAAATCAGTATAAAAATAGTCATAAGAACAGACTTAATTGTTACAATTGTAATGCTAGAAGTATAAAAATAAAGTAGATGACTTTAAGGCACTGGTAGAAATAGAAGATTTTGTATAATTGGAATAACCAAAACATGGTTAAATGCAAATGGTTTTAATTACAGAAATTGCTTTGAAATACATGGTTACAGATTATTCAATAAGAACAAAGTAGTAAAAAGAGGGAGTATTGGCTCTATATTTACATAAAGTGTGAGTTACATCTGAAGTTGAGAATATTGATAACTCAAAAACTTTATAGTGAGATTAAGATTTCAGCTGTTAATGAAGTCATAATTATGGGTGATTTTAATTTCAGATATACTGATTAGGAAATACTAGCTAAATCATGTGGGAGAAAGGTTTCTAAAAGCTGTTCAAGATGGATTTCTTTAACAATTAGTGAAAGAACCAACTAAATATAATGCTATTTTAGATTTATTGTTAACTTCTAATATATAAATGGTTGAGAAGGTAAATATTGAGGAACACCTAAGTGCAAGTGATCATTGCTGTATTAGGTTTGATGTTTTACTACATATGGAAATCAGGAATAATGATATTTTGATCCCAAATTTCAAAAAGCAAATGTTCAAAGGATGCAACAAGAGTTATCGATTGTGAATTGGGCAGCTGAATTATTTAGAGACATTGAGCAACTGTGGAAAATTTTTTCTTAACCTCAAAATTACAAGAACTGATACACAATTTCAAACAGAAATCCACGAAAAATCACCCATACTGGACTATACATTCCTTGAAAAAAAACTATGCTCACCAGATAAAATTAACGACAAAATAAAACAATATTTTAAGTTTCCTCCACAAACCGTCAATATTCAAAACAAATATATTCCTTAAAGAAAATTAGTAACAAAATATGACATTCCAATTAATACCAATTCAAAACCCGACACAAACTGAGGTCTAGTAGCTATATTGGAGAAAGAGGTAGAAAAATGGAAACAAGTAAAAAAAAAAAAAAAAATATAACCATAGTTGGCTTGCAAAGGGTACAAGAGATAAAATTACATAAAACCACAACAAATTTAAGAAACTAAACTGACTGGTATTACAGAAGATTTAGAAGACAAAGAAATTTAGTCAAACAGTAAATTAGGGCATCCCAAAATGATGTATGAAAAGAATTTGGCAAGCTGAAAACAAAAATTTACACTAATAATTTTTTTTTAGTATATTAGGGGTAAAAAAGATGTTAGGATGGTGACAGGGCCACTGAGATGATAGAGGAAGGCTTGTACCTAATGCTTATGAAATGGCTAGGTTATTATATTCTGCTTTTTCTTAATTTTTTATAATGAAGACTTAAACAGTTTTCCTCATCTTGAAGAATGGTAGATGAAAACAAAGTTGAAGACAATGGAATAAATTCTCAGCTTGTTAAAATAAAATTATAAAGTTTAAAGAATAAGGCTCCTGGACAGATAATATTTCTCATAAGTTTTCAAAGAGGTCAAGTCTTTGAATACTGGACAAATACCAACAGAAAGGAAATTAACTTGTTACCCCTATCTTCAAAGGAAGTAATAGAAGTTGTCCCAGTAATTATAGGCTTATTAGTCTTGCATCAGTCATGGGAAAAATTCTGGAGAACTGTTAAAAGATGCTTTGCAAGGTCATTTAAAAAATTTAGAATTTTACTAGATAGCCAACAAGGTTTCACTAAGGGAAAATTGTGCATTACAAATCTTACATGCTTTGAAAAAGTTAGTCCTTATGTTGATGAAGGAAAGGGTATAGGGTTTGGTGTATCTAGATTTTCAGAAAGCATTTGACAAAAAGTATTTTAAAAAATTAATAGGTGTGGAGGATACATTAACTGGATATAAGAGTGGCTTGATGGAAGAAATCACATGGTTGTTATAAACTGACTTCAGTCAAACTAGATTAATGTTGCAAATGGCATACCTCATCAGGGCTGTCTTAGGACCATTGCTCTTTTTGATTTACACTAATGACAAGACGAAGGAATAGTCAGTAAATTACTTATATTTGCTGATGATATCAAGGTCTTGGATATTGCCAGCTGTGAAGAAGATACTTCTACTTCAAAAAAGGATTTAAATCATTCAGAGAGTTGGGCAAATAAATGGCAGATGAACTATAATTATAATAAATGCAAATGAATGTACATGGATTATGATAATTTAAATTATAATTTGGATGAGAATAACTTTCACAGTGTCATGATAGAAAGAGATCTTGGTGTAATAGTCAATCAGTCTAAAGCAGTGTGTTGCTGCTAGTGGTAGAGCAAATAGGATTTTAGTTTGTATCTACAGAAATACTGAATACAAGTCTAAAAGCAGATATAATTTCATTGTATAGATCACTGGTTAGACCACATTTGAAATATGTTCAATCATGAACTCTTTTACTTTAGGAAAGGCCTTAAAGTGTTTGAAAGGATTCAAAAAGGGTTACTAGAATGGTACTTGGGATGAAAGGGTTTTCATGAAAGGAGATAATGAAATCTCTCAACTTGTTTTCTCTTGAAAAGAAAGAATTAGAGGATCTGATTTAAGATTGTAAAGGGAATTGATAGTGTTGATACATTATTTTTTTTCATATCTAACAGTGAGAACAGTAGGACTAAGGGACACAAATATAATTCCTGGCAGGGTAGAAATCACTTTCTCTACATGGATTGCCTTTGGATATTGCAGATACAATAAATTTAAGTGAATTTATGAAAAAGCTTGATAGGTATATAAATTAGAAGGGCTGTCTAAGATTTTTTAGTTAATAGTTTTAGTTTAACTTTAAGGATAAAACAGCCAAGATGTACTAACAAGTCCCTTGTTGTCCTTAAACATTAAGTTTTGTAAATACAAGTGTAAATATTACCTCAGAAAATTAAGGTACACAATAAACAAAGCTAAATAAATAAAATCTTTAAAGATAAATCCAAGTATAAACTGTCCAACAGCAAACACTGACAGTTTGTTCAATTGTAGAAAGGGCATTGGTAGCATCATAGTCAATGTACAACATCTTCAGGGAAAACAGTGATGAATCAGAACAAGTTTTAGAGATTGCACCTCAGCTAAGTCTCAATGAAGGTAGTCTGACTGCTGAGACACATTTTTCTTCAGGAACATAACTCATCATTACTAGTAAAAACAATAATTCTAAACATATAACAAATGTGGTGAAATGATATCTCAAAACTCAAGAGACTAATGGAACAACACAACTTGACATGCACAAAATCCTGATACAAACATTCTTGAAGCTGTACAGGTTACGTGAAAAACTGGGAAAGTCAAAAAACAACAATTTCTCTGAATTCTGAAAAGTAATACACAACACTTGAAACAATATTCCACAATCGTACATTGTTAAAGTATACTGTAGCATGAAAACAAGGTGTGATATTCTTTTGTTAAACAAAGAAATTGTATATAAAATACAAGTGCTTTGAACTACTTTTTTTGCTTTATTATTTTGCAACAATTTCCCAATCTAGTTTCCATTACTCACTGTTTGTGACTTCTGAATGTATGCCACTTGTGTTTAACATGATTATTTCCACTAATTTATGTTTGTACAATATTATTTACCAAACTCTATTTTCCAACTTCACAATTAAGAAATACAACCTAGCATAAGATAAAGGTTCATTACACTGTTCCTATGATGTACACAATTACCTAAAGAATGTCCAATACTTATTTTTATGCCCAAAATATACCATCATAAAACACACACATATAGAAATTCTAAATACATAAAAGAAAGCTGTTCCTGAGAAAGTAGCTTGCTGTCAAATAAGTCATCAAACACAATCTCACTAAGTAATGATACATCTTTTCATCCCATGTATTAGTGTATAATTAATTTATAAACATATTTATATCTATCATACAGTAAATGTACTGTAATACAATGTAAAAAGCATTAATTGTATCAGGGGAATATTTATCACTTACACTCTTTTAACCATGCAGTTTTCAACCAATAACTATTTAAATAAACTAGAAACTGTGATAGTAATGTAATGATGTAATCAATGTAAACTACAAACTGAGCAGGTTTCACATTCCTAGCCTAATCATAAACTTTTATGTTAAGAGTTTGGTAGAACTACTGTGCAAAGGTAAATGTTTAAGTTAGTCTTATTAATATTATTGAATAACAAGCATATGGTTTAATAGTCAAACTGGTAAATTTTAATTTCAAAAGTTATTTGTTTTAATAAGAAGCTACAATTAAACTAAGAAGAGTCAGTTCAGATATAACGTACTTGAATGAGTTCTCGTACAATGCACATCCCATACTGATAAATAATCATTCTGGTTGCAACCTGTTTGTATATTACTTTTTTCTTTTTCTTTTCAATTTTACGTTTTAACCAACTGGTTTTGATTGCAAAACTAAAACGTAAACGTTTTCTACTAATACAGGCGTTGAAAATGGAGATTACGTCATTATATTGAAATACTGTCTGAAGTTAATATACTGAGACTGATATTATAGCGTTTATTCCGAAAATACTTATACCATGAATTTAGCTGAAACAAGAATGAAATTAAGCCTAATTCTACCTACAACTTACAAGGAAATTGTGCCGAAGCGTTCGGTGGGCCATAAACGTTTAAATACCCAGCGTTTTGACGATCCATTATTTAAAATCACTGCAAAAAATTTATCTTTTTATCAACGTCTTTACACTTAAGAATCTGAACGACCTGACATTGCGTTAACCAAATGGAAAGGACATTTTTCTACGCAATGCACATGGAAAGGAGCAATACAACGCCCTCTTCTAAACCAAAACATCATAGTTTGTTTTGAGTGTGATATTACTTCGAAATAAAGTGGCTCGGCATGGCCAAGCGCGTAAGGCGTGCGACTCGTGATCCGAGGGTCGCGGGTTCGCGCCCGCGTCGCGCTAAAACATGCTCGTCCTCCCAACCGTGGGGGCGATATAATGTTACGGTCAATCCCACTATTCGTTGGTAAAAGAGTAGCCCAAGAGTTGGCGGTGGGTGGTGATGACTAGCTGCCTTCCCTCTAGTCTTACACTGCAAAATTAGGGACGGCTAGCACAAATCGCCCTCGAGTAGCTTTGTGCGAAATTCCAAAACAAACAATCGAAATAAAGCTATAACAATTTGAATCATGCCACTCTTTCCTGCTTTGCATACATACAGGGTGTCTAAAAAATGTATACACATTTTTAATTATTATAAATACAATATTTATTAAGATATATCTAGGTTTTATATTCCAAGTTTAAGAAGACAAGTGTAGAATCTTTTGAGTTATCGCAGGTGTTCGAACTGATGACCTTTCTTCTTGATTACAAAAAGGCCTGACATGGCCAAGCGCGTAAGGCGTGCGACTCGTAATCCGATGGTCGCGGGTTCGCGCCCGCGTCGCGCTAAAACATGCTCGTCCTCCCAACCGTGGGGCGATATAATGTGACGGTCAATCCCACTATTCGTTGGTAAAAGAGTAGCCCAAGAGTTGGCGGTGGGTGGTGATGACTAGCTGCCTTCTCTCTAGTCTTACACTGCTAAATTAGGGACGGCTAGCACAGATAGCTCTCGAGTAGCTTTGTGCGAAATTCCAAAACAAACAAACAAAAGATTACAAGAAACCTACTTGAAATAAAATTTATCTCAGAATGGCTAGTAGTGGGCATTAACACTTCTACTGATAAGGAGAGAATAACGTTTCGACCTTCCTAGACCATCCGTTCTGAGATATATGATGACCGTTTTGATCCAGGCACTGCTGATAACTCGGAGAGATGGAATTGCAAACTTCACGAATCATTTCGTTTGGTATTTGGGTGCATTTATTTGAACTGCTGCTCTAAGCTCATTGATTGTTTCAAGTTTTGTACTATAAACCTTATCTTTGACATATCCCCATAAAAAAGTCCAGAGCAAATTTTCATCAAGATAGGCTCTCACCTTACGATGGTAGTGGAAGGTGCTCCATCTTGCTGGTAATAAAACTCCTCATCTCCAAATTGCTCTCGAATGCGTGGCACAACAGGTTCTTGCAGCAAGTTCAGATAAACGAGACCAGTAACTGTGTTTTGAAAAAGAATGGTGCAATTATGCCCAACGCTGATAATCTACACCACACTGTAACCCCTGGTGAGTTTACGTGGTATTCAGTTGTAACATGCGGGTTCTGAGGTGCCCAGTAGGCGCAATTGTGGCGATTAACTTAGCCATTTAACTTAAATGTGGTCTCATCTCTCCAGACAATCTTGTCTGGAAACTGTGCATCCTCTGCAGATTTTGCCAGGCATCACTCACAAAATTCAACTCTCCGGTCAGGATAATTTTCATTGAGCGCGTGGACTAATGCTGGAATAAAACTTTTCCATTGAACGCGCTTCGACATGTGATGGACGCTCGATTTTGGGATTCCTGTCTCACGAGCTGTTTGCCGAACAGATTTTCTTGGAGATCGGTGGAGACTTTCCAACAGCTCTGCTTTTCGTGTGAGACTGGTGAATGACTGCAGTCTTCTGCAATGCCTTTTATGGACGTCTCGAACAGTTTCATTTGTTTCAAACTTATCTCTGATGCGACTAATGGCGAGTCACGTTGGTGGATCTGTTTGAAACTCCCTTCTAAACCATCTTTGCACTTCAGCTACGTTCTCCACTTCCAGTAACACTTTAAAATAAAATTCCTTTTCTCCAAGCTTAGTCTTGCTTCTGTCATTACTTCACATCAGTTGCACTTGTAAAAAAAGAAAGTTTGAGTGAGTTATAATCATTCAAAGTGTGTATACATTTTTGTGGACACCCTTTATATTCATACTTAACAACTATCTTCTACTGACAATGTTGGATTTAGATGGGGTTCGGACCATGTAAATCCTTTTTTTTTCGTTTAAAAATATATGGAAATGTAATCAGTGGGAGAGTCAAAGACTATCTCGCAATAAGTCCCTGTGAGGCACTGACTTTATTAATATATGTGTAAAGTATGATGCTGTACTGACTCTCACATTTTCAGGAATAATGCCACAGGCAGTCGTAAATTTATAGGTCAAGTTTCTGAAGAAATACCCCAGGTATACAGGGTTATAATGATAATGATAAGAGGATTAACAGTAGTAAATTAGGTGTTAATCCTCTCTCCCCTCCCTACCGTCGGGAAGGGAAAATAGAAGTAGTGGGTCGCTTATAATGACCTTAATCCAACTAGCAAAAACAAAATTGCGTGTACTGGCTACTCCACCTTTCTGAGAATAATCCACGTGGATTTGGACACATGGGAGAACATATGGGCTCTACAACAGCCTCTACTTGGTAAGTGGGATCAATCCAGTTATCCTAGAGAAGCGCACAACTTTTGTAACCAATCCTAGCTAGTAATAATATTCCATACAACCTGCTTTTTACTGGTGTAATCACTCCAATCTGGCGTCAAGTTAGAGTCCCCTTCTGCCCGAGTATCATGTACGCACAAAACTGTTTAATGCTGACCCGTTGAAAAAAAAGTATTAATGTAACCCGGATTCAGAGTTTTGATGATGCGTCATGCATGTCCTTTGAAAGCGTTAGAATGCAGTCCAAGATAAAACAGCATTCTCTTCGTGTCTTATTTGTTTCGCGTAACAATCGTATGCTCAACCGATCTATAGCCAGTGCATGTAAATTACCTGCCATAAACTGACGCCTTAAATCAGTAATGTCGAGAAACCCACTTAAATCGTTTGGGTTGAGAAAATATTTTACATAGAAGGTCGAAACGTTGTTCGCTCTTCTATGTAAAATATTTTTCAACCCAAACGAGCCGTTTTTGCATATAAATGACGCCTTAAATGTTGTGTTCGTTTTATTTATGTTTCACGTCTGCGTCAACACTTTCTTGAATGTTGTCTAGAACATACAGCTCAGATGCGAAAATAAATAAGTTGGTAGGGGTTGGTAGCGCGGCATATGTGTTATGAAACATTTTATGAAATATTTGAATATACTTGTAAGTGTCTGGAATAAATCTTAGACCCATCTGCAAATCGAGAAACTTACAGTGTTGATTCTTAACCACGACTTTAGAACAAGAAACCAGAGTAAAAGCATAGGGACTTCTCATGTGCCTCACCTTATTCCAAAATATTATTGCATTTCTTGTTGCCAAAAATGCTTTGGGGAGTGTCATGTCATTTGCAGCTCAACTTCAAGTTGCTAGTCAAAATATATGAGCGAATAATTACGGTAGGGAATAATATTAATGAGGAAGTTAGTTGTAATTTGATGATACAACGCGACTAGCAACACTGGTTGGCACAAATATTTCGGCGCTCAAGGCAATCTATCATCTTTCTGATACACCAAGCATTTCTGTCAAGGAATATTTTTTTAGATATTTTGTTCTCACTTTCTGTTACCAGTTATCTAAAGAGATGAAACATCGATTTTACATAGAAGAAAGTTGATGTGGTGTAGAATTTCTTTCTCTAGTTGTTGTTTTGAATTAGGCACAAAGCAACACAATGGGCTATCTGTGCTCTGCCCACCACGGGTATCTAAACCCGGATTTTAGCGTTATAAGTCCACAGACACACAGCTGACCCACTGGGGGGCTTTCTCTAGTTCCAGAAATAATTGTAGATACCGAGGACAGTATTTTGCCTGAAGTAAAGAAATGGAGCAGATATTACAAAAAGAAGGACATCAAATATAATTTGTTTGGTTAATATGATAAACTGTCTTCAACATGTAAATGATGGTGTTGTCTCAAATGTCAGAACATGAAACCAACTTAAGAGTACTCTTCCTGTTGACATCTGTGAAGCTGAACTATGCCTACGTAAAGTCGAAACGTTCTTAAAAAGCATCATGGGTGAAGATTGACTTTCTGTACTTATCCTGTTAAGCATAAATAATGTGATGAAAACTGATTTAGAAGTAGTATGCTAAATATTTATTAATAACCACAAAAGCAGGTTATTGTCTGGGTGTTTTTATATGTGTATAATGGATTATGTAAATAAGATTCATGATTACATTGTGTTAACATCTGTGAAAGATCTTCCAAAATATTAATTTTTTATTTTATCATGAGTGAAATGACATTGTGTTTTATTTTATGTGATTTTGTACATATATGTGTTAGTGTACAAATTATTTTTTGTTTAATAAATCATTTAGTTGAAATAAATGTAAAATGTTTTGATATATTTGTTTTATTAATAATACAAATATTACTACTTTTGTGACAAAGCTAAATAAATGTAGTGACAGGCAATTTTACTGTATCATAATAGCAATTATAAATTAACAAATTTTGAATCCCTCATTTATGAAAATCCTGGATCCACCCCTGTACTGGTTCCTTTCAATGTTCTAGTTTTTAATTTATAATTTTAATCACAAAATAGTGTAATGTATGTTATCAGTTACATTCTACTCACAATCTGAGTACGAGTCCCATCACCAAGTATACTCATCCTTTTCACCCATGGGGGCTTTATAATGTTACGGTTAACCCCTCTCCTCACTATTCGTTGGAAAAAGAGTATGGCTCAAAAGTTGGCAGTGGGTTGTGTTGACTAGCTCCCTCTAGAATAACACTTCAAAATTGGGGACGGCTAGTGCAACTTGCGTTTGAATAGCTTTGTGCGTAATTCCACAAAAAATATCTGTTTATTTTGAATTTCGCGCAAAGTTACACGAAGGCTATCTACGCTAAACGTCCTTAATTTATTATCGAAAGACTAAAAGGAATGCAGCTAGTCATCATTACCCACCGCCAAAGTTTGGGTTACTCTTTTACTAACGAATAATAGAATTGACCAAACATTATAAAAGCCACCCACGGCTAAAAGAGCGAGCATGTTTCGTGTGACGGGGATTCGAAACCGTGAACTTCAGATTACGAGTCGAGCGCCGTAACCACCTGGCCATGCTGGGTTTCCACAAACAAAAACGCACCATGACATTTATTACGCAATACTAATGAACTAGTCGTTACATTTTAATTATCATAATAATACCTGTTATGTTCGTGTGTGTGTGTTTTCTTAGAGCAAAGCCACATTGTGCTATCTGCTGAGTACTCCAAGGGGAATCAAACCCCTGATTTTAGCGTTGTAAATCTGGTCTTACCGCTGTCCAATGGCGAATGCCGCGTTCGTAGTTACTTAAATTACATTAGGATGTTTCGGTTTTAAATTTCTTTCTTTTTCTTGTGTGCATTTCAAATAATATTGTCAAATATTCAAATAAAGCCGAATTAACCTTATAACAGTAGTATAGGTCTCCAAATTAACAAGAGATTCAATCAGCATATTTACTACGGAGCAATGCTACATCTCTAAACAACTTATTTGTGAAATACACGAATTAAAAAGACTGGACACAAAGTAAAATACGAAATGAACAAACCTTATTGTATTTATACTTAACACAAATACAATGTATGTACACTTGCTTTTTTGAGATGATAAACTTTTACTTTTACTGTATTTTTCGAGATCATGTTTCAACCTATTAAATCCAACATTCACTACTTTACAAAAAATATTGCATTCACCCAGAGTAACTAGCACTACACGTTTAAATATTTGTCTTTGAAACTTTGGTAAGGCTGTAACCTCGAACATCAAATGTTCTACCATTAAAATTCACTGCTTATACAATGTGAAAGTGTTTTTTTTTAATTTCGCACAAAGCTACTCGAGGGCTATCTGTGCTAGCCGTCCCTAATTTAGCAGTGTAAGACTAGAGGGAAGGCACCTAGTCATCACCACCCACCGCCAACTCTTGGGCTACTCTTTTACCAACGAATAGTGGGATTGACTGTCACATTATAACGCTCCCACGGCTGAAAGGGCGAGCATGTTTGGCGCGACTGGGATGCGAACCTGCGACCCTCAGATTATGAATCGCACGCCTTAACATGCTTGGCCATGCCGGGTCTATGTGAAATATTACAGTGATATTTCTACAGGCATCTCCTAGAGAGTGATAAAGGAACAGAGGTAGCAAAAATAAGATATGTTTAATAGCTTTCTTTAACAAGAACTACAAGTCATGTAAAATCTGCATGTATGACGTATTTGTATACCACATTATTTTACTGTTACCTCTTTCTGTCATATGTCTTCTCTGGGTTGAATAATTATTTTAGAGAGACTGGTATTGCTAAGTTTCACATGGTTATATGTTTCAGATTTCTAATTTTTATTGGTAGAAGTCCCTCTATTTTGAAAGCATGATTGTTTCTGCTTTGTATTTCAGACAACTCTGATGAAAATTATTTTTATTTACAGTAATCAGTTTGATTATTTAGATTAAATTGTTTGGTGGATTTTGTTTAATAATTAACTCAGATTTAAGTTCACTGACTTATATTCAAGTTTGTTTTTGTTTCTGTAAAGTGTCAAAATATTTTAAAAATTAATTCAATTTTATTTAAATTTATAATGTTTAAAAATTAATCTTGTATACTGAAATCATTAAGGATGAAAAATGTTTTTTGTAAGAATAACTAACTGTAAAAACCTATTTTAATGTGCTTTTGGACTTAAGTTTTAACTTTTGTTAACCCTGGTGAAAAGTGCATATTTATTTATAAAATAGAAAAATGAAAATTTCTTAGAATTCAAATTTTTATTATTTGTATAGAGTAACAAATCTACACTGAATATTTAAACATTTGTTTAATACAACAAAAACTGATTTATACGATCCACAAAAGTTTGAGCTGTGAACACCAAATTATGCACCATTGTAAATCACACTAGTTACAAAAGTGATGGATAATGACATATGTAAAACATTTTTACACTTTGAGTACGAACTATGAATAGAGAAAGGGATGTGCAGGTACAAGTCATAATAACCATTATCCAAAAATACTGAAAAGTATGCTGTATAATGACACTAGATGAATAATAATGTAAACATTAACATGTAAACATTACAAGTAAAAATAAAAATAACTGTTGTACATTGTGAAACACCTAAGTTGTTTTCTGAGATCCTTTCTTGCCAATAAGGGACTTGTGGATATGGGGAATTACACCTGAAAAATAAAATAATTGATATGAGCACAACTAATTTCAGCTACATTCACTCAGGTTGAATATACTGCACTACAGCAAATATTTTCTTTTAAAAAAACTAGTTGCCCTTTTAAAATTAAGGGTTTTAATGCTGTAATTTTATTAAACTCCAAATCTTTTACAATAACAAGCTTGCTAGTTACATAGTTTCAAAATTTAGTTATGATAAATATTTTCTACTACAGAATAATTCAACATTGACATTAAAATTGAAATAGAACAAATTTAATGTAAAATATTTCTTCAATATTATTTGGGAAACCAATTATTAGTTAAACATATAATATACAATTTGATTTCAAACTCACTGACATAAAAGAGTAGTTCAATAAAATTTTGAATGCACGTCAATAAATGTGATGACATGACCTTTGACCTGATTGAAAAGAGTTAACAATTAACAGCAAAAAACTTTTGAGTAGAAAAGGATTAAATAAACACTTGGCTGGAGTTTAAGTCAAGAAATTGTTTTGCTGGCTCATGTTGTGGGATAAAAATTTAAAATCCAAAAGTTAATTAACAGCCAATGAAGGTAAATAATTATCAAAGGTAGTGGGGGTTTATTTTCTCATTGGTTCAAATACTAAAATATCCACGAGTAAAAAAAAAAATTAGTTTAGATTTTTTTGAAGAAATTAGACATTCCACTGACGACTGGAATTTTACAGCCTTTGTATATCTTCTTGCTATTCAATTAATACTAATATAAAGGTTAAATTCAATGGTTAGAGGTGACACGTTTTAATTTCAAATATTTGGATACACTCAGAAAATGATCTGGATTACAAGATTGTTTTAGCATTAATAAGTTTAAAGAACTAGTAACATGTCTGAAAAAAGTATCAGGCCTGAAAAGAAGATAGAATGTTAGTGTGTGACCTTTTGTAAAACATCCTTCCCTCTGTTAAGTAAACTAAAAAACAGTATATTATAAACAAAGGGAATAAATATGTTGTTTTTATTTTATACAGTATGTTACTTTTTTAGGATACCCCATTAAAGCTTTCTTTTGTGAGAGCAGAATTATTTTATTAAGGGGATTCAGAACAGAACTACTGCATGAATTACTGTTTTGAAAGACATGAAATATCGCTAGCTTTAAGTATTTTAAACTCTTGGTAACAATGTAGGATTATGAATGAATATGATTGATATGTTTAAAAATGCAGGGGGAAAAGGCAAATTGCTTTCTCAATATCTCTACACATTTCCTAAGTACCCTATAACTATAATGTAGCTTTGAATATACCAGGAAGAGCTTGACATCACAGAGTAAACACATTCTACACTCATTCAGTTAACAAACTACATTAAAAATACAGCTTACAACAGATGTTAACTTGTGATATTGTTTTGGATTCATCTAGTACAGAGGCAGAGGCAAAAGAGTTAACATTTTTATGATATGAAAATCCATTTCCAATAGATACCTTTTCACACAGTTTAACTATTTTTCATGACATCTGCCCAAGAGATTTGTATGCTACTAGCCTTGAGGCAACTCATACTTAATTTCACATTATTTAAAGTGCTGGTGCATAATAATATCATCGTGCAACAAAAGCTCTCCACTGTTAAGAGAGCAATAACTCCCTCTATGCACTTGTCCTCATAGTAACTTCATTCTTTGACAAGGCAAAGAAAATAAGTGCACTGGAAGTAAGAGGAATAGGTGAGAATGTGCAAGGAGGCAAATAACCATCAAAAATAAATTTTCACATAAAGAAACAGTTACCTTCTAAGACAATAATTCATTTAGGCACACAGTTTAAGCTAAAATCCCACATTGAATTGGTGGATAGGCTAGAACAAGTTTTATCTAGATTAATTCTCTTCAGAAAGCATCTGAACCATAGCCAGGAGGTGGGGCAATAGCCAAATTGGAGGGAAAGGTATACAGATATAAACCTGACCAGTCCAGACTGAACACATCTACTACCAATGCTTGTGGATTAAGTATCAGAGACCAAAACAACTTTAGATGAGAATTCCACTGAGTTGCAAAGGCATCAATCGTTGAACATCCAAACTAAGAGCAAATACACTGATAAACCTCATAATGGAGCATCCATTCCATTGGAAGGATCCAGTTGGGTTGAGACAAATGATCTGCAGTTAAATTTGTTTTTTCTAAAACATGGCACACTAAAAGACTAATATGATAGGAATGAGCTCAGTAAAGAAGATTCAAAGTACAAAAACAAGGGTGTAAAATGTGTGCCTCCTTGAAAAGAATGCTTATATATCACCATGGTATTGTAAGAATGTATCATGACAATTTTCTCCTTCAAAAGAAGCTGATGTTGAACCACTGCCCAATGTACTGTAAGAAGTTTGAAAACATTGGTATAGAGGGTAGACGTATGTCATCTGTCCAAGAACTCTGGAACTCCTGGCCTTGAAGTTAAGCTCCCCATCCCTGAAGATGTTATCATGCACAAAATCATTTCATGTTCAATCATGTGAGAATTAGTTCAAGGCTAGTGGGATGCAAATTCTCAGGCAGATGTGCAAGAAAAAATAGCTAAACAAGTTTGAAGAGATGAGATCATCCCCACAGTATAAATTTAAAGTATGTGTTGGTGAAGCATGAACACAACTGATCTTTATTGTATATAATTTATTTTTCCACTTTAAAGACAGTTTTCTTTCTTCAATTCTTGAAAAATATCCAAAATGCATTTCTTTAACATAATAACAAAACACGACTGTGTCAGACTGTCATATTCTCTTTACCTTCTACAATTAAAATGTTAATGATCAGCATCTCAGTTTAAACTGTTAATATTTTTAGGTTCATCAATCTTCAGTGTGACATTGCAACTCACCTGCAGACTGATAACCACAAAATAACAATTTAAACTGTATTTTAGAAGAGGGAATAGAACCCTGTGAATATCATAAAGCACATTATATTAATACTTCACCCACCTTTCATGTACACACACACCACAAATTTAATTAGCTCGTTGATTCAGTCACTGACTGGACCAACATTAAGCTCTGACAATTTCTGAATAAAAATATTACAAACTGAAAACCAATTTTACCATTTTACTAATGGTTGAGGAAGATAATATCTGAAACAGGGAAAATAGTACAACTGCAGATGTACACACGTGCTTATAGTGAAATTTATCACTTAGTGAAATCCCACTCTTGAAATGTTCCTACATGCATGTGATTGCAACTGATACTTATTTACAATGGGAATGGTACCTCAATCCATTCACTCTCAAATCAAACACTGGCTAACACCTTTTATAGTACACTTTCAAATATGTATCTATAAAACTTAATTATAAGCCATGTATTTGAGCTCATTTTTTTCTATGTTAATACATCAAGTGCAAATGAATAACATATCTACTTACCACCACCAGCAATTGTTGCTTTAATAAGGGAGTCCAATTCTTCATCTCCTCTGATGGCCAACTGAAGATGTCTTGGGGTTATTCTCTTTACTTTGAGATCTTTACTTGCATTTCCAGCTAACTCTAAAACCTAAAGTATGAGAATAACAGAACATAGGACATAAACAGAAAAAAAATCAATTAAAATGTAACATCTCACATATGCATTAAGAGAAAATAAAACAAAAAAATTCTCCATTTATCATTTTCTGGTACTAAGATTTAAAATGCCAAAGGCAATATTATTATCAAATCACTAAGAATATTCCATAATTCCTTTTAAAACCAACCAAAAATACTATTGTTGCACCCCTTAATGGGGTATTCAAAGAATGATTAGATTGCTGCGAAGAAATGCTGCCCAATAATCACTCAAATATCAAAACACACAAACCCGGCCAGTAGGGCAAATTGAACTAATAAAACCTAACTTTTCTAACAATAAGACTTCCTCTGTCTTGAAGATTTGTTGCCAAATCCAGCTTTTTTCTCTTATTTATAATACAATAATTCTAGCAATAATTTTTTTATTTTTTTACAATATACAAAATTATTACAATGTATTATAACAAAGTTACATACTTAGTATCAAACAAAAACAAGGAGAAATAAACAAATTTCAACATAACTTTTCCAAAACAGCAGAAATAATACATCTAATACCATTTACTGCTCCCACATCTAATAGTAAATTTTTAAACTCCCAATTAAGATAATTTTCATGAAAATATTTATTTCTTATATATTCATAATTTTTACAATATAGAATTATATGTTATTGTGTTCCCATCTCTCCACAGAGATATAAACTAGATTTTCTATGAAATCTCACTTGATAATCTGGGAAAACCCCATGATTTGTTAAGATTTGATTCATATAAAAATCTCCCTTACATCTATTAAAATTTACTTTATTAAAATATTTACAAGTAAATCTTCCAACAGAGGCATCGTCCCACTTCTGCTGCCAATTAATCAATAATTCATTACTTAATTTTGTTTTAATTTGTTTTTTACTATAGCCAAATTCAGCATTAATGTCCATTTTATCTGTGGCTTCCTTAGCCTTAAAACCCACTATTTCACTGGTTTGTATTAGAATTACTTATGGAAATCTTAACATGATTGTGACTAGTATCTATTGCTCCCTATTGGGAGTCATTGATGATGACCTTAATAGGTTACAAAACCTTATTAGAAAATATAATAATGAAATTATTTTAACATCAGGTGACTTCAATGCTAAGTTGGAAGCTTGGGGCCAGTGGCCGCTTGATGATAGGGGCTCTCGGTTACTAATTTTATGGGTTTAAATGAATTTATATTACTTAATAATTCCGATTCTATACCAAGTTTTTCCTCAATTAGAGGGGAAAGCTTGATTGATTTGGCCATGATAAAGTATAATAATGAATTTGATATTCATTTTCAAGTTACTGATTACATTACTAATAGTGATCATAATATGCTAGAACTGCATTTTTCAAATTTTGATATAAAAATAAATGAATTTATAAATATTAGTAAACCTAATTGGTTGGATCTCCAAATGGAAGTAAGAGAATGTATAAATGAGATTAAAGATGAGGTAATCAATGAAGATAATACTGATAATTATTTATTAAAAATTACTCAAAAGGTTAAAGAGATTTGTTTAAACAATTCAAGGAATAAAAATAACAAAGGATTATGGATACAAACATGTCCACTGGTGGAATAATAAACTAAAGATCTTCAGAAATAAAGTGAGAGCTTTACGGAGAAGATTTCAATGTTGTAAATCTAAATCACATTTAATTCACCACAAAAGTGAATAAAATTTTATTCATTATTACTTTTTAAAGTAATCTTGACAACCGTTAGATATACAAAATTATCTACTATATTATCAATTTATTTATTTTGTGAATTAATATTTGATGATTGTTTAGTTTTCATACCAAGAGAGTAATTAATTAATTCAAAGGTGATAAGTTATAACAATTTTGGTTGTATAATTTGATAAGAGTGGTACGTTGTGTTTGCAATTCATTGTTGCTCAGATTTGACTAATGTTGTTGACATCACATCACTTGAATCTTCATTATTTTGAAGACTTATATAAGTGGCATGTGAGCACAAGTTAACAGTAAGAAGTGAAATTTAAAAAAGCAAAGTTTAGTTAGAAAATGTGAAATTAGGTAGCTTGCAAGTGTATAGCCATTATGGGTATATTTTAAAGGGAGTTTTACACTAATTCTTTTGTTACAGGTCAGGGTTCAAAAGCCATGTCATCACATTTATTGACATGTATTTAAAATTTTATTGAATTACTATTTTACAACTTTATGTCAATAAGTTTGGAATTAAATTGAAGATTATAATTCAAACTTTAATATTATATGAATTAATTTCTTAATTTTAAATGTAAATATTAATTAAAAGAACACATTTAAATACAGATTTTGGTGAGTCATGTGGTACATTGAATGCAACACTATATTAAATTAGATGTTTGTGATACAAAAATACTAAGTCTATAATTTTGTTCAAATTAGTAACTCTACTAATACTGACAAGTCAGAATATAAAATAAAAAACTTGTCTTTTCATTTTGTTGAGATATGGCTTATGTACTGAATCAAACATGGCAGCCTTGTTCACCTTTTACCCCTTTTGGAAATGGTCCTTTATACATACATACTTCAATATATGACATGTGAATAACCAATCAACAGCTTAAAATGTCACCTCTTCAGTGCAAGCTATGTAATGTCAGCTATGCAAAACTGGAAAGTCAATACAATAAAAATGATAAATATACAGCATGAAACTTAGCTATTTAGAATAAACATTTGTATTTTTGTGTTATGATATGTATTTTTCTAGCACAAAAAAATACAATATATATACATGTTTGTTTGTTTTTTTATGATGGCTATCAGGTTGGTCAAGTGACAGACCCCATATAGTTAGAGCATAGAAGATAATGTAAAATATAAAGTTTTACTGAAAACAAGCATTTAAAATGTATTTAGGAGGTTTCAGATAGTAACTGAGATTTTGGGGATGAAGAATAGTTTTTTAATCATAACATGAAATCACTTTGCACTCAAGACTAGTAAGGAAAAAGACTATTTTTAAAAACAAATCTTTAGTAAAAATATTTCATTAAATAATCCAATTCTTAAATTCAAAACACCTGTAATATTTACTAAAAAACTACCAAATTTTGTAAAGATACACATGCATTATCAAAAGTTATAGCACCAATACTTAATGTGTGCAAATGTGTAAAACTCATATATTACACTGAGCCCATTGTGAAAGGGTTAATAAAAATAGAGAGAATATTTTGATGATTTAAGAGTGTTCTAAAGCAATCAGTTTAGTTGTTCAACATTTATTGGCATAAAGCAAATAGCCTAGTTGCTTTATAAAAAGAAATCAAGTTAAAAAAACAATGGCCAAAATTTGGATAAATCATCCATCGCCTCTGACACTATCCAGTGTCAGGGGTAAATCAATATCTAAAATGGTGCCATTGTTCAGAGTCCTAATGCCAGCACAACAGTAAAATGTGGACTACTGTGACTTGAGTGGTGCATCAGTCCCAGATAAAAGAAAACAAATTAAAAACTGTGACTGATGTGTCACCTAACCAGGACAACTTCCTCTTTCTAATCTTTATGGAAAAAGGAAGGCCAAAGAGCAACAGACAGTTTGATCTGGAAAAGCTCATCACATTGCTCACTTAAAGTTAACTACCAACTGGTATGATGCCAAGTCTTGAATACAGGGCTATAATTCAAATATTGGACAAGCAAGGCAGTGATAATATGACAGCATACATACCAAGCTGTGATATCAGTGAGGTCGTTCCTATGAATTCTGACACGGTCTGGTATCCAGAAAAATGGGCCAGTTAGTTTTCAGTATCAATGAGAACAGGGCGAGATCAAATGTGAAAGAATTTCAGGGCCAGTAGAGAGCTAAGAGAGTCAGTATAAATAGTACAGTTGGTGTACTACATAGCTTCTACATGATCCAGAGCAAGAGAAATGGCATCCAACTCAGCAGTGAACATGGAAACTGTAGAAGGTATACTGTGTGTAACCACTGAACCACAACAAACCATGGCAGATCCCATACAGTCATCTGATTTTGAACCATCCGTATAAATGGGAATAGAAGAATGGTTCGAAAGATGTTCAGCAAATAGAAGATAGCACTTCAAATCAGGAGTATCCAACTTCCTAAGATGACTCAAAGAAAGGTTACAGGTAGGGATGGTAATAACCCATGGTGAAATGCTTTGGTAAGGATTGAGGCTTGATGACATACTGCAAAGAAAGTTACAAATGACAGAGATGAGGAAGAGATTTGTGGGACTCAGTGTACAAGCTTTGGACTATAAAAGTGCAGAAAGCCCCCATGCAGAGCTGAACCCTCAGATGGTGAAAGGGGTCTAACATTTTCAAGGACAAGGTCTTGTCAGAATCACAGATCCATTGCTCAAGTAAAAGAGCAATGACAAGACTATTTTTAAAAACAAATCTTCAGTAAAAATATTTCATTAAATAATCCAATATTTAAATTCAAAACACTTGTAATATTTACTAAAAGACTACCAAATTTTGCAAAGATAGACATGCATTATCAAAAGTTATAGCACTATGAGGGAACAATAAAACTTCAGTATACAACATTAATCTGCCCCCAAGAGGTGGAAAAGAGGACAAACACAAAGGATGTTCAGTACACTTGACACGTAACTACTTGTGTGGAATGAAGGTATACTTAAGGTAGCCCCAAGAACTTTGCTTCAGGGACCACAAAAGAACATCACCATCAAGATGGAGCCTGAGATCAGGGTTAATACCCTGTTGGTGGTAAAAGTGCATGCAAACAGTTTTAGAGAAAGAAAAATAAAACTGTTTGCTGTGGTCCACTCCAACAAACAACTGAGAGTAGTCTGAAATTGCCACTCAGTAAACCTCATGCTTAGCAACTGACACAAGATCTGGAAGTCATCAACATAAAGCTTGTCTACAGGAATTCAAGGTCAAAGTGATGTATTGGGGTTGGACCCCTCAACCACCAGAATATTCTCCTCCCCTTCACAGGTTGCCATGCACAGCAAACAGGAGTGGATGTTTAGATCTCAAGAGGTAAACTGAAAGAACATAACCTTTTCTTGGTGGTCCCCTCATCATGTACAGGAATCCATTTTGAGAGTATGTGAACCAACCTGTGTGGACATTGATGAAAAGTATTTGCATTTAAGAATAAGACTGTGGTAGCCCACAGAATAGCATAAGTGAATTATTCATATATACTATTATGATAAGAATACAGAAAAATACTTTGTCTTATCAGTTTGATTCAAAAGTAATTTATCTGGCTGGTTGGTTGGTTGG
This sequence comes from Tachypleus tridentatus, assembly GCF_004210375.1. Lineage (NCBI taxonomy): Eukaryota > Metazoa > Arthropoda > Merostomata > Xiphosura > Limulidae > Tachypleus > Tachypleus tridentatus. The sequence goes on along the minus strand of NC_134834.1, from coordinate 70,202,495 downwards.
TTCATTTAGTGTTTTATGGCACAAACCAGCAAGGCTATCTGCACCAAACGTCCGGTAAAAAGGTAAAAATAAAGTAAACATAGTAAAATTCACAAAAGGTGATGAAGGTAAAACAAAACAGCATTTAAAAACATAAATAGCATAAAACCAACGTTGACATCTAGTCTACAATGTTAAGAGAGAAACCACAGCAAGAGAAGTTGTAAAGGACTTTCTGTAGCATAATGATAATTATCATAACCCACCAGGAAGACTAACAGGTAAGTACAAGAACCACCATCAGTCACCAGAAGTTGGCCTTTCCAGTCCTGGTTATGTGTCATTATGGCCATTATCAAAAAGTAATAAAAGTTTTAAAAGACATGTAGCAAAATTGTAATAATAACTTACCAAACATCCAGTGAAAAGGTAAAAGTAAAGTAAATGTAGTAAAATTCATATAAGTAAATGAAGGTAAAACAAAACAGCATGTAAAAACATAAATAGCATAAAACCAATGTTGACATCCAGTCTATAATGTTAGGAGAGAAACTACAGTAAGTTGTAAAGGACTTTCTGTTGCATAATGGTAATTACCAAAACCTGCCAGGTTATGATATCTTGCCAGGTTACCTAACAGGTAAGTACAAGAACCACTGTCAGTCACCTAAAGTTGGCCTTTCCAGTCCTGGTTCAGGGTTATGTGTCATTACAGCCATTATCAAAAAGTAAATTAATAAAAAGTTTTAAAAGACATGCAGCAAAATTGTAATAATAACTCGCCAGGATGACGAACGGGTAGTTCAAACAGCAGTGTTAGTCACCTGAAGTTGGCCTTTCCAGTCCTGGCGTCGAGTTATTTAATGTCACAACCATTTTCTAATTTAAAATCAAACTAGAGAGAATGTGATTCTTAAAAGGGAACCACAATAAAAAAGGTTTAATGAATAAATAATAAATATAAAACACTTAAAGATTAATGGACTTTAAAAAATTAAAACCTTTATCAAGGTGGACAGTGTCACCGTCACCAATAACACTGTCTAATGTTATGGACAAACCTTGGGACAGAACATGTTTAAAATGGTGCCATCGTTCAGATTCGTAATGATGGCATGAAAGCAAAATGTTGCTTATAGTGATTTGAGTGTTACATAGACTACACACCGGTGCATCAGTTTCAGATAAAAGAAAACTAAGAGTTAAAATCTGTGACCAATGTGTAGTTTAGTAAGAACAACTTCAACCTTCTGATCCTTATGGAAGCAAGATGGCCAAAGTCCAATACAGGGTTTTATTTGGAAAAGCTTGTTTTCATGTTGCTCAATCCAAGTCGACTGCCAGATGGCACGGAGCCGAGCCTTGAATACAGCACCACAGTCCATGTATGGAATAGGCACAGTGCCAGAGCAGATAGATTCAGCTGCCGTGTCTGCAAGCTCGTTCCCATGAATACCAACATGATGCAGTGTCCAGGAAAACTGGATAAAAGTAGATGTTAAAGTGAAATGGGCCAGTCGGTTTTGAATATCAGCAAGAACAGGGTGTGAACTAATGTGAAGCAATTCCAGAGCCAGTAGAGAACTAAGCGAGTCAGTATAAATAGTGCAGTTGGAGTACTACTTAGCTTCAATATGATCCAGGGCAAGAAAATACTTCTTGGCCATCAGAGAGTAAGATCGAGAGGGGAACAGAAGTGTAGGGCCCACTGACCTTTCAAATCTTGTCCCACATGACTTTGGAACTGGTGGTAGAAGATATGCTGGTTGTGAACTTAATCCAAGATTCCTTCTGGCATTGACGTCTTACCCACCCAGCATGTGCATGGGCCCACTGGAAAGTGATGAGGTTTGAAAGTGTGGGATATCTACGGAAAGTATCCCAGGCCCATTTTTGAGCCTTCCGTGTCATGTGGCAGACAGGATTCCACCACGGACAAGGATATAGTGGAAAATGTGTTGAGGTTTTAGGAGTACACTGAGCAGCTGCTTGTATGACACAGTCAGTTACTGCTGCCACATAGTCGTTTATTGATGGAAGAATCAAGTTTTGCGAGAGCAGTGAAAGTTGACCAGTCTGTCTGATCCAGCTTCCACCAGGGCACGCAGGTTGGGTGGCATCGACACAGCTAGTCTCTCTCAAAAGTATAGGAAAATGATCACTGCTTCATGGATTATTGTCAACCATCTATGAAAAATTAGAGAATAATGAAGGGGAGCAAACTGAGAGATCAATAGCAGTAAAGGACTGACTAGGTGCATGAAAATAAGTGGAAGAACCAGTATTGAAAAAAGGAAGGTTGTGATCAGAGAGCATACGCTCTACAGAGCAACCCCTCCTATCAATATCAGCACTTCCCCAGAGGGGATGATGTCCATTAAAGTCCTCCAGGATTAGAAAGGGAGACAGCAACTGTTCAATGAGAGCATCAAGGTCTGATTGATCAAATATCTGTCCAGATCACAGGTAGAGAGAACAAACAGTGATGGTATGACCCAAGAAAACACGGATGGCTACGGCCTCCAAAGGTGTGTTGAGCAACAAAGACAGGGTGGGCACATGATGATCAACCAACAGTGCCACCCCTCCATCACACAGCCTGTCATTTCTGTACAGAGAAAACTGCCGAATGGTGACTGTATCGCAGGTTTCAGAAATGTTTCCTGTAAGGAAAGACATACAGGATGGTAGGAAGCAATCAGTGTTTTGACATCATCCAGATTAGATCGTAAACCTCTACACTTCCATTGTATCAAGGTGGCCATTTTTAATGATGTGTCAATGAATTGGCTGGAGAACCTTTCTGTTTATGACCACATCTTTTTTCCTTACTATCCTTATTTGGGGGGAGGTCTATCAACCTCCATGGATCCTGCCCTGGTTTGATGGAGTAGGTCTTTGTGTTGGAAGGAGATTCCAGTGACTGAGGACACAAACAAATGACTGTTTTGCATCTTGGGGTGAGAGAAAGAGATGTATCCGAAGAAATGCCTGTACCTGGAACAAAAGGATGTGGATCTTGGGGTTTGTTGGAATGTATGGGAGGAACAGAGATGGGTGTAGAAGTTAATTCATCAACTTTTTTAACCATGGAGGTCAAAAGGCTTTTCATTTGTTTTAAGAACAATTCTCTTAGAGGCACAGAGAGATCTGTCTGCACTCCCACTGTAGTTGTGGAATGAAGTGCAGCAGCATATGTCCGAGATGAAGTGGAGGACAGCAATTTTCAAGCCTCAGAATAAGTAATGTTACGAGTCGTTTTTAAACGCTGCACCTCTTTTCCCTCCAACCATTTAGAGCAAGAATGAAAGTACGAAGGGTGAGAACCATTGCAATTGACACAATGTGGGTCCATTTCACACTAATAGGCACCGTGGTCCTTGCCACTACAACGAGCACATGTCAAGAAACCACGATATGACGTCTTTGAGTGACCGAACGTCTGTCACTGGAAACATCAGAGAGGGTTTGGAATGTACGGCCATATCCTGCAATTAAGATAACCTGCCTTGATTGTGGCAGGTGCACATGGTGATGAAAACGTCAAAACAAGGATATTTGTCAGCAGTGCAACTCCATCTTTGTGAGTGGAGATGCACCTCACTGCAGAAACTCCTTGAGTGGAGAAACCAGCAAGAATCTCTGACTCGGGGGATGTTCTTCAAATCCCTCTCAGCAATAACTCTTCAAAGTAGTATGAGGTGTAACATCAATAGGTATATCCCCAATTGCCTTTGAATTCAAGAGGAGTTCACTGTTGTGGGGTGTGGATGTTTCAACCAATATGTCTCCAGATCGTAGCTTCTTTACTGACTTTGGAGAGCCAGCAAGTCCCTCCAGCCCCTTCTGAATAAAAAAGGGGACATTTTCCCTAATGGTTTTTCTGAAAGAGAACGTAGGATGAGAAAATGAGGTACATACAACTCGTGATACAGATGTTGAAAACTGCTGATCAGAGTGTTCAAGACGTGATCGTTTACCTATTGACTGTTTTTTCACTATTTTATTTAAATTTTTGTTTGGAGGATCCATAGGAAAAAGGAAAATTTCGGTGCCCACTGACCCTACCCACCATGGAGCCCTATGAGGGGATGCACTAGAATGTCAAGCAAGGACACTGCAGCAATGCCAGGGTTTTGTGAGCAATATACCCAAACACCAGCATCAGACACAATGTCTACAACACCCGTTGAAAACTTCCAACACTGGTACTTGGTTGACTCTAGCCCAAGTGGACCAGCCGACTGACCCAAGGGGGGCCACCCAAAGACTGCCCATCTACAGGAATTCAAGGCCAAAGTGGTGTGTTAGGGTTGGACCCCTCAACCACCAGGATCCTCTCCTCCCCTTCAAGGTCGCCACACAAGGCAAACACGTAGGTGGATGTTTAGATCCCAGAGGAGGTAATCTGAAAGAACAGAACCTTCCCTGGGAGGTCCCCTCAGTGTGGATTCCTGTACGTGGTGAGATATCAGAGTTAACTCTAACATAAAGAATTTTTGTGAATACATTTAACTTGTTTTGAAAATATTACTTTAAATCAAGAGGCATATGTGCTGCTTGTTTGTTGTTGACTTGCCAAGAGCAAGACAACCACACCTACTGTAGAATAATTCTTAGCCCACTTATTACCTAAATCCCTGAAAAAATAAAGAAACCACCACTGTACATCACATCAAAGCACACAGGGCAATCAATAAGATACTTTACTGAACAAAAGTTGCAAGCTCTTGACATAAAATTTAAGGAATCTCTTTTGATTCAATCCAGAAGCCCTTCCATTAACATGTACAATGCCTGACCTCTATAATACTTTTTTTTAAAATGTTTTCTCTTAATTTTTAACTTTTACCATTACGGTCAACAATTCTAAACCACTAAACAATACTTTTCACATGCTTCACTTGTATTACTCCTCTATGTTGTTGTACTTCTATTCTCTTTTTGTTTACTGTAATTTAAAATTAGTTTGGTACCTGTGACATTCGCTGACCCCTGTGAAAGGCAAGAGCCAAAACACCAAATTGAATAAATTAACTTTTATCTGAAGTTGTTTGTTGTCTTCCTTGAAAATAAGAATTCAACCACACAAATAAATATACACGTAATACTGAGGGACCACCCAATGAGTTGTCAACACATTTTGATATTTTTTTGGTTTAGTTTTCCATTTGCCCTTACTGTATGTTTATAGTGCATTGCTAGTGCAGAATAGGTAACCTGCATCTGTCTAAAGGTTTGTTTTTTTTATTTAATGGGAGAACCATTTCTTAAGACACTGAAGGAATAATTTTATCCAGTCAAAGAGGGCCTTAGGTCATATCTGAATTCTGTAATGATGGTGTCCCAAGCTTCAAGAAAGTGAATGTCAAAAGAAATCAAATCAATATTGTCTTTATATTGTGATAACAATCCAGGCATGCAAAAAAAAATGATTTTGACCACTAGAGAATTGTTAAGTATTACAGCATTGTAGTAAAGTATGTAAAACAGTTCTGATGATTATTGCCAGTGCAATAATACATACTAGTTAGTTAATGTCTAATCTTGTACTAACTTACAACATAAAAAAAATCCTGACAATAAAATACTTTTCATTTTTCTCATATCATATATATTTTTAAACATTTCATGTAAATGTGTTTTGGTTTATGGCTTGAAAACTTTATGGTTATATATATATGGCTACAGGAAATTGCTCCAATTCAACCACAAAAGCATTAGTGAGGTTGGGCGAGAAGGCTTGGCTTGTAGTCAGTGTTACAATTCATCCCAAAGGTGTTCAATGGGGTTGAAGTCAAAGCTATGTGCAAGACAATCAAATTCCTCCACACCAACCTCGACAAACCATGTCTTTATGAACCTTGCTGAAATAAAAAAGGGTCTTCCCCATACTGTTCCCACAAAGTTGGAAGCACACAATTCTCTAGAATGCCATTGTATGCTGATTAAGATTTCCCTTCACTGGAACTAAAGATCCTAGCTCAAACCATAACAAACAGTCTCAGACCATTATTCCTCCTCCACAAAACTTTACAATTGGTATTATGCATTCAGGCAGGTAGCATTCTCCTGGCATCCACCAAACCCAGATTCATCCGTCAGACTGTCAGATAGTGAAGCATGATTCTTCACTCCAGAGAACACATTTCTGCTGCTCCAGAATCCAATGACAGTGTGCTTTACACCACTCCAGCCGACACTTGAAATTGCACATGGTGATCTTAGGCTTGTGTGCAGCTGCTCAGCCATGGAAACCCATTTCACGAAGCTTCCAATGAACAGTTGTTGTGCTGACATTGCTTCTAGAGGCAGTTTGGAACTTGGTAGTGAGTGTTGCAATTGTGGAAAGACAATTCTTACAAACTACTTGCTTCAGCATTCAGCAGTCCCATTCTGTGAGCTTCTGTGGCCTACTGCTTCTAGGCTGAGGTGTTGTTGCTCCTAGACATTTCAACTTCACAATAACAGCACTAACAGTTGACTGTGCAGCTCTAGCAGAGCAGAAATTTGACAAACTGTGTTGTTGGAAAGGTGGCATCCTAAGACAGTGCCATGTTGAAAGTCATGGAGCTGTTCAGTATGACCCATTCTACTGCCAATTTTTGTCTATGGAGATTACATGGCTGAATGCTTGATTTTATGCACCTGTTAGCAATGGGTGTGGCTGAAATAGCAAATCCACTAATTAGAAGGGGTGTCCACATACCTTTGGTCATGTAGTGTGTGTGTGTGTGTGTGTAGTATAAATGTTGATAGTGTGGTTGAGCTTTGATAACAGATACCTCAAAGTTATCATTGTTACATTCTCAGATATAAAAGATTTACATTCAACAGCTATAACATACCCACTAACATAAGTTTAATATTTTAGCTGGTGTAGCTGATGCATATTTCATTGCATTAGCTATAGTGGTAAAAGATTTATGTGGCAAGAGTGAGCAGAGTTATTAATATAAATCAGTCTTGTGTATCAGGGATACACTATTAGCTCAAATGCTGACTGGAGTTATGCAACATTTAAAGGTTGGAAATCACTGTTATACTGACAAAACACTAAAAATTAACTCTTACTCAAGAGTTTTGCTTACATTTACACTGAAGAAAACATATGCTCATATTCCAAGTAACATAGTACCCTAAAAATATTAGTATCTTAACCTCCTGAAAGCAAACTGAGTTAATCACCAACAGAAAAGAACTAGTGAACAGACCTCTGCTGTCAAGTATTCAAGGATGGCTGCACTATAAACTGCAGCAGTGGCTCCTACACGTCCATGGCTGGTTGTCCTGCTCTTAAGATGGCGGTGAATCCTACCAACCGGAAACTGGAATGGAAATTAATGTATTAAACTTCCAAAAGGAAAGTACATTGCAGAAAATGGAAGAGAAAGATTTAATAATATCAAAAGCATAGACTATTTTATCGCTGAATATGGATAAAACAGAATCACACATGAACATCAAATTCTCTACATCACTCTCCAAAAAGTCTTAAGAGTATATGCTAAGTTTTATGGCAATCAATCCAAGAGTTTCAATAGTTTCTTAGCAGAAACACATACATGTAGACTTTTGTCAAGTAATGGCCATGATGAAATAATATAGGAAAGTTTGACACCAATAACTATACTCAACTGCTTTGTTACTTGTATTCCTAATACAGAAGACTAAGATAGTTCCTTTAAATTATGAAAAAGCAGACAAGGCCTGATGATAACATCAGTGCAATAAATGTTAAAAAAGGTTAAATACTTTTGTATTAACTATTATTGAAATGTCTTACTTCACTTCTAGATTGATAATTCATTTGTGATTCAGAATTTAGGTGTAAGGTCAATAAGTATTTATGATAAATTTATTTGATTCTCAAACAACAGTTAACATCACAAAGTTTATATAAACAGAACAAAAATATTAAACCTAAAATTACAGAAAAATGCTGTTTAAGATTTGATATTAATTTAACATGCCCCTCAAGAGACGAGGGATGTCTCTACACTGCAATTTGTTGAATATTAAAAGCTCAATTCAGAAGCTTTCAAATGGGATAGTTCTGGACAACTTCGAGATAAGTTTTCTTTGTTAATTGATAAACCTTACTAGCTAGCACTAAGGTCTACTTTGTGGGAGTAAATTCAGTATATATCAATAAAATTATAATCTTGCATCACTAATTATGCAACTGCCAACTTTTTATATTTATACTATCATCTTTTCACGTTTAGCTATCAACTAAGATACAAACAATTTCACCTGTAATTTGTTACGGAATACCAAAGCATCAAGACAGTAAGCAGTAGGATGAGCAGACAGGAACATTTTGAAAGCAGCTACAGCTATAATATATTCAATTTACTGCACAAAATCTACTAAGGTGGTTCTAAATTGTTCCTGAATACCATTGCATGTCAGTTTGAAACTTCCATGCTTCTTATGCCTTGCTGATAAGTTTGTGACATGCTGACAGATTTCAGTCACCTTACCATTTCAAGTCACTTTTTGCAGTCCCAACAGTGTTGGAAATGCCTTATTTTTAGTCAATACAAAATGTTCAAAAAAATTCAGATCAAATTAAGAAAAAACCTGAAGTAGTTCTTTGTTTTTCAACAAAAATGTCCCCCATCAGCTCATAAGAGTCCTATTAAAAAAACTATGGCACTAAGTTGCAATGGGCTAGATAATAAATTACTAACGATAAGTTAAACAAAGACTTTATTGACTTATTACATTTTGAGTTTCAGTTATTAAAGTTACAATCTTACTTTTAGGAATGGTAGAATACGAATTCAATTTTGATAAATGCATTCCCTTATTCGAATTAACTGCTTAATAATACATAAATCTGTTATTAAAATGTTTTCATTTTGATGCAATATAAATCCTCGTATAGAGTGAAGTTATTCTAGATTAGATACACGTTATTCCACTGACATTGAAACAGAGCTGTTTGTGTTGAGACGTTAAAACAGTACATCTTACGTAAACAGCTCTAAATGGACTGTTTAAATACGAAAAATTATAATTGAAAACAGATTTCAGTTTCTGACATTCATTTTCTAAATCCAAAAATTGAAAAAAATAATTCCACTACCTGTAATCCTGCTCTTGCTGAACGAGAAACAGCTTTAGCTTTTGCTTTGCCAGAATCTTTTCCCGCTTTTCCTCCAGCCTACAGAATAAAGAATATATATATATATATATACATACCGTATTCGTCTATTACAATTTTACCGTTTTTTTAATCTTAGTTAAGCATTAAACCATTTTTAACTTAACGAATTAGAATGAAGTATGATTTACCATTATTATTTGTTAAAGTAACTTTATCTTGCTCACTACCATGTATGATTATCTCAAATGACATATAGACATTCGACAGCAACACTTTTCAGCCATTCTGCAAATGATTGTATGACGTCATAGAAATAAATAATCTATATTAGTTACTGTGTGTAAAATACAATAAAAAATAATAATTTATCCTCTTACGGAAAAAAATAAAGTCAGTAAAGAATAACAGTTACATATTTTTCTCTTAAATATGATGCATAAAGATTATAAGATTGGCTTCTATGTTTGTGTTAGGGTAAATACGTCATAGGATATTACAATTCATTTCAAATGCATTGTAGTTTTCTATACTTAATTACGTAAATAGATTCTCGTAGATTTTGATACGTTAACTGTAATTTTTGAACCAATTTGGATAAAACGAAAGTAAAATTAACATTTTGATTTTTTGTTTTTTAGGAGAAAAGCCCTTGCCTCATTCGTTAGGTTAGTTACAAAGCTTTTACACGAACTACGTTTTTAGTCCTACGACTCGCTGATAAAAAACGAAAATAGACTTCTAAGTTACTATATGTTGAAAAATACACAAATATTTTCTATTTTGATTTAAAAACAATAAGAATAATAATATTTTTATTCATGGAAGGAAATAAAGATGAAAGTGAGAAGTGTATAGACTTCGCACTCAGATGTCTTAAGGAAACAAATACCGAAAAAGCTATCAGATATTTACAAAAAGCTGAAAAATTGTATCCTACTGAAAGAGCTAAAGGTGAGAGCATTTGGACTACCCTAAACAAATTTTATGTTAAAAATAATTTTTATTATCCATTGCAAAAATAGAGAATAAATGCAGGTATTTAACAATAGGTTATCATGAGATTTTGAACTGAAAGAAAAACATTTTCTTAAAACAATTTGGAGATTTTTTAACCTATGATCACTTTCTGAAAGGTTTTTAACTTTTATATCAGATGATATAAATATTAGTAATGGTATTATAATAATTAGTGGAGACAAAATTCAGGTGTTCAAAGTAATGGGTTTGGATATCTTTTTCTGGCATTGTAAATGGAGTGTTTATATGATGGAATGAAGATATTGAAGACATGAAAATGAATATGTTTAAGTTTGGAAGCTGAGATATGTATTTTTAAAAAATTCTTCTGGTTATAGGCTTTTGTAACAGTGGTGTAATGATTTGTGTATGCTGTTAACTTTTTGTAAACTTATTTTGAAAATATATGTGGATGTGAGGGACTGTACCTTTAACATGATCTTGTTTATTCAATAACTTTTCAAAACTACGTAGACCAGAACTAAAATTTAATTTGGAACACATCATACCCAATTAAATATACTGGTCTAACTAGTAGTATGCCATGTAACAAAACAAAGTTATAATAATTAGAATGCATTAATTCATCATTTTTATACCATTACTGTTAATGATAATTTTGGCCACATTTGGAGTATTTTGTTCAGTCATGGGCTCTTCCCCTTAAGAGGGAAATTAACTTGTTGGAAAGAGTTCAGAGTAAGTATAGTAGGATTTTGGATCCAGGATAATGTCTCATTGAACAATGTCTCACCTCCATGATCACTGATTCTTGCTTTAAAACAAACTAACTTTTGATGTTGCATTCCTATTTATAAATACAGAGTTGTGCAAAAAATTGGTCCTTTGTTGTATAAATTTAACATTGCTTTGATAAAGCATAAGATGCATAGTTTGTGAAAAATTATAAGACTTGAATGTGATAACCAAATGAAGTTGACCACCAAAATTTGTCTAGTTTTATAAATAGTTGAGAAGTATTTTTAAATGATGTTTCACTTGTGGGGAGTTGCTCTGAGGTTTTCTTTACATGAATTGAATCATCATATTTTTTGTGTTTTTTTATATGTCTTTCATATTTTCTAGTAATTGTTTGAACATTTTTAGTCTATTGTATTAGACTGAAAAATGTGTTTGACAATTGTTTTTTGAAATAGAACCATTTCTTTTGAGACACCAAAATTATGCAACAACATGTAATTTCTCATGTAGAAAATACAAGCTATAATTTTATCAAATTTCCTACCTAATCAGATTCTCACTTGGAAACAAATACTTTTAAAGTAATTTTATTGATATAATTGAGTTTTCACTTGAAACAAACAAACCTAAAATTGCAAATAAACTTTCAAGATGTCTTAAAAAAGTAATAAAAAATAAATATAAAGGTGAACTGTGGAAAAATATTTGGGTGAGACATTGTTTTTCTTTTCTTTCCAATACCTGGTAAGACATTGCCCTTATCCTGTAGTAGGATTATGTATGAGATAGAGAGGTTGTATCTTGTAGAAGAACAGGTTAGGATCTTTTGAAATTTTTACTGAAAAAAATTTATAGGAGATGTAATTGAGGTGTTTAACATTGCTGAGAAAATTGGTAGTACTGATGCTTTTTTTTTTTTTTGCACTTAATGTTGAGAATGGTGGTACTAGGGAATACAGATTCATGGTTATGGCAAAATGGGAATTATTTTCAGCTAAACCTGTATTATTATTTTTTTCTGATAGTGTGGTTGATCTTTGAAATGGTTTGACTTGAAACATGGTCAAGTTTAAATGAAAGCTTGAAAAAATTTAAGTAGGGCTGGCTTTGAATTTTTTTTATGCTTATTTCATTTTAATGGATTGAGAAAACTGAATTGAGTAACAGGTCCCTTGTTATCTGTAAGCTAAATGCTGTGTTATTTTGTTTCGCACATCCATCACCATGAAAAAGAAAGACTTAAACCAAATTTTATTGAGAAATTACTAATTCCTCTTAAACTCTTCTAAAGTTTTTAAGTGTTGCTAAAAGGAACTCAGTCTGCAGGCTTATCACATTGATGAAAAATAAAACTGTCTGAACTAGAATCAAACCCATTGTTGTCAAACCTGAAAGCTGTTTCCTCTAATTGTATTTTCTTATGAAATGTAGTACAAAGAAAGCAGAGGCCTATGTGCTATTTGTATCTCAGATAATCTTACAAATTATTAGAAGATCACCATTCACCTTTTTTTTTTTTCTCCTTAAGGAAAACTGGATTAAGAGACCTTAACATATCTACCACAGGTATAGCTGAGTGAATTATTCAGTTAATATAACTGATTCTCTGTGAGCAACAGAAATACTGCTTAGTGTCTCATAAATGAATTTATATATGTTATGATGATAACCAAGCAATGAAAATTAGTGTTGGAGATTATTACTGTGTTTGATTGTTTAAAATTATGGTTAACCTGATTTTCTTGGAAACAATGAATTAATTGAAATTGGTTGTTCCAGTTATTACTGTTTTTTATTATTCCATCAGTTGTTGATTGAATTTTATTTATTTTTGTTATTACTGTTTTGGATTATTACAATTATTCAGGTAATCAAAATATTGCAATTTTTCTTCAGCTCAAAGCTACATAAATGGAGAAAGGAAGGTATCTCATGATTTGAGGTTTTTTTGTCAATTCCTGTTATCGCTGAGCTTGCTTAGCCTGTCTTTGTTATTCCAAAGCTATTTAAGCTATCTGTTGCTGTCACTAGGTTTGAAATTCTAACTTGAGGAAAAGTAAATGATATTCAAAACTAAGTGTCCAATTTCTCTCTGTCATCTACTTCTATTCAGTGTTTCTGGATACCAGGCCATGTCAATATTTGCAGGAATGAGCTTTCTGACATTGCAGTTAAGTCTATCTGCTTTGATACTATCACTGCTGTTCCTGTTCCATACATCCAGTTTGCAATATCCCACATTTTTAATGTCATGCCATCATTATGATCAGAGCAACAGCAACATTTTAAACATATTTTTACAATGGGTTCATTCTTGACATTGGACAGTGTCATTGGCAGTGGTTCTATCTCAGTTGTGTTTTTAAATTTTTAAGAGCCATTGGTCTTTTTAATTCTGTTTAAAATTTTAATTTGAAAATTGGACTTTTAGGATGATTCCTTTTTATATATTTCAATGATTTTACTTTTTTACCTTTTTACCAGTTGTTTGGTGCAGATAGCCCAGTTGCCTTGTGCCTATAAACACTAAACAACCAACCAACCAGTGTAGATATTGATATGAGAGGAGGTAATATACTGTATTGGGAGTTATGATTTTTCTATACTGAAAATATATTTCTGATAAACACTTACATTATCTCAAGATTCCCACTCTTCCTTTCCACTGAAAACTGGTACTTCCATTTTCTGCCAAAATTCAAAGTGATAATTCAATAGAATTTAGTATAGTGAGTCATATGCGTCAAGAGGGTATGTCGCACTCTTATTGCTTAAGAGTTGTCACATGATGATTTTCATGACAGACTGACTAGAATCAGTCAATTACAGTTGAGGAGAGATAAAAGGCTTGTGGAATGCATAAACAATTTTTTGCATATAGAGGGCAACATTAACAGCATAAGAAAATTATAACTTTTGTATGCCACAAGCCATTCATTCCCATCTACCTCTTGATTAACATGGTTTAATTAATTTTTGCATGCAAACTATCATGTTACAAATTTCCACCATTAGAAACACCACACGTTCATGTGACTCCCTCTGTGTTATTCGACCTATCATTTTTCGATTGGCAGTGCTCATGTTCAAACCTTTAGTTTCTGATCTTTTCAGATTGTTTTTTTTTAATCTTATTGATTTACAGGGGTTTAGAGGGGTTCCACTGCACTTTAATTGACTTTACTATTTATTATCCATATTGGTACCAGTTTTAACTTACCCTGAAATGGAATTATTTTATTTTTCTACTTGGTTATGGAACTAAATCATTAAATTATAAACTTTTTCATCTTTTTTATTTGTTTTTACCAACACATTTGTGTTTGGCTATTCATTTTGAATTATGTATTCCAGTGTTGAAACTTGAATTTCAAAAGAGTTTGGGCAAATAGTATACCACATACAGCAGTGGTACAGTCTCCTATTTATAATTCTCTTATTTGACAGCTCCCTCATTAGGATATCTTTTGGATACTTTCAAAGGATACTTCTACTTTATGTAGTACACAAGTCACTCATCGTATTCAATGTGGGTTTCAAGCTACGTATATGAGTTGAAGTGAGGTACCTTGTTGTAGTTTATAATTTTCCTGAATTGAAAATATAATTCTGATAGGTACTTAATTACACTTACACTTTCTACGGTCAGCTGGTGCTTAAATTTCTGCCTAAACATGAAGTGATAATTATGTAGAATAGCAAAAAGGGAGTCATGTGAGACATGGATGTGTAACACTTCTGTTGTTTGAGGTTTATTGCAAAATAGTTTGCATGCAAGAATCAGTTGAACCATGTGAATCAAGGGATGCATGGAAATGAAAGGCTTGTGTCATGGGAAGACATTTTTGCAAGTAAAAGGCAACACAACACTGAATGAGAATCACTGTGTAAATGAATGGAAGTAAGGTACCTTGTCAGAATTAATGATCATAACTGATTTTCTTATTAGACAAAGTGGTACTTGTCAAAGTAAAAAACAAGTATTTTTTATATTCTTCAATTACTTAGATTTAAAGTTAAACAACATAAAATCAGAATAACATCAATTTATTTTGTAAAATAAAACTTTAGATAGTTCTAACATTATCTAACAAAGTTTGAAAACCATTATGAAATTAATAAGAATAAAACTTTAAAATGTATTCAGATAATATTGTGTTAACAAATAATAATGTTTAACTTCACTACATTAGCTGCAGTAATGTTTGATTATTACAATAATGGTATGATATCAGTTAACTATATAAAATGATAGGTTTAATAGTCAAAGTTTCAGCATTTTTATAATGAAAGAAGATACTTGTATTTTAGTAATATAGTATTTTGGATTGATCAGTGTTTTCCATATAGTCCTAAAGTAACCTATCTGTTAAAATAAGATTTATATTTTATAAATGATAAGTTTTGTTAGGTTATAATCCAGCAGTTTCAGTAGCTATA
The DNA here is from genome assembly GCF_004210375.1 of Tachypleus tridentatus. Classification (NCBI taxonomy): domain Eukaryota; kingdom Metazoa; phylum Arthropoda; class Merostomata; order Xiphosura; family Limulidae; genus Tachypleus; species Tachypleus tridentatus. Next base: position 70,187,242 of record NC_134834.1, on the reverse strand, counting down.
TATGTGAATGGGAGTACCTGTCAGAAATACCATTTTAGTATAGGAAATTTATATTTTTCCATAGTTGGCTAAAAAGTATTTAAGTAACCATGTAGTTATAGGTAAAACACTTATGATCCCAACAATATTGTCATAAACACTTATAAATGAATAAAACAATACTTAAGTGTTTGTATTAGTAAACTTGGAAATGCATACTCAGGATTATTGTCGTAAGAAGTGAATAAATCTTTCATTGTTTCTAAAGGTTAGACAGTGCAGTTGCATTTACCTAAAAGACACATTTTCTTGTACAATGCTTAGGGTTAAAAAGTTAGGGTTAAAATTATAAATTATTATGCTTAAAGGGAAGATTTTCTCTACCTTTTCATATTTTTTAGCCACTTGATAAAATTAGAGATAAATTCATATGTTTACTATATTCTAACAATATTGTTTTATATAATTTAGATTGAGTCCCCATTCTTCTTGTTTTACTGAGATATGAAAGCAAAAAAACCAAACCTATATTCACATCTTATTATTATATCCTGCCTTTCAAAAAACCTCACTAATATTCTATTCCATTATTTATAAATGAATGGAAAGAGAATATTTTAATTTTTTGAATATCTTATAAAGCTGATTTGTTATTATGACAGTTTATGAATTTCTCAGCACAGTTTCATTCTTTGCTATCACTGAATGACCTTGACTAGCCAACAGAATTATTTAAACTTGGTTATAGTTTAATTTGTAAACCAGTTAAACTCTGATTGTTCTAGAACATTGCATTCTTTATATTTTGTAATGTTTTCTGCTGTAAACTGCAATAAATAAAATAAATTGAAATAAATAAAAAATAAAATACTGAAAACAACCCTACCAAGTAGGATTATCTTTTATTAATACTTCAAGAGCAAAAAAGGAAGTAGAAAACTTACAAATATGTTCTAAGTTTCTTGTTTTTTAGTTATGGTTTATTTTTTGTAATAAAAGTAAATAAGGTTTCAAAGCTAAAAACTTATTAGGTTAGATAAAACTTTTTTTTTGTTATTGAAGAACAGAAAATGTAAAAATTAGAAACTTAATAAGTGCAGTAAGAAAATTTAATTGAAAAAAGTAAGTGAAATATTTCTCTATGAAGAATGTATGCAAGTTGCTTTGGCATGGTGTAATTTGTTACTTTGATTACAATAATTTGCTCATGTCAGATAAGAAAAATGTTAACATTTCTTCCACTATAAATGTTATTTGGAATAACTTTTTTTTTTTTTTTTTACTACTACCGAAGTTCAAAATTATTTTCAGCAATACATTTACTGAATGCATTTGGCAAATACTTTTAACCTTATCTGTTGGAGATCATTGTATCAAAATATCAAATGAACATATTTTGACATTAGACCATGGAAAGTTGTAGTGCTGTTTGTATGCAAGTCTCAGAGCAGTGCTAAGAGCATGCACTTACAAGTTTGCGAAATTTACTGTAATGCTTAGCTGTGCATTTTAAGTAAGATTTTCATAGATTTTTATAACATATTGTGCTTTATGTACTAAAAACAAGTTTTTCATTACTTCAGACTTGATGAGAAAACTGAATGAATATACAAGTTCTAACAACAATAATAAAGATTGTCAAGCTGAAACACGTAGAAGTCCTTCACTCAAGAGACGGAAAACTTCAAACACAAGGGTTTCAGAAGAGGTTCACAAAGAGGAAACTAAAGTAGAATATACCAATGAACAAGTAGAAGCTGTTCAAAGGTTTGTTTGGTATTAAAACACACCAGAAAAAATTGCTGTTTATTTTATATTTGAATGGTATAAGTTTTTCTCTTTTTAACAGAAATACTACTTTTATCATGGGTTTGTTTAGGATTGAGATTAATTAATTTTGCAACATATTTCTTCAATTATTAATATACTAATTTATTGAATTCGTTAACCCATCATTATAATTAATGACATCTGTGAGTGTGTAGTATTTTCAGGTGCAAGAAACTGCCTTAAAAGTAAATTACTAGGTTTTACAAAAGATATTTTGTTGGAGTAAATCTAAGTTGTCTGACTTTAGACTGAGTATTTTCATAGAAAGAAAATGAACACATGCAAAAAAAGAACAATTGAAACAGTATATTTGATAAACAAAACAATCAAAATGTGTATATTTAATAAGAATTGTACCTCAATTGGTGCTTCCAGAGAACTTTATGGGAATAATATTAGCCTTTTGAACTGTGAAGTTTGAGGAAACAGCATTATATAAATGGACTGTAATTATATTATTTCCCAGGGAGTATGAAGTACTTTCTTAACTGTTGGTAATTTCTATGAAAAATGTAAAGGAAGTTGTTATCTCAAGGTGTCAGTTAACCTGCTATTGGAATAGATCACTGTCTACTGCTATGTATGCTATGTTTAAAGAAATCTTTCTCACACAGGAAGGCACATATGATATTTTAAGTGAATGACCCAGTTCAGTAGGTAACTGGAGCGAATGAAACGTATCACCATCCATATTCAGTGTTATATAGTTAATACTTCATACACATTTATATAAGAAAATTTTGATAAACAGTATTAAACAAGTGGGTATAAAATGTGCAATATATCTGCAGATTACAAGCAAAGAAAAATTGACAGCAGGATTTCTGACTAGTTTGATAGCTTCAGAGCAATATTTCATTATAAAGTTTTTGTGTTGTTGAAAACAAACCTAAATTTCTTTTGTATAAAATAAATTATTAGAAAACCTTTCTGTGTTTATTGTTAAGTCTTATTTCTATGAACATTAATATACTACTACAAGTAGTTTTTAGTAGCAAGAAAACCTTTGTAAACTTTGAATGTTTTTCCTATTCAAGCATTATGAAAATGTTGTAACTTTTTTTTATTGATGTTTTGAGCAACTTAACTGAGATTATATTTTTAGTAGTTTATTTAAACATTTGGAGATAAGAAAATGTAAAAAAACTTTATTCCTCCAAGTGATAAAAAATAAGAGCTTGGAACTTTTTTATTGCCATTCCAAAATTTCACACAACTTTTATATCTGTATTGTATGATAAAATATATTGTGTTATATTAATTGGTGTGTGTTAATAATTTACAACTTAAATTTAAATGTTTATTTTGTTTTCAAAAATATACAGGAGGAAAATGACAGAATGGGAGTAGAAAAAAATTGGGGGGAATGAATAGTGTTAGGGTAAAGGTTTCTTTGGTGGATATTGAAAACAAGATTGCTGGATTTATAATGGTGCATAGTAATAAAACAAAGTTGAGGCTAAAACAGATTTGGTTAGAATTTAGTCTTTGGGTTATAGATTTGCCTCTTTGGCTTCTTGCAGTGAGAGATAGATAATCATTGTGTTTATGTCATGGAGAACTCTTTGTATGTGTAAAGATAGTTGTGTATAGTGAAGAGCATAGAGTGGAACTAAAATTTGTTTACCAAGTGTTGAAGCACAGGACATTTTAGTGCATATAGGAGTGAGGAGTGTTGGGAATTATAAATCAGAAAGTTATTCATAATGTCTTCAAAGCTTTAATAATAGAAGTAGATGTGTGGCCCTTTTGGGAATACTTCCTTAGATCATATATGGTAATGATTTTGCAGAATCTAAGGCTTAAACAAAAGGTGATGTGGTTGAACATGCAGGAGTATTTTCAGGGTGAATATCATGGAGTTGGCTCCATTTAAACAGGTTACTTAGTAGGAAGCCAAGGGAAGCTCTCAATAAATAAATAAATTAATTAAAGTTTAACATGAACTTGCCTAGTAGTGATAGAGCTTAGAAGACTGGGAATAAATAAATTTGTGATGATAACTATGGCAGCAAAGAATTTGAAATTAGGAGATTCAGATCCTAACAAAGTAAATAATTGTTTATATTTAAAGATAAACTTAAAAAAATTAAGAATAAGCTTATTATTTATTTTTATAATGTTAAGAGCATTAGATATAATAATGGATGATTTTAGGGCTCTGGTTGAAATGGAAAACTATGATGTAGAGGAAATAACTTGTTTGGATTTTGAGAACATTGGTAATAAGATTTATTTCAAATTTCAGGTTATAAGTTGTTGTGGTTTTCTACACCAAACGGTCAGAGAGCCAACCAGGACGCAAATATAAATTTATTGTTAACCAATGATGTTATGGTTGTAAGGTATGAAGTGTAGGAGTATTTTGGGAAAAGTGATCATTGCGTAAGGCCAAAAGAAAAAAAAAAAAGGTTTTGATTGCATCCATTTCAAACTTAGGGTGGTGAAGTAGGGGCACTCTTTTATTTCTAACCATTTCTGAACCATTTTACTGCATAAAGTACTAAAACAGAACAACAGTAATATAAGATAGCACAATTCATCTTTTTATTTGTTTGTATTTAAGCACAGAACTACACAATGATCTACCTGCACTGTTCCCATCATGTCTATTGAGCCCTCATTTTAGGATTACAAGCCTTAGCCTTGGGAGGGGCACAGTGTACCTAAAAAGAAATTATCTTGACATGTGAGTGATCTACTGTGGATATGCTGATACCAAGATGATATATCATGATATTTCGTTTGAGATGTGTCATGTTACAGCAACTTGCAAGGAAAAAATTGTAATGTCACATATTGCCCAGTAATAACAAGAGGGGGGGGGGAACTGTGGTATCATGAACACAGAAAAATTTAAAGTACATGTTGGTACAAAATTTAAAGTTTTATGTAGGTGAGACTAGATCATACTCTTAAAACTGAAAAACCTGGTAAATAAAATATTTTCTCCATCAACCCCCACCCTAAACAACAGCTCGTTAAAAGTGCATAAGCAATCATCTGTCAGCATTGTTTGCCTACAGGAAACCAAATCAATTTAACTTGATCACATTATGAAAAAAGCTTGAGTATAACAGTAGCACTCACATCCTGAAGCTTATTCTTGTTTGCTTGTGGTACTTGCTTGTGTGAAAAAAAAATCCATCCCATATTTTTCATTAACACATAAGTATAATATTCTATAATGAATATTTAATCTTATGTAATTTTTATAATTTTGCATAAAAATTATAAGTAAGCATGCAGTTTTATCACGGTGCAATAATGTACTATCAAAAATATGATCAACCTGTGATTTACAATTAATTTGTATCGTTGCAGTATCATCATATCAGGGTAATGGTGCATCTCTATGACCTATCACTAAAAACATTTAGGGTTGGTACCATTTCATTGTTGTTTATATCCCACTCAAATACCTTAGGCAAATTCTAATTTGCAAATTTCTTCAACTTCAATGCACCCTCTATCTCGGTACTGTATTTTGGCACCTCATCTCGAAAATGTAATCACTTTTTATCAACAAATCATTTGGCACAGGTTATTTTTAGTAACAGGAGTGTTGTGATTATTTAGTATTTACGTTGTGAATTTGAGTGAGGTTGACATTTCTATGGTTATATTTTCAATTATCTTTATATGTTACTTAACCAAACAAACAAAAACAAAAAAGGTACCATTAGGTATGAATTACTGAGTTAATGTTTCTACTACAGAGGTAGACCAGACCCCTTTTCTTCCACTTCTGCTATCTGGGTTATTCTTAGTCAAAGCTCTCCATGATATGACCTGTTGTGGTGAGAGGGAGCCATATATGTGGACCAAGGGTGTCTCTCCAAGGTGTTCTGAAGTGGCTTTTGCTGATGACCTGGGAATGTGCAGTGAGAATTAGACTTCCTTTTTCCTGGTTCCTTCTTTACAAATTCAGCATCAACAAAGGATTGTTTTTATCAGTCACCTCCAGCCCCTTTTCTTCAGTTAGTTAGTTGGGTTAGTGAGGCTCTGGGGGTCTCTCCTATTGCATTTGATTCTACTCTTTCTTTGTTTGCAGAAGGGACAGTAAGTGACTATTTGGTTTTTCTCCATCTTCTGATACTGCTGTTCACACTGAAGACTTGCTGCTCAATTACATGATGGGATAGATATATCTTGCCCCTCATGTTTATCAGATCAGCAGAAGAAGGTATATCTAGATTCTCAGTGGATGGACCCCATTTTGAATCTGTGGTGGTCTGGATTGGAACTTATGGTCACTTTGAAAATATCACAGTTTTCTTGCATTTGTCTAACACTCCCAACTGTCCTGAGGTATTTATCTTCAACGTTTGTCTGAAGCTTGTCAACATTCCCCTCAGCAATTTGAGGATGAGTTGGAGATTTTGCTGATGTCTACCTTAGTCAGATTGTCTTCTGTTGTTCTTTCTTTGGGTTCCTGGCTGGTTTGTTGCTGGGATTTATTGGGTAGAGAGATACTTTTTTAGAGAAGGTTCACTTACCATTTTCTGCCCTCAGAAAGTTATGGGAAGCTCCTTCTCTTATCTCAGTTCCATGTTATTTGCTGGAGTTTCAGAGATGTTAGAATTTTGATTTGATACTGCCTATTTACATTATTCTTTATCATTATTGGTTTTTTTGTCTTTCTGGCTTAATTTGTGAGTATTGGCCCATAGTGTTTCCAAAACATCCTTCCTTCAGTTACCAGGCCTATTGTTTCCCATAATAGGGTCCATCTATATTTTGAGGATTTTTAGCTCTAGCAGATGGATGATGTTGGCATCAGTGGATATTCTGTGAGCAGGGTAGCAGTGGGAGCTTGATAACATCACTTTTGGACATCTAAAGTTCTTTCACCAGAGATTCATGGGTACTCTATGTTCTGGCTTCAGGGTTGGTCAATTTACATCACCTCCACCTTTGTCTGCTCAACCTGTTGCCTTTCCACATCCAATAGATTCTTGTCAAATGGATTACAGTCCACAGGCTATAAGAGAATTATTAGTAAGGAAAGGCAGTAGAGATGGGTGATCTCATTCTTCTGTGATTTTATTTCTATTTATTCTTGGTACCCAAAAATAGATTGGCATCCAATCATTGAAGTATTCCTACTCAACCAGTTGTTAGATTTTCCTCAACTAACAGTGGAATCTTTTCTCAAATTATGATGGCATTTTGCAACAGGGCTCTGGAAGACCAAGTTTGTCTCTATTATGTTTCCATTGCAGAATCTTCCCTGAGGTTTCTTAGGCTTTTGTAAAAGAGTTAGATGTTACAGTTCTGAGCTCTTACTTTTGATCCTGAATCAGCACATGTCTTTTGCAGGGTTGTTCAAGCTTCTTCTCATCATTTCCATTCCTTGGGTTGTGCACACATCGTTATATGAATGACTGGCTACTTCTGGCTCCATCCTGTCAGTTAGCAGAACAGCACACATATTCTCTTTTCAGAAGCCACAAAAGCAGGCTTCCTTATCAGATTAGAGAAATATGTCTTGTCACCTACACAATATCCATTTGGATGCATTTTTCAGGATTCACTCAAGTTGTGCTCAACTAACTCCTATCAGGCTTCAAGCTATGGAAATAGCTATCAGGCTTTTACTTTGTCTCCATCTCCTACTGTGTGGATAGTTCTCTTTCGTTTGGGAATGTAAACATTCTCAACCCTCTCACACCTTTTGAATGAGCATATATTAATTCCCTTTAGTGGTCATTTTGCAACCCTTGGATCATATAATCCTATCCTCTGGATCATTCAGTCTTCTTACTCAGGAGCAACAAGATTTCCAGTAGTGGTTGGATCAGAACAAGACTACTATTGGGGTATCAGTATACAATCATTTCATCCTGAGATCCATCTGCTCATAGATGCATTTCTTTAGGAATGGGAGGCATATCTCCAAAGTCAAGAGTTTTGTGATATTTGAATGGAAGATGAATCTACCCTACACTTTGGTATTTTCAAGCTCCTTACTTTACGCTAGGCAATAGTTCAAGGTCTGTCTCTCTTGAAAAGGAAAATTGTCATGATACATTCTGACACTTTCATGGTGGTATTTCATTATTTTCATTAAGGGGGACACATTCACTAGGTGTTTATTTTCGTACATTCGATTTTCTCTGTTGGGCTCACTCCGACCTTATCAATTTCTCAGCATGCTATGTTCCAGAAATGATGTATTTAATTGCAGATCATTTATTTCATCCCAGCCATATTCTTCCACAGAATGGGTGCTACATCATGAGGTTTTTCAATGGATTTACTTTTAGTTTGGGTCTCCAATGATTGATACTTTTCCAAATCATTGTAATTCTCAACTGTAGTTGTTTTGATCTTTGATACCTCATTCTCAGACTTTGGCAATAGATGCTTTCAGTTAGGACTGGACAGGTTTACATCTGCATGCCTTTCCCCTGATTTGGCTATTGTTCTGGGTTCTGACTATTGCTTGTTCTACTTCCTGTCAAATTCTCTTGGTTGCATCTTTTTGACCAACTCATACATGGTTTCTGCTTCTTCAGTATCTGCAAAAATGTCTACCTCTACCTATTCCACATTGGCAGTTTCTGAGACTAATTCAATCAAACATTCTTCACCCAAATGTTTGTAAATAAAATTTTCATGCTTGGATGTTATGCTGTCCTTTATCTAACACAAAGGTTTAACTTCTAATGTTTCTCTGTACTTAACTAGATCTGTCTGTAATTCAACCACAATCTTTTATCAATAGGAATGGAATATGTATCGTGAATGGTGTATAAAAAGGAATTTAAGCTCTCTTCATCCAAAAGTGTATCTATCATATCCCATTTTTTTAACTTGAGTATTTGACAGTGGCCTTATTTTATCAATGGTGGCTTTATATAGGACATTCTTTTCCACTATATTTATGTTTTATAAATATTAGAAAATTTTTGACTCTCCAGTTCTATCTGGTCTACTAAAATTCTTTCATATTCTTCAACCCAAATTATCTTTTCAGCTACTGAATTTGGATTTTACAGTTGTTTTACCTTATCTTCTGTTTTAGCCATTAGCTTTGTGTTATTTGTTTCACCTCTCTTTTAAATTGTATTTTATGTTGTTGTTTGCCTGTGGATGTTGTCATTCAGAGTTCTTTGTAATCTGTGTGCATGGGACTTTATATCATTCTACATTTCTTTGTTTTGTGCTCCTATATCAAGAATGGAAGAAACATTTTTTGTTATGGACCACTGGGATTGAGTAAAGATGCAGTTGTTATGGTCAGAGGTATGGATTATTGGGGCTTGTTTTTGTTTGACTAGTCTTTTGAGCATGATGTGAGAGCTGTTCCACTTTCTTGGCACATCCTGAATTAAGTTGTGCTGGATGAGCTTTATACCTACCGAATCTCTCTCAGTTTGTGTGAGATAGAAAATGAATGTTTAAAATGACCAACAATAGATTGTCTACAATCAAGTATGTCTTTAATAGACTTCTGCTTTTGTTTTCCATCGTGTGTCACAAGTTGTAGGGTGTGAGCCATGCATCTCACATTAGTTACTTTGCTTAGATTTCAGACATATGGGATGTTGTGGTCATTGTCTTGAAGCATGAGGTGAACATACTGAGGTTGCAGAATAGAAACATGAGCTGTCAATCTCAATTTCTATCAATTCACTGTGCAGTTATGGTGAGATAAGATGCTTGGTTTTTTTCAGAAGTCTTTGTGTATGTGGTAATGCTGACGTGGTGTGAGAGATTCTTCACAAACAGTTCTCAGTTTTCCTTCAGCTTCATTGCATAGTTTTGGGATTGCAAAGTCTTAATGTTGATGTCAGGATAATATATTATAATGAGGCTCTATGGTGGCAATTAAAAGTTTCCATGATTCATTTTTATTAACTAATTATGGCTGCTTATCAAACACATCATTTCACTAATTATACCAGTAATCAATGATGGACATGGATCATGACTGGAGAAGGGTTAAATCTTCTGAATACAATACTTGAGAGTTTGCATTTTACTCCTCTTGACCATTGAAATATCAGCTGCTTGTTTCCTTTTCTTGTTCTCATTTTTGTCACTTTGTATGGTTGTAAATTCTCTTTGTGAAATGAAGCTAGATGATTTCCCAGTGATTTGGTTCCAAATGTTTTGGGTGATGTACCACCTCTAGATGTAATTACGAACCAAAGGATGCACATTGCAAAGTGATCCACCTTGTGTTCCTTCAAAAAATATCTCCAGACTGAGCTAGCCATGTTTATCATTAAAATGAAAAATTACAGAAACAGCATGTTAAAATAAGTTTTTGATTAAAAAAAACTGCATGATAGTGAGAAGCAGTGATGAACTGAATTGGAAATCCTGGGGTCAGTAGCAATGTATCAGGTGGAAAACTAAAGAAACTGACAACTTTGGAATTTAATTTTTATTAGGGTAGAAAATTTGAAAATATCTCACCAACTCCATGTGATTTCTCTGGCCAGTGAAAATAAATGCAGAAACAGTGATGTTGACACATTTTAGAATCATTATGCCAATTAATGTCAAGCTTGAATTTCTAAAACCTCAACCCTTTTTGTTTTGAAAACTCCCACCTTCCCATTAATTCACATCTTGAGCCATGCCTCTTATTAACCCCTGTTGTTTTCTGAATCCTGAATTTCAGTGTGCTGTCAGTTTATGTTACTCAGAACATGTTTTTTTTACCTAAATCGATTACTGATTATAACTTTTAGTATGTGCAAGTTTCCACAAAGATCAGGGCTTAGATGCCATTTTCATTTGCCCTGATTCATTTTTTTTTCTTTTTTTTAACTTCAGCACTTAGCTGAAGCTAAGTATTACTGGATAGTCAAATACCTGGGCAGGTACCAGTGCATCCCTATTATTAATGCATAAATAAATATACATATGTGTTTCAATCTGCAGTAATATTTAATTTGAAATATGTAGAGAACCAATACCAGTGAAACATCAACATAAACAGAAGTGTTAATGTCATATTTTCATTTAGTTATGCAAGTGTTTCCAAATACCTCTATAAAGAATAATCACTAAAACTATAGGATGTTTTTCTGAATAGGTTTTTAAAAAGAGTACGCAAAGTTAAGTGAGAAAAAACTAATTTTTTAAAACAAACTTAAGACTGTCTTACACATTCAGGCAAGAAAAATGTGAAGTAATGATACCCAAGCAATTGGGATAAGAAATTTTTAAAATTAAAACAAAGGTTTTGTATCATCTGCTGAAACTGTTAATACTTATGAACAACTGTTATTGCAACTTGGCCCTGAATCTGATAATAATAAGGGTGTGTTTTTTTTCTAATCTAATTCATTACATATTTTCTAAATATACATACATCTTTATCTGTTTATCATTTTTATTTGCAGTAACCACTAATAACATTTTGCTTTCCACCATGATATACTTGTTATTTATATATCTAGTCCATCAGATGAAAAACATACATAGGGGGTGCTTGGGTTTGTAACAAATCTACAGCTGTATTATTTATACCAAGATTGTCAATCTCTTTAGTTTTAAGTTTACAGATTTTTCATATTGAATTCCTTGTCTTACTGTAGGTAGACATGTTAGATTTTTTAAGATTGTATGTTGCTTTTGTCAAGTTATGTGTATTTTATAGTTCTATCAGTATCTTGGATTTCCCAAATTAAGATGCTGTCAACCTGAATTTGCAAGGAATGTATCAGTCATTTTGCAGACACTGCTCTGTTGTTCAAATTTCAGTGTTTCCTGCTGCTGTTGTAATTATGATGATATCTTGTGGTGGGATATTAACAAGTCATACTCCAAGTGTTTTGGTTAAATACTATTTCTCAATGCATTTCCTAGAGGAATCTTATTTGGCTGTATGTCTGTCTGTTTATGAAGCAAATGACTGAAACAACTTTTCATTAGATAATTACTGGATGTAGGGTAACAGCTTGATTTTGGAGATTGTTTACAGGTTGTTTTTTTCAGATGCATTTCAGAATTTATTCTCTCTTTCCTAGTATTTATTTCCTCAAACATTGCTGGCATTATTGTATGTTCTGATAGCTGGTACCATTTCTACAGTTTTTCTGTTTATTTTAAAATCTTTAGTAGGGTAATGTAAAACACCAATATTCACAGGACATGATCATTCCTCCAAGAAAACATGTACTGTGTAAGTTAACAGCAAACATAAGAAACCCCTTTTTATCATACCTGTGTTCAGCAGCAGCAGGAATAAATATCAAATTATTTTTTTATACATGACAGATATTGTTTGTGTTTTTTCCAAACAGTTTGTTTTGCTGTTCTGAAACTTCTTTATAATCAGCAAGAATATTAATTAACTGTTTTTCAGGTATGAATTAGAACTTATGTTTGTTACACTTGACCTCAAAAGCTTCAAATGTCTTTTTTTTTATTTCTGAACAATTATTTACTTTTCTATAACACACAAACTGCAAAATACCAAAAGTACACATAAGTGATTTATTTTATCCTAAGTAATATGTATTATAATCTGAAACTATATTAGCAGTTAATCATATGTGTAATTGGAAAGTATTTAATACATTACTGCAATTATACTTTTGACTAAGCTAGAAACACAAGAAATATTTATGACTTGTTATGTAAAGCCAAATATAAAATTTGAAAGTCTGATAACCAATGCAAAATGTCTGAATTCAATACAGTATATAAAAGACAAGTAATGTTTCAAATTTATCTGTTATAAATATCAATGTTTCTTCCTGTTTTGTATAAATTCACTGCTCTCATTAGTACATTGTTTAAAATATTAGGGTTCATTTATATTATTTCCTTGGGTTATAACTGAGTTTTACTTTTTTGGGTTTTGACCTTAAAGTGTGAAGGTATACTTGTTGCAGTACACAGTTCCATAGTATCATAGTAATTAGTTTCTGTTTTCATATTACTGTGTTGATGTTATTGAATAAGACCTATCAGGATAATGAGTTAAAAGGCAATGTAGGAAATATATTAGGAATTTTTAAACGTAAAGCACTTCTATTTTAAGGTAGACATATGCTCTTAAAAGTAGGGAAAGGATATCAGGGAAAAATCGAGCCTTATTAATGTCCAAAGACAGAGGAGAAAATCAGAGATAAATTTCATAACTTTGGGAGGTTTAAAATGCCAGATATGTTGGAATATACAAAAGTTATGAAAGCTTGGGATTTTGTTAAAAAAAAGAGAAAGAGAGAGAAATAAATTTAAGAAATCGAATATGAATTGTGGGAAATAGCTGGCTGGTAATGTTAAAAGTGACTGATGTTTTTTTCTTTTGAATTATGTTAAACATAAGCAGAATGCTAGAATGGGGATTAACTTGTTAAAGGATGTTGACTACAAGTTTTTTTTGTTTAAGGTCATGAGTTGTCTGAGATTTTTAAATGTTCCCTTCTGATTTTTTAAGAGAAGATAGCAAAATTCCTGACAATGAAAGTTCTGTGGGAAATATTGTAATTGCCCTGAATTTACAAAGATATTGATTGTTTGGTGATAAGTAGAAAGACAGATATTAAAAGTTAATACAGTCAGAAATGGACGTTTTTTCCCACAAGGTTTAAAGGAGGTTATGGAGCAGAGGTATGTGCCTTTCTCTCTCCATTTTTAAGTACCAGAAGATGGTATTATCAGTATTCACTCAGTCTGTGAGTCATGCTGTGGGAATGTTGTAACATGATGTTTCAATTCCACTATTCATTAATAAAGAGTTGACAGTCAGTGGTTTTGACTAGCTGCCTTCCCTCAGTTTATCATTTCAAAATTTGATGTGGCTAGTTTAGATAGCTGTTGAGTAGCTTTGTATGAAATTTAGTAAAGCAAACAATAAATATTTACATTTCTTATTGTAACAGTTGGAGAGTTGTTAATGCTACTCATTTTGAGGTAGTGAAAAGAATTGCCTAGGAAAATATAGACCAGTTAGTCTTGTACTGCATTAGTGGAAATTATTCTAGACATTCTGACAACAGAATTTTTGCACAGTCATTTATTGAAATGTAATTCCATAAAAGAAAGCCAGTGACAGATTTGTTGTAGGGAAATTTTGAATTGCTGATCTGTTATCTTTTTGAGGATGTTGGTGGGATGATGGAAGGGGTATGGACATGATGTACTTAGATTTTTAAAAAACTTTTTATAAGGTGTTACATGAAAGATCAGTCAAGAACATTTTGTTGGTAGGAGTTGTGGATAGACTACCTAATCTTGCTGTGTGGTGATTGTGGGAGAAAGTCAAGGATAGTTGTTAATGATGTCCATTTCAGCTGGACCTCTTTAACTGATGGAGTGCCTTAGAATCAGTACTTTTTCTTATTTTTCTTAGTTATATAATGATAATGATAGGATACAGTTACTACAGTTTAGTAATTATGTTTTAATAAGTTTACTTATTAAACTCTTAGATATTTCTAATTGTATTGCAGAATGACTGAGTCAGTTAATAAGTTGGACAGATATTTAGCAAATGGTCTTTAACTGTAATAAGTGTAAGACAATGTTTTTAATATAGATGGGAACCTGATTCAATAGCATGACTGAAGAAAAACAACAACTTTATCGTGATCATGGTTAAGTCACTCACTCAAGCCATTGAGTCAATGTTATGTTGCAAGTAGTAGAGCTAATTAAATTTTAGGGTTTACAGACATATTTATTAGAAGTAAAAAATTATATCTGTATACAGTTCATTAGTAAAGTCTTAGTGTTCTATTGTGTACAGTTTTGGTCTAAGAAAAGGTTTTAACATACAATAAAGGGTTCAAGAATGATTCCAAAGATGAAAGTGTTTTCTCATAGAAACAGGTTAAGATCTTTTATTTTCTTAAGATAAAATAAAGGTTTAGAGGTGATCTTATTGTGTCAGGTTATCTGGAAAACTGGTAGAACAAAGGTATGAATTGTTTATTCTGTATTCTGAGGATTAATAGTAGGAGAAGATGCAAATTTAAGATTGAGCTGCAGTGAAGTTTAATTTTTATAACTGTATGATTGGTTTATGGAATGAGTCGACCCTGCCAGTAGTGGAGGCCAGAACTACTGGAAATGATGATTTATTAAAAAATAAAGTGTGGTTTTAATGTGTGTGTGTGTGTGTGTGTGTGTCTTGAATATCTGTTTTTTTATTGTCATTAGATTATGTTATAGTATAATTTAGATATAGTTAACTTGGATATGCATTGTGCTAGCTTTTTATTTTTTTACTTTTTTATTTTTTCTAAGGATTAAACAGTGTAAAAACTACTATGAAATTCTAGGAGTCTCCAAAGATGCTGATGAATCAGAACTTAAAAAACAGTACAGAAAACTAGCACTTCAGTTTCATCCTGATAAAAACAAAACACCAGGAGCAGCTGAAGCTTTTAAAGGTAAAGATTGTAACTGTGTAATATACTGACTTTAATTATTTTGTTTTTATAATCTCAAACTTACAACATTTAAGATTCAGCTGTATTGTTTTATGTAAGCTGAGTTGAGTCTTCAAATACCACCTGATCTTAATTTGTTTCTTAAAGATTCCAACTATAGAAGATTGTCTGTAATTCTTAATTTTTATAGCTGTGGTACTTGTCTTTGGTTTTACCAACCATTACAACAGATGTATTCTGAGCTTTACAGGCTAATTGGCAAAGCTCAAGGTTTCTGATGAATTCCATCTTTCGTGGAAAAAAGATAATGCTGAATTCTGTTTCATTAAAACTTGTATTGAGTCATGAGATTGATTTCTGCTGATTTTCAGCTTAGTGTTAAAAATAATTCTAACTTTATAAGACAACATGTCATCTTTATTTCTTTAAGTTGATAAGTAGAAAGCAAATAACTGTTATAATACTTTGTGATATAGTTCACTCTCTTGCTATTAAATTTGATTGTGCCCTTCCAATTTTGTTAGGCATTTTTATTGCTTAAATGTAAATGAATAAGTATTAATACTTCAATTCTTTATAATATTCGAAATTGCTGTCATAAGAA
The DNA here is from genome assembly GCF_004210375.1 of Tachypleus tridentatus. NCBI lineage: Eukaryota > Metazoa > Arthropoda > Merostomata > Xiphosura > Limulidae > Tachypleus > Tachypleus tridentatus. The sequence continues at coordinate 70,171,462 of NC_134834.1, read as the reverse complement.
AAGCTGTTCTTTTTATTTTTTATATTTCTTATAACTGATGGTTTTTGTAAAGACTAAAAAGGAAACAGTATGGGATCTATACATCATGTAAACATCTCATATTTTATTTAAAAAAGAACATCATCCTCAAACAATGTTTGATTTAAAGATTAAAAAGAGCAGAGTTGATGCCCCAAAGCGAGATATAGTCTTCAGAGCTTTAGCCCCTCCTAGTTATTCTAGATACAGTTAAAATAGATAATAAATTTTAAGAGTTTCTGTTAAATGCAAAGTTATGAATATTATACAAATACTCTGAATCTTTCTTAATATCATGTAATCAAACATTAAATTATTTCAGTCCTGTGGCCTGTGATGAAAATATTGTAAATGTGAGTCAACAAAAAGATTATTTTGATTATTTTCAGAACAGCTGTTTCTAAGTCACTAGTATTAAGACTGACATAGCTCAGAACATCTTTACATTCATACTTGTACCTTTGGCTTAGTGTTATTAGTTTTAAAACTGGAAACATTTGGTTAAGATACCTTGTATATGGATCAGGCTTTCTTAATTGTCTGTTTTTCAACTTTGAAAAACTTATGAGGAAGATTTACACAGTAGTTATATTTTCAAAAATATAACTACTGAAAAATCTTATGTTAAAATCTTAGTACTCTGGCTTCTTTCTATCACATTTTTCCACTTTGATGAATATGACTACTGTTTTTTAACATGTTTTCTCCTTTTCCAGATTATATTTTACCTTGAATAAAAAAGCAAAAAGTAAACAAATTGTAAAAAAAGTTTTTTATTTTGTTTTTTTTCTGTGATAATATTTCAGTTACTAACATTGTGTGCCACCCATTCCAAAAGTACAAAACCCAATGCCAAGATGCATACCATGTCTGTATGTTAGCAAAGACAAGTATAGAAAGTAATGTTTAATTCTTCACATTTCTATAGTAAATCTAATTATAGCAGGCTGATATGAATAGTTATTTTGTGTCAAACTAATTCCACAGATGATAAATATAAGCTTTTTTATAAAAATGTGTCATTATACTAAGAAGTGCAAAGCATATATGAGGAGTTGAATTCAAATAATGATTTCCTTTACTTATTCTCTGAACTCCTTTTCATAAACCTCAGTGTCTTCAATTATCGGTTTTTACAAATAGACCTGTAATAACACTGCACAACAAAGTTTTTGCTTCTTGAACACTATTGGGTGTTCCTTATAGATTTTTGGCTGCTGATTACGAAAATCACATACAAATTGGCCCATCATATACCGTTTCATTGAAATAGTCAGTTTTTCTACAACATAAAAACAATATCAAGGCAACTGGAATCCATCAATGCTTGCTGACTACTGTTGGACACTACAACATGATGCACTGGACATTGAATACAAATGAAAATCAGGAGCAAAACACATTTAATTATGTTGAACTTAATAGTGTATTAGAAACATAAACACAATTAAATATGTTATTTCCAGTAAACAGTTAACTGTCTATTTCTCAGAGTTCCGACGTGATGAAGCAAAACCAAAACTATGTTTGTGCATAACCACCAGGTAACTGTCACAATCAGCAAAAACTTTTCAGGAAGCAAAACTTTTCCAAAAAAATTGTTGTGCAGTGTTATCACTCACAGATTTAGCTTTAATTTATCAGTTATTTCAACCTAAAACTACCACCATTCACACTTTATACATGTCAGTTATACAATTACTCTTATGTAATTCCACTTTCAAGAATTTTTTTGCAGCAAAATGAGTTGATTTGTGACCATTATATTTTAAATACACATTATCCTAATCCATCTGCACATGGTAGAAACTAAATATGGCAGGATAAGTATGGTGCACTCTATATATTCCCCTCTGAAATAAAGGAGAACACATGGAGTTCATAGTTTTTTGTTTGATTGAAGAATACAATTTACTCATACCTTTTTAGTTATTATAACAACAAATATCTGTTGTGTATAATGATATATAACAAGATGACATAATTTAGATATCTACATTAAATTTATTCAAAATTTTCTAATTATTGTCTTGAAATAAACACATGAAAGGGAACACATTATGGCAATGTATTATTTTGGATATTTTTATATGTGAAAAAGTAATGCGATGATCAACTAATAACAAATTTTTGAAACATAAATGTTTACTAATTAATCACTACAAAGGCTTGAGTCATACTTGTATTTTTTGTGTTTGTGTTATTGCTTTGAAATTAAATTTTTCTGCTGACAACTTGCTGATTTTAACCATTGTTTATTTTCTTGATTTGCTGGAAAACTTAACAATTTAAATATGTTTGGTAAGGTCTGTCCATCACGTATCATTTAGAAAGTATTATGTATTTGTGTATAGAATGTACTCAGAAAACTTTGCTCCAGAACACTGACAACATTAAATTGGATACTTACCAAAACCTTGTTCATATGTGAGTGACTTGATTACCATATCAATAGCTTTATGCAGCTGCATATTTTGATAAAAGAAAAAAAATGTACATTGAGTTGATTTTCCACCATTTAGATATATAAAGGAAATTAATGCAGTCTCATTGAAGGTTGTACTTTGACCTTTAGTTTCATGTGGACCACTACGAATAATTAGAGTTTAGCAAAATGACAGATCACTATATGATTTAAATAAGTATAAGTATCAATACATGAGAGAGAAATCATGTTCTACAATGGTACTTTGTCTTGGATTATACTAAAATAATTTAATCCAATAAGAAAAATATTACAAAACATGGAATTTGTATTTTTGCTGTAATGTATTAAATTTAGCTGTGGATTTGTTGTTTTTTTGGAAAAACTTTTGGAAAACATATGTTGGCTGCATTAACCAAATCTATCAATGGTTTCTGCTTTAGCAATTGGGAATTCATTTGCTGTGTTAAGTGATCCAGAAAAAAGGAAACAGTATGATCTCTATGGTTCTGAAGAGGTTCGGGCAAGAAGGAGACAGAACCAGTCTTTTCAAGATGGCTATTATGATTATAATCGAGGCTTTGAGGGTAAATGTATTTTTAAGTATAATTTCTACATTTTTCATATTCATTTAAGTACATTATTTCCCAATATTAGTTGATGTCTATATGTATGTATAGAATGTGAGGAATGAAAAAATAATTCTTTATGCTAAATAGACAAAGCAAAATATTAACTTATGTATGTCTATAGAGCAGTAGACTAAGATTCAATTGGAAAATAATCTTCAAGTCATTTTGCATGAAAAATAATAAGTATTTACACACATGCATTGCAGTTGAGGATGCATGTCACCATCTTATGACTTGAATTCTGCAGTTCATTTGTTCATCCTGAGGAGAATTTGAATTCTGTGTCCTGACACTTTCCTTTACTATGTCGGTTTTTCACAAGTCTGATTTGGATCTTACTCTTTTTCTTCTATTAATCATTTGAAACTGTGAGATTGTTGGGGTTTTCCTTGTCCTCCGAGTTTACTCTTCCCTTTTTGTTGGAGGAGGGAGACTTTAATTTTTCCTCCTTCCTGATTTTTATGGTTCAGGCTGGTAGATTTACTGTTCTATTCTGTGATGGGATAGATAGACCTTGTATCTTCCTTGTCTGTTTGCTTGTTCTAAGTCTGGCAACTAGGGAAGGGGATACATACACCTTTGCATTCTTTTGTCCTCTATTTCTCACCTCTGCAATCAGTTGTAATCAGGTAACTTGTTTTGGCCTATCAGAGCTTAAAGTGTTATGTGACCTGCTTTACTTCTTTTGTGGTGATTGTCTCTACTGTGTATATCACTGGGATTCTTCTGTTTCCCTCAATTTTCCCCATTTCCTTAGAGGTGGATTTCCAAATATCTCTTTTGAATATTTGGTCTTTCCAGGTAAGGTATCTGTATCTTCTGAGTTACATCTCATTAGATTCAGTACATTTGTCTTTTGCTGTCCATTTCATTTATTCAATGAGGGACATTTTACAGGCTGTTATATAGACTTCTCCTAATGCTTTTCTCTCATGTCCTTTACGTGTTCTGATAGTTTTCTTCTGGGAGTTTTTCCTCTGCCATATATCTTTTTTAACAATATCTGCTGGATTATAAGGAAGACGGGTACTTTTGTTACAATCTTTTCTCTGTATTTTCCAGGGTCCCGTACTTCTAGCTTTCACTGGATCCCGCTTTGTGGCAAGTGTTGCCTACACAGGTGTGCTTTTTGCAGTCCAGTTCCATAGTAGCAACCAGTTTTATTATTATTATTACTGGTTGCCACAGGCTTTGTGTAATTGAGGTGTTTCATAAGACCATCTAGGTGTGTATTAGATAATATTACCATATTATCATGGACTGTTATACATAAAGCTAAAGGGGATTCTGCCTGTTTGGGATCAGTTTGCTTTACAAAAATTTGGGGAACTTGGCTTCCTCCACTCTTTGAGCAAAGGGCAAAGTTATAGTTCTCCTACTTGGGTCCTTGGATGTTTTTCCAGATGTCAGTAGGAGAGGCACCAGCATCTACAGGCCTTTATTTGTAATTCTGATTTGACACTATGCTATTTGGTTGTAGTTTGCATAACCCTTCTCTTTTATCAGTGTTGGTTTTGTATGTTGTTAGTGGAAGGAGGTGCACTGTTTCCTCATAATTCTGAATGTCTGGTTAAGGTTAGCCTATAATGATGATTACCATGGACTATTCCACCACTGGTATAGGAACTAGGTTCCAGGTGAAGAGCATGTGAATTCTGGATGTAATGTGGTGCTCCCATTTGTTGATCACTTTTATCTTGGTACACCACTGTTCTGTGCAAACACTTTCTATATGGATCATGCCCACACCAGCTCTTCTATCTTCTAAATGTGGGATTCTAGCTATATTGTCAGCAGCTGGTCAATGTGTTTTGGAAGCTAACATTTTCCTAACCTAAAAATATATTTCTAACAAATTTACCTTTGCTGACACTCTCAATTCTGAATTTATTAAATAAAAAAAACAAACAAAAAACGTTATAAATCAAGAACAGACAAAATAGTCTAAACTTGCATTGTGCATGACAGAGAATGAATGAAAAGTTATAAATAATAAATTAAATATAAAAAAACAAATTGAACTAATCAATATAAGACATGATGAGAGGTGTACCGAGCAGTTGTGAAATTATTAAAACAACCCTCTCATTACTGGCAATACCTATTGATGAGATGTTGGGATGCCAACGTTGGTAAAAGTCCCTAGGTCCCAACAGCTGGAAATCAGCCTCTAGCTGGATTAATAACCTATACTTAGCCTTGAATAGTATTTTATAGTATGTCACAGAAGCTTGTTTGAGTACTTACTGGTTCTGAGCTAACCAAATGACATACTAAAACATTGACAAGGTGTAGTGGAATGTGAAGGCTAGATGGCTGTGCCGACACTCTTCCACCCAGTCTCTCCACTAGTAAGTCTTGGTGAAAACTTTAAGGGTGAAGAAATTTGCAAATTAGATATTGTCAAAGGCATTTAAGTGGAGTATAAAAGACTGGAGTAAGTAAGAGCAGTGCTTAGATGGGCCAAGCAATGTTGAATAACTATACTGTCAATGGAGGTAAGTATTACTGGAAATACAGTTTCAGTTCAGAAGAATGTTAACTTCTGTAAAACTTGTAGATTGTTTTTAATATTGGCACCTACTGCCATGAAGTATTGTTTTTCTAGTCAACTTTTTATGGGGCTTAGAAACAATGAATTTATTGTTATAGAAAGCTCTAAGTTTTCAAATTCTCTACAAAGTTTGAAAAAAAGAAATTAATGAAAGTGTTTACACAGCTAATTTTGATGAATAATCTCATTATTTAAAATTTCAAGAGGCTGTTTATTTGTGTTCAGATTTGGCTCTTTCGTCTTCCAAAATTAATTTCTAAGCATATGTAGCTAAGTAACCATGCTTTATGTTTAATGGAATAATTCATGATCAAGTTTATGGCATTAGTTTTGGGATTCAAGGTAGCATTTGCCAAGATAAATTACTGTTTGTGTTGTTTCCATGAAAAGTATGGTTTATTAGATGTTATATTGATGTTTAAACCTTTTTGCTCCAGTAGATATGTAGATAGTACATTTATCATTTTCATTCATGTTGCTGAGTATTTATATAATAGGCTTATAAAGTTTACATGTGAATGTGAACAGGAATTGAATTTCCTGTTTCTAGATAACTTAGTTTTTCATCAGCAAAATAGTTTTGGTGTACAGTAGACACATACCATAAAATGAATTAGGTAAAGTGTTTATTAATCACTTAAAGGATTGTAAGGTATTATTCTGTCTAGCTTGACAAAATAATCTGCATCATTAAATATTTTGAATGTTATGAATTTGATAGTGATTTATGACAACAGTACAATATAAAGAAAGAATTTGGTTTCAGTATTATGCTGATTATCTACAGATAGAAATTCAACTTTTCTGCTAAATGAAACTGTTTTATGGAAAGAAGAGAAATATATCAGGATCAGGATCTTATTCACCAGTAATTATAGCATTTAAATATAATTTTGGATATATGTTCACTTCACATACAAAATTACTTGAACTGTGCAAAGCAATGACAAAAAAACAACACACACACCAGAAAAATTAGGCTATAGGTGCTGTAATTGATTGTTATTTTTGTATAAGATATTGAGTTTATTGTCATAGTTGGACTTAAGTTACACTACTGATAAGAGTACTCCTTCTGATGCTTTGTAATAAACAACTTACATTCATTAAAATATTCTTAAGTAAGAAACTCTTGGAATATAAAAAGGTTTTGAATTTTTAATATATTAAGTGATTAATAGCAAAGAAACACAAATTTGATTAAAACCAGCTTTGTCAATAAATAAGCATGCATTTTGTTTTACTAGCTGACATGTCTGCTGAAGAGCTCTTTAATATGTTCTTTGGAGGAGGATTTCCTTCAGGTAAAGCAGTTTGTTTCATGTGAAACATTAAAATTGTGATTATTTTACCTTTCTCAGTTTTGAGCTTTTTTACTGCTTTTATAATGTTAATTGAATAGTTTATAACATGTATAACAGTAAATTTGTAAAATATCATGACATTTTTTGAAAAGGATCCTCAATTTTAAAAAATACAAGAAGAAAACCTATACCTATTAAACATGATTTTTTGTTTGTTTTAATACAAAATCGATATTGCAGATAGATTACTTATAAACAGTGTCTGGAATTAAATGTATCCTTCTGTCTGAGTTTGGAGATGATGTTTGGAACTCTGATTTGAGTTTTTTTTCTCATGAGACCTGATTAGAACTCAACCAGAGGGCTATTTTTATGTTTATCTATGAAAGTAAAGCAGATATCTGTTTTTGTTTATAAATTCAGTTAGTTGTCAATTGAAGCACAAAATGGAAATCCTAGTAACTTTCCCTTTTTTTTTTTGTAATTTGTCATGTATGTGTGAAGATATTCTTTAGTCATTACTATGTATAAACATGTGGAAAAACATCAATGATTAAAAACAAGAGTTATAAAACTCAAATTAGAGAAAATTTGAACGTATTTTATTTGCCTTATAACTATTTATAACCATTTATTTTTTATCATTTTGTATTTTAGATATTACAATATTGTATATACATTTGACATTTTTTTACACCTGTTAAACGATTGTTATAAAATAGTTTGTTTCTCATGATCATGCACTTAAAAACTTACATGTTAGATGTGTTAACTATTGATTCTGATTTACCTGTGCAGTACCCCTGATGAAAGTGGTAGGTACTATAACACAGAATATTTGAAATTATCATGTTTGAAACATTTATATACTAATGTTTTAATAAAAAATCTGGATGAAAAAACAATTATCTGTCCTACAGGTCACATTTTTTATCTTGTGAGAATTGATCTAGTACATAAAGTTGTGACCTGGTGTTTTGTTTACTGCCACTAACATAGCACATCCAAGAACTATCAAAAATACTTTTGAGTGGTAAAACATCTCAGTGGTATACTCTGGATTGCCATCAGTGTTTATAATGACATTTGGTGACATATTATCTTTGCCAGCAAGCTGACTTATCAGTGCACTGACTACTTCCATATGATGCTTTCTTGTAATGACTACCTTTTGCATTATGTGGTACTGGTTGTAGCAAAATAACTGTGAGACCAAAATTACTTCTCTGCACCTCTGTAAGTGTGCAGCTGGCTTATGAACAAAAGTTTTACCTTTGTAATCTACACTGTCTTTAAGTAAAAGAGTAAGTTTTCTGAAATATTAAAAAAAAAAGGTTTATTGCATGCTTTATAAAATAAACTGAAATACATATCATCTGATGAGGAATGTTTAAACTTAGTTAAAACAATGTAACATTAACAGCAATTGTATATTTCATAGTAATAATTTTATCTTAATTTTTTCATTATAACAAAGCTTCTTTATAAACAACATTTGCAGTTTGTTTTCCATCTACCAGCGATAAAGACTTTGAGGTGATCTCACTTTTAAACACCCTACATCTTAATGACCATGAGAAAAGCCTGGTTGTTTGAGAAACAGTCTAGTAACCTTCATACTTTGATCTCAAATCCCTTTAGAATATTCAACATTGTCTAAAGCTTCAACCTGCCTAGATCGTTTGAGATTGACTCAGTAGGTTGGGAGTAATTCTGTAACAGACTTTTCAGAATAGGGTTAAATCCAATTTTGTAGTCTGTAGGACATTTCCTGTGGTTTAAGTGTTTACACATACAGTTTGGTTGACATTGGTGCAGTAGACTGAAAGGAAATAAGAGTGCAAATTGTATATTAATTATAATTCTTAGTTTATAACAAAGTGTTGGTACTAACTGAGAAATAACTCTTGTAACCACTTTTCTGGAATGTAAAATTACGTTTTCACCTTGTTTTATCTTGTCTCTCTCTCTCTCTCTATGTATATATATATGTGAAATTAGGTGGCTTTTGTTCTCACCCAAAAACAACATATAGAAAATGTAGTCTCGATCTGCATAGCTAGCTGATTATAGTTTGTTGAGAAATTAATATCTGTCATGTGGCTTTGCTGGCAAAATATCTGGCATAGCAACTAGGTTATAAACTCTGTCAGTGTTTCTTATAAAGGGATATGAATTGCTTTAAGTACATCTGTTCATTTTCTGGAATATGTATTGCTGAAGTTGTTAAGAAATTTGAAATCTCACACTCTTTTTGTGATACTCAGACACAGTGATGAACTGGTCTTCTAAATAATCAGTGAAATCTGTAATTAGTTTACATATTTAAGCAAAAGAGCTATGATTGGTACAGATTGTAAATAAAAATGTTAAACACACATTTACTTTTCACATGTTAAATGACAAGGTACACCTTACCTGTTTTTGTTTATAAATATTTTTTTACAATTCTGTTTATCTCTGATTATGTTTGTACTCATAAAAGTATAATTATGTAGACATTTGAAGGAGTTCTACCATTTTTATGATAGTTATAAATTCAACATCTTGCTCATTACATAACTTTTTTGTTTGTTTTATAAACTGTGTTAAAACATTTTCTATACTGAAACCATTATCTAATAACTAGGCCACTGTGGTTGATCATATTCTAGTGTTAAATGACAGTAAAATTTTTATTTTTTATGTATTGGTTAAATAAATGAAATATATAAAATGTTATAGAATTTTTATCTGGCTTATCAACGTGATTTCTGTGACTCCAGTAAAATATCTTACATGGAAGTGTTTTTTTGCTATTATTTTATCTAAAATATTTTCAGACACTTCAGGTGTTTTTTCATATGCTATCACTGTTGATTTCAAAAGTTCACCTTGTTGCACATGTTATGATTTCCCAGTACACAAAGATTACATGTTGTGTCTCTTTCTGATGTTTAAGTGTCACTTGCTGCTTTAACGCAGCTAATGTTACCTACAGTTGTTACATAATAGTTACAATGATAATTTCACTTTTCAACTTTACTGGATAATGGACAAAAATATTATCAGAAATAAGTTTTCAGCTTTAGGTTATCTTTGTGTTTGTATGTTCTGCATATTTTTAGTTTTCACAGTTGGCTTTAGAAACTGTGTAGTCAATATTTTTCAAGTACACAGAAAAATTTTTGGCACATTATTTTGAAGTTATTTAAAAATCATTGCATCTTGTTGAAAGAATAGTAGTAAGAGAAATTTTAATGTTTTGTTTTTAGCTACAAAAAGCATTTTTGAATTTTGTTTTGTTTTTCTTTATATAAAATTGACAAATCCTTAGTTGTATAGCTCCATAAAAAAATCTACAAAATAAATTTTCTTCCAATTAATGAATGCACCATTTAAAAACAGTTATTACTTTTTCTTGTAGGAAATGTTTATGTTCGTAGAGGAAACAGATGGCATAACTATAGACAACAGAGTGAAGCTCAGAATGATGTAGGTGAAATATTGATAAAGGTCTATTTGATAGATTTCCACCAATTATAAAATGAAGAGATTACATGTTTCATAGAACTTTAAGTGAAGCATGATCTAAGTTTTCTCACAACTGCTTTCTATTTTAATAATAATAACTGAACATATTTTAATATCAAGATCAATTACTTTTGCTTTCTGTTAAAAACTAAAGTTAGTTTAAATAACACTTGCAAGTAATCTCAGCCTGCACATATTACTCAGACAGAACTTTTAGTTACAAAAAAAAAAAAGTTTAAAAACGTTGTGATGTATGTAGGTACAACCTGTTAATTGTACATTTTTGGAACTGTAGGTTATGCTGTAATTTGTTTCATTGGCTATATCTAATGTGAAGTAATTTACAAATAGGTACTATTCAAATTATAATGGCTGTATTTAGCTGTGGTACATGATGCATGTTGTAAATTATTATTAGAATGAACATTTATAAGAAACAGGTTTACATTTGAGATAACAGCCTAGCTTTTATTACTTCACTGTTTCATGGCTTCATTTGAGCAAAAATTTAAGGAAATACTGTATTTAGAAAATTTTTCAGTAACATAAAGCTCAGTGTATTGCTTTATTACAATCTTCTATTTTATCATCAAGTGAATAAAAGTTATTAGAGTACATTAATAGACATTTTTAATATGGTACATTACCTAAGCTCATATAAATAGTCATTTTCATTCAGTGCTGCAACCTTTATATGAAAAAATTTTATGCATACTACAAGGCTTTTGCTTCTCCATTGAAATTTTGTTCCTACTGCAGAATCAGCTAGGCTTCATATGGCATTTTTGGGATGATTTCTCAAGTATGTTGTAATTTATCCAATTCCAACTTTTTCTGTGGTTCTTTAATACCTTTGTATTGACTTGTTTGATGTCTTTGGCTCTCATTTTACACATGTGGTTTTACTGTAATTGGGATTTTCTGGGTCATGATCAACCTTTTTCCTTATGTTTTTGTTGCCTCTTTCTTATCATGATTTTTGTATTTTTTCATTGGTGATATATTTTCAATCACGTATCTTAGATGATGGAATCTCATATGCAATATATGAATCAAAGCTCAACCCTTTTCTTTTTGGTTGCGTGCTTGTTGCAGTTGGAACCATGACACACTCCAATTTCTTTCCCATTCTGGTCCTTATTTAGCTGTCCCTGTCTATCTTCCATGGATTTCATATACTTGTCATTTTATTCAGTGATGATGGGCATGTCCCCAGTGGCACCGGAGGCTAACCAGAAGGTTCTTGTTCAGTGAAAGATTGGCAATATTATACTGTGTCCTTTTGGCAATTTTTCACTACAGTTTCATATATTCTTTGGGTTTTTATCAGAGGGACTACTTTTTTCTCTCCTCCTCTTTTGTCCCTGGTACCATTTTCTTCCCCTATTACTATGCTACTAACCTGCATCTTTCAGAGGCAGTACAGAATTTTCTGTCTCTACAGGCCATTTTACTTGTTAATTATCTTTCTCCAGTATGTTTGTTGTTGTTGCACTAAAGTGAAGACTGGCAGCCTTTACTAGGTTTTGTACCACCTCATTTTAGTTTTCATTTTGCCCTATTTTACTTTGGATTTGTTTCTTACCCTCAGGTGGGTTTTTTCTCCAGGTTTATGGATGACAAAAGAGGAATATGGTAAATACTTATTTGCATATCTTGACATTTTGTCACTTGTAATGCTCTCTTTGGTTTATTCTCCATGGGATGGTTTCTCTGTTTCACCCACTGCCCTTCGGACTTGCTTTGACCCTACATCTTTTGTCAAGCATTCATAGCATCAGTTTGTTGCTTATATGATCTCAGGTTGTATTTTTCTCTTTCTTTAGTAGAATGGCTATTGTCTGGCTGTTACTAACAGGAGTCCATCTGTTATTACCCTTATCAGCTGTTTCTGGCTTTACTGAGATGTTAATCAAGTTGGAGAAGTCCTAACTGTGATCTATCTAATATTTTGTCCATTTGATGTTTTCCATTTTCTACGTGTCATAATTAAGCCTGCCTTCTCCTCTTCGACTTCATTGGATGGGTTTCCAGATTTACAATGCTAGAATCAGTGGCTCGATTCCCCTCAGTTAACACAGCAGATAACTCAATGTGGCTTCTCTATAAGAAAACACATAGTTCAATTACAATGTGCAACATCCCATCCTCTTTGAGGATGTTTTCTTGCATGGTAGCTCTTATCCCATTTGGTCAGGTTCATACTCAGTCTCTTTTATAGGCTTTTCATAACCAATGGAATTTCACAGGGATCCTTTATTGGCTGTTATTACCTTTTTTCTACCCTTTTTGTCAGTCAGCATTGATGGTTACATATAATTTGCATATCAGTGGATGTCATGCTTCCTCCTCCTCATCTTGTTTTCCACATTTCATAGCTACATCCCTTTTGAGATGGGTGAGTGGGTTGATCAACTTGTAGATTTGAGGATCTTGGTCTGTGGCAGAGAAATCTTATCAATATCCTGGACTTTCTCATTGTAGGTAATGTTTTTGCTCATTTTCTTCATCTGAACAGAAATCGTTATTGGCTATTCATCATGAAAAGCCCATGAAAGAGTCTTTATATAAACCTGACTGAAGAGGATAAGGGCTACCATGGAAGAACACATCCTCAAAGAAGATCAGAAAAGTGTCACAAGCTGTAAACTACTGTTCTTCACTTATTGCTTATCTCAATCACCAGGACAGCACCCATTTTCACCATCTCTTTGGTTTCATACATTGGACCTTATATTGAATACATATGCTTGATATTCTCATCACTACAAATCATGTTTCGAATGCTTTCACATGTATCATGGATCAGATTCCTATCGAGGCAGTATTTATATGAGAGAGTGGTCTCTTGATCATTTTGTTTTTTCAGTGGCTTTGAGTTCAGTGGGATGCTCCTCAAATTGAGGCTTTTGCTTTGCCCATTGACCACAAATTGTTTTAGTCTCCAGTTTCTCATCTTTTTACTCTGGTTATCAGTGTTTTCAGATGGGAATGAATTTGCACATTTGTCTATTCTCCTGTTCTTCTCCTCCTCCAGATGATTTCATTTATCTTTGTTATTCTGTGTTCAGTTTTTGATAGTTCTCTCTTTTTACCATCTCAACTATAATATACATAGTTTCTTCAGCTCCAATTTCCTTCTCTGTCTCTGTAACCTCTTTGTCACCCTCAGTCATTAATGTTTCATTCAGACCTTCCTGTACTCTATTTTCATGCCTGGTTTTCTTCTTGCCATTAGGGAGATGATGTGGCTTCTCCTGATAGTTAGCCTCTATTTTGGCCTGTTTCATTTGTCATTTCTACGTAGAAGTTTCTCAACACAAATTGAATTTTTCTGTCATTGGTTTCTGGATCTCGGGTTTCATCTAATCAACCAACTGTTTTTTGTCATGCAGATTTCCTCTTGACTTTTGAATTGAATGTATTCTGTCTCCTCTGTCACAGATTTTTGGGTGGTCTTGTCCCACACCTTTCATCTTTCCTAATCCCACAGGTACTTATCTCTCCTACTCCTTTTTTATGAATTTTTTTGTCTGCTGTGGCAAGCTTCCATGACAGAAGGATATTAATATGGTCCTGCACTGCTTCATTTTGCCTACTTTTAATCCACTTTCCTAGTGCTCCTTGCTTCACTTTTCCTTATGTCTTCTTTCCTTCTCCTAATTCCTTGGGAACATCAGTGGTCTATTTATTTGTTTCACATACTTGTTAACCTTTTATTTAACTTCTCCTTTTTCCAGACAATTTCCTTCCAAACAGTTTGGCATCTCTTTAGGATAACTCCTCTGTTTAGCCATTTTCACTTCCTTCTGTTTCTCCCCTTTATCCTTGTCCTGATCTGGATAGCTTTCTATGTTCTGTATGTCCTCTTTTATATTGCCTTCATGGCTTTCTTCTATGGTGTTCATTCCTGCTTCTTTCTTTCTTGGCAACTGCCCTTTGTTCTTGCTCTTTCTCCGTCCTCCTTCAGGTTTGGCTTTCTCTTTCTCATATTCCTCTCATAGATTGTTCTTTGTGTTTTCTCATTTAATTCAGCACTTTACCTTTTCATTGGTTGGCACCTGACCACGTATTCTTTAACTTTTCAAACCAGAACTGTCAAGCCATGTTGACTTGCATGTTATAATTCCATGGCCACACATTGCACACTTCGGAAATGTGTTTTGCAAGATTGCTTGTAGGTTTATCCTTGAGATAGAATTATTTCATAGATTTGCCCATCTCAGGTGTAGATGACGTTCTCCAATATGATGTATAAAAACAAATGGGGATGAGATATCAAAATTGCAGGTCACCCCTTCAATTGGAATCCCTCACTCTACTTCTATGTGGATGTTGGTTTCCAGTGGCTTGGTTTCAGATTTAGAATTGAACCAATTAACATAAGTTCTCACACACATATTGCTGATGTCTGTATTTCTTCTTTATTTATAATCTATCATTAGTGTCATGGGTCACAGTAAAGATAATTGAAGATTGTCATGATTCTTTTTCTTCCTTTATTCTTAGGATGTTAATGTGCTTAGGGTGGTTCCGGTCAATGTCACTTTTGAGAGCTCCAGTATCTATCTGTCAATTTGTCATATTAGTATGTGCCCCATTCTTAAGTTGGAAGGTATTAGATTGCATCTAGTCTCATGAACGTGAAGATGATACAATTCTCTTTACCAACTAACTGTGGATGTCAGTTCATGATGGCCTTTTCATTTTATCCACTTTTATAATATCTGGGATTAAGTTTCATAAGTTTTGCATGGTTCAGATCACTTTCCAGCCACAGTTCTCTCCCAGTTGGATTTGCACCTATTTTCTATCCATACATGCAACATTCTTCTACTATGGGTGAAGAGTATGTCTGATTCAAAAGTGGTGCAGTTTTCAACAATAGATCTTATAATATGACTGTGTCATCTCAGGGAATGTCCTTTGGATGCTTTTAGAAGATGCTTATTTATTTCCCTCACATCTGTCCCTTCACCTATTTTGTGTGGGATTTTATCTATTTATATGGGTGGAGGTAAAGTACTGTATCATGAGTTATTTTCCTAAACTGAAAGTGTATTTCCAATAGGAAATACACACCTTCCATTCACACCTTCCACCTGCCCTCCCCACTGAAAACCACTGCTTCCATCTACCTAAATTTTAATTGATAGCTTGGTAGATCTGAATAAGGGGAGTCACATGCATCATGAGATTATGCCACACTCTTACTGGTGAAGGGCTTACACGTGAAAACCACAGCCAAGGCTTGTATTGGTTTTGTGGGACAGCATGTAGTTGGCATAATAATTCTTTTTAGCTGAGTGGGTTGTTTTCAGTGTCTAATAGTTATGAGGGAGAGAGTATTAGAGTAAAAACTAGTTTTTAGCATTTTTTAAATAAGAATGTTGAAATATTTCATGTAAGGATGTAAAATTATGTTTGTAAATGAAAGACATCCAATTTGATTTGTTGTAATTGTTTCAGTAATACTTTCATACACTAATAAAAAGATCTCTTTCATGTTTAGTATTAGTTGGTTTCTATCTACAGTTAATGTTAGGTCATTCTAGCTTTTTAATTATAGTAGATTTGTTTCAATTTATATTTTATGTTTGTTTTTTAAGTGATTAATCTATGGATACTAAGATAAATACTTTTTTTCCAATTTCAGTGAATTGCTATTCTTTAGAAATTTGGTATAAATTCTGTACTGGTGTAATTACTAAGATATTTTTTATTAGCTGTTAATATTATGATCATTGTATTTTTCTAACTATCAGATTTCTCAAGTATGAATATCTAATATTTACAACTGTGCTTTAGTTTACTGTTGGAAATTTGTATCTGATGAGCATGTTTTTTCACAGCAAAGTGGCTATAATGCACTCCTCCAAATGATGCCTATTTTGATCCTCATTTGTCTATCTCTTATGAGCAGCTTCTTTATTTCAGAACCTGCATTTAGTCTTATTCAAACATCGTAAGTGTCTAAAGTTCCTCTTTTTTTATTTAAGAATCCTTTTAATTTAGTGTTTTTGTAAGAAACTGAAGCATAAATGATGTAGAAAATTATGGATCAATATATTTAACTTTTTATGTATGTATAATGGCCACTAATATTTTAAAAGATGGGATACTTTGACCTTTTGCATCTGACTTGGTGTAATATACATGAAATTATATATAGGTTTTCACACGTTAAGTATTCATACTATAACTTTTGATGCATTATGTACACCTTCACAAAATTTGGTGGACTTTTAGTTAAGATTACAACTTCCTATTTACTCAAAAAATCATATTCATTAACCCTTTTGCAATGGGTCATGGGTCAAAGGCGATGTCATCGCATTTGTTGACTTGCATTCATCGAACTACTATTTTATGAATTTATATCAATAGGTTTGGAGTCAAATTGTAGATTATAATTCAAACTTTAATGTTATATATAAGAGTTAATATCTTAATTTAAAAGCAAATATTAAAATAACACACCTAAATATAGATTTTAGTGAGTCGCATGTTACTAAGATTTATATAGGTTTTAAAAAATATAAAACTTTGAGCAGACTAAAGGTGCAACCTACCTCCTTTAAAACTTGGACCAAAAGAAATGGTAGCCTTTTTACAGATTAAAATGGCTGAGAAATTTACTCTGGGGGCATTCTAAGGTGTTTATTGGTTATTTGTATGTCATATTCTGGAGTAAGAGTATACAAGAGACTATTTTAAAAAGAAAATGGAGAGTTGAATGAAGCCACCATGTTTAATTCAGTACACAAGTCATATCTCAGCAAAATAAATAGATATGAGGTTCTTCTTTTATATTCCAGCTTGTTAATTTGTGTTCCTAATTTGTATTAAACTATAGGCTTAGTATTTTGACATCAAGTAAATCTAATTTTAACAAGTGCTGAATTCAACATATCATGTGACTCCCAACAATTGATATTTAGGTGTGTTATTTTAATATTTACTTTTAAATTAAGAAAATATCACATATATAATAAAACTTGAATTACAATTTACAAGTTGATTCGCTTTCAAGCACTACTAAATAGTATTGAAGAGAATTACCATTTCAGTAAAAGGTTAAAATTGAAATTTCTTCATAGGATCTATATAAAACACTAGATAATAATTCAATTATATCAGATGTTCATTGCAACAGAATTCTGCATTAGTTTACATTGTATTGAAATTAAGCCTTGGCAGGTTGTGATTTGATATAATTTGCTGACATATATAAGGCATACTAAAGTTTTCTGTTCTCATGTTTAATTTGTGGCAAACTATTACTTGTTGTTGATGTACAAGTTGTGAGAGAAGTTGTGGGCTTATAGTTTGTTTTGTTGATTTATAAATATCCTGCATTATTTTAGGAAGCTCATGTCACAGTTGATACATGTAACTTGTAGTATTTAGTTATATGCAGAAGGTGTTTTGAAATTGTGTCTGAGATGAATATAAATAGTAACACAGTGTTGTTTATCCCAGAAAATATTTCCATGAGAGGAAAACAAATAATATGAAAATACCATATTACGTAAAAGAGAACTTTGCCAGTGATTATCAAGGAAATATAAGAAGAATAGAAGTCCAAGTAGAAGAAGAATATGTAGCAAACCTTCGGACATCCTGTTTCAGGGAGAGAAATTATAGTACGTGTCATGATATAAATGTTATGTATAATTCTATACCTTTTACAATTTAGGATTGTTCTGTTATTCGTGTTCTCACACATGCATTTTTTTTTATTCTTTTCTGATTTGTTAGCTTAGAAAGTTAAGTTTTTTTTCATTATTTTTTGAAAGTTTTTGTTTATCCTTTGATTTACTAAGTAGTTATCTAGGATTAAGAATAAAACTTTTTATAAATACAGAGATATTAGTAAACAGTTGTGTAGCAGAAATATAAAACCATTTTAAATTTAGCATCATGTTTATGATAATTAAAATTAGCAAGCAACCAAAGGATTTCTTTCTTACACGTATGGAAATAGTGTTTTTGTACATACTTAAGAATGAGACACTGTCACGTACAGTAACCAACTGTACTTCTTTATTCTTACATAATTTTTTCTCAATTTCAGAGGAAAGCATGATATGGCGAGCTCGCAATTTCTTGGACCGAGAGCTTGAGGATAAAGCAAAGAGGCTTGGAACTCCTTCATGTGATGCTTTAAGTAACTTGTACCATAGAGACAGCAAAGGATTATAGTGTTGATAATGGAAAGTGTAAATAATATCCTGAAACTCAGGAATTCTAAGAAGTTTAGAGTAGTGTTGATTGTGAACAAATATCTGTCCCTTGCTGTTCTGCCATCTGCACACTATATTGTAAGTCTTCAAACTTATATATATATCTTTATTATCTTTTTATTGAACCTATAAAAAGTAAGAACCCTCTCATGCAACATAACATTGGTTGGATTTCTTGTTTTTTTACAATAGAAATAGTATTAAATTTTCTAAAGATATGCCAATATAAATTCAGAGAGAAACAATGTCACATTCTTTGGAACTATACCAAATGAAATTCTGTTTAAGGCCTTATTGTATCTAAACAAGTTTGCCTTTGATATTAATGTGACGTAATTACAAGGAGTGATGAAGAGAGCAGTGAATTTATATTTTCTAAAATACTTTGTGAGGAATTGTTGTCCTTTATGGCTGTTTTTATTAATATTATTTATCACATTTGTAGCTGCACAGTATCAAATCCTAAGAAACCTCAAGCCTCTAATTTGTACATGATGTTACCCCTTCAGGTTACTTTGCTGATGTTAGTAGGTAAACAAAAAATATGGAAATCTTATGTGGCATCAGTTTTTGTAATTGTTCTAAGATGTGACAAGTTAAAAGATTAACTTTTAAGTTCCCTTTTGGCATAATACTTAAACATGATTCTTATGACCTTTTGTTTTGTGTTTTAATACATCAATCCCAACTTAAAAGTATTCTGACCTTTAATGACAAAATGGCACATGAATTAGTAAATTTCAGTAGTTCTATTAATGAAAGTTAAAAGTCTATAACAATCACTGCATTAGTACATACACTAATTGTATTTAATAATTCTGATTATTTTGGAGGCAGATCTTTTGGGGGGAAAATCAAATGTCATTAGCCCTCTATTTAAACTTATTAAATTACTACAACTATCAAATTTGAACATCTGTGTTGTTCCAAGAGTTTGCTATAATTATGTATTAACAAATACACCATTATTCCATTTCTAGTAAGTGCAATTTGAATTTTTAATGAACTCAGACTGTACCTGTGTACTTGAAAATATTTTTAAAATGTAATTTTGTTTTTCTGCCAGATGAGACCGGAAATAGTTTGGGACACTAATATTATGTGCATCCAATTAATGGTATCTGATTGCATTATTTATCTCCTCATAAAATATTTTGTGCATAAAAATACCACTTATTAATATAAAGAATTAAAACTGACTTTACAAGTTTTTTTGTTTTTCAGTGGTTGTATCTTTTTTTTTTAATTGATTATTATAAGACAATTTGAAAGCGAGTAATTTAAAGTTTTGTAATAATTTCAGCTGAAATCATTAAGTTTCTCCATAGTATTGAGTTTTTAAAATAAAAGAAGTAGCAACTTAAAAACTTTGAAATATGTAAAAATCAAGGTCTAATTATTTTTGGCCCAGCATAATTATGATAAATTGGAATGTCTTATCAGTTTTTTCAAATAGTGTTGTATCCAGTTCCAATTATCATTGCGATTCTTTAAATAATGGAATGTATATTTGACCTTTATAATAGATAAAAATGAGATTTATATAACCAACTGTTACCTACATCTTCAATGCTTTCTTTTTACTATTTTAGTTAAAATATTTTGCTATTATCACATGAAGAGAGAATGCCAATAAAATGTACAGTTTACAAATTGAACAATAAAACCCTTTTTATTAGCTGAAGTGTGCTGTTGTACTTGATACTGTATACACTTGAAATCAAGGAAAGTTTCAAATAATGGATATCAGTTAAAAACTAGAATAAAATAAATACTGGTAACATCTGTGACATGATTAGCTAAACCAAAAGGTATTACTTTATTTCTGTATGAGTAGTGTGAATGCATTTTTTCATACTTGAACAGACACCAAAATTGAAATTATAAAGCAGTCTTTATGGTTTAAAATAATGCACACTTGAAAAAGCCAGTATTTATTTAACAAGATTGTCATTTTTATTTTTATTTTTTTTAGTTAAGAACATTATGAATAACTGATGATAAACTTGTGTTTCTAGAATAAGAACGTTATTGCAACGTTCTTGCAGTTGTATTTCTCTCAGAAGGACATCTACATATATGGTTATATGCACGACATTTTTGTATACAAAATATCTTGTAGATAATGACTTTGTTCATAAGAAAATTAAATTTCAACAATGACTTTTCAAACTGAGACGACATGCACATTACATGACATGATGCAAAATTTTACATAAATTATGAACAAAAACATTCATTGTACACATGAAATCAAACTTATTATATCTTAACATAATCTCTTCAGATATATTATTTATCAAAAAACCTACATATTTCAGAAATGTTAAATAATTGAAAAATCAAGTACATATGACTTTTACTATAAAGTTTCACAACAAAAACTAATGTAAATTTTCAGTATTATTTATGCATTAATGGAAAAGTGTTCAAAGTGACAATAAGACAATTTTAAAGTATCAGGTCATCCCTTAAGTAATGTCTGATTTTGGGTTCAGGAAAAAAGTAAGGATTTCAAATGCTTTTAATGTTATTTAATCAATAATGTATGTTCCATCATTATTAATTACTTCCTGCTGATGATTCACAAGCTTCTGAATACCACTTCTATAAAATTCTTGGGGTTTGGAGGAAAAGAATGTAGAGAAGGTAGTTTTGACATCTTCATGTGTTCCAAGTTCCTTTCCATCAAGATAGTTCTGCAAACTTTGGAACAGATAATAATCAGATGGGGTAAGGTCTGGGGAATAAGGAGGATGTAGAAGTTTTCCCTAGTCTAGCTCTTTAATCTTTGCATATGTGATTCTTGCTGTACGAAGCCATGCATTATCCTGGTGTAACACATCACCTTTATGATTGATCAAAGCAGGCCTCTTTTCTTTCAGTGCAACATTCATATGCTCTAACTGTTGATAATAGAAGTCTGATGTAATTGTTACATTGAGTGGCAGCAACTCAAAGTGGATCACACCAAATGCTTAACAAGACTTTCCTAGGGTGAAAGTCCATTTTGGACTGTGCTTTAGCCAGTTTATCTGCACTGAGCCATTGCCTGCGGCACTTATAATTTTTGTAATATATATCCATTTTTCATCTCTAGTCACTAACCTATCCAAAAAAGGTGAGTTACGTTCACGAGAATGCAGAGAAGTGCCAATATCCACTCTTGCTCTAAGGTTGGTTTCTGTCAAATCATAAGGGACCCATTTTCCAAGTTTTGACACCTTTCCAAGCTGTTGCAGATGACTGAACTATCGAATGGGTTGAGTTAAGCTTCTGTACTAGGCCTTCAACTGTTAGTGCAGCCAGCAGCAAGTCATCATTTAGTTCAACAGGATAACCTGGCACATCACTTAAGCTGTAATCACCTGATCTGAACTTCTGAAACCACATTCGACATTTTCGTTCATTAATAGACTCTGCACCATAAACACCTTGAATGTTTCATGTAGTTTCTGCTGCAATTTTGCCGTTTCTAAACTCATAAAGCATTATATGTGCTCCTCAGACACATCCATCTTCATAATTGTTTATTTGATTAATGATCTGAAAAAGTGGAGTTGGGTTGGTTTCTTTTATACATGTCCTACTACATATTTTATTCATTAAAACCTTCTACAAAGACAGAAATGATGATACAATTTCTGTATTAAATTTTCATATGTTACATATGGAATGACCTGATACACTGTATGCAGCATGAGACATCATGTTGATAACTTTGCTCGAGCTGCAGTTCCTGTAATAACAATCATTATCACCAAAGTGTTGATCATTTGTTGTAATGAGCATGGAGATATGTATTATAATTACTGGTGTCTATTACATATATGAAAAATAATTGATTTATTAAATATACATGCTTTAACATTTTCCTTACTGAAATTATATATTTTAATAAATGAGTTTCTAAAGTATGTGAAACCTGTATTTTCTTGAGATACTGCAAGTGATGTTCACATTTTAAAATAGCATTTGCTATTCTTAACAAAATCATACTCATGCACATTGGTCAGAGAATAGTTAAAATCAGTTAATGAATCTTGAAATGGTTGTAGGAGCCTTATTATTTACTTTTCTAACTTTATAGTGAGTGCTGTTTGCATTGTAAATTTACTGATGAAGTTATAACCCTATTATTTTCTTCTAAAACCTGTAGAAGCAAAAGAAATTTTGTTTTCGTTTTAAATAAACTTCTTAAATATTATAATAAAGAGGGTGAAAAAGAAAGTTTTGTTTACCTTAACACAAGCAATAGGTTCATATTTAGTTTATTTATAGTTAAGCACAAGGCTACACAAAGGGCTATCTGTGCTTTGCCAACCATGGGTACCAAAACCTTGTTTTTAACATTACAAGTCTACAGCTATACTGCTTTGCCACTGGGGAGTTTCATATCAAGAGAATTTCATTAAGATAAACATGTGCTCTGGTCACTTAAATATTAATTTCCAAAGCCATTAGGTTTTTTTCAAAAGAAAAATGCTGACAAAAACATATTTGTTTTCATTGTGTATACAGATAGCAGTAAATATTATTTCCTAATGTTTTCTTTAAAATTTGTTACACAAGTAACCACTGGTTGTGTATGTATTTTCTTATAGCAAAGCCACATCAAGGTATCTACTGTGTCCACCAAGAGGAATTAAACTTCTGACTTGAGCATTGTAAATCCAAAGACTTATCACTGTACCACCCCACTGATTATCAAAATACAGACTGTTACTTTAAATTGTTTGATATTACCAATTACTGCTCTACTGCCTTTCCCACAGTAACAATTATAGAGAACAAGTTTTGTTACTATGTTACAAATTCTCATCATACCGTACTATTGTCTTTATTGTTAAATAACCCAAATTGCCGTACAAATTACATTCACTTGTAGCCCTTTCTGCAAATTCTTATCAAATGATACTATAATTACCTGATTCACAAGTAACTTCTCTATCTCAGTTCCTGTTGTACTTTACTATTGTGTGTGTGTGTGTGTGTGTGTGCGCACACAGAAATATATGTAGGGGATCAGCTTTTACAGTACAAGTTAACAGACTAAAAAAATGTGTACTTTAAAGTAAATACAAGTTATTCAGCCCAAAAGACTTATCTTCCATTCATGTAACTATGACCACAAATATACCATAGTGAAATGTAAGGAAATGATAGGGGCAAATGATCCTTCATGCAGGCATCCATGAGTGTGTAATATTTACAAGCAATCTTTCTAACAAATTACTGTTGCAGTGTAATACACGTTATGATAAAAACTAAGTATATTTTAGTGTTTGATTCACAAGGAATCACTTGCAAAAATTTTACTTCCAAGGTATCCAACTGACTTGATCTGTGAGAGTTATTTAGCTTTAATGTACTTGAATTAAAGAAAAAACAAATATTCCACTCTGAAGTCATTATTTCATATTCACTTATTTTACTGTCATTTTGTCTGAATAGCCTAGTGTTCTTATCTGTAATGTTGCTTTATTCTGGTATACTAGCAAACACAAGTTACATAAGCCAATTTAGAAAATTTATCATGTAACCAGTTATTATATGTATATTTATGGCAGTTAAGATGAAGTAACTACAAACTGATATATATGAATGTAAAGGCAAAAACAAGATGTAATGCATTAAAACATAACATTTGGATTTAACAACTTTTATTGAATAGTCTTGGTATAAAAAATCATACATAAAGTGATATAGAAAAATATTTTTCCATACTGAAAATGCATGCATATATATTATGCTCATTCTTTAACAGACTTTCTGTGACCAGTAGAATGGTGACTTACAAAATAGTAAATATTATAAGTAAAAGGAACTTTGAAATTAACAATTTTTCTACTGACAAATTATTCTGGTATTATTTAATAGCAATTAAAAGAATGAGCAGCACATTTGATCAGTGGTTTCTAAAACTTTTTCACACTACAGTTTAGCAAGATCTTTAGAAAATACCTGTAGACTATTAAAAGTATATTAGCCTGCACTGTTGTTTCTTAATTTAACTTATAAGAAGCATGAGACAAAAGTTACAAGGTTCACTTATCTCATCATAAACCAAGGAGGAAATAATTTACTTAATCCGAATAAATGTACACATTATAAACTGAATCTTTCATTGGACTTTTTTTTTTTCACTGGATATTTCCACACACACACTGGCAGTAGGGAACATAAAAACATTGCACTAAATAACACTAAATTTGGGAAAATAAACCATTTAATATATAACTCATTCATTTTGAAGACACGATGAGTCTTTCAAGATCACTCAAAATTATTATACATGAATGATAACAAAACTATAATTTTCAGCTACATAATATATATTTTTTAACTAGTGTAAACTCAAATTCAATGAATTTGTATTTTATATATGTTCCCTTAATGTTTTGCTAGTGAATGTGAGTTCAATGTTTACTTTTGATAGAGCTTGCCTTAGTTGAATCAATGTTATTTACCTTTAAGACTGAGGCATTGACCAAGGGCCATTACAACATAAATCATCTATATATTTGTTGTTTTTTTTTAGCTTCAGACAGCTAAAATATGTTCCATATTGTGTAAGTATTTTTAGCAGTAGATTACTTAGCATTTACACACTGTTATTGGCACAAAATTCTAACAAAAACTACATACAAAACAAAACAAAAAAATGCATTATTAGGACTACACAAAAATTTGAAATTTTTGTCTTGTTGAATAGTGAATCACACAAAAAATCTGGCACTTGTTGTTTGACTTAGAATTTGTCTGAATTTTGTATAAATCAAACAGACATTTAGGTAAAAAAAGGAATAATTCAAAATATAGGCCTAAATACAGTAACAATAACTATAAATACTAGTATACCTGTAAATGATTGAATAAAATATTGAGGCATGTTGAAATATAAAACTGTAAATATGTTTGTATTCTCATAATGGTCTACAGTCAGTTATTTTCCATATCTAGAAGTATGTACTAAGTTATTCGTCAGTGGTCTTTCAAATTTGAGCTTTTTAAGTATTTGTTTTATACTTATTGAAACAGTAACAGTTCTATAACAGCTACCTCCAAACAGTGAATACATTACAGAGCTTAAAATGTAATAGCTACACACATTTAAAAAAATAATTTTCATTACTCTTATTACTTAACTTAAATATTCATAAAAAAACAAGATAATTTTAAATAGCTCTCAAAACGTTTTGTTTTCTTATGCTAAATTCTGGTACTAATAACATATTTCAATATGCCTTATATTAAATATTGAGGGTTACAAAATTATGTTAGACAGTATTAATGTTGACAATTAAAACAGCTTCATCCAAAGTACCACCATCACGAACTCTTTAGAATTTCTAATAAACCCACATTCCTCAACTTTTCAACATAGTTCAAAATCGACTTACATTTAATTCAGGACACATCTTGCATATCTGCAAAATTTCTTTAGTGGCAACATTTTTTTTACTATCTGCACTCCTCAAGATGCTAAAGTGTTCTGAAGCGATATTTGTGTCAAGATCCTGTAAACAGTGGCAAAAGATTGATGATTATTACATGCTATGTTTTACAGAAGCTCAGACAATGTATGCCCACATACCCAAGGTTATACCTTAGATATGTAAATTCATGTATGATGTAAAAGTGATGCATTACAGAAATCCTGTCTTACATCACTTATAAATTTACATGTCCAAGATGTAACCTTGACTCTACAATACATTGTCTGAGCTCAAGTATTAAAGAGCATGCACAGCATATAATCAGTCATCCATCTTTCCTCACTGTGTAGAGGACCATGATAAAAATGTCACTTTAAAACAATTTAGCATCTTGATGAATGCAGACAGTGAAGAAATTCTACTATTAAATAAATTTTGTGGATGCACAAGATGCATCCAGAGCTAAATGTTAATCAAACAGCATAACCTCTGTTCCTGAAACTAGTCTCAAATCACTATCAGGATGAATTTATCTTTGGATCAGATATGTATCAGAAATAAACTATAAATAAAGTTCCCTGACTTGTTACATCATTCTAACCTAGTTAGAATGAGAATGAATCGATCTGATGAAACAAGATGTTACTTCGTCAAGTACTTTTGACATTTAGAAGATACTTTACACGACTTTATTTAACAGGCTAACAGTTAATAACATGAAAACATACAATGTATAAACAATTAAAAACAAGATCCTATACTATGACCAGCTGAAAGTTGCAGTTTGAAGTAATGTCAAATGTTATCAACTCTAGTAGGTACCAACCAATGGAGCTTTTATGTGGATTTAGGTGTAAAAGGTAATTTTTATGTAGTTCTTACATACCTTCTTTCACCAAAATATATCCTGCTGAAAGATTAAAAGATACAAACAGTCAAGTATACATGAAATTTAACTGTAGATCTAAATAACCCCATGTTCTTTTGAAATGAATGAAAATAAATTTTGTCCATATGAACATTCTGCCTTGCCATCTTGCACATCTTATGTAATACAAAGCTCTGTTGGATGATAATTTCTAGTGGTAGCTAAGCTGCAAGAAGTGGATAGTGTGCTCAGCTGGTCACAGTATGGGTTTTGTTTAATTCCGGTGAATTTTTATGTTTACAGGTTTAAATTCACCTCAAAACCAAAGGTGAATAAAGCTTTCCAAAAATTTAACTGAAAACTAAATAGTATCAAATTTTCTCTCACTCATAATAAAGTATAAAGGTGTGTATGTGTTCATAAATGCTGAATCAGCTAATGAACACCAACAAAGCCAAATGTTTCATAAATTAAACCTACTCCTTATAAATGTGATTTATTAAACACTCTGATCTGAAGTAAATATAGAAATTATTACCTCTTTAAAGTTTGACTTGACCTAACATGGGCTTAATCTTTATGATTCTTGTCTGATTTAAGAATATAAAGGTAATATTCTTTATTTGTTACATTTTTAAATAAAACATGTTTGTTTGTGTGTATATATATTATTTGTACATATACATACACATAGTAAAAGCTTTATCATCTAGCATCTGCAAGACTTAGGCAGTGCTGGACAGATGAAAATTGAAGTTGTAAAAGCATTTTCCTTGTAATATCTTACAGGAAACATTTTGACACATTGTTAATGTTCTAAAGTACAGTATTTCTACATCATCAAAAACAAAGCAGTTTGAAAATGTAGTAACTGTTGCAAAAAAGTGCAACAAAAATCCCTTAAACTGTACAATAATATTCATAAGCTTCAGTATTTTAAGTAAAATAAACAAAGCCACAGAAGTGCCACTGAGATACAATGAGCACTTATATTTGGAGATACTGAAATTTTTGGTCACAGGAGCTTTCCAAACAAGAAGATGCCAGATGACAAGGCTTTTACTGTATATAGTTTTATTTGAAGGCTATTCTATTGAATAATTTCTACACATACTGGACATCAGTCTGTTATGAATAAGAAAATACAACTATAACATGTTCTTCAGTTTTCTTATTCAATATGATGGCAAAATTCAATGTAAGTAAATTATTTAATGGTATCTTCATGTTAATGTATCATTTGATACTAATGTGTAATATTTAAAAAAAAATAATGTTAATAATTACTCTACAACAAATTTAATTATAATGATTAAGCAACAAATAATCACTTTTTAAATTTCAGTTATTGCTTTTGTATGATACTAATATAAAACACTGACCTAAAAAACAAAAAGAAACAAGACAAAGAAAAATGACTAATCCTTTGGGAAAAAAAAAGAAAAAAGGGTAGCTTTTCCACATTCACATGCAGGATATTCAAGTTTTATAACCTAAATCTTAATCTGTGAAATGCAGTCCACATTTCCTTCTAAATTCTTGCCCTCTTTCATGAATCCATTTGTTTGATACTACAAAACAACCAGAGAAAAGTAGGTTATAAAAATGCCTTTTACAATAAGATCATAGAAGACATCATTATTGTGAATTAGTAGCATTGAATTCATATTTTAAATAGTTCCCTTAGAAACGTAAAACATAGCAGTCATTCCAAGTTTTGTTCTCTTACCAATTTTAAGTCAGTGACACATCAACATATATTACATCAATGAACTTTTTGTTTTGTTTTTATCAATACTTTACCCCATTTAAATCCAGCTAAGACAGGACAAGCTGCATGCCTTGTTAGCATGTCTCCTTCCCCACTCTTGAACAGGTTGTACCAAAAGGCTGCTGAGCCCTACAACCAAAACAATGCACAAAACGTTTACTTAACCAAGCAAGAGAGAAAATCTAATGCAAATGGATAAATAAAATGCTATTAACACAAAAAAATATTCAGAAGTAATACTGTAGCAGTTACAATTATAAAAATGATTAAATTATTAAAACTAACCTTCCTGGGCCATACTGCTACATTAATATGAGGAAAAACTGTAGCACCTCCTTCAACATCACTCATCTAGTGAAGAATTGAAAAAGAAAATAAAGAGATGTCAAAAATTTCATCATAAAGCTAACTCATATAACAGTTATTTTTGCATGGCAACAGACTAATAAGCTTACAGCTTGCTGTCATATAAGCTATAGGAAAGCAAAACACTAAAGGTCTGTAAATTGCATTAATCAATCTCACAATTGAATTTTTCTTAAAATAATTATTTTTTACATGAAAACAAATAATGAATTTTGACATCTACTTGAGTTGTAGGTAGATTAACAGTGCTGATACATTTAAAACATTTGTTCAGGAATAACACAGCTGTTTCAGGTGAGTTGAATTATGAATTACACAGGCCTGCAATGGTTTTATTGTCTTGAAATTTCTACATGTTCTATGGTAATTCCTATACACTGAATCTGAAAGTGATATCCATTTTTCTCCAGACTTTTCACAAAATGTCATATGTACTTTTACACAAGTGAACCATTTTCATTGAAATTGGATCACATTTTGCTTTACTTAAAATGTTAATAACCATTGGTTATAGATTACTCAAGACCAATCTCAACATGAGAGTCTAATCAATCATTCTAGAACCCAAACATAATAAATATAATCAAAAATGTTCTCTGTGGTAAACAAAATAATAATTTGATTCAAGTATGAGTTTTTTTTTTCTAACTGGTGAAAAAAACCCCAAAGAAAACCTTTACGTGATATAAAAAAAAAAAAAAATGAAATCTGCTTAGCTGAATTATGGAAAATCCATTATTAAAACCAAAACAAATTTTATGAAGTTTAAATTTGCAGGCCTGTGTTGCTATCACATTAATCAGGTGTTAATGCTATAAGTATACATAGATGTAAGTATACTATTCACAATAATCATTCTATATCAGTCAAATCATGTGGTCAGTACTTCGACTTGTTGTTAGTTGATCTATGTACACATTCCGAGTTCATTAAACTATTTGTTTGTTTGTTTTTTGAAATTCGCACAAAGCTACTCAAGCACTAGCTGTCCCTATTTTAGCAGTGTAAGACTAGAGGGAAGGAAGCTAATCATCACCACCCATCACCAACTCTTGGACTACTCTTTTACTAACAAATAGTAGGATTGACCATCACATTATAATACCCCCATGGCTGAAAGGGCAAGCATGTTTGGTGCAACAGGGATTCGAACCTGCTACCCTCAGATTAGGAGTCAAACGCATTAACCCACCTGACCATGCCGAGACAGTTCATTAAATAAGGTCATGTTTGTGGTATATACTGGTCTGACTACACTGATGAAATATAATTGTCATTTTATACATGCTCACATAGAAGAATTAGATAACAAAGTCAATACTAACCTTTATGTTATCCAGGAGAAAAGTTATTTCAAATAAACAAAAAAAAAAAAAGACACTAATCAAGTTAGAAATGAACATAAACCCATGTATTCCATTGTATTCTAGACCTTACACGCGAGGCTACAATAAATTAAGCACATCTGTTACTTACTTAGATCAAATTATTATTTTGTTTACCATGAGAAACATTTTCTATTATTATATTTGTTATGTTTGGGTTCTAGAATGATTGATTAGACTTTGGGTTACAAAAATTATATCTTCATATAATCCTTAAAAAAATGATTAGTAGTTTCAGAGTAAAAAATGGTCAAGCATAGCAAATACAGAAACAGTAGCAAGTTATTTTCTGGAAGCTGTGTCCAAAGTTCTTACAAAAGAAAAACTGTGCCACATAATGGTCTGTACAATATAATCATAGAAAGACTATATTGTATGTGAAGGAAAGCTCCAAACTTCATCATAATTCAGTGAACAGGTTTAACACATTAGCTTCAGTAAGTTAATTATACATAGTATAGTTACCCATATAAGTCACCTAGGTTAAGCAAAAAAGAAGTGTGGTCAACACTAGGATAGTAATTATTAATATTACAGTTGGCAGCAAATGTATTAATCATTTTTACATATTTTTTGTAGACAAGTTCTTGTGGAAAGGCTTTTATGCAAAGCTTTGCAATAGTAAGTCAACCTAAAAGTTATCTTTTACCCAAGAGCCTTATAATAGTTGATTGCTTTATAATATCAACCTCTCTGCTCTAGTAGGATTCACAATGGAGTGTTTACTTAAAATGTCAATGAAGGTCACTATTGAAAATAAGAGTAAACAGTTTAAATATTTAGCAGTCTGTGACTGATGTTGGAACTAGTTTTTTTATCTCATACCCAACACCCATTATAGGAAGCAGCTGTGTTTTAATGCAAATTTTAACTAGTTAAATAATTAAGCTTTGTTCTCCTAAAATTAAGCAACCCCTTTCCACAATATACTTTTAGTTTTGCAATGAGTAACATAAAATATATATCAAATTATTCCTCACCATAAAAATATAGGTCTGAGTTGCAAGAACTTTTGATTTCAATTTGTTCTCAAGTTTGAACTTTTTTTTTCAAAATCCTAATTTGTTACCATTATAGTAAAATTGACTGACCTTGTTCTTTGCATTCCATTCACCTGAAGTTAATAAAACTGTACCAAATAATAAAAATTTATGAACCTTATGCTATGTTGCAAACTTTTAGTGTAGCTTTAAACTTTGACTTGCACTCACCAAAACTTAAACAATTAAACTATGGAGAACCCTTAATGCTAATACCAAATTTAATGAATATTAGAAAAAAGCTTTATGTTATGTTATCAATATGCAGGATTGAAAACAATAACACAGGTCAACAAATTTTTTCGAAATCTCAGTTGCATAAGATTTTTTTACTTATTCTTACCCTTTGTGACCTGCTAAATTCAAATATGAAAACGGTTCAGCTCTACATGCTCTAGTTTTAATGCAATTTTAAGTTTTTCATTCTAGCCGTTTGTGGTCAAATTAACACGTTTCCTGCGATGCCTATATTGGCAAACCGGCAACTGCTGCGATGCTCTTGTACATCTGTCAGCTTCAGTGCTGCATGAGCTATGATAGCGTGAGGTTGTCGTTACACTTGTCTCTTGCCTGCAACTTAGTTAAAGGTAAGACAATAGTGGACACCGGTGGGTCCCATCGCGGAAAGCGTGTTAATTACTTACACGTTTATGTTATCAACAGAGATATTAAAATTGTTTAGATTTTGTTTCAGATCTGATCATGGCTACAAGGAGACGTCAATGTGAGAACAAGCCGGACGCTTTGTTATATTTGTGGATGCTTCACGCTTATTCGTCAAAGGCGTAATATAACATCATTTCTGAGGCGTGCTTATAAAGCGTACTTTGGACTTGCTCTTGGTGACCAAGACAAGAAATGGGCCCCACATATTGTGTGTCATAACTGCGAGGAAATGCTGCGTGACTGGACAAAAGGGAAGCGTAAGGGTTTACCTTTCGAATTCCCATGACCTGGCGAGAACCGATGGACCACACAACTGACTGCTATTTTGTCTGGTCAATACAAAGGGCATTGGCAAGAAAAACAGACACAAAATCTCATATCCTAGTATCCCCTCAGCAATCCGACCTACTCTGCACTCTGATGAGCTCCCAATCCCAGTTTTTAAAGGATTTCTTCCATCTGAAGATGTGGGTAGTGACCAAGAGCAAGAGACTGCTGATGAAACTCAAGAAATACTTTCAGAATCTGGCGATCCTTCTTATGAGACCCCACAGTCATTAACTCCTCAACAGTTTAGCCAGCCAGAGTTGAATGACCTTGTGCGTGATTTGGGTCTCTCCAAAATGCAGCTGAAGTGTTAGCTTCCAGGATGCAAGAAAAGAATCAGCTGAGCCATACAACTAAAGTGTCATACTTCGAAAATGGGAGCAGGCTTTTGTGCCATATTTTACAGAGGAGAATATGTTTGTTTATTGTCATAATATCTCAGGTCTTCTCCAGGAATTAGGGATGCCAGTATACCATCCAAATGACTGGCGATTATTTCTAGATTGTTCTAAGCAAAGTTTGAAGTGCGTTCTACTTCATAATGACAATGTCTATGCAGCTGTTCCAATTGGACACTCTGTGTATTTACGAGAGGAATATAATGTCATTAAGACTGTGACTGACCTACTAAAATACCACGAGCACAACTGGACAATTTGTGTGGACCTCAAAATGGTTACTTTCCTCCTAGGTCAACAAAGAGGATTTACAAAGTACCCCTGCTATCTTTGCATGTGGGACAGCCGAGCTCGAGAAAAGCACTGGAACCAGAAGGAGTGGCCCATACATTGAGACTCTGAAGGAGGTATGCCAAATATTGTCAACGATCAATTGTCTGTCATTTGAGGAAAAGATCATATTTCCTCCTCTCCATATCATGCTGGGCTTGATGAAACAGTTTGTGTAAAATATTTTCTCAACCCAAATGAGCCGTTTTTACATATAAAGTTTATGAAGGCGTTGAATACTGACGGTGAATGCTTCAACACATATTTTCTGTGCTCCCTGGTTTGTCCTTGAGAAGATCAAGACAGGTGTTTTGATGGACCACAGATTCGTGCGCACTTGTGCGTGATCAAGAATTTGCCAGAAAGATGAGCGACAAGGAAAGGACTGCATGGCTTTCATTTGTGGCGGTGATGGCAAACTTTCTCGGTAATAAAAAAAGCTGACAACTATGAAACCCTTGTAGCGAATATGTTGTCAGCTTTTACGTGACTGGATGTAACATGAGTGTCAAACTCCATTACCTGTACAGTCATCTTGATAGATTCCCTGAGAACCCAGGAGCTATAAGTGACGAGCAAGGCAAGCGGTTCCATCAGGACCTCAAGACCATGGAAGAGCGTTACCAAGGAGATGGGACAAACATATGATGGCAGATTACTGCTGGAGCATTAAACGAGAATGCCCTGAGACAGTCCACAAGCGCAAAGAGCTACAAGCGGAAATTCATGCATGAGTAGACTGCAATTGAGCTTTCCCTCCTCATAGTAGCAAATGTCTTATCTACTAATCAGTTTTATATAAATAAATTGAATTAATATAAATAACTTGAATACATTTATACTATCTTGCATTTTCTTTTTTATTGCCCAGCTATATTAAAGAGTTTTATAACATATTTTATCACATATTTTTCATGATAGACTACGACGTCAATGTGATGATGACGAAATTTTGAGATTTTCAAATACCTTGATTGCAAAAAAAGTAGAGCACTGAGGAAAAAACTAACTTCAGATCTGAAATCAGGGCAAGAAATTATGTAATACCAATTGTTTGATATAAATGCAACAAAAATTTTGTTGACCAGTGTAACCTTTGCCTTTTACGGGTGAGGCGTTATTTCACCTTATTTCCTACCCTGACACAGGGTGCTAAAATGCGTCTTATACTCCCTTCATTAATATGTATTTCATAATTCCCATCTTTTCTTCCAGTTCTTTTTGGATAGTGAAAGTCCCTCAAGTAAACTCATCCAACTTTTCCTGATTCAAGCTCTGCCCAGAACTTAGTTCACCAGTTAGCAATTAATTGATTTTTTTTTTTTTTTTTTTAAACAGGAAAGAAAGCTTCTGATGTTCCAAACAGAAGACTATCTATTCTATTGGTGAACTTGGTTATGATCATAGATTCTCTCTCCCTTGCATTTGGACAGTAATTGATAAAGGTCACAGTGTTGAGGAATGACATGCACAGCATGGCTTTGCATGTTATTGTGTTTTGAATTAAAAGCCATGTCCTGCTTTGTTCAGCAGATTTATCTTTAATCAAACTTTTAACAGTCTTGGAGATTTTGGTTACAACTAAGGTTCCTTTTCATTCAAATTATTTTGTTCAGATTTTGGTGAGATTTTGTTTATCTTTTAACAACTTTCTTATTTTAATTTTGTAACTTAGCATTGTAATTGACCTTATAATAGGAAGTAAGGGTATGCACTGGACTTGTGAGAGATTACACAAAGGTTTCACTTCCCTCCTCTCTCTTGGCAAACCAGTACACTCTCTTGCTACTGCTTTCTTCAGTGTCTGGTGACAGTAACTGTTGTTTGTATGTTAATAAAAACTGTTGTGCAACTTTCATATTGCCTCCTTTTTCCTGATGCACTCAGTCAGGCTTTGGAGACATAATCAGATTCACAACTCATAATCTTCAACCTTCCAGTCAGTAGGCCCTGACTACATACTGGGGAATACCACACAGCATTACTGAACATGTCCCTAAATTCTCTTAGACAGTCTGAAGAGTAGTGTTGTTTGTTTTACACAATAATTTATCTTACATGATGTTTATGGCTTATATGTTCAAATGTTAATAAAATTATTACTTATTATCTTGTTAATTTGTAAAAATCATTCTTTTAATGTGACTAACTTTCCATATTACAAATAGTATTTAGTAACTTTCTGTTGTATGTGGTTACATATTTAAATGTTTACTTGAACTATGCAACAGATAGTTTTTAACTTCTTTTGACACTAACTTTTGGAAAGTCATTAAGATTTCTCACAAAATGGGTTGGCCAATGTTTTAATTGAGGCTCTCAGGCTTAGCTGTATTGATTTACATGAAAACTAACATGGATATAAATAATGTACTTAAATTTTCTAAATATTTATACTGTATTGGTGGCTCCTTAACAATATCAAGGCTAGTTAGCACCTTTCATGTATTGAGTGCATACCTGCACATCAAATTTCACACTTTAGTGAAAATATTTCCAATGATATAAACAATTTTAAAACTGGCATTTCTTCATTTTGGAACATTTATTTAGTGCAATCTGTAAATAAAAATGAAAAAAAAATGTTCCAACTTACTTATTTGTGCTGCTCCAAGTAGTCTTGCCTGAAAACAATGTATTTATCAATTTCACAGAATTTTTTAACCCATCCCAAAGTACAGGTTTATATTTGGTACAGAAACTATCATCCTTTGAAAATATAGTCATCCAAGCCTCCTTTCTCACATCACTTTCCTGGGAGACGTTAGTGGCTTTATTAGTACAGCTCTTTACTACAATCCTTTTATGATGTTCTAGCACATTGTCTGAACAATTACTACTGCAGCTCAGCTTTAAATGTAGCTATAGCCAATGAACAGACAATGATGAAACAGCTTAGTTCAAAGTGACACTTGTAAAGAACACCTCAGAGGACTAATTTAAAAAGAAAACTTTTCAGGTGGAGAAGAAGACGTTTTGAAGGATAACCATTTTATCAACAGACCCATTACACCTTTGTTTATCATGAATAAGCTGCTTGAATTATCAGTAAGTATGAAAGACAAAATTGCTTTAAAAAACAATACCTTTTTTTACTCAAGATATTTTTGTAGATCAGATGTCCAAAATTTTCTCTAAAGTTTCATTCTGAATTAGGTAGCTGCTGCCCACTTAATCTTTATTTGTCATTAAAATTCTGCCATGGGAATATCATGAGAAGTTAAAATTTAGGAACAAACCACAAATATGAAACTTTTTAAAATAATTTTTCAAACATTTCTTTTGTTTCTGAAAATTATTTTGTTAGATTATATATCTACTTGAAAGTAGTTAATGAAAGGTGATATTGTAGTTGTAAAAAATAGAAAGAAAGGGCTATTCTATTCTGTACTTTAAAACCTAGAAATTGTTCTTCATGACAAAAATTAGCTGCCAAATTATATCAACAGCATTTTATCAGTCTGACAACAATAATAAAACTTTAACAGATAAGACAATCATAAAATGATTAAAATGTTTAATTTTTATACATTACTTACAAGCCTTTTTAATCTACTTGTTAATCTTATACCATTAATTATTCACATAAATAATCAATCAGATGTTTATAAAACAAATAAATAAAGTAAAACAAACTTACATAATTCAACCAAGTAGCAATTCTATTACCAGTTCCCAAACTTTTAAAGGCATTGGTTTCTTCTCGCTGTAACATAACAACTCATTAACAGCTCATGTTTAACTATAACAATTTATTTTAAACATCTGCTTTAAAAATATAAAAACTTTTCTGAAAGCATTAATATAACAAATCAATTACACTGACTTTACAACTGACTGACTTCAATAAATTTATTGCTTATTTAAGCCTTACTCTCTAAAATTGGTTTACTTTAAATTATAAAAACACCTTTCAAAACAATCTTTGTAAACATATTTATAAACAGCTGTGTGCTCTTCACAAAACTTTGTAATTTTGTAGAAATCTCCACAGTAGAAAGTGCTTGAAACATTGACTTCAACCTATATTTTTAATTTGTATCTCATATTTAACTTTTTAAAATCCAGTATAATCTACCTTCTAGAATAAAAGCTAGTTGATAATTTATGATTAGACCTCATAATACTGAATATTAAGTACAGCTAGCTTAACCCAATTGTGATGGGTCACAGTTCAGAAGCCATATCATGGAGTTTTTTACTTGAATTCAAAAATTTATCGAACTACTATTTTATGAATTTATGTCAATAAGTTTGGAATCAACTTGTAGATTATAATCCAAATTTTTGTTTTATATATCAGTCAATCTCTTAATTTAAAAGTAAATGTTAAAAGAACACACCTAAATATTATTTGTGTCACATGGTATGATGAATGTAGCATTGGTCCCAATTATATGTTTGTGATGTCCAAATACAAAGTCTATAGTTTCATACAAATTAGGAACTCCAATTACCAATATTAACAACCTAGGATATAAAATAAGAACTACCTATCTTTTATATTTGTTGAGATATGGCCCAACTAAAAACTTTCCATTTTTAGAAATAGTCCTTTCTACACACTTACTTCAATATATGATACTTAAATAACCAACTGTAAATTAAGAATATACTCCTTGTAGCTTTCTCAGTCATTTTAAAGTTCTAGGAAACCACTGCATTCTTTTAAACCAAGATTTCAAGCAGGTAGGTTATGTGTGTCTTCTGTTTGTTCAAAGTTACATATTCTTTCACATAAATACAGCTTAGTTATTAAGCTTGATAAATTATAGTAAAATTCTGTGATGCTGATAAAGTTATTTATGATTTATTTTGCTTTATAAACCTAAAAACATTCTTTCACATCCCCCACATGTGAATTTTGAAAAGGCTTAGCAGCCTATGAAAAGCAGAAAATGAGTACAAAGGTCATTGTAACAAGAAGATATAATTTTATATTATACTTCTTTATTTACTGTTCTATGTTTGAAGACAAACAGTAATAATCTATATACATATATATTATATAAAAACTGAAATTTGACCATATTATATAAAATATTAGTTCACTGATGCATAGCAAAAGCAGGTCACTTTGTAACTAGAGGTCAGTTTTATATTACTGGATACAGTAACATAAGTACACATTTACCACATCAATGCAACTTCTGGAATGTTAGCTAGGTACGACTTGAAAGTCAATATAAAACAAATAATAAAAATAAATAAATGTATAATGTTATGACATTTAAACTATTTAGACTAAACACCTGTATTTTCATGCTATAATTTGTAGTAACTATAGAACAAGAAAAAGGATAATTTATATTATTTCATAATTTTTTTTATGGAGGTTAGGTCAGTCAAATTTACAGACTCCATATAATTAGATTAGAAAATATAACAGATAAAATATAGTTTTACAGAAAATAAACATTTGAAATGTATTTAGAAGGTTTTAGAGATTATACAAATAATATCTGGTGTTTGTGGGACTAAAAATAGATTTTCAATCATAACATGCAAAAAAATTTGCACTCGAACTAGTAATGAAACAGACTCGATATTTTCAAACGTATATTTAGTAAAAATACTTCATTAAAAAACCCCGATTTTCTGTGTACATAAACTTGCATTATTTACTAAAAGGGTACCAAATTTTATAAAGGTACACATTGCTGCATCAAAAGTTATAGTATAAATGCTTAACTCACGTATATTATACTGAACTCACAGCAAAGAGGTTAAATCATTTTTAAGCAGTATTTTAGTTATAAACTAAACCTTAAACATATATATCCT
Organism: Tachypleus tridentatus; assembly: GCF_004210375.1. NCBI lineage: Eukaryota > Metazoa > Arthropoda > Merostomata > Xiphosura > Limulidae > Tachypleus > Tachypleus tridentatus. The sequence goes on along the minus strand of NC_134834.1, from coordinate 70,132,396 downwards.
CTCACTTACTCTGGAAAAGTCAAAGTGAGGTTCATAGTGTCCACCAATGCCATAATTTACAACTTGCAACTCCTCAGCTGTTGACATTGTTAGTCCAGTGAGGTCCTCAATTCTTTGGCTAATCTTTGCTATTACTTCATGCTCCTCATTGGATAGCCAAGCACTATTAGAAAATATTAATAACTTAACATTTTTTCAAAAGAATTCAGGAATATTATTTCTTTCTGAATATTTTAAAACCACTTAATTATCTATGCCAAAGAATAGAATACCTGCAATTAAAACAATTATTAAGAACATACATTTATATTTTAAACTGATTATCTACCATTTAACTAAGAATTAAAAATAATTCACCTTAGCAATATAATTCATGTTATTTAATACCCTGGCGAGTAAAAATTAAACAATATTTTAGTTGCACAGGTAGGTTTTAAGTTATTTCCAATTTCTTTGCACAAAACACAAGAGATTGTAAATTAATTAGAACACAGTGGTTCATATTTATTTTATGTCTGAAAAACTAAAAGTATATGCAAGTTTTATAGTCATCATATATGAAACAATATTACCTTTAACTGCAGTATCTGAAGTAGCTCGAACTGTTTTCACTCTAATACCTCCCCTTACTACTTACCTTGTGAATATTGTTCATTGAACATGTTTATCTGAGATAGGTTTTTAAATGAAATTTTTTTCTACATTTTTTGTAAAACAATGATGTGATATTCAGACTAAAGTGTTTGTAAATAATGTTAATTAATAATTCTAACCTTCTATAACCAGGTAGAATAAATATCTGACACATCAATTCATTTTTTGATGTATGTAGAACTATCAGTACATAAATATGTATGGGGGAGGAGCTATGCAGCTGTTTTGTTTTCACTCATTGGTTATCCCACAAAAATTGAATTAATCAATAAAGAAGTTAGACAGTTTGGTAAATAAACAAAATAATTGAGAATAAATATTTTGTTATATTTATTCACTTTTATTTATTTATTTTTCGTTTGCTGTTGTTGAAAAAAACTCTATATTTGTAAATCTGTATTAAAATTTAGACACATCTGATTGGCAACAGTGGACTGGGAAACACAACAGTACTGAATTCACCTCTTGAGTTATATACAAATAAGATGCAACATTTGTTATAGTTGATTAGTAAATCATAAGTGGGTGATAAAATACTGGTTAAAGCATTTCACTTCTATTTCTGATCATAAATGGGTGATTAGATATTATATCATATTTCTATTTCTGATTTTTGAAAATGATTACACAAATTAATATGGTTTCTTCAAATTCATTAATTAGATACAATGTATAAAATTTCAAAAAAATTTTAATGTGAATAAAGATAAATTTACAATGAGGATTATTTGACGTGATTTAAATTTGACATGACATTTCTCAATCATTTACTTCAGTTGATTATAGTGAACACAAAAGATAGGAAGAATCCTCACATACTGAGAGGTAAGTGCAGTTTACTCAAGGGGTGGTAATTCATGACAAAGAAAAAACAATGGCAGCATATGTTAAATTTATCAGTGCCTTGTGGCTATTCCATACAGTTCTGGTTCATGGATAAGATAAAACTTGAAGGTTTCACATAATTTTTAACAGAGCATTATAATGAAAGAAACAGCTCCAAAATTATTATCATTAAAATATCAAGGCAATAAATATCATCACTATGAAACAATAATGAACATAATATAAGACTTAATATTTTAGAGTCTCCATCTTAATTTCTTATCACAATCTTAAACTTGTAATGGAAATTCTCTGTATTGATAACACCTAAAAGTGTTTGGATATCCTATCTGTCAGACCAAATTCAAATGCAGTTGAAAAACTAATCAGCAAACATAAATTGAATATTTATACCCACAATGTCTCAACTCCTACTGCCCCTTGCTGTCTTCAGCCAGTTATGGAAAAGCAGTTACTCTTAAAAGCACTTTTTACTGTCAAGAGTAGAAATAAACTGGAACCATCCTAACACATTTTGACCGAAAATTCTTCTTCCAAGCCTCCATCCTTAAAGGTACTAATAGTTCTTAAAGTAAGAAAATAATAATAGATCCACCCTAATCATTCTACTGTGGGTTACTTCTAACCTTGACCCTTTTCTAAAAAGATAACATTTTAAATACAAATTCAAAAAATCTTAAAACAAACTATATATCAAACCTCAAAACTTATGTAGTTCTGATGAAACTTTGTAGAATGGATGGGAAATGCCTGTTGTGGAAACACAAGTGTAGAGGACAACATTTCAAAAGTCATCCACCTTTCGTTTTCAGGCGGAAGACTTTCAAAACATCATCCTCTTCACTTGTGTCTCCACAACAGGCAGTTGTCATCCATTCTACAAAGTTCCATCATGAATACTCTGCCTAAACAATCTACCTAAGAATTGTGTAGTCCTTTCCTAGTAAAGTTATTCAAGTATAACTCAGGAAAGAAAAGACAGGACCAGCTACTTGGAGTTTTTCTTTCCAGTCCTGGCTATACTGAATAAATTTTAACTATTTAAAGGTAATCAACTACTTCTACTATTTGTATTATCATAAATTTATTTTTGTAAATGTTTTCATATTTGTTATAAAACAGTGTGAAAATATTTCTCAACTGCCAATATTTATTATTATTATGTAGTTTAGAGGGGATATCCCCAATGCTTTTGGATGCTATCACTGCAGATGATTTTTGTTATGACTTTAAGATTATAACTTGAAATTATAATGGATACAATAAATATTTTTAAGGCTTATCTTATAAATAAATAAATATATATTCATGACAGCCATTGTTTCAAACAATAAAATGTATGGAATATTACCAAAAATACTAGTTTTCACTAAACAAAGAGAAAAAGAAGAAATCCCATAATTTTCATTCACACTAAGTAGTCTGTGTAAAGCCATGTCACTTTGTTTATGGTATAAAACCGAAACATAACATGTTGTCATGGAGTTAATCGTTTACTAAACAGAGCTAAATTGGTGAAAACATATCAACTAATACCCCTACTTTGCTCCTTCTTGTGATTTACCACTATTCTCATAAAGAGCTTGTATTAGATACATTACTATTATTTTTATCTCTGTTGTATGTGCACATTATCATATAATAAAATATGCACTCTACCTGTATTGTAATCTACTTAATTCTGTGCTAAATTATTCATAAGTTGTTATATTCTATTATGAGTACTTGACCTCTGACTGAAAATTATATATTTTGGAAATCATTTTCATAAATAGCATAACAAATGCAGGTTTATGACTACACAGGTATACATTTTGGTCTATCATCATCACTGCTATTTTTCTTTTGGTTTTTGCACTATATGAATGCCTTAGAATATTTAAGTCAGTTTGATGACATGTTACCATCAAATTTACTGCCTAAAACAAGATGCTAAGAACTGTACCTAGTGTTAGATATTGTTAGATACCTAGTGCTATCTCTTGCTCTAAAGGCAGATGTACTTGTTTACACTTTACCTGCTAACATTTGTTTTGTCATTACTTGTTTAATTCTATCTTCTGAGAAAAGTAACAACTATTTTCCCACAATAACAACAACTTTCCTGATAAACAATGTTTTTGTTTCAATTTTTGTTATTTATTTTGCAACATTTAAATTTGGCCATTTTCATGTATATTTACTGATGACCATTCAATTAATGATTTAAATGTTAAACATTTATGTAAATTTTATTGTAATGATTTTTACAGCATTTAAATATACAATTACTTTTACCAATTCTGTAAAAAAAATCAATTTTAATAGAAAAAATTCTGCACAGTTATTTCCTAAAAGAAAAGATCATGCCAATAGGTTTAACAATTTTTAGAAAAATGTGAAACCAGATTTGAATTTTGTCTTTGAAAAATATTTTATTATTATACAATAGATTTCTCAGGTAATGTAACTATTAAAACAATATAAAGTTACACAGAACTAAAGTCATGCATTTAACTATGGTAAGCCAGATCCTAACCTTAAGGTTAATTATCCATGCTTATGTTCAACATAATTAATCCCTAGTGAAGATAACATTTATAGCACTTATAATTGCTTTACCAACTTTTTAACCTTCCATGTCATTGCATGCTACATTTGACAACATCCATAAAAAGACAATATCAGCACTTACTCTGATCACCAACAATATCCAACAGTGCAAAACCCTTGGGCCACATCTACAACTAATAAATTGAATGCACCCACTGTGCTACACATACAGTGTAGATCTGATGTGCCCATGACTGAAACAATGCTTTTCACAAGTGTTATAAAACTAGCCACAAGATGTCAAATGACATTATGTGTGGAGATATATCTCTAGTTCAGTCTCAAAGAGCATGTGCACACATACTATAATTAATTTTACATACATATTTTGTTCTGAGGCTGGTCATATTATAACAATGCATGTTTTACCTTTTACTAATTCGGTAACTTGCTGTTTCCAACTCTCCAGACTTATAGTTTTGAACAGTTGCTCTTTTCAACTATTAGAAAAAAAGAAACAATTAATTCACTGTTTGAAGCATTTATGCTTCTATTTTGGTAGTTCTTTTTAATAAACTTTTGATAAGAATTAGTAAATATCAGAGTATACAACAAAAATATATTCACTGTCAAATATCTACCAGTTCATCACTGTCAACACCATATGCAAACTCTTTTCTACCTAAACAAAATAAACATTCCTTAAAAACATTGTCATTTTTATAAGCTAATTTCTTTTTACCAGTGACAAGCCACAATGTTAAATTATAAAAACAAATATATAACACTGAGTATTTAAAAGAACTATTTTGATCAGTTTTACACTGTGTTCATTTATTAATAAAAAGTTTTAAAGATAAATAAAAAAATGAAACTAAAAGGGTTCCTCATTTTGAAAATTAACTTCAAGGATAGCTTTTCAAAAGTAGATATTTAGAAGAAACAAATCAATAAAAACAAAACTCCTAAAAATTTTTAAATTTTCAAACCAAATACAACAGTCAATCATTTTACAGATAATTTTAATTATAGTTTCGTACCCGAGGAATTGCAAGGGTTTTAACAACTTCTATTTCTTTATCAGATAAAATATTGTGATACATAACAATACGTGGCCTTAGAAATGCTTCTTCTTCCTTCACAGGCTGCAGTAAGTAGTAAGGATGATTGTTTGTGTGGTAATGGCACTTCAGTTTGCCTTCTTCAGTTTTATTCTGGAAGGTGAAAAAGTGACAACAAATTTTATAAATAACAATAAGAATATTTCAGAAACAAAGGATTATTAAATAAAACTGTGTTAAAAATATATTAACTCATAAACAATATGATTGCATAAGTAGTCACAAAGTTCTATTTTCACATTATCATGTTGCTTAAGATTATAAAGTTCATAGTTATAACCAGCTACAAATATATCAGTCAACCATGAATCACTTAGAAAAACTGGTTTTATGCAAGAAAATAAATCATGAATAGAGTTAACACACACAAAAAGTGAAAATAATATTAAGCCATAAACATCATTAACAGTGAATGTATCCAAATGATAATTCATTCTAAATTAGTCATTAAAGGGTTTAATTTTCCCTTGTATTGATTTATAACATTAAGAATACCTAGTGAGTAAAAGTATGAGAACAAATATTATTTATAACAATTAGAATAATTCAGAAACAAGTAATTAATGAATAAAATTGTGTTAAAAATGTTATGGTAGCAATATACAATTTTGAAACTGAAAGGTTGCAGGTCAAAGTAGGAAGTGGTTATAATTCAAGCAAGGGCTTTTGATGAGTCTTTTCATGGCTGTTGTAGTAAAGACTTAATTACAGAATTTAAGTTTCCCTTGTACCGATTTATAACATTAAGAATACCTAGTCCATTTCTTTTCTAAAATTATCATCTTTAATGACTTTTATTTGACATTAAGTAGCTTGTGATCTACATGACTAGTTTACTTTTATTCTTCATATAAACAGAACTATTAAAGGATGGAAACTTTTTGTAGAAGAATCACAATGCTGGCTCAGGTTCAAATAATTATTCTTTTATACAAAGAAAAGCCTCTAAACACTTGCAAGAAGAGAAGAATGTGAATATTTTAGAAATTACTTATATACTAATCCTATGTAAAATTGCCCTTTTTAATTAAGTTATTTACCACAGACAATCCATTCCACCTATAAATAATTCTTATAAGATTCATTGAAAACTGTACTGAAACACCTTATAACTGTTAATGCTTCAGTTTTTACTGTTAAATCTACATCAAGTTCAGAACACGCTGTACATCAAAGAAATTCTGTACTGTTCAACAAATGAAGACTAAACGAAAATTGTTTGCCCACATTAATACTAGTTTTTAAATAATGACAGAGCACACAAAAGTTAAAACAGTGTAATGTTAATTACTCTCAATTTCTGAACAGAAGTAATTTAACAGCTGACACACTCAAATTCTAGTTTGTCTGTCTGTCTGTCCAAATGGTCATAAAATCCTGTATTCAAAAATCACTAATATGAGATTTTGTCTACTGTTGATATAAAAATTCATTACAAAACATAAACCTCTCTCTCTCACTTTTCCTACAGAAAATATCATTGTAACTCACCTGCAGATGCAGTTTACAGGTTTTGCTGAATTTTTAGCTTTTTTAAGTTTTTATTTATTCATAATCTAGCTGAGTCCCATTACTTTGTTATGAAATACTTCTCTGAACTAGTAAGAAAAGCTTTATAAATATACAAGCTGAGATATCCTTCCTTTGTCTAAGTAAGGAACTTAATAAAATGTGGGGGTAGATAGTATGATAAATAACAGAAAAATCCTAGATTTCATGCAATTTGTAATGTGACATATTATTACAGTATTCATTATTACCTCACCAAACATTTTGTGTTAGCTTTATAAACTGAATATGTACACACTTAAAACATGGTATACACTGTGTGATGGTCATGATGTTTAGGAAGAGATAATGGCCAAAATGATATTGTTAGGGGTGCTTTCTGTTACCCACTTTCAATACTCAGCTCTTAATGTCCTACTGCAGTGTTTCACATTATTAATTCATTGATGGTCTTAGGCTACAGAAGTGTATAACAGGCCAAAGTTGAAAGGTTGCAGGTCAAAGTAGGAACTGGGTACAACTCAAAAAATGGCTCTTAATGTCAGCTTCTTGGTAGCTGTTCTAGTAGAAACTTCATCTGAGTTTATATAGAACTGCAATAGTGCATTTCTTTTTGAATTCCTCCACAGAGTGCTAGTGCAATTTCTGAGATATTTAATATGTCTGTGTGACCTCTTCCCACACTGTATGTATGTTATTTTATATAGTGGCATCAGCTTATGTCAAAGGTAATAAATGCTCAATAACAACAATAATGGAAATGAAATGGGTTGTGAACATCCCCTCAACAAGTCCCTTGTTTCAAACTATCATTCCACAAGGTTTGGTTAAGAATGTCCCAGTGACCTAAGAGTAGTTAGATAGTGGACCAACAAACACACACGCACACACAAATTTTGTGTTTATATATATACAGATTACAGATTAAATATCTTCAGTATTTAGGAGTTACCACTAAAGAAATGAAAAATGTTTTCATGCAAGTCTCTTTAATGTAGTTTTTTTCATATATCACTTTTTTCTAATCTTTTGTTTTGAATTGTTATCACAATTTACAGCACCTAAAGCTAAAGAAACCATGGAAGCTAGATTTAAGTATACTAATATTTACTATCAGCAGTAAACCTAATTAAACACCATTTAATCTAACATTACATAAAACATGACAGGTCCCCATAAACAAATCATAATGGGTGATATTCTTTAACATTGACCAAACTCAATAAATGAAACTAATGTAGTTCAAAATTATAGTTCGTATCTTGTATGTTGTGTTTGTCGTTCTTAGCACAAATCTACATAACAGACTGTCTGTGCTCTTTCCAACTCAAATAACTGAACTATGGATTTTAGCTGTGTAAGTGCACAAACATATTGCTGATCACTGGGGACAGGGTTCCTAACCAATCATGGTACAGGTTGCTGTTCTAAGAAGCATACTTTGCATTATACTGTTTATTTATCAAGTCTATTAAAAGATCACAGGTTTATTAAATTTACTATTAAGTAATTACAATGTTATTAAATAGCTGAAGAGTAAATAACCATTCTGATCTCACCATCAATTCTTCTCCTCTGCACAGCATTTCATATTTTTCTCTCTCAGGAATACCATACACTGATCGTTTGAATTCCATGTAAGTTTCTTCAACTGGAACATCTCCGTCATCTCCTTTTTTCTTCTTCTCTGACTTCTGAAGTGAATTCTCAAAAAAAATTTTGTTACCACCCGCTCTTGGATGATCAGGAACTGAAATATAAATTAAGGTGTGTTTTTTTGCATTTCCCTCTTTAAATGATTTATAGAATAAGTTCAAGAATACATCTTTTGATTTTCTGATGCTAAAAACACTAGAAAACAACTTGTAAATTATAATTTAATTTTACATTAGTTTTCTTGTATCTTTTATAATAAGGAAAATTCTTTTTTCATAAACATATGAATAATGGTAAAAACCTTTGCACTTCTGAAATTTAAAACTTCAAACAAATTTTCAACAGAGAAATACAGATCAAAATACTAACCAACTCTAAAAAAAGCATATTCTAAGTAATTATCTGACACATTTTTGAAAACTTGTCTTTCAGGAGTAGCAGATGCCATTTTTATCTTGCCAGATTTTAAATTTGTAACTCAAGTTATTGTTATATTACAATTTCACTATAATTTAAGTAGCTGTGAAAACAGTAAATCTAATAGTCTCCAAGAGACTTCTTTCATATATTTGTGACAAAAAGCAAATACTAAAGTGCTACAATATATTCAATCTAAACTAATATTTCAACATAACTTAAAAGCAACAGCACTTGCTAAAATTACAATGAATTACATTTCTACTGAGACATAATACATTATAATCATCTTTTATTTTTAAAGGTCAAGAGGACATATTCTTTAAATGAGCTAGACAACCCACTTCAATTGGTGAATTTTTTTATTAGAGCTACATTTCAGATATTTTAATGCATCCATTATCAGAAGAAATGACTCTCCAATAAAGTGCAAAAGTCACAGTATGCAAAAACTTAGTATATTAAGACTGACAATACTGGATGCTTCACACAGCAATATATACATGGTTCTGAAAATATTTTAAAATGTAAATTATGTACCTGCTAATAGTGAAGAAAACCTACAGCTGAACACATGTGGGGGTGAACCTATTTTTCTGAACCAGAATTTCTCTTGTCCCCAACATTAATTTCAAGAATTCTAAGCAACTGTAACTTTTACAATTTATTTTGATTATCATTTCAATACTACCAGAAAATTGTGGTTATACTAATAACAGTAAAATATATATATATACACAAATTTTGAAAAACAAACAAGAAAAAAAGACTGTTATTTATGAAGTGAATAGAATTTTTCACTAATTGTGGAATTTAAAATTTATGGCTTTACAATCCAAAAGTATCAAATTCCCAAAACATATTATATGAAATAAATGTGCCACTTTAGGCACACTGCCCCCATAATCTGCTGAGTTTATGATGTATTATTTTTGTGAACTTGGCATTATGATTCCAAAGATTACCTATTGAATAAGGTCAAAAAACAATCTACATATACATACATGTGCTAGAAACCCTGTTCACAAATTTTATTACAGCTTCAAATAAGAGGATTTAGATACTAATTATAATGTTTATCACTAAAACAACATTTTTTACAGCCTGAAACTTTTTTTTTATGTGTATCATCCCAACCATTTAACTCACCTAATTCCAATAAGTCATTTGTTAGCTTCAAGGCATGCCTTGTATTCCCTTGCTAGAAAAAAAAAAGTTTTATTAAATATGTATCTCATCACAGATTCAGTTGTGTATATCAGATATCAGAAAATGATTCAACAACAAAATCTGTGAAATGAAAGACAACACGTGTCCTATTGGAATTTCAAATGTTGGAAACACAAAGGCTTCTACGTTTCAAGCAGTGAAGGAAAATGTATCTGTATTTATGATTATCAACAGATAACAAAAGTATTGTTAACTGCTTCAAGGATAAACAAGCAAAATTATTGTAAACTTGGAGTACAAAACAAAATGGGTAAAATATTTTAATGATGTAACTTTTTTGTCGTTGGTGTCAGCATCAGTTGGAATCCTTCATTTTACAAATGTGAATAAAAAAATGATCTTCCTTTATTAGCATATTAATTATCAGTTGCATTTATGAAATGTTCCAACTGACCCTGATTGTACAGACATTATCTACCTCACAGATAAAGTACTATCTTAACTCTGAAGAACATTTTTCAAAAGAACCTTGGAAAATATTTTCTTTAACATTCTCACCACAGGCACCTCTTTCTGCATGTCATGAGATTTAATGAGCTACATTCAAAATTTAATTAAACTACTTTATTATCATTGAATACAAACAAATTTGTATGTGATTGAATAGTCAAGAGCTACAATAAATCATTGGGATCTGTATCAACTTACCACCACATCATGTTACACTGTGAGAAAAGAATTACTTAAGTCAGCAAACAAGATTAATAAAAAATTGGGAATGTAAATATCTGCAAATAGGGATCATATAAAAAGTAACTAAACAAGGCTGGAGATACTGTAGACATTACTTACATTACAAATCTTTACTTTGACTTAACCAAATTACTTTAATTACTTCTTATTATCCCTATTTACAGGTTTTTAAATTCTCATTTTTCCTGTTTCCAGGATTATTCTTGATTTGTTAAATGAAAGTTATGTATTTGAAAAGCAAGTGTTATATTCTTACACTGCATCAATCTTAATTTATCTCATACCAACTGCAATAAATATTAATGTTAAACATTTAATGCTCTTACATTAAAAAATTCTTATCATTACTTTAATTATAATACAGTAATATGTGGTTATAGTGAGGTGTAACACAAATTATATGGCAATGGGTGTATTTTTATTTTAAGATTGTTTCAAAAGATTATATCAAGATTTTTATAAAACCTAGACTTTAGAGAATTATGAGTTAAATAAAGCTAGTTATAGAACACAGTTATAATAATAAAGTCAAGTGTTCTAAGAAAAAGAATCTAACCATTTCAAAAGAAAAAACAAAACTGAAACTTGAACCCAAAGCCAATCTCTTCCCCTTCTTAGCAAATAATACAAATAACAAGTAAAGCTAGATGGTTTAATTGATTACCCATGAACATCAATTTCAGTAATTAGTGTCACCTAAATTAACTGAATAATTAAAAGTCAACATTTTCCTATACTGAAAATTTATTTTCAATCATACTTAATTACACTTTAAGTGCAGCTATTTTCTGACCTCTGAAGTTTCAGCTTTGTCCATCTGTGCACTGAATTTTTTTCACATTTGTTCCAGTCTTTTATATCCCACTCAAAAACCTTTGGTAATACCTTCTCTACCTATATCAATGCTAACTCCATCTTGATACTGTATATAAAAACCTTATCACCTTGTCACTTTTTTGAGACTTAATACAATACCAATCACTAACACCATCTCTTAGTGGGGAGGAAGGGCAGGGCAGTGTCAGCAGAGGTATTATTGGTTGATTGGTTTGGTTTTATGGCACAAAGCAACTAGACTATCTGCACCAAACATTTGATAAAAAGTTAAAATTAAACTAAAATTATTAAAATTCATAAAAGGAAATTAAGGTAAAACAAGTAAAAGTTTAATTTTGAAATTAAAAACATAAACAGTTTAAGTCCAATTTTTACATCTAGTCTACAGCAGTAAGAAAAAAACTGCAGTAATACAAGCTGTAAAGAACTTTATGAAGCATAATTGTAATTATCATAACTCACCAGGATGACTAACGGGCAAGTTCAAAAAATCAGTGTTAGTCACCTGAAATTGGCCTTTCCAGTTCTGATTGAGTTATTTGATGTTACAGCCATTTTCTAATTTAATATTGAACTAGATGGACTTTGATTCTTAAAAGGGAATCCCATTAAAAAAGGTCTAATGTATAAATTAAAAAACTTAAATAGCATTAAAAAGATTAATGGCCTTTAAAAACTAAAAAACATTTCTAAGGTGGACAGTGTCACCATCACCAATAACACTGTCTAACGTTATGGATAAACCTTGGGATAGAACATGTTTAAAATGATGCCGTTGTTGAGTGTCATAACAACAGCAAGAAGGTGAAATGTGGCTTACTGTGACCTGAGTGTTACACAGACAACACAGTGGTGCATTAGTCCCAGATAAAAGAAAACAATGAGTTAAAAAACTGTGACCAATGTGTAGTCTAGTTACAACAACTTCCTCTTTCTGATCCTTACGAAAGCAAGACAGCCAAAGTCCAATAGAGGGTTTTAATTGGAAAAGTTTGTTTTCACGTTGCTTACTCCAACTCGACTGCCAACTGGCATGGAGTTGAGCATTGAAAACAGGACCATGGTTTATGTATGAAACAGACACATTTAGCTGCAGTATCAGAGCTCATTCTCTTGAATACCAACCTGGCCTGTTATCCAGAAAAACTGGATAGAAGTAGATGTTAAAGAGAAATATGCCAGTTAGTTTTGAATATTAATGAGAACAGCATGTGAATTAACATGAAGTGATTCCAGGGCCAGCAGAGAACTGAGCAAGTCAGTATAAATAGTGCAATTTGAGTACTGCTTTGCTTCTACGTAATCCAGGGCAAGAGAAATAATGTACAATTCAGCAGTAAACACAGGAGCTGTAGAGGGGATTCTGCACTGAACCACAACAAATCATGAGAGAGCCCGCACAGTCAGCTGATTTCAAACCATCTATATAAATAGGAATGGAAGGATGGTTCGACAAATGTTCAGCAAATAACAGACAGTATTTCCAATCAGGAATGTCTCAGATTTCTCAATTTTCTCAGATGACTTAACCCTTTCAATGCTGAATAACTTTTAATGTTTGGCATGGTGCTGAATATATATGTTTGATACTTCAACTAATTATGGTATTAGTACTAAAAGCATGATATCTCGGCAATAGCTCAACAAAAATCCCTGAAATATTCAGTGGTTGTACCCAACACTATATATGTTAAATTCAATACATAAGAACAACAGGAATAAAGGAAGGTCGCCTGCCGCGCTGAGCCTTCAAGTCAACTGTGGTCGCCAACCACTCCGAAAGGGTTAAAGATAGGTCACATTTGGATATTACTGGAAATACATTTTCAATTTAGGAAAATGTTAATTTCTGAAATATATTTAGCATCTGCTGACACTATAGCTAACATTCCACACAGAGAAGATGGAAGGGTCAGTGAGGGCATTATCCATACAGAAAGCATATGCATAGATCAAAAGTGTACCAAGTTAGTAGCACCTAAGTGGAAGAACTGCACCATATCTAAAAAAATAGGTTTGCTCTTCACCTAAAACACAGCTCTTGAATCAAGGGTGGAAACAGTACAAGTGATTTTCACTATAAGATTGCCCCAACCTGATAGCCATTTTTCCATAACTCAGGGTTGGAATTAAGGGATCTTGGTCTTTATCCCACAATGGTGGCTAGGGCAATTGGACTGCTTGTTAGACAGAAATGCACATGGTTGGATACCAGCCTGTAGCCATGGAGTGAAGCATTTCAAACAACAGAATCACAATGAGAAAGTAAACACCACCAAAGCAAACTTTTCCTCAACCTGAAGAAGTCAGGAAGACAACACAACAGGCTTGAAATTATGGGTTGATAATGTATGCCTTACTCAACTGAAGGGAGAGAACTCATCAAGTCTGAAAGTATAAATATTCATCCTCAGTTCTCAACCAAGTGAAAAAGGGGTATAACACATGCCCTGGAATTATGGACAGGATGTGGAACCTGTACTCAACCAAGAGCCTAGGATGGGACTGCCTCATATTCGAAATTATGAGGAGATAGTGGACTTCCTTCCATGAACAATATACAAAACCAACACTGATCAAAGATAAGGGTCATGCAAACCCCAACAAGATTGCATAGTGTCAAATCTGAAATAGAATTACAAGCAGGCTCCTGTAGAGGCTGATGTAACTCCTACTGATATCTGGAAAAACATCCAGGGACCCAAGTCGGAAAGACCCCAACTTTACCCTCTTCTTCAAGAGTGAAGGAAAAGCCTCTGTCTGTCTCCACACTAACTGAAAACTGTGTGTTGTAAGGACTCCACTAGTAGAATTTGGGAGGTAAGATGTATTGGAGAGTCCTGAAGAAAAGTGCAATAGGTGAGCAAAGTTCCCTAAATTTATAAAAAGCATACTGACCCTGATTTATTCGTTCCAATTATTGGCAAGGATGGACAGGACCCCTCCTGCTTTAGGTGTAATAGGAAATTGTCTACATAAGGCTAATAAGTTTATAGATTATTATTATTGTTATTATTATATAAAGCACTTATGCTTAAGTGCCAAGTAACTAAAATGATAAGATTATAGAAAACTGATTTATTTCTTTGATATAATTAATTCTTTTTTTTCTATGTGCAGTGAGAGTATGCTATAATATATCAACCTTGTAAGTAGCATATGCCAGATATTCAAGAATTTCTGCTGCATCTGCAGTCTTGTCTATTTCTTCTTCTGCACGTTCTAAAGCCTCTTGCATCCATAGAACTGTATGGTAGAAATCTTCATTGTTATAGGACTGCCGCCCTAATTCAAAACAGTCTCCAGCTGCAAAGAAAAACATTCTTTATGATAATAATTATATGTTTTCCATTAAGATTGTGTTACAAGCTTCCATTATAGAACATGTATAATTTAAACAGCTTATAGAAATGTATGCCAAAAACACTTTAGATAGTTCAAATAAATGTCTAGACCTTAACCAAAATCTTAAAAGTCAAGGTTAAAACAATTTCCAATAAATTCTTGTCATTACTTTCGAATCTTTTAATACTAAGATCATACTTACCAGTCAGCTCAGACGAATGTTTTGTTCCTTGAATGTAACCTTTTGCCAAGACAGAAGTATCTATCTTGTATGTGTCTTGTAGTCTTAGCAGAGCTACTGCAGCTCCATTTAAGTCTTCATCATCAGGAAATTTTAAATCATCTCTGTTTCTTGTAATATTTTCAATCAAATCTATAATTAAACCCAAATAAAACATGTTTCAAATTACCATTTTTAATACAATCTTTACCAACTTTCTCTAACAAATTCCATCTTCCATATTTTTGTATCACCACATCAATCTGTCTTCTTTAATTATTATCTAAGTTCGAACACTGACTAAATGGAGATAAAGTGCAAGAATCAATGCAGTAACATACTAACAACAGTTATAAAAATATTCCATAATGCTCAATTTTCTACCATGAAAAAGTAAAAAATAATGCAAGATACAGTGATAAGACAATACTTAAAGTTTACTAAAATATTTTCTAAAGAACATATTTCTTCAACTGGTAAGAATTGTAGACAAATTCCAGAAAGGTAAACCAGTATCTGCAGTTCTTACTTTTCCCTTCACCTTCAAGTATCAAAGATTCTGCATTTTTCCAGTCTGCAGTAAGTCTTTTAACTAGTAAATATGCATTTACTGGGTTAGCAATGAATGAATCCACATCCTGACTAGCAAGTTGATACATCTGTCCATATTCCTGTCTTAATCTAAACAAAAACAGATTTTACATTGAAACTTAACAGTGCACAAAAAAAGTATTAATGATACTTTTTATGTTACTCACTAAATAAAAAATAAAGAGCAACAAGAATACAAAAAACAAACATTAAATAAATATTTTACTGCCAGATTCTAACAGTGTTATATTTATAAAAGTTATAGAAAAAAAAAGTTTAATGTAAATACAAAACTTTTAAAAATGTCTTAATCCTATAGTTAATATTTACTTCAAATTTAAATTATTAATTATTAAAATATTTTGGTAATGATATACTAAGTATATACTACCTTAAGATCCTGCATGGTTGTTTCAAAGTATATGTATTCAACTACACAAAGGGTTAGTAGCACTTAATTTTGAGCTCAGTACAGGAAGGGTAGCTGAACAACAGCGTCCATTACCAATCCTTATGTGACTAAATAACGAAATATGAGTAATTTGACCATCACCATGATAGTAAATGTATGTTTCTAAAATGTGTAGTATGTTTTTGTAGTAATGGGCTGTGAATAACCAATACATGCATTCACTGACCAAGTATGCTCACCATTAAGTCACACCTATTTCCTTGTTGTAATACAGAGAAAACAAAATTGCAACTAACTTTATACGTATATAAAAAGAAATAACATGGTTTAGCTCTTCATTTAACCAAAAACAGAATTGTTTTTAACCTTATCATAACCCACTGACTGCTGTTTCATCATACAGTATGGTTCACTTCTGGCAGTTAAATGCTTAGGTGCCATATAAGATGTACAGCTAGCAAAAATTCCACACACATTTAGAACAGTTGCATTAGATGGGTTAAAAGTACCAATATAAACTCAATCAAACATAGAATAAGTGTTCTTAAAGAAATATTTTAAGTTAAATAAATAACTTAATATAAATATACATTTACAATTGTGTGCTAAGAAATAGAGCAACATTAATTTTTTCATGGCAACTAATGTAGAAATAAGAAATCCAGACTTTTGGACTGAAATATTCTAAGAACACAAGTTACTCTGTTGCTGAAAAATATCAGCATCAAGTCTTCATTATAGTATTCAGAGTGATAAAGTTACCTGTATTTAAATATTTAATAATTATATCTGGTAGTGTACTTTAGATTGTATAAATGCTGGCAACAAATTAATAAAAATGCATCTATTAGTGGTTTAACATGTCCCATGCTGGACTTTTATGGTAGGGTCTCATTTTAGTTATAATGAACATCTATTTAATTTGTATAGTACATTTTGGTATGTAGAATACATATTAATACTTGAAATAAATTACCATATGACACCAAAATACTGTTTTTATTAACTGAAGCACTTAATGTTTCACTTCATAAAAACCGTAAAGCAAAACGTAAAGAGTCTCATTAAGACAACATTCTGTTGTTATAAGGTTGTTTATTTCAAGTATAATAAACATCTTATATATACAACAATTAAATACTTCCATACTTAAATTAAAGTAGCATCTTACTGTAAAGAAGATCCATTATGTGTGTGGGTTAACATTCATAACCATGAGTTGGTTGACTCGATTACCATAATATTTGCTTGATAACTAGAAACTATCCAATGGTGTAAATAGGCTGTTTTGTTTCATGATTTTTGTCTAAGAAATGGAATAAAACAGCTCCTGAAATAAAGCACATTCCCTATTTTTTATAAACTTTTGGATTTTAACTTAAAGACACAAGTACTTAATCAGTTAAATAAGTCAATTATTATCTTCTACAGAGCAGAGTATGCCATTAGCATCTAATGAAGTAATTAGGAATTTAATAACAAAACAGGAGGAGAACATTAACATTGCCTTTTGTGTAAGTTTTGCTTCCTCAACAAATAACCTTAGCTAGTATAAATAAACTAGAAAATAAGAAAATATTCAATGGAATACCTGCTGCTTGATTATTTGGAAGTTTAAACCCTATGTTCCATATCTCAAAATTACCAAGTATGAATAAAAAATTAATTATATAATTTTTATTCAAACACACACATCTGACATAGATAGTGAATGACAGACATATCCAAAGATATTCAATATATCTATATTAATATCTTACATAAACTACCCAATATAAATTTGAGATTTCATTTGAAACTCTGAAAATTAATTTCCATAATACAAAATACAATTAATGTAAATGCAGTTACTTAATATATAAAAAAGCACAAACACAAGCTAGCAAAATAAAATTGAAGATTCTGATATCTTACAGACTCAAAGACTCAACATTATAAAAGAAATGAAAGATGTAAACATTATTTCTTGAAGTTACAAAATAGTGGATAATCATAGAAATAAATTATTATTTTTTGTTTAAGCAGCTAACTGTGGTTCTTTTCAACAAGTTTGTAATGTTACAAATATTACATGTGCAATGTATACATAATACTTGGCAATTTCATAAATATTTGGCTAAAAGAAAGATTAAAAATTGTAATTAAACTTCAATAAGAGTTAATCTAAAGTTACAACATAAACTATTTAAATTTTGCATGTAATTAAAACACTAGAACCTTAACTTCTTTAACTGAAAATTTATTTTATTTCATATAGCGTACAGAATTGTAAGTTATTTCCCCCACAGCTAAATTTCTAGACAGTATAAACACTTAAATGATATATTTATGAAAAGCAACAAAATAAACAAAAGAATTTATGTTATCACTTGGATAAAGTAATGTGTCTTGGTTCTACACAGCATACAGTAGTGGTAGAAACATTTAATTTCACTAGCAGAGACAGTGAGGAGGTTGATGACCTTGAGAGAAATGTCAGGGGGTGTTTTGATGAATAACATATCATACACTAAGACCACTGGGAGTAAACCTAACTTAAAAAAAAGCATGCACATGACCTACAAGCAACTTCTTATAAGCATGAGTTAACTATAGGTCAACAACAACTGTTGAAAAAACTTACCAAAGTTTGTATTTATTTGACAATTTTAAAATGCCCAATCAAGCTGAGCTTCAAGATAATTGCCAAACATAAACCAAACAATGTAAATCTGTTCACACTGCACAATTACAGCAGAAAATGAAAGAAAAAGTTTAACGAGACAGATATATTCTGCAAAAATAAAGTTTTTAAGACAGATATACAATACATAGTAGTTATTACACTAGTACATAATGACAACGAGCATACTGGACAGTAAATATACACATTTTGACAATTTATACCAAAATGGAGTGTTTTGAATGTTTCACTGGTAAGTTTTGTTAACTAATACTTCCATAATTTTGTACTCAATATACTTTAGTTGTTATTGAATTGTCTTGTCAGTAAGTTGAGCAAGGTTTATATTTTACTTGAGTTACACACATGTACACTGCATATTGTTTTATAAACAAACATTTCAGTAAACATTAAAATTTAGATTGCAAATAAAAAAATACTCATACAGCAGTCAGTTCTCCAATCAGAAAGTTTTCACACAATGTAAATTCAACTACTGAAGGAAGTAAAAGTGAAAATTCTTATATCAGTGAAATAATTTCAATTTATATACAAGAACCACTGGAAGTAATAATGAAACAGTGACAGAAAAGGTATCAAGGCAAATATAACAGGAATGTCAATCATTTATAGAGTAAAAATGAAATGCACCAGAGTAGAGCCAATGCTGAATATTTATTGTGTGATTCATTACCACATACTCAGAAAGCACCACAGATACAAGCCCTACAAAATTTGTCAGTAATATTATGTCTACTAATAACACAGTATATTCAGTCATGCTTACTAAGACTAAACTATCACATAAATTAGGGTGTAGTTTTGACTGGACAATAATACTTTATGTAAATTATATGGAGAGACATCAAACTTCAGTAGGAGATAAATGTAAGACACTGAAGAGGGAATGTAGTTGGTTGGTTTGGTGTTTTATGGCACAAAGCAGCTCGGCTATCTGTGCCAAACATCCAGTAAAAAGTTAAAATTAAATTTAGTAAAGTTCATAAAAGGAAATTAAGGTAAAACAAAACAAAGTTTAATAAAAAAAAAACAGAAATAGCATAAAACCAATACTTACATCTAGTCTACAGCAGTAAGAGAAAAACTACAGTAATACAAGTTGTAATGAACTTCCTGTTTCATAACTGTAATTATCATAACTCGCCAGAAAGACTAACAGATAAGTCCAAAAACCACCGTCAGTCACTTGAAGTTGGCCTTTCCAGTCCTGGTTTCGAGTTATTTGACATTACAGCCATTTTCTAATTTCAAATCAAACAAGATGGACTTTGATTCTTTTCATGTTGCTCACTCCAAGTCGACTGCCAACTGTCACGGAGCCAAGTTTTAAATACAGGACCATAGTCCACGTATGAAACAGGCACAGTAGTGATAGTGCCAGAACAGATAGATTTAGCTGCGGTGTCAGTGATTTTGTTCCCGCGAATACCAACATGGCCCAGTATCCAGAAATGCTGGATAGAAGTAGATGTTAAAAAGAAATGGGCCAGTTAATTTTGAATATCAGCAAGAACAGGGTGTGAACTAATATGAAGCAATTCCAGACCAGTAGAGAACTAAGTGAGTCAGTATAAATAGTGCAATTTAAGTAATGGCTAGCTTCTATGTGATCCATGGCAAGAGAAATGGCATACAGTTAAGCAATGAACACAGAAGCTGTGAAGGGGATTCTGCACACAACCACTGAACCACAACAAACCATGGCAGAGCCCACACAATCACCTAATTTCAAACCATCTGTATAAATTGGAATGGAAGGATGGTTCAAAAGGTGTTCAGAGAATAATAGACAGTATTTCCAATCAGGAGTGTCTGCTTTTCTCAGATGACTTAAAGATGGGTCACATTTGGAGACTGCAAGAAGCCATGGTGGGATAGGCTGACCAGTAGATACAGCAATGTTATCCAAGGACAGACCCAATTCATCCAAATGCACCTGGATACGAAGGCCAAAAGGAACAATGGCAGATCGTCTGTTCTGAAAAGGTATGGCTCATCGAGGAAGGAAAACACAACCCCAGGTGGGATGCTTTGGTAAGGAAAGAAGTTTTGAAGCATATAGTAAAAACAGTTGCAAATGGCAAAGGTGCAAAGAAGGTTCATGAGACTCCATGTATAAGTTCTGAACTGGGGATGTACAGAAAGCCCCAGAGCAGAGCAGAAGTCCTTGATGATGAATGGGATCCTGCATCTTTAAGGCCGAGGTCCTGGCAGAGCCATAGTCTAGTGATCCATAGTTGAATAAGAGCACGATATGTCTTTAGCATGGAACATCAATCCACTCCCCACGTGGTGGAAGAGAGAACATGGAGGATGTTCAGTGCTCTTCAACATTTGACCCGTAGCTGCTTGATGTGTGGTATAAAGGTCAGCTTACATTCAAAGATAAGTCCCAAGAACTTTGTCTTAGGGACCACAGGCAGAACAAGTTCACCAATACAGAGTTCAGGATTAGGGTGAATACCCCATTGGCAGCAAAAGTGCATGAAAATGGTTTTACAGAAAGAGAATTTAAAGCCACATGCTGTGGTCCACTTCAGTAAACGATTGAGGGCAGTCTGTAGCTGCTGCTCAATATACTTCAGGTTCAATGACTGACATGAGATGTGAAAATCATCAACATAGAGCCTGTTTGCAACAGTAAGAGGGAGTTGTTCAGTGATGGCATTAATCTTTACATTGAAAAGTGTGACACAAAAAACACAGCCCTGAGGGACTCCAAGTTTCTGTAGAAAAGAACCTGAAAGTGTCAAACCAACACAAACTTGAAATATCCTGTCCATTAAAAAATTTTTAATAAAAATGGTCAAAGGGCCAGGTCACCCATATACACGGAGGTCTCCCAAAATGCCATACCTCCATGTTGTATCATAAGCCTCCTCAAAGTCAAAGAATATCGGTACAAGATGTCATTTCAGAAAAGCTTCTCTGATTGAGGTTTCAAGTCAAATCAGGTGGTCTATGGTGGAGCACTGTAGTTGGAACCCCCACTGGATAGGTGATAGGAGATTGTTTGATTCAAGGAATCAAACAAGATGAGCATTAACCATCCTAAGGTCTTACAGAGACAGCTCATCAAAGCAACTGGACAGTAGTTTGAAAGAAGCTTGGGATCCTTCCCAGGCTTAGAGAAATGTAGGACAATAGTGTGGTGCCAGGCATCAGGAAACATTATCCTGCTAGATTTGGTTAAAAACAGTCAGAATAGCAAGAAAAGCAGGAGATAGATAGCACAGCATTTCATAGTGTCCATCATCAGGTCTAACCAATGAAGGGCCAATTTGAGTTCCACCAGTGTTAAGTGATGATTGTAGTCACAGAGACAATCAGCTCAAAAGGAAAGAGGTGATCACTCTACCCTAGTCTTAATGGCTAACAAGGTGAGAGCCATTGCAATTGATGCAATGAGGGTCCATTTAACATTTATAGGCATTGTGGTCCTTGCTACTAAAATGAGTACACGCCAAGGAACCACGACATGACATCTTCGAGTGACTGAACCACTGACACTGGAAACATCTGAGGGGGTTTGGAATGTGTAGCTGTTGCCTGCAATTAAGATAACCTGTCTTGATGGTGGCAGGTGGACATGATGATGTAAATGTCAGAATGAGGATACTGGTCAGTATCGTAACTCCATCTTTTCGAGTGAAGATATGCCTCACTGCAGATATCCCTTGGGTGGAAAAACCAGTGAGAATCTCTGACTTGGGGATGTTCTTCAAATCCCTCTCAATAATAACTCCTCATGATGAATTCAAAGTAGCATGAGGTATAACCTCAATAGGTATATCCCCAATTGCCTCTGAATGCAAGAGAAGTTCACTGTGTTGAGATGTGGATGTTTCCACCAGTATGTCACCAGATCAAGGCTTCTTTACTAACTTTGGAGAGCCAGGAAGTCCCTTCTGAATGAAAAAGAAAGACATTTGCCCTAAAGATTTGTTTGAAAAAGAATGAAGTGTAAGAAAATGAGATACAACAGGTGTTACAGATGTTGAAGATTGCTGCTCAAAATCTTCAAGATGTGGTCGTTTACCTACAGACTGTTTTTTCACTATTTTATTTAAGTTTTTATTTGGAGGATCCATGATAAAAAAAAATATTTCGGTGCCTACTGACCCCACCCACCATGGACCCCTATGAGGAGATGCACTACAATGCCATACAAGGACACTGCAGCAATGCCAGGGTTACAGAGCACTATACTCTAACACCAGCATCAGATACAATGTCCACAACACCTGTTGAGAACCTCCAACACTGGGACTTGGTTGACCCTAGCCCAAGTGGACCAGCTGACTAACTCAAGGAGGGCCACCCCAAGGCCACTCATCTACAGGAATTAAAAGCCAAAGTAATGTGTTAGGGTTGGACCCCTCTACCACCAGGATCCCCTCCTCCCCTCCATGGGCAGAAACATGGGTGGATGTTTAAATCCCAGAGGAAGTAAACTGAAACAACGAACCTTACCTGTGAGATCTCTTCACCATGTACAGGAATCCACATTGAGGTGAGAAGGAATGCAAAATTGACACTGTTGATAACAGAAGGTAGAAGACAGCAATTCTCCAAAAGTTAAGAAATTTATAATATAATATTTACAAGATAAACAGTGATTAAGTATACAGATCTTGCTATAAGTACAGGAGTGACTGTTAACTTGAGAACAGTAAGATACACAAAAGCAATTGGTATCAAAAACTATTACTAAGAACAGCAAGCTAAATCACAATTTTGATGTGAACATCAAACCACAAACAGTGGAAAGAGCATAGCTGGGTGCCATTTGCTCTTTCCAGGTGAACAAATTAAAACTGTTCATCAATAATCAGTGAAAGTATAACTGCTGAAAAGAGAACAGTATTATAATCAATGTACATTATCTATGGTGAAACATGATGGAAACCCAATACAAGTATGGGGCTACAAACAGTCTCAGTGATCTACACTAAACTAATGGCATTCTGAGTGCTGGAAATCACAACCATATGCTAATTTATCAAGCCATACTCTTAGGGGCAATATAATCATCTTTAAACAACACAAGGATCAAAGATGTACAATAAATATAGTGAAATGATATCCTGATGGTAAAGAGGCTGATGAATTACCCAAAACCATGGCTTGGCCTGCAGAAAGTATCAATATGAAAATTATAGAAACTGTATAGGCTTATTGGAAAGCTGAGGTAAAAAACTTGAAACTGTTCCACAACTGTACACTGATAAATTGGTGGTAGTAACATGAAAACAAAGTGTACTATTCTGTGTGAAGCAAACAACTTACATGTATGGAATTACTGCACTGTATAAACTGTTTGATTTTCCTTTGTATTTTTCTGTGATGTTTATTGTATAATTACTTCAATTACTGTATATAATAATACAGGTTCTTGAAAAGTTGTTTCATGATATCTGGGTGCACTATTAAGATTTCCCTCTACCAGATCTATGCTTAACTTTATGGCTTAACAACTTCACATAGAATATTTTGACTTCATCAGGTAACTGAACTACATTTCAAATCAGACATAACAAGCACTAGTTTTACAAGAACAAATTTCATAAAAGTATCAAATCTTTGAGATATACAACTAATATACTACCAGCAAACTAATGTAAGTAATATAATCTAACATAAAAAATTAATAATTTGTAATTTACAGAACTGCTCCATATGATTGAACAACTCAGGTTTACAAGAACTCCAACTTACTGCCTAACTTTTTGCAGTCTTTGCTCTTCTGCTTTCAAGTATAGTTCCAATGTTTTGATAATTTCAGCTTCTGTATAAAGAAGTTTCTGAAGATCTATTATGGCAGTGAACATGTCAGTTTTTGCTGGCAAAACCAGCATACTGATATATATACTGATGGACATAAGCAAAAGCATGATGTCACAAAGTAGTTTAAATGTGAATATATCACAATCTGAAATGAGTGACCTGTAAAACAAAACACACACACATATATATATATATATATATATATATATATATATATATATATATATTGATATATGATACAATAGTAATCAGTTTAGGTTCTGTAGCAAAGTAACATTATACTGATTGGGAAATTAAGGTATCTTTGTCCTTCAGACCCTACAACCAAACTTTTTAAATCACATCTACACCTATAACTCAAAAAATTCACACATACACACACACACAAATCTATAAAACTATCAAAGGTATAATTCTAAAAAAAAAAAATGATATATTATAATAACACTTCTTTGTATTAATCCATCAAAAACTAATTAACAAATTAATAATCTAAATTTCTAAAAATAAATCTACTAAGAACAAGGTATCCATCTAATGATTTAATGTAATATTTATAAGTTAGAAGCTAAAATACCCATCAACTGACAGGGAAGGTATAAACTCACATTATTTCATATATATTACAATTTTTAGTTTTAAACACAATATCAGTACTTTCATTAATATATACAAGTAAATGTTCTACATCATGAAACCTGAGATATTCTGATTGAATTTCTTATCACAAAATATCAAACCCAATGTTTATTATCATTAAAATAAAGAAGCTTTGCTGAATTTTATAACTCTCCTTTAAGCAGTAGATGTAATTTTTACACTTTCTTTTGTTCACTGAATATTAACGTACCTGCAAGACAAAGCTACAACTTAGATATATACTCATAACTAGATTATTAAATGGTGCCAACATAAAAGAACAAACAATGGAGCCAGAGTGGATCTGAATGCTGCTCCTGCAATTTTTGTTGTTGTTGGTATGATTAAAGTACATGTATTTGTAAACTAAACTTAAACTCTATATATCTTGTAGTGTTAACTTCCATGTTCCATTTGCTTGTTAAAATAGTAAGCTATACATTTAAAATAATTATTTAACAATAAAAAAGTATATACAAATGTCTTTTTTGATGTGATAATGCTATGTAAACTGCAGATATATAATTAATGTCTATCAACAGACCCTAAAATTCTGTTACTAGTACTAAATTTAGTTTTCTCTTACTTTTAACAACTATACAAAGATTTATTTTGGACACTAACTGAAATGATGAAAACTTATGCTATATTGCATTACTGTTTATATTAATAACAGACATTATAATAATTATTAATAAAAGTGTACTTCTTTATTTATATTTTACTTTATTAAGTAACAAATCATTACTAATAATATGATATTACTTAATATTAGATAGTATAAAATACACAGGCTTGTAAGTTGCAGGCTTAGTGAATAATTACTTTTGATTCTGACAACTTTATACCATAAAGTCATAAACTATACACACACACACACACATGTAGGGCCTACAAGACTGGGACCACCTCAAACTATTTTTTGGTACTGGTAGACAGAAAACAAACTACAAACGTTGTTTATGAAAAAGCTGTGTTAATTGTTTCAATTTAAAAATTTTGAGATCAAGTTTATTTATGTTCAAGCTATTATTTTGCAATATATAATTTCTGGTAAACTTATTTTAATTAAGTTTAAACATTCATTGTCAGTTTGACGAGTATTTCAGCTGGTTATTTTATAAAAAAAAATAATTATTATATTTTTTGAATAGACATACGTGACAGATTTCTCGTAGAGTCGCACTACTCGTACTTACGTTACGAACCACGGCGCCGAATAATATAAACTTTCACACGCCAAGTTAACTATCTTAAATATTTCTTAAAATATAATTTCTGCTAGTTCTAGTTATTAATTTGGTACCCTTAAAAATAAATATATTTTAATATTAACAGATAAATGAGTAAAACTAGTTTTACGATACAAGCTCGATTAAATCTTGAAGTTTAAGCCAGTCTATACATCAGCACGTATTACTACACGTTACTACAAACACGTTCACAACAACTATAGTACGATTCCGAGATTCCCAAAAAATTGTTTATATATCTCAGTACCCTCTGCCGGTTGTCTTTGGTAATATAAACTTAAGAGTATATAATTGTAAAATAATCATCAAGAATATTTTTATTCTTAATGGCAAGGTATTTCTCTATAGTTTCATACAGAAAACTGCAAAACTATTAAAAAAGAAATATTTCATGTCTTCATTAAATTTATTTTATGTTTTCGTAATGATTATTATAGAGTAATGTTTTCGTTTTGCAGCTCGTAAAACTCTATTTGTGCTTTTAGTTTCATTATTTCCAGAAACATATTTAATTAATAACATTTTGATTTAAAAATAATTAAACATGATATATAATGAAATGAGTCAATAAAAATATAAATATTGTCATGCGGAATAACAAGCTCTTCAACACACTTTCAGGAAGAAAAATGTTTCTTTACAAGCATTTAAAGTCTTAACTTTTGAAATAATCTTTATTTTTCTCTTATCATAACAGATGTAGTATGATATTATCTTAAACTCGTTGGTTCACGAGATGTAATTAGAATTATTGCTCGATATTATTTCTGATCACGAGACATGATTTAATTTTAGAAGATTGTTTGTAGTTTATTGAAATTTTTTTTTTTTCTGGTTCTATTTCCTATTTTTTTTTATCGAAATTAATAACATTGAAATTTATGTGGTATTGTGTCTTAAAGCTTCTGTCTAATTCTGGCCAGGCACGGGATTTCTAACTATTTTCTAAGCCTCTAAGTGATGAAATTAGCAATTTGAAAACTTTTAATATTGATTTCTTTTATTCATTAATAAGTTGTTTTTGTATGACTCTGATAGTAGTGGTTTTATTTTAGTCTGTCACAAAGTGTTGCTACATATTAATGATTAAATGTGAAATGTTGGTCTAACGAGTTTTTTTACAAGCTGCGAATTATAAATAACTAATCTGTTTGGAAGTACTCTGTTTTCTACTACAATTGTGTTTCCATTACATTACTCTATTAAAGATTGATTGTTATATTTTATTATTTCGAAAGTATTTGACTTCAACCAAATGTTCATGCATCTGCAATGAGTATTTCACTGCATTAAGTTTTCAGATAATTATTTGATAAGACGTTTTGACATTTTTTCATTATTGTACATTATAAAACAGCGATACAGTGATTTGTCTGCGGATTTACAACGCTAGAAACGGAATTTCGATATCCCTAATGGAGAGAGTACAAATAGTCCTTTGTGTAGTTGAAGTTTTGTACTTAACTGCAAACAAAAACAAATTATAAAACTTTTTTCCAGGCATACTTGTAACAATCTTCAGTTAGTGTCAATTGTAGACAATTCTCTATTGTAAAATGGTAATAATGGCAGGCATGTATTAATTATTCCCATCAATATCTCGTAGTCAGACCGTTACATTTTAACGCCCCTCCCACAACTAAAAGGATGAACATGTTTGGTGGGACGGTGCGAACTCGTGGCTCTTAGATTGAAAGTTAAGACAGCTTATAGTAAATGAATAGCAGTATCTCTCCACTTACTATATACACAACTCAATGATAATACTATTATCCAAAAATCCACGCTGTCTTAAACATATATGTATATCTAGGAAATAGATGGAATAGACTAATATTAAATTAAAGAAACTGATAAAACCCTTTTTTCTCCTTACTATTTAAGACTCATCTTCACCTGCTACTTCATTTTTAATTTTCTTTAAAAATCTGTATACTTAGTTTAATTCAGATTAAATATATTATTCAAACACATATAATTACAATATCTCCCAACTAGTTGAAACTGGTTACTTATTAGGATCTCCCTCCCACAGGCCCTGCTAAATTAGGGACGACTAGTGCAGATAGCTCTCGTGTAGCTTGGCGCGAAATTCAGAAACAAACAAAAACTCTCTCTTTTTTACGATGCACGGGCCCAAATGATGTTAATCCCATTGTGCTTAATTTTATGACAACAGTGTGGACTTTATAAATTATTATATTGCTGTATACATTTGAATTCCATAATTGAGAATGCTCACCCTTTCAGCCTTAGGAGATATATAATGTGGAGGTCAATTCCTCTTCTCATTAGTAAAACAGTAGCCCATGAGATAGCGGTGAACGATGTTGACTAGCTATTCACTTTTTAACTTAAAAAAAATTGAGGACGGTTATCTCAGACAGCTCTTGAGTAGCTTTACGCGTAATACAACAAATAAAAAGTAAACTTTTAACAACCTGATGTCTTGAAACTGTTCAACCTGTTAACAGCGGTGCTGGAACAGTTTTTGTAGTGGTGGTTCTGAAAACCATTTAACAAAATTGTAAACACCGTATGTGGTAAAATCTATGTATTAGACCATTTTTATTGTGCTAAAACATGTGTGATAGGTTCGCTCAGTAACGAGAAATGTTGAAATTTATTTTAAAGTAATACTGAATCTTCGAGTAAATGAGTTCACTAGAATGAAATAAAGGGATTAGGCGCAATGGTAGATGAACAAATGGACAGTGTTTGTTATATCAGACTTAAAGAAACATGGAGAATGTACTTGATTTTATAAAATGATGGGACAGTCGCTTTTACTTCAATAACTATAGTCAATTGATCTGGCCAAATCATCTACCAAGCTATAAATTTAATGTTTTTTGTTCGTTTGTTTGTTTTAATTTTGCGCAAAGCGACTCGAAAGCTATCTGTGCTAGCCGTCCCTAATTTAACAGTGTAAGGCTAGAGGAAAGACAGCTAGTCATCACCACCCACCGCCAACTCTTAGGCTACTCTTTTACCAACGAATAATAGGATTGGCCGTCACATTATAACGTACCGCGGTGTGACGGATAAATTTAATGTTCCTTACTTTTTGGTAATGTCAGATTTACAAAGAGAAAGTTATAATACCCATGTGACCAGTCACCCTCATTCAAGCCAAGATGTCATCGCTCATGTCATACATTCTGCTGCTGATGGTGTCATTTGAAAGAGGAAATTGGGATAACTTATTTTCAGCAGCTTTTCCCAGCATGATATTCGCCATCTTCAACGCAGCTGGTTTTACGAGTGTTTCACCAATGGTGTGTGGTTTGTCCTCCTTTGCGATCAAGTATGCAACTTTGTACGATGCTGTAAGGATCGGTTTGTCGATGGGTACAAAGCCGAGAACAGGCAAAGTAGCCTTTTCATCGAACCTGGCTCTTTTTACCTTGAATTCAGCAAGCGTTGTGTTCTTGTATTTCCCATCTTCATGCAGCTTTAGGGAGTGTTCTCTTAGTTTTGACGGTGCTAGACTAGAATTGCTCAACTTGGCATTGCAAATCATGCATTGAGGACGCTGACTCCCACCATGTTCCATTATACACGTGAACCCATATTGTACGTATTCGTCCGACTACTTTCTGTTTTTACTCGACATAGTTGGTATGAAGGGATTGAAAGATTAGGAAAAAATCACAAATAACGCACGATTACTACAATCAAAAGTCGCCTGCTAAGCGCACGAAGTTCCCTGCAGCACAGATATTAAGGCCAAGTGATGTGACGTGATCAGCCGCAGCCAATGATGGCCAAGTGGAGCATGACTCACGAATCATACGAGTGGGGTGAACAGAACGGACACACACATAGTGTGTGTGTCTTAACCTCCCTCGAACTCCTGAAACTGACTCACCGAACCCCTGGGGTTCGATTGAACTCAGGTTAAGAACCACTGAGCTATCGTATATTGTCTGAATTCTTACGAGAAAAAATTCTGTAGAATTGAACGTACTATTTGAAAGTAAATAGCAATCTTTTCCACTAGCATATGAAGTAACATTTGGAGGGTATAACCTATCTTATATTTTAATGGGAACAAGGAAGAATGGTGTAGGCAGTGCACACATTTTGGAGATAGTAGCAGTATATTCCTGTGTATATAATGCTCTTTTTTCATTCTGGTACATATTCTAGATTTCGAAATTTCACTCCAGATTATCTGAAAGCTTATAAGTTCTAATAAAGACACCGAACTTAGCCAATGCACTCATTTTGGTTATTTATTTTGAGAAAAAGTGTTTCACTCGCTGTACATTGTGCCCAAACTATTTCGTTTTTTGCTACTCATCCGAAGACAGAAGCTTCGCATTTACTGCATAATACACTTTCTGATCAGCAGTTCAATAAACCAATAGACTACAATGGAAAGGTGACACGGGAGTCATATCAGGTTCAGTTTGAAATAAATTCCAAAATGAAAATGGAATAGTGAGCAGGCTATTTATTGTACTGTTGCTTGTAAAGGACCATCCCCGACGATATTACTTTTTCATAGAGCTAAGAGCTATAACAAATATAAAGCTTGGTAAGTATTGTATTTAATAGGTTTGGGATTACAGAAGAAGTATTCAGATCAAATTATCAGAACATGGTATAGGGTAAAGAAAATATCTTAGTCAAACTTTCAAGAGATGTTTAAAGGCTTTCACTCACTGATTCATTGCCATGTGACCAATTTATAGATGCTATACAAAACAAGTATACGAGAACTAGATTGAAGTAAAGTGGTGCACATATTTAAAATCTAAGGATAAGTTTGTAAATTCAACCATGTCAAAGGGGCAGCGAAGAGCTAACTATGCTTTGGAAAAGAGGAATTAGTTGGACTTATGGGGCAAAGTTTAGCTAAAAATAAGTAAGAAATTCTTTATTTAATGAAACCAATCCGCGGATCAACTAGTTTATAAATGGAAAGTATTGCAGTGTGTTGTTCGGTACTGGTTTGACACCTATAATAATTCAACCCAATATGCTATCAAAAAACGGGAAAGTGTCTCCAACGACGATGAAATAAGATAGAATGATGCGAACAGCAAGTGGGACATCAGATGAAGTTGATGTATCAACATCACGGCAGTAACTTCTAATGATGCAATTTGATTAATGTATAACGTAATTTGAGGTAAACTAATTTAACTTATAATCTACATTTTCCTGAAAAATGACTGATTTTCCTTAACATGAAACATTAAACCTCTAGATATATATTGTATGTATCACATTAATCAATGGTATTACAATGCAGTTTGACTTCATTGTTAACACGTATATTATTACTAGTCGGAGTAACCGTCCTCTGGAGGGAAGTTATGTAAATTCATAAATAATGAAAGGTTATCTTAGGACATGAAAAATTGTCTCCCTTGTATGTAATTATACAAGACGCCAATAAAAACTGCAATACACAAATTGGGAAACCGCCAATTTGTATCTATCTTCCCATGGACGCAATAAATAATCAAGCTAAATTTGGTGAAAATCCATTAACAGGAGCGAAGTAGCAGTAAAGAAACGCTAAAACACCCATAGAAATCGCAAAATGTAAAACTGAAAAATTGTATGTATCTCCTCTTGAACCCAATAAACTAATACCAAATTTGGTGAAGATTTAACTACAAGAGTTGAAGTAGTAGTAAAAGATGCCCTAAAAAAAGAAAAGAAAATGCAAAATTGAAAATATGGATATATCTCCACATGAAGATCAAATTACGAAATTTGATGAAGTCAAATTAAAAGGAGAATAAATCTGCAAAACGCAAATTGCAAAAAATGAACATTTGTCTGTACCCCTCTATGGACCTAATTAATTTCTACACCAATTCTGGTGAAGTAGTTACAAGGATATACAACAGGCAATACTATCATATGTATATAGATTCATAAACTGTGTTGTAAGTGCATAGTCCTAGAAAAGACTGTTTTTCATGTTAACCTAAAGTTTAACATAAGTTATACATTTAACTGACAATATGAACAAATATTTAACGTGAACCAATAAATAACGATTTCACAATATATATATATTGTATGCATCACAATGGCTAATAGCAATACATGAGTATTGGGACGTCTTGTGATAAAGACTTCAGGACTCTCAGTTAAGCAAATAACGAGAGAAAACGTTGCGAATCAAACAGACCTTTATAATTAGACATGTAGAATGCAGCATTAATGTTATATCTTTGTCTTTTCTGATAAGTGTAAAACTGTAAGTAGGTAGGTAGGCATTCAATGTTTATTGACACAAAGCTACAAGGCTATCTGTGCCAGACAAGATGTGGTACAGTATAGGTATAGGGCAATTAAGGTAAAAAGTAAAATATGTAAAATTAGGAACTGCCAGGAAGACTGAAGCAAGAAGTACACCCTTGCTGTCAATCACCTGAAGGTTAAACTGTAAGTATCCAAAACGTATTTACAATGACACTATATAACAAAATTTTAAGCATATATTCCAAGCATATGTATTATAGTTGCATTGGTAAGATAGAGTATGAATATTTTTCTGTGAATACGAAAAATAGTTCTACATAGATTGTAAGTTAAATAAATATATAGATAATTACATTTGAAACCACGAATATATTATACGAAGGCAAACACTTTGTTTATTTAATAAGCGGATAATGAAGTGAAATAATAAAAAAATAGTGACCATAAGGATAATGTAAAACTAATGTCATTTCAGAAAAGACTGCAGTCATGATCAAACAAAATTAAATTTGACGTATTTACAGACTTGGTGACAACATACCTAAGAGATGCTATATAAAAATTGCTCTTAGTAGCACACTTCGGAACTATCTGCTACCAAGTGACACATTTTGAAACTATCACCGTGATGTCACAAGTCATGCAACTCTTTTGTCCTTCTCAGGTGGCACGCACCTCCCATATCCCAAACAACGTATATACTCTGAAATTTATAATACTGCAACATCTAATGCCCTTAACTTTTCTATTTTTACGATTTACTAGCGCTCTTTTAAGTTTCTCGCCTCTAGTAGCATACTTTTGAACTATTTGCCCATAACACCATAAACCACACGACCCAGCCGCAATTTTTCAAATGCAAGTGCTTTTCATTCTACTTTCATATTGAATGTTCATCTATACTGTTTGTTCGTTTTGAATTTCGCACAAAGTTTCACGAGGGCTAATTGTCCCTAATTCATCAGTGTAAGGCATCACCACCCACCACCGACAGTTCTTTGGCTACTTTTTTACCAACGAATAGTGAAATTGGTCATCACAAATTTCGTGATGACGAGAAACCCACTTGAAGTAAAAATGTATTCTCAAGATGGTTGGTATAGGTATTCAAACTTTAATTAAAATAAAGTACATAACAAGGTTAACAAAGAGAGTTTGCAAGCTACTGGTATGATTGTACCAGTACTACCGAAATCACTACTTACTGTTCAGAAGGTCAAAAATGGGCCATATGGGAACCAAATATCAAATCCTTTATGAAAGATCTATTTATGAATTTATCATAGATCGTCAAAATGAATGTTACTTGTCATACTATTTAATCGAAATTAAAAACCTGTCAATGATAATAAACAAAACCGACGTTTTTGCCACAGTGAAAGATAGATTATTTATTAGATGTTTTAAATTACTAGTGTCGCTAAAGTAGCTAGCGTCATTAGGGTTTGTGAATACTGTATTGTCGACTGATGAAACTAGTAAATAGCTTATTTTTTATTGTACCAGCAAATGTCAGATTTATTTTTTACTCTTAATATACAGTAGCACAATGCGCCTGAAAAGAAATTACATACACTACATGTCCAAAAGTATGTGGACACCACTTATAATTAGTGGGTTTGGCTATTTCAGCCACACCCATTGCTAACAGGTGCATAAAATCAAGCATACAGCCGTGCAATTTTCACAGACAAACACTAGCAGTAGAATGGGTCATACTGAAAAGCTCGGTGACTTTCAAGGTGACACTGTCATAGGATGCCACCTTTCCAACAAGTCAGTTCGTCAAATTTCTGTCCTGCTAGAGCTTATTCTGTTAACTGTAGGTGCTGTTACTGTAAAGTGGAAACGTTAAGGAGCAACAATAGTTCAGCCACGAAGCGGTACGTTACACAAGCTCACAGGACGGAACCACCGAGTGCTGAAACGCGTAGCGCATAAAAATCTTCTGTTCACAGTTGCAACACTCACTACTGAGTTCCAAACTGTCTCTGAAAGCAGCCCACAAAAAAGCACCATGTTCAATGCCAAGCATCGACTGGAGTGATGTAAAGCACACTGTCATTGGATTCTGGAGCAGTGGAAAAGCATTCTCTGGAGTGATGAATCACACTTCACTATCTTGTAGTCTGACGGACGAATCTGGGTTTGGTGGATGCCAGGAGAACGCTACCTGCCTGAATGCATAGTGCCAACTGTAAAGTTTTGTGGAGGAGGAATAATGGTTTGGGGCTGTTTGTTATGATTTGAGCTAAAATCTTTAGTTCCAGTGAAGGGAAATTTTAATGCTACAGCATTCAATGACATTCTAGAGAATTGTGTACTTCCAACTTTGTGGCAACAGTTTGGGAAAGGCCCTTTTTTGTTTCAGCATGACAATGCTCCCGTGCACAAAGCGAGGTCCATAAAGACATGGTTTGCCAAGGTTGGTGTCGAAGAACTTGACTAGCTTGCACAGAGCCCTGACCTCAACGTCATCGAACACCTTTGGGATGAATTGGAACTCCGACTGCAAACCAGTCCTTCTCGCTCGACCTCACTAATGCTCTTGTGGCTGAATAGGAGCGAATCTCCGTAACCTTGATCCAAAATCTAGTAAAAAGCCTTTCCAGAAGAGTGGGGGACGTTATAGCAGCAAAGGGAGGACCAACTCTATATTAATGTTCATGGTTTTGGAATGAGATGTTCAACAAGCACATATAGATGGATGGTCGGGTGTCCACATACTTTTGGCCATGTAGTTTATATTTAATATGTTGCGACTAAACAGTCTAATATAGTGGTATTAATTACATCATTTATCTACATAACAAAACACATTGCAAACAAATCTTACTTTCTTTGCAAATACAAATAAATTTCATTACTTGAACAACTTTATTTGCATCTAATTAAGATAAGAAAGGGTTGCTCACGTAAATGGTTGTTTCTTTTGCCCAAGATTAAAGGCTGTTTAAAAATTATAATCCGTATTCCTGTCACCTACTACAATTTTATAAGATATGTTGTTGTTATTGTTTTAAGCACAAAGCTACATAATGGGATATCTGTGCTCTGCCCACCACGGGTATCGAAACCCGGCTTTTAGTGTTGTTCGTCTGCAGACATACCGCTGAACCACTGGAGGTCTAGAAGATATGTAAATTATTTTTTTAAAATTTGTACATTTCAAGCTGTATTTAAAAATTGGGCCCGGCATGGCCAAGCATGTTAAGGCGTGCGACTCGTAATCTGAGGGTCGCGGGTTCGCATCCCGGTCGCGCCAAACATGCTTGCCCTTTCAGCCGTGGGGGCGTTATAATGTGACGGTCAATCCCACTATTCGTTGGTAAAAGAGTAGCCCAAGAGTTGGAGGTGGGTGGTGATGACTAGCTGCCTTCCCTCTAGTCTTACAATGCTAAATTAGGGACGACTAGCACAGATAGCCTTCGAGTAGCTTTGTGCGAAATTCAAAAACAAACAAACAATTTAAAAATTGGTAATTTAAAAAAGAAATTCCAACCATTGAAACTTAATTATTTATTTAAAATACGCGAATTACTCTCAAATAACCTTAATGAGTGTCAAATTATAAGAAATGTAAACCAAATATGAGGACTTTTCAATTTAATTGTTATTATATGTAAATGTGTTTTCACCAATTATGGTAACAATATAAAGATAAGTGCCTAAGGCAAACAGTCTCTTAATTTATTTCCACTGAATGTGTATTTTACATTGATTAATTTTGTCCACCCTTCCTTTCAAGTGATTCCTAAGTTCATCAGCTCAAAAGCAGAGAGAGATTGAAATCCACAGAAGATGTTTTCAAATAGTTTATCACGAATTTTTGTTTGTATTTCTTCTAGTATAAAAACTGACATGTTGAGTTAGATGTCTGGTCTTGGTGGAGCTATATACTACTAGCATTTCATTCATAGAGCGACCCCAGTGGTTCAGCGGCATGTCTGCGGACTTACATCTCTAAAAACCGGTTTTCGATATCTGTGGTGGGCAGAGCACAGTTAGCCCATTGTGTAGCTTTGTGCTTAATTCAAAAAACAAACAAACAACCATTTGTAGAATTATGGTATTACTTCGCAGCATATTGGTGTCAACACATTATCCTAATACTATTCAGAGCTTTTCCTGTTATTCTTATAGATCATCTGAAAGTATACTTTACTATTATGCTGCATTTTGCGATCAACTTGAACCTTATGGGAAAACATTTGTGGCATATCTTATATCATGCTTGAAATATTGCATCACCTGAAGAAGGATTATATATCATCCAGACTTTATTGTACACACCTAAATATACTTAGGCATATACAAATATACATCCAGTAAGATGAAATATTTACATTTTTCATATGCCAGACATCGCACAAACAACAATTAATAAGTAGAATTTCATTTGGTTACACGTTTTAAGAGAGGTTGTGAATACTGCTTTTGTCCCATCTTTGTAGAGCTAAGTCTGTGTGAATTATCTTGCTTACAGTTTCAAGAGGGGTTGCTTGTCATTGAACGTGGCCCTATGTTGTTGGGTAACTTCTCAACAGAAAATCTGCAACATTCTAAGCTTCCAATTTGCTCACAGGTATCTTTGACGGCTTATAACAATGAAATTGCGAGTTCTAACCTTATGGTGGATGTAATACAGATAACTCATTACGCAGTTTTGTGCTTAAACGAAATAAACACTACCTTGGGCGTGCGCGTGATATATGGTTGTGGAGTAGCCATACCTCAGTGTCATCAGGCTTTTCATTGCATTTAGGATATCTCCAACACTGCAAACACGTTCTTCATTGAAAAAGTTAAAATTCGTTTTTTTCATGCTTTTATAATAGTGCATTAAAAAAAACGTTGTATTTGAAAGTCTCATAATGTAACTCTTCTAGAAAGAATAAGTTTTAGCAGCTATTTTCATTTGGAAGTCACCACATTTCAACTGAAACGTAATGAGAAAGACAGGGCTTTAACACGAAGTCCCCCGCTAGTACAGCGGTATGTCTAAGAATTTACAACGCTTAGATCAGCGGTTCGATTCCCTTCAATGGGTTAAACAGATACCTCTATGCGGCTTTGCTATAAGAAAACAACCAAGTTAACATGTTTAGTTACAAGACACATGTATGTAAGGTTCAAGGTGATTGAATGTGCACAGTGTTACTTCCAGAGGCCATGAGCAACATTCTATTTTCGTGTAAGCTAACCAGTTTCAATTTATGTTTTACTGTGGTGATATCTGTTTTATTTTGATTCTGTATAAATACCAAATGTTGCTTGTTGAGTTGGGTTGATTTCATTTCAATGTACAATAAATTTACAACTGCTACAGATGTGTCTTATCCCAACAGTCACTAAATGTGGGGTAACAGAATATTATTCGGATATTATTTATATATTTAAATACCAATCTCACGCAGTATCCAGAGTTAAATGTTAAAATTTGTAAAAACTAGTATTTATTGTTATTTTAACCTAAAACCACACAATGGGCTGCCTGCGTTTTCTCCACAGCAGAGAACAGAACCATTGATTTTATCAATGTGATCCATAAACTTGTATAATAAATTAAATGCAAGTATTATTTAATAAAATGAAATTGAATATCGTGAATTGTAGCAATTTGCATGAAGTATCTTAAACATATATATATAACAGTAGTGATGTATCGTTCAACGGGAAAGAAACAGGGGAGTCAGATAGAAATAATGACCGACCTATGCCGGTCCTCGTATTTTTTTAAGGGTACATGCCAGATGTGTTGAAACTCGATCCAGTGATTCGTCAGTTATAAGAAAAACAACATACACACGTATTTCTGTCAAATAATATTTTAAATGATTCTATCTATCATGCAGGACTTGAACAGCTAATTAGGGCGTTAGACTCGCAATTTGCTAACGCCGTCACTAAACATATTCGCCCTTCCAGCTGTGGGAGCGTAATAATGTAACGGGCAATCCTGCTGTTCGTTGGTAAATAGTACCTCAAGAGTTGGCCGTGGGCGGCGTTGGCTAGTCTATCGCTTCAAAATCAGAGACGGGTAATGCATGCAGACCTCGAGTAGCTGAGTGCAAAATTCAACAAGCAAACAAATTTGTCATGCAACAGCACTTTCACTCCACTAATCGAATAGTTTTTTGTAGACACTATCAACGGTTT
Source organism: Tachypleus tridentatus (assembly GCF_004210375.1). NCBI lineage: Eukaryota > Metazoa > Arthropoda > Merostomata > Xiphosura > Limulidae > Tachypleus > Tachypleus tridentatus. The sequence goes on along the minus strand of NC_134834.1, from coordinate 70,093,581 downwards.
CTGTTGTTGTACTAGTAAGTGAAGTAAAGGTTACGAGCATCTCCTGAAATTGAAATTAGACACAGTAATTTTCGTATCGGTTTGAGCTTTCGTTGTGCTAATACTCATTGAAGCTTTCGTATAACATCTAGAAATATCTCTCTATCAACAAAAGTTTGTCTGCATGGTTGAAAAGGGTCTAACGTGATATCTTAAGCAATAAAATATCAAGGTGAGAGTAGCTGTAGAGAGTAATAATTTACAGTGAGGTCTGATGTAATACTCTTGGTTCGTTAACGTTCTTCACCAGTGTTGTGATTAGTGTGATTGCTTTTTATAAAAATACTTTAAACAAAAAAGAGTGTTTGTTTTTTTGGAATTTCGCACAAAGCTACTCGAGGGCTATCTGTGCTAGCCGTCCCTAATTTAGCAGTGTAAGACTAGAGGGAAGGCAGCTAGTCATCACCACCCACCGCCAACTCTTGAGCTACTCTTTTACCAACGAATAGTGGGATTGACCGTCACATTATACACCCCCACGGCTGGGAGGGCGAGCATGTTTAGCGCGACACGGGCACGAACCCGCGACCCTCAGATTACGAGTCGCACGCCTTACGCGCTTGGCCATGCCAGCCCCCCAAAAAAAAAGTGTTTTACGCTAGATAATCAGACGTATGGATTTTTTTTAATTTTGTTATACAAGTCCAGCCTCGCTCGCAATCCAGCTATCTTTTATATGCTATTATTGTAACAAATTCACTTCTCATCTAATTATGGACTCTAAGTGCAGATTTGTGCTCATAAGTGAGATAAAGGGTGCAGAAGAGAACAAACTTTCTCTCTAATAAGTTTATTTTTAGTCTATAAATCCATTAACTTTATTTCCAGGCACCATTAGAAATAAGTCATAATTTGGAGTGTTTAAAAAGTTGTTTTCAATTATTAATTTCATCATTTCGATTGATTTTGTGAAAACGTTAAATGACAAATCGAGAAAGATTTTTAAGAATGTAAACAAAATAGGTTACGTCTCTCTGATTGGACAGTGATAACTTAACTTACTCATAACGGTAAAGTCCACCATTCAGTTCCCACCGGTGAACAATTAAAGAGTATAATGCAGTTTTGTTCCGAAACAAACGAATGTATAGGATACCACGTCAGATTTCTGTATTTTTGTTTTAATTTAGTTAATTTGGTGTAAATTTTTGGAGTTTAAGTTAGTTACATAGGTTATAACACATCTGTTTAATGACAAGAAACCTATTTTTAAATAGAACAATTTGGAAACGGCTTGAATGGGTAAAGAAAACTATATTACAAGAACAAGTAATGACAAAACCTTGTCGAAACGTTGTATATTTGTAATGAAGTTTTCTTTATTACCTAGTTAAACTGTCTCCAAACTTTATTAGCACATCTGTTTATACTTTTAAGATATTATTTTCATAGCTTATTATTCAAGTAAATTATATTTTAGTTGAAATAACACGAGAACTGTCCATTTTTTTTTATAAAACTCAAAGGTTATAAAATACGTGCTACGTGTTTTTAGGTTATAGTACAAACATAGTAAGGTTTTCTGAGGTTAATTTCGTAAGGTACAATTCAGGGGCTATGTGTGTTTTATGCTGTAACATATATAGATTATATGAATAAGATGTTTGTTTGCAGGGGGGATTAGATTTACAGTTTGTAACTTATAATGCGAGTGTAATGTGGTTTTAAGAAGTTAGTTTATTAAAGTAAACTATTTAGGTTGCGTGTTTTTTTATATTAATTACATATGCATCTGTAATGCAATTTTACATTAGTTTCATAGGGCAGAATACGTTTTTGTGCATTTTTAGTGGTTTAATAATATAGTGTACAAATAAAATTATACGTGTTTTAGAGGGTGCTCACATATCTTATTAAACTATACAAGTATTACAGTGGTATCAGAAAAAGAAAAATGTTACATATAAATAATCAAAGATACTTTAACGTAGTTGAAATATTCTTTAAAACCTGACTGATCTTTATGGTATTACTAGTATTTTGCCTTGTAAAATATTCCTATACTATCAATTAGCATAAGAAATTATGCCTTATAATTGTTGTTGTTTTTCAAAGAATTAATGATTTTTGTGTCTTTTAGCTGTAGGGATTATTTAATGTAGACTTACATAAATTATATTAACGTACAAAAGTTTATTATTCTGCTCAGTCTCTCACCGATACTCGAAAACTGTGTGATGTGGCTAATCAATATTGCAATAGAATAAATAATCACAAATTGGTGAAGAAAACACAAATAATTTGATAGATGGCGCTCTTAACCGACTTCCTCTGTAATAGTTGTAAACTGACAAGGTTTCAGTGTCTTAGTGTAGCGTGTTCAGAATAATGGTTGGGTTTAAGTGGGGAAAATGTATGGCTTTCTTGGCTATGGTTACTTGTGGTGCAGCAGTTCTTACCGATACAAAAAATGGAGTTTACAAGCTTGGTGTTGGAATCGCCGATATTACAGGTCCCGCTGCCGAAATCAATATGGTAAGAATTACGTACGATAATATCAGCGTTTAAAGTAATACATTTTCGTAGTACAGAGTAAATTAATTTACACTTAAAGTATTACTTTATAGGAATTCTGTAGATGAAATTTGTCAAGTTACTGTTGAAATTTTATTTGATTTTTAATATCACATATTCTTCGGTTTTTAACATATTTTTATTATCTTAGATTTACGATCCAAATCACAAAATATTGTCTATGATATTTAAAATCAAACATTTTCTGGAATTATTATTTAGACAATTATTATAAATTTTTTATAGATAAAGTTATTTTAAAATAACAGTAAAAAAAAAGAGTTAAATATAGAAAATTCTATATATATTTGAACCATATTAGGCATTTATTAATCTTGGACAGTTTACAATTGCTTATATTTTAGCACTAAAATTCAGTTTCAAATAATATCATTTTACAATATTTGACTCTAAGAACGAATGGTTTTAGAATCAAAATGTAGGAGGTTTAGCGTTACGGTATTCTAGCCATACAGCATTGAAACTGGAGCAATTTTTTCTTTAAAAAAATCTGACTTTAATAGCACGAATACCTTAATCAGTTTGGTCAAAATGCTGAAAGTGTATAATGTTGATATAATAGTAATATTAAATATTTATATGCAACAGATACCATCTGCTTGCACGTACCTCCTTTAATACGAATATGTATTGACAAAAGAACACTTTGAAAGCAGTGATATCAATGTTTCTGTTAACTTGAGATGGAAGTTTGTTTATTTAATTCCTAAGGTTTGTTTTAACTGTTTGTTATTTTTAACCTGTGGGTTAGTTTCCTTGATAATGCAGGACATTATGCATTTGATATTGATAACCTTGAAAGTAAAGGTAAAATAAAAGTGATATGAGCAGTGTACGTGCACCCCCTCCACTAGTTTGTAAACTTACAACGCTAAAATCAGGGGTTCAATACTCCGAAGTAGCAGATAGATCAGTGAATAACCTTTTATTTAGAAAATAACAACAGTTCTAGTTTGATTATATGGAATTGTTTATTCGAACATTGACGAACAAACTTCTACCATGTGACAGGAAAAGATGGTTGTCCAAACCGATAATTGTTAGGAACTTCTGAGTTATATGTCAATAACGACATATTAGTGGCAAAATAGGCTTGAGTAACTAAATATATCCCCATATCAACATTATGTGGCACACTGAATCGACAAATTCCAGCTCGTACTGAAAAGGTGCTGTTTGTCGAAACTTCTCGTAGCTTTATCTGCCTTCACTCTTTTCCTCCGACAACTGAATTATTTTGTATAAATTATTAGTGGTAAAATGGCTCAAGATACATTTGATTGGTCATAGAAGATGAAATATGCTCAATACCAGAATTTGATCAGTAGGTATGGCATTTACTTTGTACCAGCACGTTTCTGCTTGTTAAGAATATTTAATAGTAAGTTATTAAGTAAAATTGAAACTTGAAACAGAAACTGAAATTTTTAAACGTGAGAGATGGACATTTCTGTAACAAGGATAAGCTGATTTTTGCCAATCGGACCCCTCGGTGGCACAGCGGTATGTTTGCGGACTCGGATCGCTAGAAACCTGGTTTCGATATCCATCGTGGGCAGAGTACAGATGTATCGTGTAGCTTTATGTTTAATTCCGAACAGGCGAGTTAGTCACAAAAAGCGGTTTCAATATATGATATTGACAATGAATACAAATCCGTACCTTCTTCCCGTATTTTACAGTTTAAAACCTTTAGCTGTGTATATACGTGAACAGAAGTAAAACATGTAGCTACAACTGCTTTACGTTGTTTAGCAACATTTTGGTTAGCTATATAAGCTACATGTTCCTAAACACTGGCGATATGGTATCGGTCTTTTAACAGCTCCAATGCAGCACTGCAGTTGTACGGGCACTAAAAACAGTTTCATTTTATATCATGATTAGGAATCTAACGTGTATTTGATCTTTTAGTTTAAAATTCGAGACAGGAAAAGGCAAGGATGGAAAATTTAATGATTGTAGTTAATTAAATCGAATCATCAGAATTGGTTATACCCAATATAGCCCGTAATACTAAGCATTTCCACGTGACCTGATACTACATTTGTTCCACACACATACACTATCGATCGGAGCATGAAAGAATCAACTCTGCATTACATCAGCACTTACAAGAGTAGCTTTGTATAATATTTTAAAGGTCTTTACTATGCCTTAACTCTTGGCGTTAGCAAACATTATGTAGTGTGTATTCTTTAGGAATAGACAATTTTGTTTGAGTTCATTCAGAATTTTCAAATAAATGTCTATACATTAAGCTGAAAATAAAAAAAGGGTTAGAACGTGGAAATACAGCGCTGGTCTTGGTGTTTTCAGAAAATAAGTTTTTGTATGATATAAATAACAAAAAATTATTCAACTGAATACTAGAAAGTTTTGTGCTGTAGAATTCGTAAATATTTAACATAAGGAAATAAAACATTTAAGTTTTGTGTAGACATCGTTGCACAAAATATTCATGATGTAAAGTTAAACCACACAATAAAAGAGAATTGGAAAAATGTTCAAAATGGATCTGTTATCTCGTTTGTGAGTAAATATTCATGAGATTATATGCTAAGTTGTGTGAATCAACTGTTAATAGTGGCAGTTTTCTTGTAACAAACAGGTTTTCATAAATCGTTCTTTAGGTGATGAAATGTTGTGTTCTTACGTGCTATATAGATTAAAATATAAAATAATTTGTAAGGTGAGAAGTTGTAAAAGACTAAACACGACAACTCTCTAATATATCCAGAGAGAGAGTAAAAAATGGTGAAATATTTGAAATAGATTAGCACAAAAGCAGTATTATTAATGTGTGTGTGTGTGTGTGTGTGTATATATATATATATATCGTAAGCATATAAAGGTTTGTGTAAGCTTACAGGCTTACAACATATAAATATAGAATTTGATTCCTCGTTGTAGATAGACTACAAGTTGCCTGTTTAGAGCAACTAATTATTCTGACTAAACTTAATAAATTAGTTTCGTTTACATCTTGTCGCTAGTTACAACCTGTGAAATATAAAACCTTCGCCTGAGTTCAAAATAGTCAGAGTTAGGATCTATCTGAGAAAGTCATATCTGTGAAAACGAGATGTTAAGTAACGATGCACTCTTGTTTCGGCCCTGCATGGTCTGGTTGTTAAGGTGCTCAACTCGTAATCTGAGAGTCGCGGGTTCGAATCCCCGTCGCACCAAACATGCTCATGCTTTCAGCTCTAGGGGGCGTTATAATGTGACGATCAATCCCACTATTCGTTGGGAAAAGAGTAGCACAAGAGTTGGCGGTGGGTGATGATGACTAGCTGCCTTCTCTCTAGCCTTACACTGCTACATTATGGACGGCTAGCGCAGACAGCTCTCGTGTAGCTTTGCGTGAGATTAAAAAACACAATCTAGCAATCACTCGTTTTAACACAATCTCTGCATCGATAGTGTATCTTTCCAGTTTGCAGATAGCGTTACAAGATAGGCGCTCTCCCCTTCTTCAGCTGATAATGTTAACGATGACAATTTTAGTAGATTAAAATTTGGTAATACTAAATGAGTTACAAAATATATACATAGTATTATACTTTACACAGCTGATATTTTGATATATTATGTGCAATCCAGTTTGTTTTTGTAGCCTACCATTATACAAATAACTAAAACATTACTAAAATCTTGTCTTAAAATTTTGATAAATAACGAAATAAAGATCCTTTCGCCAAAGAAAATTCCAGTTTCCTTTTCGTATTAGTCATCATTGAAAATGTAAAACTCCTGACTTTCTCATGTATTTTAGTTTTACTGTTTGAAATGGCAAACTCGAGACTCGCCAGTTACGAGTTTCACTGCCTAAAATACCAAGTTATTTGTGAACAAAACGTGAATATTGAGTTCTTATACTGAATAACGTGATAATATCGAAAACTTTTAATTTTTCGTTTAGCAACGTGCATTTTTTAGTCTGCCTAAACAACAAAAGTTGGATAACACGTCATCATGACGTCACTCTTACCTGTTTGTGTGTAAACAACTGACCCAAAGCAAATGATTTGGATCCTTCGCACACATTGTCAAGTTAGGCCATGCAGCCGGTAGGAATGTTTAAAGTAAAGCTTTTAGAACGAGCCGCATGTTGTATTTATATGGATCAACAATCGCATTATTAAGTTATTAAAATAAATCGCAAAAGGTCAACAATACTGAAAGCTTTTGACCGGAACTTGAAATTAAAAAGTTTATATAAACAATCATATTTGACAAAATGATTAAAATGGTAATTACAAAAAAAAAACGTGTTATCAAACACTAGTTTAATTAAACTAATGAGGTCACATCCTGTATTAAGTGATTATACTTCTTTTTAAATTACAATAGTAAGCAAAACTTCTAACTGTTCAAGCACAATAATTGTAAAAATCTTCGTTCTGATTTTCTCTATTAAATTCATTATGAATGAAAACTGCCTCAAATAAATGTAATCCAGTAAATTATGCGATGAAATTGACTCAGAGTTATTCGCGGCCTGACATAGCCAGGTGGTTAAGGCACTCGACTCGTAATCCTAGAGTCGCAGGTTCGAATCCCCGTCACACCAAACATGCTCGCCCTTTCAACCGTGGTGGCGTTATAATGTGACGATCAATCCCACTATTTGTTGGTAAAAAAGTAGCCCAAGAGTTGGCGGTGGGTGGGGATGACTAGCTGCCTTCCCTCTAGTCTTACACTGCTAAAATAGGGACGGCTAGTGCAGATAGCGCTCCAGTAGCTTTGCGCGAATTACAAAACAAACAAACTTGTATTTGATGAAAAACATGTTGGCAGAATTGTACCAAAACGCTGCAAAGTAAAAATAAACAACTTTTTTATAATTGTCTCACTGTGAAACAATGATCGTTTACAATAAATATCATCACAGAAACGATTATGTTCTCCACTACTGAGGATTAATTATCACGCCTTTATACTGTTGTTTAACAAACAATTTTGTTTTCCGCCACACATTTTGATGCTGCTGCGGAAAAATTTCTTTTTTATCTGTAATATTATCATAATGAGTTTACTAAAATCAAACGTTTCGATTGTTTTTATTTGAAATTATAGAATGAAGTTTGCATCCCTTCTACTATTCGACTCGGGCAGTCCATGAGTTAGCGGTGGGTGCTGCTATTGACTATAAATCTTCCCACTAGTATACCATTTGAAAACTGGAGGTGACTGACACAAATAGCTCTTGTGTAACTTCTATGTCGAAATCCTAGCAGGTATACTGAGGATTAAGTTGATTGTTTGATTACACAGGGTAGTAGAATTAATAATCCTCGTTCAACACACAAACATACATACGTTCACTGATGTGGGAGTTCTTTTAGTCAACGAGGCCTGGCATGGCCTAGCGCGTTAAGGCGTGCGCTTCGTAATCTGAGGGTCGCGGGTTCGTGCCCGAGTCGCGCTAAAACATGCTTGCCCTCCCAGCCGTGGGTGCGTTATAATGTGACGGTCAATCCCACTATTCGTTGGTAAAAGAGTAGCCCAAGAGTTGGCGGTGGATGGTGATGACTAGCTGCCTTCCCTCTAGTCTTACACTGCTAAATTAGGGACGGCTAGCACAGATAGCCCTCGAGTTGCTTTGTGCGAAATTCCAAAAAACAAACAAACAAACTTTTAGTCAATCTAGTCTATTTTACCATTTATGCCATAAATTTCTAAATAATATCGTTATTGAAATGAAACGTATAACGATGCAGAAGTTGCAATTATCGTTTTGAACAGTTAACTTTTCATGTCGCATGGTAGGAGTTTGTTCTTCAGCGTTTGTCCAAATATTTCTGTATAATTTGTGACCATTAAACTAAAACTGTTGTTATTTTTCAAATACAAAGATACTCACTGGGCTATTTGCTACTGCGGGGAATCGAACTCCTGATTGTAGCGTTGCGGAAGGCGCAATTATGTTGCTCATATCACTTATTTTACCACTACTGTAGATGTTATCAGTTAAAGATGTACAAGTTTAAAACAGTTTTCCGTTAACTTTTCCAAATGCCCTGCATTTGGAAATTTAAACTGATCCGCAGGCTAAAAATAACAGTTAAAATAAACCTTACGAATTAAATCAACATCCTTCAGCGTTTTCAGTTGACCAAACTGACTTAAAAAGTATCATAACTTTTTTGAAATAAAAATGCTTCATCTAAATATTACTTTGGTAGAGTACTGTAGTCCTCCGCTGGTATAGTGATAAGTCTACGGATTTACAACGTTAAAATCAGGGGTTCGATTTCCCTCGATAGACTCAGCAGATAGCCCGATGTTATAAGAAACACGCACAATATTTTAATGACAAAACTTCTACAATCTGACTCACAAACCATGTGTCTTTAAAGTTAAGCTTTATGAAATAATAGCATTTATAACTTAATTTTGGTGCTGAAGATTAAAGCAATTGTAAACTATTAGGTTGTCCAAAAATAAATGTCGTTTTTGAACTGCAAAGTTTGGAAAAGTATAAATCAATGTTGTAAAACATGCTTTAATCAGAGTAAGCACCATTTTCTTTAACCCACTCTTGCTGACGTGTAACAATGCTGATTATGCCCCTGCTGTAAAAGTCAGAGTTTCTATGGTCAATGAACTCCCTGAAAACTTCTTCTGCATCTGCCTGGTTTTGAAAGTGTTTGTTGTTCAAAAAGTTCTCAAAATGATCTGTGGGGAAAGGTCTGGATGAGACAAAACCTCGATTCCCAGTTCGTTCAATTTTTGGAGCATCATCCTTGACGGGTATCATAACGCCGATTTTGTTGATCTTCAGTCACCTTATGCGGAACTCTCTTATCCAACTTTTTCGTCATTCCAGTTGTACTGTTGTGCGAGGGTATGTCTCAACTGCTTCCCTTAATGTATTTTCATCTAAGAATGGCTTTCTTCCACGACCTTCGTGGTCTTTAAGACTTTCATATTCATGTCGAAATCTTTGGAACCAACGCTGAACTATATGTTCAGTAACAGATACATGGCCGAATGCCCGGTTTATGTTCCGTGTAGTTTCGGTAACTTTCCGTCCAAGTTTGAAGTCATAGAGAAAAAATCAGACGAAAGTCCTTGTCCATGCTGCCTTGGGGATTGCAGAACTTATTCTGAGTGGAGTTGAAAACAGCAGACAATTAAGACACATTGTAAGCGACAAACGTTGGATTAAACCAACCAACCAACGATAAGTTATTCAATATTCAGCTTCTAAATGTCATCTTGAGAATTCTGACATTTATTTCTGGACAACCTAAAATCTAAGATTAACATTTAATACGATTTTAAAAAAAAACAAAGGGTTTTCTTAAGTAAAACATTTTTTCTGATGTGTTAAAATATCTTTTTCTGTATAAAGTTAATAATGCTGTCTAAATAATACCTGAAAAATTCCAAAAATGATTTTTATAATTGTAGGCTAAGTTAATTAGTTTCATTCTTGTGCTAATTAGCGGAAGCGTTATCTTTTTAGCTGTTGTTTTAAAAGGGTAGAACTAACAATAAATGGCAAATTATAGACAATTCACAGTGCTTAGTATTTTGGTGAGTTTTAATAAAGGTACGTATTATAACCGATATCCATAAAAAAAAAAAAAAACCCTACGCTTTCGTTTGAGAAACTTCCAATAAGTTACGTGCTAAACACATCATAACTTTCTATTAGTTCGGCCCGACATGGCCGTCGTACCAAACATGCTCGCCCTTTCAGTAGTGGTGGCGTTTACTTGAAACAGAAACTGAAATTTTTAAACGTGAGAGATGGACATTTCTGTATGTCCATGACGGTCAATCCCACTATTCGTTGGTAAAGAGTAGCCCAATAGTTGGCAGTGGGTGGTAATGACTAGCTGCCTTTCTTTTAGTCTTACACTGCAAAATTTGGGACGGCTAACGCAGATAGCCCTCGAGTAGCTTTGCTCGAAATTCAAATCAAACCAATCCGTTAGTCCTATTTTATAAATGTGCGATTATCGGTGCGACGTTTACTCAATAAAATACGAAATATTTTAAAATTAGAAGCTTGTAATTAGCGCTATAGTCTCGGAGACTAAAACATACTCCACTTGTTGTCATTGTAGTGTCTCAGCAAAGTAGTTTGTTACCTTTAAGCTACTTTATAGTACAGTACATGTAATTACTTTCTTTAATAAATAAGAGAGATTTGGTAACTTGTGTATTATGATGACTTACTTTTTAATGACAAAGTTTCGCAGGCTTCATGTGGTTTTTGCAATTTTCACTATTGTTGTATGTAGCAAGGCGAAGCTATACCCAAAAACCTATTTTTTCATTGGCTTAATTAATTCTTTGACATATGCATACACAGAGGTCACTACCTACTAATCACTAACCGAGAAAACAGCTCCACTGTCTCAAAATTAATTTGAATTTACATCACTAGAGTGCTTTCAAGAAAATATTGACATGTAATAGAATCAGTAACATAAAAATGTGATTCAGGAGACTGTCATATAAGCAGTGGTAAAACAGAACTAATGATATATTTCTAAATTCACAACGTGGTACACCAAACGTTGGTTCTTACCAAGCATAGTAAAATATTTGTATTCAAATGCGAAATTGATTTAGAGTTTGAAAATCAATAATTAAATTCGTGAAACCTATAAATAAATATTTAAAACTAGTTTGTAATGTGCTATACATATATAAAAATAATCGAAAATTAATTAGTGTAATAACTCGTAGATATACAATAAAATTATATAATATACAAAACAACGTACATGGATGGGTACGATGTTAAAATCATGAATATGTTAAAATATACAAAGAGACAGTCGCAACGTATAGATTTTTCCATATTTACGCTATTATCAATGTTTTAGTGTATTTTTTTGTTTTAGTACGAAGTTTCTATTTGCATTTTATAAGATGTCATGTTCTCATAGAAACAAAGTAACAAGACTAGTTCAAATTGTCATCATTTTGTCCAGCTGGAGAGATTTTGCAATATTTGTATATTTTTGACAGAAAATATAAGCAAAAATTTTATTTATTGTAATACTTTCTCCGTAGTATGTTCAGTTTTTACAGTTTGCTGCATGGTACGATAACTGAAACAGTTGTACACTATATTGTAAGATAATAGAAGTAATATCTGTGTTGCTGTCTGTCACTTTTTTTACTTAATAATATTCTTGTTAATTTTTTCGCATTTTTGGAAAAAAAAAATTAAAAGATGGGGTATGCTAAGATGAGCCAAACAACAGGTGGGATCCATTTTCGTCAATACAGCCGAGCTTTTGTTTTCGGTGATGGAAAGAACCGTGTGGTGTTTGCAAGCCTGGACAATGGTATGGCTTCACAGCTCGTGAAACTAGAGGTCAGTCACCAGCTTTTACGTATTGTATTTCATTTGTGTTTTAACATAGTGAAAAAAAAGGACTTTTAACTGTTGTCGTTATATTTATTATTGTCACACATTTCGACGGTTCAATAAAATTATCTGCATGTTATACCACGATAATCAGTAAATTGTGTCCAATTATAAAGTTTTATCTTAAACACAAGACTTTAGCTGATCTGCAACGGGTCATTCAAATTCTTAGCATTCAGCTCGTCATTGTTGAGTAAGTACGTGAAGTTTTAATGCAAACAAAACGCTTAATTAATAGAGCTGAAAACTAAGTGTTTAGTTAACACTAGAATAAACTAGGTTTAAAAGGCACGGTAAAACTTGACCTATGGTGTAATACCAAGAGCGTGAGTAAGGTGTGGTAAGCTTGGTTCTAAAGTCGCTCGTTTCGAACAATAACACGGAAGAAATCGTGTCACGGTCACTACTAGGAATATTTCGTCAGAACTTCCTTTAGCTGTTGAACTTGTTCTTCGTTCATCCGGTGTTGTTGACCTCCTAGATAACTGGATCAGAATGGCACGTTACGGTGCTTGGCAACACTTTGAGGACCCCGCTCTTCGTTTCGTGGGTGTTGTATGAAATGGTGACATCGTGGTTTAAGTTAAATATATTCTTCATTCCTTTCCTTTTTTTTCTAACTTGACATTTTCAAAGAAGTAAGATGTCTTGTTATTGTATTTGGATGTTTAAAATATCGAATAGTTTCTTTGACAAAAGTGGTCCTTATAGCTTCGCAAGAGTTGTACAGTATGCACAGAAAATTATGTATCGTATAACATAACGTATAATTCAATTTTGACATATAAATATTGAGTGATACGGTAGTGTATTATCTTAGCTTATTAGCAGTGAATGATGCATTACTGAGAGTGATTGACGTATGAACAACGACTCTTCAATCTAAGTATGTCCTACGTCATTGTTTATTATTGTAATGTAAATCGACCGTTATTAACCGTAAAGTAATAACCTCACACTAAACTCTTACGATAACCCAAAAGGTAAGAAATAATCAAGCGGACTTCATACATTTTCCTCCATGCGATATCAAATTATCACCTACATTTAAAAAATACGCCAGTGTTTTACTTTCATTATTTCACTTCTCTTATTCATCAAAACAAATTCTATATTTACAAACTGAACCAATAGACAAGCCGATTAATCTCTCTAACTCAATAACTTATCAACTACATATTCCAGTCTAACTCGCGTTTTTACTGCTAAGTTCGTTTTTTATATTTTTAATACACAATATTCGAACAAAACTAACGGCAAAATCGGTATTAGCACGAGGCTTTTCGTCAATGAATCCATTGATGTATATACGTTTTTTTAACGACAAACTACTTATTTAGTAAATATAATATTCTAAACATCAGGATATTATACTTTTTGGTTTGTTATAGATGGCTGATACAGTATCAGATGTAATGTTTATGCTTTCCAAATTTATAACAGTTTCTGTTTCATAAGCTGGTATTTCCACTGTTTGTTCTGATGATCTCAATTTCTGAAAAGTGTTTTTTGTTGCTTATCTGCAACTTTAATATATTCAATTTCTACCACCACTTGGATAAGTTCGTTTAAAGACGTACATGTAGTTTATTCTAGCTGAATTCGACTGTCCTTGCCAACCATGAAATCAATATGTTAACCGTGTGCCAACAAGAGCATCTGGATAATATAACTGGGCAAGCCTTCCCACATTTTCAAGTTCAGTTTAGAAACTTCCTTCTAATGTGGAACTGTAGATATGTTTGATAAATCAGCCAGTAACGTCTGGTAGTTGTAAAGTTGCTTAATGCTGTTAAAGCTCGTGTTATTAAACGCACAGCAAGATGAATAACTTGTTTAGTAATCCATGAATTCACATTAGAAATTGAAACCACTTGCTATGCCTTCCTTCTTCAAGGTACATTTGCATCATAATACGTTAGTTTCTCGATTTGGCATTATTGTTCAACTAAGCTGTTAAATTCCATCATCTTTCGAAGTAATTAATGGTGTGACTGGGGTAATCTGCGATGGTCATACAGTTGTAGATAGCAAAATGGTGCTGGTGACGGGTGTAGTGATGTGTTCTTCTGTTCCATATTGCATAATTAATGCTTTTTCCAATTTGAAAATAGTATTCTTGAATAGATACAGAAAAAGAGTGGATGGGTTGATTTTTTTTTTTATTTACTAGTCTAGCTCATAATTGTTTTATCCTGGCATTGTCGCAGTTTTGTATGTCATTGATTCCCTTTTAATTATCCTTGTGTACTATTTTATATCTTTATCAGTATTGTTTTTATAATTCTTCTGTAGAATTCCCATGAGTTCTTTGTTCTTATTGTTTCAATCCTTCAGGTAAATATTCTATAGCTTTTTCAACTTCATTCTTTACACATTCGACTCGACATGTCCTGTTGGATAGCGTACAACTTTACAACTCGTAATATGCGGGTTACGAGATCAAACCCGGCGGCGAATATTCTGGCCCTTTTTCACCTGTGAGGGGCATTATAATATGATGGCAAAATTTGCTACTCATTGGTGAAGAGTAGCCCAAGAACTGGCGGTGGGTGGTGCTAGCCGTTTGCCTTCCCTGTTGTTAACAATTCAAAATTAGAAGCAGCAGTGGATAACCTCAATAGCTTTGCCATAAATTAATACTTTGTCTTGCTTTACATCAAATTGATTTGGAAATATAGTTTTACCGTAAACCTTTTTTCTTGTTATTGCAGATTCCTCTCATATTTCTGTCCTTCTATTAATTTCTGTAACTGCTTTCTTCATACTTGTAATTTCCGTCTTTTTTTTTCTAACTTTTGTCTTTTCGTTAAAAATATTCGCCTCTTGATCATTCGACCACATGGCCTGGCATGGCCTAGCGCGTTAAGGCGTGCGCTTCGTAATCTGAGGGTCGCGGGTTCGCGCCAAACATGCTCGCTCTCCCAGCCGTGGGGGCGTTATATGTGACGGTCAATCCCACTATTCGTTGGTAAAAGAGTAGTCCAAGAGTTGGCGGTGGGTGGTGATGACTAGCTGCCTTCCCTCTAGTCTTACACTGCTAAATTAGGGACGGTTAGCACAGATAGCCCTCGAGTAGCTTTGTGCGAAATTCCAAAAACCAAACCAATCATTCGACCACTTTTAATAATTTATATTAAATTCCCAATCTCTGTTCAAAAGAACGAAACATTTTGAAATATAGTTCAGACTGGATTCTTATTTTATGTTCTTGAAAATAGTTCTACTTCTGACCTCAATGCTCAGCAGATAGCCTGATGTGGTTTTGCTATAAGAAACACACACCACCAGTGTTGCAAACTCTTTCTGTGATTGTGCAAGTTATTAAGTTATTCCATAAACGATAATGTAAAGCCTAGTCTACTAAATAATGACAGCTTTTGGTTTTTAAACTTCAAGTTTATATGTTAGCTAAACTAATCTTCCCGATATGCTTTAACATACACAACACGTTAGTATAACAATTTCTTTCTCTCCATAATGTCTCGTGCAAGCGACTCTTTTTTCACCTATTTCGATTTCTTCATCGCAACGTAACCTCAATATTTACAAACTTAAATTAAAAACTAACTAATTGACAAGTTTCTTAATTTAATAATCAATCAATTATTTCTTCTAACAAAACTCGTTTTATTTATTCAGCCCAGATTAATTTCTAAATTTTAAAGATTCTAATCATGCCTATCATGTGACATAAAACCTTCTGTCCTTGAATAAAACAACAATACAACCGCCTAAATTAAAAACAATATTTATACTTCATTATTTTTATTATAGTTATTATTTTTTAAAATAAGACAAATGTTTTGACGTTAATAGTTTAACACAAATTTGTTAACATTTTATAATACTTTTAGTAACGCCAATTTTCGTTAGATCACATATCGCATCTTCACAAATATTCATAACACCACGTTCCCTTACGTTAAGGTGTGCACTAACATGATTTGTTTTTCTAAATTCTGGCCTCACAGTTGTTTGAAAGGTGCACCGTTGAATTCAAGATTTAATCTTCAAACATAATTATTTCCATATGTTCTTGAAAGTTTAATTAGGTCTAAATCTATTGTATAATAAAAGAAA
Source organism: Tachypleus tridentatus (assembly GCF_004210375.1). Classification (NCBI taxonomy): domain Eukaryota; kingdom Metazoa; phylum Arthropoda; class Merostomata; order Xiphosura; family Limulidae; genus Tachypleus; species Tachypleus tridentatus. The sequence continues at coordinate 70,077,521 of NC_134834.1, read as the reverse complement.
AATAGTTATTGAAACAAATATTAACTGAAAAATCATAATACGGGCGGTACTTCGAAATGTCATGGTTGTGTGATTTTTATGTCACCCTGTATAATTATTGCAAAGTACTGCCATTGATTATCTTCAAAAGGGGTAATGAGTACTGAATATATCAATAGACGGATGCATGAAAATGTTAGTGGTTTTGTTTAAACACCTTTATATAATACCTTTTGGAATTTTTGTTTTGTTTCTTAATGTGTGATAAAATTTAGACATCAGCTCCTGGTTCAGACTTGCATAATTATACGAACCAGTTTTGAAACTTCAAGTAATTGCCATTTTCTTGTCTTAAGAGAGCAGTGTTTGTTTGATACGTAACTAAGTATTCTACCTTAAAACTACTAGTTTTTTAACCCAATGTTTTATCTATTTCTTTGCAGTGTGTGTTTTGATAGCCAAAAAAGCAAAACTTCTTAGTATAATATATATCAAATCCCTAAAAATAAGTTAATGATTAGGAAGTTAAATATCTCATAATAAATCATTTTAGAAAACCGTAAAAGAAAATATTAAAATATAGTGATGTTGATTGATGAACTAGAATCTTATTTTTACAGGTGGTTAAAGCTCTTCAAGAAAAATTCGGTGATTTGTACTCGGAGAAAAATGTTCTGTTAAGTAGTACTCACACTCATTCTACCCCTGCAGGGTTTCTTCAGTATGTTTTGTACATCATTATGTCTCAAGGCTTTATTAGACAAACATTTGACGCCCAAGTGGAGGGCATAGTTAAGGTTTGTATATAGGCAGCCTAGCGAAAGCCAGTTATTTATTTTCATGTATACTGTAGTGATTACTGCTTATAAGTTGATATAATTTAGCTTCTGTTTCTAGAAAACTTTTTGAGAATTAAGTTTGTGACCACAGTTTGTATTTTATTGGTTTATAATATTAGCTACATTTAATTTATAATTAAATTTCTTAAATAGTAAAAACTACATAAACAAGATATGATAGACCTGGCACATGAAGCTTTATTTTTGAAAGTTTTGCTTCGGTGCTTAATAATTCGTTAATCAGACCTAATTTCGTTAAGTGTTATTGAGATAAAGACCGAAAACTCTGCTAACAAGCAAGGATACCTAACTGGTAACTTAAAGCAGAGTGGTCAGACGTTTAGTGACTTACTTGTCACTCATAATTGAGTCAAATTATTATTAATCGTTACTTACAAAATTTACTGCACAATTGGTCATTCTAACTTTTTATGCCAGGATTTCTAAGGTCGTACTATAACATTTCGGATGCCGTAATGTCTTGAATTGTCATTTGCGTTACTTTGTCGCTGTGAAATATATCATGTTAAATTGTAAATCAGCACTTTTCGTCATTTGTTTTTCTTTTGTATGCTGTGTTTCTCATTTTCAAAGATCTACTTGGTTATCAAGGTTGCGCTAGTTCAGTGAGAGCTATACCAGAGAAATATAAGATAATGTTGTTCATACGGACGCTGTTTAACAAAGTTATAATGAGTTTAGCAAAAGGTTTTCCATTCCTGACAAGAAGGTCCTTCAAAAGTGCTTACATTTTTTTTATTGCTTTATTCTTATACGCTTTATTCATTTCCTCTAGATATTTTGTGTATTTAGCAATCGTATTATTAAAAAAATAAACCCGCAGAAAACTGTTTTTTTATTTATAACTTTCATTGTCTCCAGAGTATCGAACGTGCTCATGAAAACGTTCAAGATGGCCACATCTACTGGAACCAAGGAGAACTGTACAATGCCAGCATTAATAGAAGTCCCAATGCGTATGAAAACAACCCCCACGAAGAACGTGAAAAGTAGGCCAGATATCAAAATATTTGTTGTTAAAATTAACTAAACTTCCTTATTTGTATTTGCGTCATTTTAATCCGACTGTAGGTTCAATATCCTGTATATTCGTAGAAGACTAGCCAGCATTTACATTACATATCTGTCTTTGACACATTGAAAAATAACTTTTTCAGAAGATTGTCTTCGAGAGGTATGACCTCATTACTTACAAGTTTGATGGCAGTTGAGGTGGAACGATAAATGTTATTGTGGTTTGAAATTCATGGAACAAAACTTGAAAGCTGAAAATAATTATAACGTATTGTATTTGTTATCACAAGAATGTCCATGGTTAATTAATCATGTTACAGACGATATTTTTCAGCGAGTTTTTTTCTCTGCCCTGCGTTGTGGAGTAAATCTTAGCATATCACTTGATAAGGTGGGGTGTTTTGGTTTTTTTTAAAGTAATTGAGAAGTTCGGAATAACAAGCAAAAACAGAGGCTGGCCAAACTTTGAAACATTTTGTTTATAATTGAAATAAATATGAATGAAGCACAAACAGTTAGTGTTGTATAATTTAGTTGTGATTATATGATTTTCATACTTGCAGGTACAGTTATAATGTAGACAAGGATATGTTTTTACTGAAGCTTACGGATCTGGAAAATAATCCGATTGGGATGATTAAGTGAGTATTAATGTGTTTTTTATTACATTTTAACACAGGAGAAAACTGTCCAGTATTTGAAAACTATTTTGGTTTTATTTGTTTATCACTTGGATCACCACAACAAAAGTAATCTGTTGCTTTTGTGTAATATTTTACATATTAAATTTCAATGTGTCTTCACAATACACTAATTGCAAATCTAGTTGAGCTTTTCTGCCTAGATTATGTACTGAATACCTAGTTTCACTTGGTTTTTTCGTGAACTAAAATACTGACAATTTAAATGAAAGAATAATAATAATTATATAATGTTCTATTTTAAGCTCAAAGCAAACGTCATTTTAAATAGTTTTATTATTTCAACGCACGGGAATGACAAAGTTACCGGGGAGGGGAGTGTCATTCAGGGCCAGATCTAAATTCCATCTATTAAGTCACTCTTTTTTGTGCCATAAGGGTAAATATTCGATTTGGTGGCATACTGTTCGGTAATTCGCTAGCTATAAGAGAGGACATACAGTCAATGTTGTGTGAAATGATACTTGAGACATCGCTGAAGCTGGTTGGCGAAATATAATCACACTTGCAGTAACAATAGTATCAGTCTACAACAGAAAAAAAGAAAGGAAGTTAAAATGCTGTTATGTGCTTTTAGATTCGTATTATGTAATGAAAAAGTTAGATTTCATTTGTGGTTTTGTTATGTTTTTAATAGATAAAACTATGGGCAGTTTATTTCACGACAATGAGGTGATTTTATTTCAAGCCCTCATATGCATTTATAACAATATTAATTCGATTTCTTCTTAAGAAATTATTAAAGTTACTATAAAAAATAAATCATTTTCAATAAAGTAAAAATTGTTATATATTTTTGTGCTTTTTACCTGAATTCTTTTTTTCGTTATTCTCGTTTAATTGGTTCCAATGCCTAGCGAAACAAATTAGTTAAATAACTACGAGTATACCCTCTAAATATGACCTCATTGCTAGCAATAATCAGTCAACGGAGTTATGCTGTTGCAAAAAAAAAAGTTTTAAAAAGTAAATTTGATTGCCAAATCTATGAGAATGTAACATACTTTTGTGATATCGGATTCGTATATATATATATATCTACACACACCATCAGAATACCACACGTCTTTAAGATATATATCTATTTTTATACATATTACAGAATAATGTATCTGTTATTATAGCGCTCATGCGAAGTTCAGAATTTCTAGCATTTATTTACTTCTAAGAAATTATTTGAAATATCATAAGTAACGAATTTTAATTTGGTAATTTTTAGCTGGTTTGCTGTACACGGGACTAGTATGAATAACACAAATGACCTCATCAGTGGAGATAACAAAGGTTATGCATCTCTCAAGTTTGAGCAAGATTTGAATAAAGACAACATCCCAGGGAAGGTACCAAATAGTTTCATTCGCCCTTGTTTTTATTTAACTCAGTATTTTGTATGATTTTATGGTAAAGGTTTTCCTAGTAAAACTGTAAAATTATCAAGTATTCTTGAAACTTCGAATTATGTTTATGTGGGAAGAACATAATATAACACACTGTAGTTGTCCTATAAAAATGTGCAACCCACCATGTCGCTGATATGATGTTATTCTTGTGGCTAAGAAATACACAAGCTTTATATTAAAAAAAATAATCAACTGAGTGTAATTTTATGATTTTGCATAATAACCTGAAAATAATTTAACTGTACACATAAAAAAAGCAATTTTTTCGTAGTACTTGTTCTATTACTGATTAAAAACGAATAATAGTTTTATTTACAAAGTACTGTAAGCTACACAACCAAAAATTAGATGAAAGAATTGTTGCAATTAAGCAAAAACACATCACTGTTAATATATTAAGTAATAATGAAAGATTTTGAACGGATTTATAACATAGAAGTTACTTAGTTTTACATACTTCATACATAATAATGGGTATTTAGTTTTGTTGCGGTCAAGATACCTTAAGCTTGAGTGGGTATTCAACCGACTGAACTTATTTCAGACAAAAACATCGTTATCGCGTAATTATTCAGTAATATTTTATTTACCACACTTCTAATAATAAATACATTTTAAAACGAGTATTCTTAACTTAGAAGATTATTCCTGCCTCCTGTAAATTGGTAGTACAACTACAAAAACTAGTTTGAATTTGATTTTTCTGGTGATTTAAGATAACATAGTTTTGTTGTTTACATTACTGTAACCCAAATTAGAATAATTGTTTGGGATTATCATTTCTTTGCATTAAGTCTTCTAGTTTTGAATAATACTAAGTCAGTAGGTTTATTATGTTAATAAATTAAATCAATGTGTGGCCGAATAACCTATTATAAAACAACCCTTATGTAGGCGTAGCCGTATAGGTAGGTTATTTTGCGCTTTGCACAAGTACAGAAAAATGATAATATTCTTGTTGTTTGTTTTTCAGTACTTTGAAGTTTGAGTTAACTTCCTATACTGAAAAATTGTAGTATGTGGAATACAGATGTGTACCTAGCATTTTATCATAACTTTAGATCTTAAGGTGGTTGTTTTAATATCGCTAATAATTTTCGAGGTTTTTCGTAAGTTGTGTGTATGTGTGTAGTTTTAACGATAGAATATAAATTAAGAAATGTTTCATTTGCTCTAGCTACCCATTGTTCCAGGTCAAGGCTATTCTAATATTATGTTGAAGACTTTTTTTTGTGTGTGTGGAAAAGATCGAAATATATTAGGTAAAGGTGGTCTCTTGTGAACAGTATCTTCTTCAGTGTTCTATTGGAATGATCATCACTGGTGTAAGTAGTTCGTGTGCACTAAGAACAGCCTGATAAACTATAATATTCTATATAATATTATGGTTTCTTAGTCTGGGACAAGTTTGTGAAACTTTTTAATAAGTTTATCAGATGCTCAGCAAGTTATTTACCTTTATTAAAAGTGGTGTCTTCTGTTCTTTGCACTTTTCATTTTAGTTGTTTTTAAGATCAAAGATTACTTTTTACTTTGCTGCATTATGTGCATTTTTTTCAACTTCAGTCAGAATTCAGATTTACTTCATAATGAAACTAATCAAATATTTAGTTATGTGCAGAGTCTACCTGAAAGGAAAAATCAGTGTCCTGAGAATATTGCATTTGAATGGTTTTAAAACATCACATGTGGTTGAATATTCTGCTAGTCTGTTAAGTCGGGATCTCAAATTCTCTCTAAACTTTTTCAAAGAAGGTGTTGAAAGTACAGCAGATGGCATGTTATTTCAAACAGCAATCACCTATTGGAGAAGGTCCTCTGATTTCAGTGTGTGTGGAATGGTTGTTGAGTTTAAAGTTGTATTTCTTTGTGATGTACATGTTGAGAACAGAAAGGAGCTTTCTGATTTGTATTTGTTTATTAAAAACTTGTAGGGTTCACTGGTGTATGACACTACTGTTGGAGCTCTAGTAATTCGATCCCATTTAGTTTACAGATCTGATATATCATCATTCAACTTTCCAGATTTATGATAATTTTTGATAAAGCAGATTCCATATTTGTGAAACATTCAAACATTATAGTATCAGCTGCATAAAGGTATTTGTATGAGGTCAAAATGATTTCCTGAGTATAATCTGTAAAACATGTTTCTGTGAGCTTTGTTTGTTGGTTTACTGTTTTGCCTATACTAGTTGTAATTCTGTTTGGCTGTATAGTGTCTAATGTGATAGCTCATATGTCTTTCTGTTTATTTCCCTGTATGTAGTGATTCTGCTTAAAAATACATCAGTTTGATAGACTATTAAATTATTAGTACATTTAGTTTTATTGAATCAAAGCAGTCATTTCTTTGACTATACTGGTATTAAGATTCTATTGAAGAGTATAGTAGATTGGTTCTGGTTTTCATAGTATAGTTTAATGTTATCTGTAAGCACTTTTGCAGTTGTATGATTGTAGTTTGGAATATTAATTATTTTATTTATGTACAGTAAGAGTGGTACCAATCTTATGACTGATCCCTGAAGAATGGTAATTGTAAGTATTTTACATATATAGTCACTTCATAAATTACAAATTCTTGACATCTGCAGCTGAGAAAAGATGAGATCCAATGAAGTAACAGCATTCCATAATTTCAATGTAAAGTACTAATGAGAGACTAGTAAAATGGAGATCAGGGTTGTCCTTATTTTTGAAGTTTTGATTTCTAGCACTCTTATCCCTTCATTTTGTTCCAATGCAATGATAAGTAATTCACATCAAAGTTTATTCATATTGAATAACATTTCAAGGTTGTTTAAGCTAGTCAAAAGTTTGCTTTGTAGTTTACATTATATGTACATATTGTAAATAATGCTGGGATGTTTTAAAATACTATTATATAATATTCTATCACTTTTTGGAATATTGTAGTACATTCTGATATATTCATGAGTATTACATATTATTCAGAATGATCAGAAACTTTCAATACGTATAAAATGCTATCAGTGTTTACTTCTGGAATGTTCTTTGTCATATCTTAAAACTTGTCTTTGCATGCATTTTCAAACATTTTGGCTTTCCCTCTGGTTCAGATTTTGCAATTTTCAACTGACTTCAGCAATATTGGTAATACATTACTATTCTATTTATGAAACTGCAGCTGACCATGATAAAGTAGTAGAAGCAAATATAGAAAGATAAGGACAGTATCACTAAGTCTGCTGTAAGACAAATTCAATTTAGCTAACCTAGAGATGATTACTGAGAACTTTTAGATCTAGACATAGCCTGTCTTGATAACACCCTTCCTCCTAAAAAGTGCTTTTATACTACCTGGAGCATGACATCATGCATAATGGATGACCAAAGCATTGTATACCCTGAAGATCTTGATGTTCATGGAACATTTTAAACTAACTTGCTGTGATGAAAAAGTTTCGTAGTATTTGAATTTTTGTTGTTATAATTTATCTTGGGCATGGTTTGCTGCTCCTGATCTAATTTCTATTTTTTTGCAATTATTTTAACTTCATACAATGTCTTATCAAACTGTACCTGTCAAAAATTTTCTAGACATGTGGGTATCGAAATGAGGAACTCATTGATTGGCGATTCTTTGATTCAGCTGTATCCACAATGAGAAATTGAGAAATGATAAAGGCACTAAATGAGAAGAAAAGCATGGATGAGCCTCCAAAGTGCATCCAGCTGAATATCAGGGAGTCTGCATGAGGACATGTTTGTTGAAGGTTTCATTACAAAGTTCATGACAAACTTCTTCAGGCACTTTGAAAGTCTGTCTGGATTTCTGACTAAAAGTCTGGGAGTTCAGAGAGGACTTAGAGGGAGGGACAGTAGACAGTTTACTAGTTGAATGTGACAATGCAGAAGGGGTCTAGAAATTATTGAGGAGTGTAATGTTTTCATAACAAAGAAAGAACACAAATAATTCCTCTTTCAAGTTGTGCAGGATCAAAGATGTTTTTCGTAACAGCAAAAGGATTTGATAATAATGCAGAAAGGACTAACCACACTAATGTAGTTATGCAATTTTACTAATGTGCATGCAATAAAGTAATAGTATATTTAAAATAATTTATAATACATAACAAATGTTTTTATGATATATAGTATACACAGTGCCATGCCACTGCAGTCTAGAACCTCAACCTCATTAAGCAACCTCTAAATGTGTTTCAAAATTAATGAAGTTTGTATTTAATGTTTTTTTTCTAATGCACAAAACAAATGAGTGAGTGAAAGATTCAGAATTTTTAATCTGAAGTTGTACCTGCAAATAAAGACCACCTTAAACTAGATAAATTACATTAGTTGATCTTCTGTTGTAATATGTCTAATCATTCAAGCATTTTATCAGTTATTCAGTGCAAGATCTTTTGCATTAAAAGTTCTTGTTGCTAGCAGGACACTAGTTATTTTTGTTTATATATTTAATGACTGCACCCTGTACTAATGCCTTTAACAGCTCAAATACTTGACTCATCAGGAAAATGGCTGTAATGTTGATCCAGTAGTTGTAGCTCTTAGTAATGCCATGTTAGCATCATGCCAGTCTTGGGATACCTGGCCAATACATAAGAATGTGGCTTGTTGACATCCAGATAATGCAAAATGATATTCACAGGAATTTTATCTTGACTGAATGCTTTGTGTGATTTAAGTTTCTGCAGTTCTAAATCTGGAGATACCTCAGTCACACAACACAGAGTTTAAGACCTTATCCAATGTTCTAATGGAACATTGAAAAAGTTATTTACCAAATAGCACAAATATGAAGTGGTCATTCAGTATTTCTATTTATATTGCCAGAGTATTTAACACCATTTTTCTCTAAAACATCTACCAAACAAGAAGACCTTTAAAGATGTATAGTACAGTTCCAAATGTTTTGGGATTATCTAAGTTGCTGTACTGGTTTGTCTGTGTCATTAGATTTTTATTCTCTGATTATTTTATCTGCTTTTTTGCTTTGTTTATCAGAATAAATTTTGGATTTTCTTTTTTTCAGACTGATGATATAACAATATTGTTTGTAATGGTCCATGTTTCTTTCTAGATTTAATGGATTTAATTGGAACCCACTTATGTAATAGATCACAAAGTTTCTTTCAGTACATTCAAACCACCTGAGAAAAGTTTTCCTTTAAACTGTCATTATGCAATATTGAATCATGGTTATCTTTGAAATAAATAATTTATTAGGGAGCAAGTTGGTTCTCTGTATTTGATACTTCATAGCTTGCCATATAGTATTGTGATTGCTAGGTGTGAATTACCTGTCAGCAATACATTTTTCTATCACTTTCTACAGTCAGCTTTAAAATATTTCACCATCTGTTAGCTTGTCCACTACTTGGATAAACATATTTTATGGTGTTTATATGCTCCCAGGGAACGTATTAAGTGGAAATTTAATTATAGGTTTCTCAAGTCTTAGCTTCATCCTTTGCTGGTTGTTTGAACACACCTAGTAGAATTTGTACATTTGGTTGAGTATTGACTGTGATCAACACAGTTTTTGGATGGCACAGGATAAAATGTTTGACCAACATTTACACCCCTTCCCTGTCCAGCTGAAAATGTGTTCCATGTTTATAGAATTAAATATTACTGTTTTTACACAAAACAACAAAACTCCGTTTCTCTTAATGTACTTTAGAATCTGAACTATGCTAACAAACTACATCCGTGTCACATAAACAGTATTTACATTGTGCAAAGTTTAAGTATTGTAAGTGGGAAAAGTTATTTGGCAAAAGGAAAACTTGTCTATTAAAGGATCATATGTACAGTGTTTGAGTATTTTCTTTATTTATGCATGTTTAGAAGATTGCTCTCTTTGCAAAGTTTGGGCAGCTTTCTGTGTGTTAATCAGTATTAGTGAATAACTTGAGGTTATTTATATGCATATTGCAGACAGAGAAAGAATAGAGTATCACCCTTATTAATTGAACATAATTTTTAACATTTACTAAATTAATTAATTGTCTAAAATAAGTAGTAATGTATGTAAGAAAAATGAGCCAATCCTGAAACATCATCAAGCACAAATAGTGATTAATGTAGAACATTTTATACTGAAAGGAAATTCTAAGCATGTATAAAGAACTTACAATGGAATACATCCATAATACTGAATTGACTGAGGTTAGGCAAAAAAACTTTTCAGAAATCTCTAGATAATTTTTTTTTTAATATTATCATCAAATACCATTTTAATTCATGTGTGTGTGTGTGTATGAACATTTGCATAAGTACAAACTGATCTGATATTTTTTTATTTCATGTTATTTTCTAGAATTAAGTTTCAACATTGTTTTTCCACTTTGAAAATATGCTTATGCATGTATTGAAAGTTACCAGGTGGCATTCCAAATCTTTTTGTCTGTATTTTTACAATGAAATGAGTCTTAAGGCCAAACGTTTTTTTATGTTCCAGATATTTTAATCACTGAATATTTTAACTTTCTCTGATAAACAGTTATACGTTGATTATTTTTTTCAAACTTGTGATAACGTTTTAGCACACTAATGATCATATTACAGTAATTAATGTTTAAAACATATAGTTTTTTTAATAATATAATTTTAACACTTCTTAAATAACATCTTTTTCTCAGAAGTTATTCATTAACAATATTTCAATTTGTTTGTTTTTTTTTGGTTTTTTTTTTTTGTAAGGGGCCATTTGTTGCTGCATTTGCACAAGCCAATGAAGGTGATGTGACACCAAACATCCTTGGTCCAAGGTGTATTGATACTGGGCTTCCTTGTGATACATCTTCCAGCACTTGTGATGGAAAGGTATAGTAAGCCTACAAATTGCAATTCTTCTTCATGAAAGGAAATCAGCTACTCAGAATTGTAATGGCTTGAAACAAATCAGTTTTGGTGAGGTCATTAAAGGTATTTATGTGTAAATATTTAAATGTAATTGTGTTAATATGGAATAAAAATGATTCCAACTTGAATTGGTATAGTATTCTGTTTAGGACACACTGGTGTCCTATAGATAAGGATAAAGTATCTTCAAAAATGCAGGTTAGAAATATTTTTATCTATGGAATAAGATTAATGACCACAGAAAACAAAAAGTACAATAAAAATTGATGGCTAAATAATTCTTTTTAGCAGAAAGATGCAAGATATAAATCTCAAACTTACTAGCTTGCTTTGGATGTACATTTTAAGTCTTAATTGGTGTAGAACACAGAGGAGAATTCCAAACATCTACATGAGAGAGACAGGAATCAAAAGAGATTTTTGGGGTAAAAGAGAAAATCGTGTGGATATTCCATATATGTCAGATTAAGGTTCTAGCATGGTATCTCACAATCCTTGTATTGCTTATGTGAACAATCCTTTTAAGTAAACATACTTAAGGGAGATAAACTACTGGATAAACTAACTTATTGGTTTTTTTATTACACTATATTTAAAACTTTGTGGTAGCCAGTGTAGTTAACAATTGAAATTAACATATTAGTAATGAAACTCATTACTTTATAAAAGCTGTTTAATACAAACTTTCTGTTAACCCTTTCACAATGTTATAATATACACAAGTTTGTTTACACATTTTCACATGTTAAGTATTTGCATTATAACTTTTGGTACATATATATCTTCACAAAATTTGGTAGATTTTTAGTAAAGATTACAAGTACTTTGTACACAAAAAATCAGATGTTTTTAATTAAATATTTTTATTAAAGATTTTTGTGAAAATGGAATCTTTTATTACTTGTATGAGTGCAAAGTGATTTCATGTTATGATTAAAACACTATTCTTCATTTCCAAAATCTCAAATATGTTATTTGCATAATCTCTGAAACCTTTTTAAATACATTTCAAACATTTTCAGTAAAACTTCATATTTTATATTATTTTCTATACTCGTAACTGTGGGGTCTAACTTAACCAACCTTATAACCATCATAAACAAATCAGGAAATATATTTGCTTTTTCCATGCTAGATTGATTACATATAAGAAGAAAATACAGGTGTTTAGTTTTAGCCAAAGTAGCTTAAATCTTATAACATATATGGACATTCGTAATTATTATTATTTATTATATTGATCTTCCAGTCATGCCTATCTAACATTAAATAGCTTGCATTGATTAAGTGTATGAGTACCCAGGCCACATATTCAGTAATATAAAATTGACCTTTAGTCTTCCCTGTCTTGACTGTGGACTAGTATTTTGTAATATGCAGTCACATTTCAATTATTATACATTATGTAAGTGTATATATCATTACAGTTTAGAAAAAAAAATATTGAACTTCTTTATTTATTGTTTTATATTTTAAGAAAAATAGGTAAAGTAAACAATGACTTCTTTCTATGACCTTTGTACTCTGTTGCTGCTGGACATAGGTTGCTAAGCCTTTTAAAATTTCACATGTGGAGGATATCAAAATTTTTTTTTTGTTTTATATACACAGTTGAAATACAAAAATAGTCATAAAAAACTACCCTGATACCATAGAATTCCAATGTAATTTATTAAGCTTAGTAACTAAAGTTTTTATATTATAAAATATGAAATTTCAAGCAGACTAAAGACACAACCTACCTCATTAAACTTTGATCAAAAGAACGTGCAAGTCTTTTCAAAGATTAAAATGGCTGGAAAAATCACTCTGGGGGGGCATTCAAAACTGTTGATTGGTTATTCACATGCCATATACTGTAGAAAGGGTTATATTAAGGACCATTTAAAAAATGGAAAGAGTTGAACAGGGACACTGTTTGATTCAGTACATAATCTATATCTCAGTAAAATAATATATGAGGTTCTTATTTTTTATTCTAGTTTGTAAATATTAGTAATTTTAAGAATTTGTATGAAATCCTAGACTTAGTATTGACATGACAAACAACTAGTTTTAAAGAGTGTTGCATTCAACTTACCAGGTAAGTCACTAAAATCTATATTTCAATGCATTTTTTTAATATTTACTTTTAAACTAAGAAATTAAATCATATATACTATTAAAGTTTGAACTACAATTACAGTTTGATCTCAAACTTATTGACATAAATTTATAAAATAATAGTTCAATAAAATTTTGAATGCAAGTCGACAGATGTGATGATATGGCCTTTGAACCTTAATCCATTGTGAAAGGGTTAAGCAAGATGGAATAAATACTTATAATCCCATAAATATTTTGCTGTAACCCTATGTGCATTGGTGGTAGGTTTTTGTAATGCCCCAATTCATAGTTTTCTGTGACTTGTTTGGTGATGAATTTTGACAATAAGGATACAGCACACAACCCACTTGTTTTAAAATATATTAAGTCAAATGTATATACAACAATTGTTTACACCATTGTTAATCACAGTTGTATCCAGAGCTTTAAATAATTCTCTTATGACAAAAGCCCACAGTGGCTGGTTTAGTTACTTAAGAACCCCATTAAAAAGACAAATTATTCTTCTCTACTGTATTATTATGATATATTCTACAATTATTATAATCTAAAAAAACTAGTACTAAACACACTTTATGGCTAAACTCATGATCACTCAGTCTGAATACACTGTTTTCACTTTTACTCTCACTAATTTCTTTTTTTACTTATGCACTATATCTGTGCGTGTTTATAAAATGTGACAAAAATCTAGAAATGTCTAGTCGAATAGTAACAACAATGTTAAACATAACAATTAAAATGTAGAAGGTCTGAGTAAAGTGATGTCAAAAATATTACAGAAGCCTAATATGACAATTAAACTGCATGTGTAACATGTGACTTTTACAGTTATGTAATAAAATTTGTTATAAGTAACTTTTCTAAACAATTAACTTTTAACATTCATGTTATGAAAACTAAATAATCATTAAATGTTAAATCATTAAATAAAATAAGTAATAACACTCTTGTATATCCAACAGATGGGGGTCAAAATGCACATTCTTTGATTTTTTTTTTTTTTTTAATAGAGTGCCTTCCAACATAGTATGTATTTGACATTAGTTATTAACTATTGCTGATGTAATAACAATTTGTGGCAGAGGAGGGTAAATAACAGGGGTTCTAGAGGTTATGCAAATGTAATGTGCAGACTATGGACAAAAGTATTATTATTACTCACTCATATGAACTTCACTTTACATTTCAACTTGTCAGTCTGAGGCACACTTAAGATGCCAATTCACAAGCATATCTTGAATACAAAACTTGTAACATGAATTTTTGTATGCAGTAAACTTGTATATTTTATGTAGATACACTTGGTAAATTTTGGACTGTAGTTAATATTCCTTTTGTAATAAGAGAGCAGTTCATTATACTGACCCTGTGCACATTCAGTTAAGTGGTTTATGACCAAAAAATGGCAAATAAGATTCATGTTTACATTCAGTTGTAAATTTTGTTTCATTTGTTTTAATTTAATTAGTTACAGTAGGTGCAAGTTTAGATTGTATACTAACTCAGTTGACTTAATCATAAATTTATGTTGAACACTATAAATCTGAAGAAAAATTAATATAAAGAGACTCAGCATCAAAGCTTACTGTATGTACACAATTACACTGAACTTCATACTCTGCAGAATTCAAAAACCTGAATATATTTTTGACATAAAATATTTTTGTTTAAAAGAATTTATTGAAAATGTAATAATTATATTAATTGTAAATGCATGAAACTATTACTAGAACATTTGCTTTATGAATTTTAAGCAAATAATACATTATGTACAAACAAAACTACATTGGTTTATTCTCATGCTACAATAAACACATGCTTAAAATTTTCTATTTCCAACTGTAACTGTATTTGTATACTGATAAGAATTTTTAAAACAGTACTTTTTGGACTTGCCAGTTTCTTTTGTACAGAATTTTCAAGTCAGGCTTGTATAAAAAAGCATGTCCATTCTTGGTTGAATGATCTAGTAGCTATAAACATAGGTTCTATAAATCATTTGTCTTGTTGTTAAGCTTCTTTATTAGCCCTTGAAAATGCTGTTTTTAAGTTATAGTTCCTTTCTGTTATAAACTTTATGTAATATAATAATTTGTTGTCACAATGCAGAATAAATAAACTCTAAATTAAACTGATTTTGCTTTGTACAGCATGTAAATTAATTTATAAATGCAAATGATGGCATTTTAATTTCTAGTTTATCATTTTATAAACTTGGTGATGTGGGGAAAAAAATATTAGCACATGAATTATGATGTAGACTTGTTCTTGAAATATTTGGTATAATATTATAACTTTGTCTACTTTTGAAGCTCTGTTGAATTGTTTGAAGGACTGCTCTGTTCCTCTCTGTTTGGGCCAAATGGTTAGAGTGCAGACTCATTGTTATCTTATTATCAAGAAAAACATTGTGCTCCACACTTAGGAGTCATTAGTGCATTATAAGGCTAACAGTCAAATTCCACTGTTTACTCAGTCTCAGTCAAGGGTAGCTCAAGTTGATGGTGGATGATGTTGATAAATTGGTTTTGCTCTAGCTTATCTTTAAAAAAAAAAAAAGGGGGGAGGGACAACTACTTAGATGGTTTTTGAGTAGTTTTGTGCAAGTATGTGAAAATAAATCTCTATGTGATAGAATTTGTATACAATCATGTATTGTCTTATTTTTATAATTGTAATTACAGAAATAAAAGTTTTTTTATGTACATGAATGTATTGGTCTTAAGAAGATTGGATGAAATTAGTTACTTGAAGTGAAGGAGATACTAATAAGGTCAGGCAAGCAGTAGGAGGTAGAAAGATATATGTGAAATTAAATTAAGGTCCGAAACTTTCAACAGATTTAAAATTAAAACGGTATTTGAAAAACATTTAAAATGAGAGTATACAAAGAGAGCAGTAGGTTTACTTAAATGTCAGTAATCAAATGTCTGTAAGACCAGAAGTTTGAAACATAATAGTTGTAAACAATCAGATTTTCTAGTCAATTTCATTTGGGAATTTTCAGATAGTGAATGTACTCTTAGATAGGTGATTTTTTATTTTCATATTCTGTACAAAGTTTAGTATTCTCAACACAATTTTTAAGTAGTTTATAAAGGTAGGTAAACTGCAAAGTAAATCTGAATTTAACTAAAAGACTCAGTTTTAAGCTAAAAAGTAGTCCTTTAATCATGAACATTCCAAGCCCTATAGGAAACATCTAATTAAAACAGTGAAAACATAGTTTAGAACAAGTTCTAGTAAGTAAGGTTCCAAGTATGTTTTCTTAAGTTGATATGATTTGCAGCTAAAGAATCTTGTTTTGTGTTCAGTTGAGTAATAAATATGTAATCAAACTTATAGTTAGTAAGGGATCTAAATTTGTATGTGACATGACTAAGGTATTTTTGAGTTTCCATGAAGAAGATTGGTCGAAAAGTTGTTCCGTTGAATGTGATGCCACTTTACACAAGTATGTACATTTACTGTGGTCACACACATGTATGTTAGTGATTTGTTGTTTTAAATATTTGAATAAAAAGCATCCAAACAGGATCTACTTCATTATATATTATGATTGGAATACAAAAGTATATGATAAAGCCCAAAAATTATTCATCAAAAAAACGTTTGAACTACCAAGATTACATGTGTAAAAGTAGATGTGTGAAGATTAGATGGACTTTCATTTTTGGATAAGAAATACTAAATATTTTGATGTATCATATTTTGTGATGTGAAATAAGTAGACAAATATATTTATCTCAAGTTATTTATTACCTCATAACAGAATTTTCTCAGTAATTTAAAACTAAAATTCTACTATACTTCCCATTTATTCTTTCCTTAATTTTCTAGTTAAATGGCAGCTATTTGACATTCTTATGAGGATAAATAATTTGGGATCTATACTGACTTAAAATTCTGAGAATCTCTATAGATTTCAAAATGTAATCAGTCCACAGATTCCAGAACTCTTACTTGTATATTTCTTTTCTTGTTAGAATGAAAATTGCATTGCCTTTGGTCCAGGAAAGGACATGTTTGAAAGCACTCAGATAATAGGTCAACGACAGTATGAAAAGGCAAAGGTGAATTGAAAAGTTTGGTAATGAAGTATTATGTTTATGAAACTCTGAAAGCATTATTCTCCATTGCAACTGATTATTTGCAATTTAACATCTAAAAATTATTGCAGTAGATATTTCAGTGAAGTAAGGCTTTTCAAACTAAATGTGGAGCAAAATTGTTTTTCATCTACTTAAAAGTTAGGTAGACATAAATAACATTTTACTTAGTGTTTGTTTCACTGTTGTTGTTTTTCTTTAGTGTACTTGGTTAATCAGTTTTTTTCAAATTCAAACTACTCTGTTTAGTTGAACTCTTTTTAAACACACTTGTGTGTGTGTGTGTGTGTGTGTGTGTGTGTAGTGCTTGAAGGGGCTGGATGCCATACCAATTCTTTCGGGAGAGGCCAAAACCACAGACAAGAACAGGCAGGATGCCATCCTAGTTCTTTTCAAGCAAGCCTAAAACCATTCTATTATCTTTCAATAGACTTGAAACCACTTCAGAACTTTTTACAATTAGCTAGAATTATTCTAGGTATCTCAACTATTTTTCTTCTTCTTTTTGCACCAGTTAGGAAATTATAAACGTTCAGAGTAGCTATTTCAGGTTGATACATTTGGGTCTAATCTTAAACTCGCAAACCAATTAGGCTCTCTGACTTTCTTTTCCAAAACCATGAATTTCACAAACCATTCCACATCTTTTTTTGTCTTCCACACTTTGAGCACTTTTCATATGTAAAGAAAACCTGAATCTGTTTTTCTTCCAATTCCTAGTAGTATAGTGATACATTTGAAGGTTTAGATGGGCATAGATAGCTCAGTGTAGATTTGTGCTTAATAATAAATAATACAAAAAAAATTCAAATTTTTCTTTAATTGGTTTCATAACACTGTAAATTACTTTGTGTAAAAACTATACAAATCAGAAAACTTTTAGAAATGTTTTTGAAAAATAATACTTTTATGTAAAATATACAGATTTGTTTTTCAACTTTATTAATATAATATTTTTTTAGAAATTTTAAAAATCTTTGATTAATGATACTTGAAACTGAAAAATCTTTAGATTAATATTAATATTAAAATACTTTTAACATTAATGATAAAATAATAATTTTGTTTTTTACACCCAATGATGCTAAAATACAACTTGCTTCTATGTTTTTATGTGGATGATATATTGTCTTTAGTGTAATTTTTCACATTTGATATAAAATGTTTCAAAACAAAATCTAAGTTACTCAAGAATTTAGTAATTTTTTTTTCCTTGTAAAGGATAGGGCAATTTTGCACATCTAGAAGATTTAGCAATGGAAGATATTCTAATCTTTTTCTTTCTATAAGAATTAATGTAGTTTATGTCCATGCACCTTTTTTAATACAGAATTTCCCTTATCTATTTTGATTTAAAAGGAATATTGTTTCTTGTTCATTATACAGACTTCCAAAACTTAAATATCCTTTTAAAAGTTTTTTGTTAAAACAAAACAAAACTCACATCTTTGTTAGACATATTCTCAGGATGATTAATACATTAAGGTGTTCTAATTATATATTTCTATAACAACTAAAATCCTATCCTTATCACAGTTTTGAATAATCCTCTCATCTCTTAATTCATTCATAGCTTTACTTTCTTCCTTGGAAATGTTATCTTTTACCTCATTATAAGAAACACGTGCGTCAGTTTTCTTACAAATAAAATGTAATTCCATATTGATTCCTCCGCTTTTTATTTTCATAAACTATTTCACTCTTAACTTTTTAGTAAATTTATATCTTATTGATTTAAATGTCATTTAGTTGGTTATTTAGTGTGAAGCTAATTCCTTATTTTCTAAGTATGACTTTATTCTCATCTAAATTTCTTACATAAATATAAAACCTTCATATGTTCATGTTATCTTTTCATTTTCAGAAGCTGTGTTTATTTGGGCTACTTTGTACAATTTTTGTATTCTGCTTTGGTTGATACTTCTGAATGTTGTTGTCTCATATCAAACTTTTATTAATCGTATGAAACATGGGTATGATGTGTCTTGTATAAATTTAATTTATATCCACAGAGAAACTTTCTTTTCACAATTTCTTTGAGTATATTATCTTGTACTGGCAAATTAAAATTAATTTCATTATCCTTCTGTTTTGATAGCCTTATATCTTTTAATCCCATTCTAGCTGTTCTAAAACTTTTTTTCACAGCTGAATTTCTTGGCTTTGGTTTTCTTCTTGACATAGTTCTCAGTGTTCAGTAAAAAGTAAAAAAAATTCTTCAGTTTGCTGAACACTTTAGAAAGCTTTTTCAATCTTGGATTCAATTTCTACATTTTTCAAATATTGATTTTCTGCTCTACTTTGTAATGTTTAGAACTCTATTCTTACTGTCTTAATTTTAAATATTTTTGAGTGTTCTTTTGTTTTTTCAATATATCTTCACTAATTGACATATGAAATTTGAGGGATAAGTGATGGTTCCTCTTCCATATGTGACCCAGTGGTTCAGCAGTAAATCTTAAGGCTTATAACATTAAATAGATTTCAATATCTGTGGTTGTCACAACACAAATAGCCCCATGTGTTGCTTTGTGCTTAATATAAACACTTTTTCCATAAAGAGGTAAGTTTCTCTGCTCTGTCTGCCAAAAACATCAAATTTTCATTTATTTAAATGTTTATTTGTAAAATTTATGTTATCTTCAAGATTTTTTATGCCATCAAATGTATATTGCTTCTGTAAATATCTACTTTTATAAAAGTATTCTACAAGAGCCAGGAATCAATTTTTCAATGTACAGGGTGGCCCATAAGTCCCTACCCATCCACATATCTTATGTATACAGTGTATCTGTGTGCTGTCCCTCATTCTTGCTGCATAATATACCCACATACTTGTCACAATACACTCTTCAAGTGTAAATGGGCTTACATTGGCCGTATTTCTCTGAAGAAAATAAACAAATTTATAATACATGCGTAATTGAATATAACATAACATATGGATGGGTAGGGACTTACGGGCCACCCTGTATGTTTTTCTTAGAAATAACTTCCTGTTGGATTTACCATTTTGTTTTACAATTTTTGTATAAGTTGTTATTTCTTAACATGAAGTTAAAACATTAATGTTGATTTAGCTTAAAAATTATCTAATACACTTTGGAATTTTCAAAATTATTCTTCATTAAGAAATGTAGAAGATCCTTCTGTAGTTCCATGTACTGAAAGAAAGGTAATAAGTAATGTATATAATTCAAGTTAATTTCACTTCAAGATGAAATCTTATAAAAACAAACAAACAAAATTGAACCTTTTTGTTATCAAATTGTTTTCTACTTACCAAAGTATTCTTTGTTTAACTAATTTTGCAGCATTGCAGGCTATGTTTCAATATAAAAATTATAAAACCAGAAGACAAGCACATTTTTGAAAAGTAATGAATTTCAGTTCAAATTTTTTCATTTTAATTATTTAGTTTTATAATTGTAAATAATTTGGAATTAATCTGAGTTCTTTTTTAATTATAAATATTATAATATTTAATATTTTCAAAAATTTCCTTTTATGTGTTTTTAATGGGGGATCAAGAAAGTTTAGGGGACTCAAAGTTGCTGCAGGGATTTCTGTGGTAATTGATAATATTTAAATATTTATTTGAAACAAGGTGTGAATATTCATGGGTAATTTACAAGCTTATCAACCTTTTGCACATAAAATGAAGTTTAATTTGGAATGGGGAAACATTTCTCATCTTTAATATGTTTTGTGTTCTGCTCCTATACACATATATGACTTATGATTAAAGAGTGTGTGTAACAATAGAGTGAACATTGTAATTTTTAATTTTAATTTTTAAAACAAGTTTCAAGTTCTTTTATGTGTTAAATCATTGATTTCAGGAACTATTCACTGGTGCTTCTAAGAAACTTTATGGACCTGTTCAGTTTATTCACCAGTACATTGACATGTCTAATGTTGCTGTAAATTACAATGGGACTGAAGTAAGTGCAGGTGGAAAGATTTTAAGAGAAAAATTATTTGTTGTAATGTTTAGTGTTCGTTTCATTCACACTTTCATATAGTTTTAATATAATTTCACAAGTGAATTGTAACTAGGGTTATGTGAAAAACAAGTAAAAGAGGGATCATCCCAGTTTGTAGCTTTTATTTTTCAGATCAGAATAATTAAAATGCAGGTTTTTATATCATTATATACAGATAATTTAAATTTTAACTGGAGAATCACGTGACAGACAGCTCACAAATTGGTGTTCCGTCTCTCTCTTTGCTACTTTTTCTTACTCTGTTGTTGGACAGCAACAAGAATTGAATTTGCAGACCTGTCTAGCCACAAAAAAAGAAGCAAAACTTCCCAAGAATCAGTTCAAAATAAAATAAATGCATTTTTTTGTTTGTTTTATATTATTTTTTGAACTAATTAAGACTTGGTGCAATAAACATAACTTCATTTAGCAAGTGGTAAAAATTATGTTGCAATTTAAACTGTTTCAGAATTATTATGGTGTTGTTCCATGTGGGGCAAGGGGGGAGAAGTTCCAGTTTTTCATTTTAGAAATCTGTTGAGATTAGTTATAATCAAACATGGAGGTAAAGTTTTGAAATTTTTTGCACAGTGTCAGGGGATCCTAGCTCTAGATTTTTTTTTTGTATTTATAAAGTGAAACATGTAACCCATTAATGAGGAATTGTCTTGAATTTTTTGTATGTTTGATAGAGTTCTCTTAGCTATTTCTATACTTTCATGATCAAGTATTGATGCCAGTAAAATGTTACAAAGCTATATCTTTGTAAACAAAATGCTGTGAAAATCTTCCATAAATCATACATGCATAATGTTTTTTTATCTTTTCAGGGTCATACTTGTAAACCAGCAATGGGATATAGTTTTGCTGCTGGTACAGTTGATGGTCCAGGAGATTTTAACTTTCAACAAGGTATGTATAAGTAATACTTCTTACTTATCCACTTTTCAATATTTCTTTCCATTTAATGCTCATTTTAGTTTGTTTTTTTTTACAAGAGGCAGAGCCTTTAAAAATTCCTTTGTATACATTACCAGATAGTACATTAAGAGATCATTAGGCTTACCATTAGACTATGCATATATATGTATGTGCTCCTTTGTGTACATTACCAGATAGTACAGTAAGAGTCCATTAGGGGACTGTGCATATATAGTCAATTATTTCAGAAAGGATGACTGTAAAAAAATCAATGACAAAGTCTTTATCAGAGATAATATTCAAGTAATACCATATTAAGATGCATTTCGAAACAGAATTTTTTGACATCAATTTGAAATCAATATAGCCAACAAAGACAAAATAATGGACATTTTGTTATGCATATGTGAATAAAAATTTAATTTTAGCATGTTTGAAATGATAAAAGTGGATCAAAGATAAAAAAAAAAATCTGAAAGTATGAGTCAAAACAACATTGTACTGCTAACGTTAGATTTGAATTTGGGTTCTAAGAAGTGTTTTTATGCATATAAATGTGTTTTATTCTTGTATAATGTTCTATAATGCACAAAATCAACTTTGTCTTATCTGGAAATACTTTTTGAGTTACAAAGGTCACTTAATTACTATAAGTGAGGAAATATCTAAAATAGGGAGAAGTGCTGGTATGTTGCTGTAAAGTGGCTTCCACAGCACTGCAGACTTCTTAAATTAGAGCTACATTGTTAATTAGAAAGAAGCATAATATAATGTAAAAATAACAACATGTAATGTTTGGCAGTTAACTGGATGGTTTTCAGATTGAAGTTTCTGATGGGTAGGTATCATTAAATGTGTGTGAGCTATACTGATACTAATATTTAAATTGTGATTCAGAGTTAAATATATATAAAAAATATATTGTATTTAGTATGCAGCCTGGCATTAGGTTAAACCTAAATTGTATTTTACAGGTACTAAACCTTATTTTAAACTCCAGCCATGATCTAAATATCACTTATATGCTAATACAGCTGCTATTGCATTAGTTTTATCTTTGGAAGTCGATAATACACTGCTGGCCAAAATCTTAAGACCAATGAACATGAAGAAAAAATATGCATTTTGCATAGTTAGACTCAACCACTTATTTGAGTAGAGCTTAAAAAGATGAAAATAAGAAAAGGGAAAATAAAAACAAAAACCTTTTTTAGCATTTATTAGGAAAATGTGAATACTATGAAATTAGTCTAAATACTAGTTGGTCAAAAATTTAAGACCATACCAAAGAGAAATCCTAAACAAGAGGTCTCAGTAATGAGTTGTACATCTGTCCTTGCGAATAACTTCAAACATTCACTTTGGCAGGGTCGATATAAGCGTTTGCAGAAGGCTGGCTGGAATGTTATTCCAAGTGGTGAAGATGGCTTCACGAAGGTCATGCACTGTTTGGAATTGACATCCATTTCTATAGACTTCCCTTGCCATCCATCTCCAAACATTTTCAATGGGGTTCAGTTTAGGCAAACATGCTGGATGGTCCAAAAGAATCATGTTATTTGCCATGAAAAAAGTCCTTTGTCCTGTGGGCATTGTGAATTGCAGCATTGTCCTGCTGAAAGATCCAGTCATTTCCACACAAGCGAGGGCTTTCAGTCAATAAGGATGCTCTCTCCAACATGCCAATGTAGCCAGCTGCTGTTTGATGCCCCCTGTATAACCTGAGGCTCCATTGTTCCATGGAAGGAGAAAGCACCCCAAATCACAATGGAACCTCCTCCACTGTGTCATGTAGAAAATGTCTCCGGTGGGATATCCTTATCGTGCCAGTAACGTTGGAAGCCGTCTGGACCATCCAGATTAAATTTTTCTCATCAGAGAACAAAACCTTCGTTCACTTTTCTATGTCCCATGTTTGGTGCTTCTCAGCAAAGTTTAACCGAGCTGTTTTGTGGTGTGGAAGGAGGCATGGCCTTCTTAGACGTTTACGATTTTTTAAAGCCTTTCTCTCGTAGATGCCGTCTTATTGTTCTTGAGCTGCATTCTGCATCTGTAAGGGGTTTTAATCTGGTTCAACGATCAGCTGGTGTCTTGCCGGACAGCCCGTCGAATCCTCCTACTCAATGCCGGCGAAATTTTCTTGGGCTGACCACTTGAAATTCTCATTCCGTATCCCTCAGGGTTTTTTAAGAAATTTGCAACAGCAGTTTTACTACGCCCAATCTCACCAGTGATGGCACGTTGAGTTGCTTTTGCAGCTCGACAATTCTGCCACTTTCAAACTCTGTCAACTTTTTAGCCTTTGCCATGTTTTTACCCAATGTAACACAGGAGATATCAGCGGGATATGTTGATAACGCTAATGCTTGAATACAAATGACTAAATTTCGTTATGTGTTTACCAATTAATGCTTCGTTTCAGTATGGTGTTAAACTTTTGACCAGCTAGTATTTAGGCTAATATCATAGTGTTCACATTTTCTCTTTTAAATGCTTTTGGCCAGCAGCGTACTCCTTGTTTATATGCATTTAGTTGATTGTTTATTATGAAACAAAGCAACGTTACTGTATATATTTTAATAAATGGTTAGTTCTACACATATCTTTATTTATGGGGACAATATTTGTTGAGTGTTAAATGACAAAGTTTGGGTTGGCAAGACACCATATATTTTAATGTTATATATTAATTACTTTAAGTTTTTAGATTAATATTTATGAATAGTTCAGTTATGTATATCTACAGTGAATCATTTATGAGAAGAATGGCTGATGAAGATTGGAGACTACTAATTGATATTACCACTAATTGGTCTTAAACTAAACTAACATATTCGACAATGATTTTGATTTTGCATCTCTTGAGCCCTGAAGGGGCTTGAGAGATAACCAGGACTGCTTAGAAGTATTTGTTTCTCTTCAGGCCCACACATGGAATTAGGGTTAGGTGTTTTAAGTATGAGGTTAATTTCTTGGCTTAACTGTATACTGATTCTATGCTTGGTGTGTAATATCAATACATATCTATAGGTTTCCAAAAGTAATATATACTGATTTCACTAACTGTATAATATGTGGTACTCTCAAGACAACTATTAGCACCATTACTGTTTGCCTCTCCATGTATTTTAAATCTTCCTTTGAATAATTTAAAAAGAGGAAAAGAAGACAAACACTTTAAGAGTTTTATAATGATAATGATTCATTGTGTACATGCTATTAGTGGGCTATTACAGACTTTAATAGTATGACTCTTTTAGTATTGTTGTTTAGATTTCCATAATTGAATAAATATTAAACTACAGATGTGAAAATGAAACATTTGATTTACTACTCTTGCTATAAGAGCCATGCAGGAATCCATGATATATGTTTTGCATAAATAATTCATGATATATAGAACATGTATGAGATTATATTGAATCATTATGTAACTTAAGTTATTACTTTCTGATTAATAATGTTAGTTTTTGCAACAACTTACAAATGCTTTTATTTATTATTTACTAATATGAAGGTACAAAATCATCTAGTCCTTTCTGGAATCTTGTAAGAGATTTTATTAGAAGGCCATCTGAAAGTTTGAAGCAATGCCAGCATCCAAAACCTATTCTTTTAGCAACAGGAGAGGTACAAATTTCTTGGCTTTTTGTATTTTGTTACATGCTTATTAACTGCAATCAGTAAAGCACCAAAATATGATCACAAAGATTTAGTTATTAAGAATGTCATGCACACTTTGAAATTCATTAAAATGGTCAATTTTACAGTTTAGAGAAATGCATAGTGTTTTGTTTCCAAAGTTCTGGTACTTGCCTGTTAGTCTTCCTGGCGGGTTATGATCATTACCATTCTGCTACAGAAGTTCTTTACAACTTTATAGATTGGATGTCAACATCGGTGTTATGCAATTTTCTGTTTTTAATTGTTTTGTTTTTACCTTTGTTTACTTTTACAAATTTTACTACATTTACTTTACTTTTACCTTTTTACTGGACATTTGACTACTCATTATTACGATTTTGCTATATATCTTTTAAAAATACTATTATTTTACATTTTGATAATGACTGCTATGACACATAACCTGGAACCAGGACTGGAAAGGCCAACTTCAGGTGACTGACAGTGGTTCTTGAACTTACCTGTTAGTCTTCCTGGCGGGTTATGATCATTACCATTTTGCTGGAGTAAGTACTCTACCACTTCTTTTACTCTGCTTTCTCTCTTCCCATTGTAAACTAGGTGTCAACATTGGTTTTATTCTTTTTTCTGTTTTTCAATGATGTTTTGTTTTACCTTCATTTCCTTTTCTGTATTTTACTACATTTAATTTATTTTTACCTTTTTACCGGACGTTTGGCGCAGATAGCCTAGCTGCTTTGTGCCATAAAACACTAAATCAATCAATCAATCAATTGTTTCCAAAGTATTAATCAAATGTGACTGTGAAAATGAAATATATTATTTAATAGAACATCTGAAAATACACTTTCTAAAGTTTTGCAGATTCAGTTATTACATTTTTGATCATAGAAACAAAACAAATTAGCTCACAGAAAAGTAATATGGACATTTTACAACTTTAAAAACTATAACAGTTTCTTAAAAATGCTCATTAATGTACACGTACGCAAACGTATACTACACATTTGAAACTAAGTGGTGTGATCTTGAAATGGTGAGAAACATTACCTAAAATACTATTAATTAAAAGATGAATTAAAAAGTGTCTTTTAAAATTATCCATAACTTAAATATGTTAATACCAGATTATGTTATATTCATTCAAGTCATGATTACTCATCTTAGGTTTGCATATCGCATGTCAGTCAGTATTATACAAAAGGAACTTTGCTAACAGTGTCAGTTTATTAAATTACTGGAAGGTGTGAAGTATAACCTACAAATGCTACTTTATGAAACTACAGTAAAACCTGTCTAAAGCAGAATCGCACAGAACCGAGAAAACTTTCTGACTGAAGCAGGTTTTTTCTGGCTCAGACAGTGAGCATGCATTTTCTTAATTATGTATAATTTTTTGGTGAAACATTATGCTTATTTGACTCAAGGGAAGTAAGATGTTTGTGAATGAAGTTATACTGTATGCTATATTTATTGGAATAAAAACAAAAATAGACATTCAAAATGTACACAAGTACACAAAATCTTAATCAAATTTATTTGAAGAAACTGTCCAATTTCAACTGCTTCATTTTTTCAATGGGCTTTCTCATGTGGTTGGAAGAAAATGTCAATTCTACGGCTTTTTCATGAAGTTCATATTCCCCCATTCATTTTGGCATACAGTTTAATAGTGTTAATATAACTGAACACTTACGATGAAGTAGGAATTTCTGTTTCCTCACTATCTTTTCCATTTTGTTCATCTTCTGAATCTCACACTGTTACCGTCTTGCAATTCTATTATAGATTTTAAATCAATTTCATCAGTTTCTGTTAAAACATTCTTGTTAACGTTCACAGAATCATCTGCATCAGTCTTCTCAATCGGAGTTTGGATTTCACTAGAATTGTCATAATAAGCAACTTTTTTATAATGTCTGCCATTATCAAGAATAAATCCACAGTTTCGAAAGCACTTTATTATGCATTTGAATGACTTCAAAATGCAATTGCATGTAACACATCAGTTTTCTTGGTCATTTTGGATGCTGTCTTACAGTTGTTCATGTTTGCAATATGTTGAAGCATCAATTTTCTGTATTTCAATTTTATACCCTGTATAATTCCATTATCTAGTGGCTGTAGAACTGATGTTGTACATGGTGGTAGAAAGGCTAAGTGAACATTTGAAAGTTGAACTTTTGGGTGAAAAGTTGCATTATCTAGGAAGAGTAGAATATTCCTATTTTCTTGTCCAGTCTTTTGTTTAATTTCTCATCCACACTTTATTGTTCGATTTCCTTTCCACAGGAAGTTGATTCTTCCTTAAATTTTTAAAACAGCATTGATTTTCACTTTTACATATTACCCATGGTTTCTCTAGTTTTCCTCAGCAAATGCGACCATAAGTACAGTCAATTGTTCTTTTGAATAGCAATTTCAGGAATAATGATGGCAGAAAAAGAACAGAATATATTTAACCAATACTTACTGTAACAAAATGCCTGAGAATTTATTAATATTTAAACAAATTGTTAATTAAATAAGAAATTAATATTTAATCAAAAATGTTTTTTCTGCCTTACTCAGGTTCTAATCATACTTGTTAATAGATGAGATAGGTGAAAGATAGTTTTCTGTCCATGTTACGCAGGTTCCACCATATAGAGGGCCTTTTATAAGAGAAATCTTAAGATAATGCTGCAAAATTTTGATATGTCTGGCTAGTACAGGATTCCACTCCATGCACTTTCCAGCTTAGACAGGTTTTACTGTATTAGGAAATGGTGAAGTATAGTCTAGAAATGTTATTTTATGAAAATATTAGGAAATGATAAAGTAGAACCTAGAAATGATACTTGATGAAGCTATTAGGAAATGGTGAAGTACAATTTAGAAATGTTACTTTATGAAACTATTAGGAAATGGTGAAGTATATAAAATATGTAACTTTCCACTTACTTAAAAATTAGTTTTTATTTTCTCTTTTTTTATTTCGTAAGGCTGACTTGAATAAATGAACTACTTTT
This sequence comes from Tachypleus tridentatus, assembly GCF_004210375.1. Taxonomy (NCBI): domain Eukaryota; kingdom Metazoa; phylum Arthropoda; class Merostomata; order Xiphosura; family Limulidae; genus Tachypleus; species Tachypleus tridentatus. The sequence continues at coordinate 70,048,931 of NC_134834.1, read as the reverse complement.
TTTTCTTTAAAATTAAACAGTTAATTATTCTTGTCCTTGAATCTTGCAGAGATGCATAATTTCAATGAAGTAAAAATAGAGGCAGAAGCAGCAGTAGATAATTTGTATTGACTTAAAGCTAGTTGTTTATTTCCAGGAAGTTTGTTGGTTATTTATATTTTATTATTGTATTATATGAACTTATTTTTTCCATATTATTAGATGTCTTTTCCCTACAATTGGCAGCCTCTTATTGTACCAACACAACTTCTAAAGATTGGAAGCTTGGTTATAGTTGCTGTACCAGGAGAACCAACGTAAGTTTTGAGGGCTGTATGTGTTGACCTCTGAACATAAAAATGTAATTCTAGTGTGTATTCAACTTATAGTAAATAACTTAAGTAGTTCTTCACTGTCTGGTAGTAGTTAGAACATTAAAGAACATAGTCTAATAAGTGAAACAATTACTCACATATCTATTTATTACCAATGGTGTTTAGTTTTGTAAGTACCATGGAAAAAAATGTATTACATTTGTATGTAAACTATGGTAATGTCAACATTTGATTAATAAATCAGTTAGAATGGCAACATGACTGTATATACAACCACTGAGAAAAATTACAATCATTATTTTATCTTCCAGAACAATGGCAGGTCGAAGATTAAGAGAAGCTGTTAAAGAGGTGATTTGTTTACTTTTCTTATTTTGGATATGGATAACCATTGTTTCATTTACCATTTGTGCATGTGCCTTGTTTATTTTCAGCTTTCAAAATGTCAGCATGTTCATTTAAGAAACTGTACTTTAAGTTACACCTAAGCACCAGAATATATATATGATTATTTAGTATATGTAATGTTTTACTAATAAAATTACTATATAGAAATTTTTAAAAATTAAAACAAATTTTGGCCTCAAAAGGTTTTAAATCTTTCCTTCAGCATTGTTTTATAGCATAAAACATTTCTTAATACAAAGTTTCCAGCTATGTTGGTTTTTAAAAGAATAAAATCACTGATCAATTTCTCCAGATTTTACTAATGTACACCCCTTATGTACATAACAGACAGAAGTTAACAGATTTCTTTTTTAATAATTCCAGGTGTTTGATGAAACTTTAACAGGTTATAATGATGAAATAAAGGTTGTGATAGCTGGTCTTTCTAACACATACTCCTCTTACATAACAACATATGAAGAATATCAGGTAAATCAGTTCTGATGTGTATATCTTATTGGTTTTGTAGATTATAAATTAAGACACTTTTCTCTTTTCTAATGATAGAATAAGAAAAAATGATATACACAATAATTTTCGTTTGTGAAGTCTGTTTATTTTCTAAATTGATATGACATGAGTATCAGAAGAATGTTTAAATATATGTACGTGTCTTAAAGACTTATTCCAATATCATACTTCCTTCCACCCACAAGATTAGCTATTCTCATCCAGTACTGCCCTCTGTATGCAAACTTTTTTCTTGTTGCATGTCATAAGATTTCTGTTTCCCCAACTTATTGGAATCAAATTAATCCAACATGTCTCCGTGCCAATCATCATGTCACTTTTCCACCAATTGCAGTGGGACACGAGTCACATATGTGTCACTCTATAAACTCTACAAAAGTGTCAGAGAAGGATGTGGAGGGTAAAGAGGTTATAGTTATAGGTGATTCCTTGACAAGGCATTTGGATAGAATATTATGTGGGGTAAATAGGGAGAAAAGAATTAGATTATATTAACCAGGTGCACAAGTGAAGAATATAACTGATAGAGCAGGAGATATAATAAAGGGGGCTAGCAGAGATCCAGTTTTTGTGGTGCATTATAAGGACTAATGATGTGGGGAGGAAAGTAGGTCAGAGGAACTAAATAAGTAGGAAGAGTTGATAAAAGCATTTAAAGTAAAAGGCTGTAACTTAATTTTGACAGGAATACTGCCAAGAATTAACTGGGGATGAAGGTCATAGGGCTAAATGTTAGGCATAGGTTAGTTTGTAAGGATTAGAAGATTGGCTGGTTGGATGTGTAGGATCAGTTTAGTGAAAGAAAGGAGTTTTTTGAAATGGATGATTTGTATTTAAATAGAGTATGAGCTGGCTTGTTTGCTAAGACTATTAATTCAGCTGTGAAGAAACTTTGAAACTAGGATTAGGTGGAGGTGAGAGACAGGAAAAACTAAATTTGAAAGAATAACAGGTGGTGAAATGAGCAGTAGTAGTTTTGAAGATAGGCTTAATTGTTATTATTGTAATGCCAGAAGTATAATAAATAAAATAGATGACTTTAGAGCATTTTTTAGGAATGGAGGATTTTGATATAGTGGGAATAACTGAAACATGGTTAAACTCAAATGATTGTAATGATAGAATTTTTTTTTTTAAATGCAGGGTTATAGGCTATTTAATATAGATAGAGTATTAAAAGGGGAAGTGGCATTATATGGTCAATGTGAGGTACATCCTGTTGAAATTGAGAATATCAAATTATAATAGCAAGGAGATTGAATTCATTTGGGTTTATGTTAATAGATATGATAGGAAAAGGCTTTTCATGTGAAATGATACTAATAAAATTAGCGAGGAATTTACAATAAGGTTTAAGATTTCAGCTATTAATAAAGTTATGATTATGGGTGGTTTTATTTTCAGCCATATTGATTGGAAAATGCTAGTCAAACCATGAGGGAAAAAGGATTTTGGAAACTGTTCAGGATGGCTTTATTCACCAATTAGTCAAGGAATCTACTAAAGACAATGCTATTTTAGATTTATTTTTAACTTCAAATATTGGAAATTGGAGAAGATCTGGGTCCAAGTGATCATTGCTGTGTTAGATTCAATGTTTTGCTGCATATGGAGATAAGGAATAATGATATTTTGATTTCAAATTTCAAAAAAGGAAATTTAGAAGGAACTCCACAAGAAGTATCTGTTGTGAATTGGATAGCTGAGTTATTTGGAAACACTGATTAGATGTGGAAATGTTTTTTTAAGTACTCAAGGTAAACATATTTCTCATGGAAAGAAAAGGGCAGCTGAAAAAAAACCAAAAACAGGTTGGCTCACAGAGTTTAAAGAAAACATTAAAGAAAAGCATCATAATCTTAAATTTAAATTGACTGATATGACAAGGAGATTTAGAAGATTAACAAAGTTTATGAAACAGAAATTAGATTATAAAAATGATGTATGAGAAAAGGGAGATTGAATATGTAAAAATTAAAATTTATTTAAATACATTAAAGGTAAAATGTTTAAGTGGGAGTAGGATCCTTGAGGGATGATGAAGGAAGGTATCTGATTATGAGATGCCTGGGTTATTTTGTTTTTTTTATTTTTACTAACAAAGACTTGAGCAGTATTCCACATCTTGAAGAGTTGTTCAACTTTGTTTTCATTTATCAAGGTGATTGCATTAAGTCTGAGCTGGTTAAGAAAAAATATTGGAAAGCTTAAAAATGATGTGGCTCCTGGGCCAGATAATATTTCCCCAAGGAGTTTGAAGGAGGTTAAAGATTGGTATGTGAATCACTTTGCCAGTCCTCAAATTGTGGGTAGTTAACAGATGACTGGAAATTAGCTAATGCCACTCCTGTACTCAAGGGAGGTGGGAAAAGTTTTGTAAAGACTGTTGAAAGATGCTTTGCCAAGTAATTTTAACAGTGCAAACTTTTACTGGATAGTCAACATGGTTTCATTTAGGGAAATTCTTGCCTTGCAACTATTTTGACATTCTTTGAAAAAGTTATTGCTTGTGTAGATGAAGGTAGGGTTGCAAATTTGGTGTATTTAGATTTTCAGAAAGAATTTGATAAGGTGCAACATAAAAGGATTTTAAACTTTTATCTCTGTAGGTATGAGGGATAAGTTAACAAATTAAATATAAGAATGGCTTGATGGAAGAAAGCAGAGGGATCTTGTAAATGGAGTTTAGTCAAACTGGATTATCATCACAATTTGGTTACCTGAGTGCTCAGTCTCAAGACCATTGCTCTTTTTGATTTACGTGAATGAATTAGATGAAGGAATAGTCAATAAATTAATTACATTTGCAGATGACTTTAAGGTCTTGGATATTCCTAGCTGTGTAGAAGATGCTGCTGCTGCTTTACAAAAGGATTTAGATCATTTATTGAGTTTGGCAAGTAAATGGCAGATGAGTTTTATTTATAATAAATGCAAGATTAAGCATGTGGGTTTGAATTATAATTTGGATGAAAATAATCTCAACAATGTCATGAAAGAAATGGATTTAAATTAGTTTAAGAAAAAAACTAAGCATATGAATGATAAGGGCTGGAATTAAGTATTTTTTTGTTTTAAATCAGTTTAGCTCAGAGTGTGGAACAGCTAAAATGAACCAGTAGGTTCCATGTTGTTTCAAAACGTTGTTACCAAACTATCACTTCTCATTTGGAAGCCTTTATGCTTGGATGTGTCCCAAGCAAGTAATGTGTCACATTACTTTAATCATAGTTTATTACAGTTACATTATTGTTTATAATTTTGATTTTGGCTGACTCTTCTCAATTGTAAATTCTGAAGTTAATTTTAACACTTCACAGGGGTCACATCTATGACTAGAGCTATCTCACAGGCCTCAGGTGCAGGCAACCTAGTGGGAGATTTGTCAGCACTTATTCCAAGGGGATTGAACATTACATGGGTCAACCTCTATCTCCAGACCTTGCTCTACTTCCTCCTGATTTTGCCATGCCTTCTTATGCCCCTCTGAGGATTCAGTTAGGCCTGTTATGATTGTTTTTGGCTTTGTTTCTTAGGTATGTGATGTTTTATCCTTTGCATTTATTTCCTGTGAACTGTATCCTTCCTTATTATATGACCTATCTCCTCATCCCTATTCAGTTTATGGATGTCACCATTGCTTATCTAAACATCTCTATCTTAACAGTATTGTCCATATTTTTTATCTATCCATTATGGGATGGTTTACAAGTTTTGCTCTCTACTATGTGGGCTTGCTTCTGACCTTTGGTTTCTGTTGGGTGGTTAGAACCTTTGTTCACTATTTTCATGCTCAGAGGCTTCAATTCCACCATTATATGCATGACTAGAGACTGTCATCAACTTCTTCCACCTCAGTTGATTCATTCAATTGCTCTGTTTTACCATGGAATCCTTTCTTACCCTAAGGTCTAATGTGTACATTTACTCTGGGCTTATGAATGTCACCATTGTTTACCTAAACATCTCAACAGTATTGTCTGTATTTTTTATTTATCCATCATGGAGTGGCTTACCAATTTTGCTCCCTGCTCTTCGCTTGCTTCTGACCTTTGTTTTCTGTTGGGTGGTTAGAGCTTTTGCCCCTATCTTCATTCTCAGAGGCTTCAATTCCACCATTATATGCATGACTGGCTTATTTCAAGCTGGAGTTGGCCAGCCATACCATCTCTTTCACATGATTACTTGGGTGAAATAGTTAATCATGTTGGAAATGTCCTTCCTCCCTCTTACTCCATGTTTCATCTATTTAGATGTTTTTGTTCTTAAACTCAACTTGGTCAGGCCCAAACTTCTCTTTGACTTCATTCCATGAAATTTTTGTTTATCAAGCTCTTTTAGCTCCCTCATTTTCTGCTTTTGAGGTTCTATGAGATGTTCAATGATGTTCCTCATCTGTGCACATGTGAGATCTCTTCATTGGGCTTTTTGTGGTCAGGGGAACCTTGCTTGTGATTCTTTGGCAGCTCCCATTACTTTTCCTCATACCCTGTTGGATGACCTGATTTAGTTGGGCAAGTTCCATTCATCAATGGGAATTTTGCCTTCTCCTTCTCCTAACCTAAATTTACATCTTTTTATGGATACTTCCTTTCAGGGCCAAGGTGCATGGGTCAATCACGAAGAGGCTTTGGGATGTTAGTCTGTCAACAAGCAGTCTTTGCATATTAATGCCCTCGATATTCTCATGGTCCATTGGACATTGAATCACCTCCTTTCTCTCGCTAGATATTGATTGGTGATAATTCATTCTGACAGTTTTATGGTGGTAGCATGTATCAGTCACCAATAGCACACCTGATCAAGACCTTACAGTTTGAGTATGTTGGATCTCCTATATTTTGCCTACATGCACCACATTCATCTTATTCCATTTATGTTCTGAGTGCATTCAGTCTTGCAGTAGATCATCTTCCCCACCTCAACAAAATTTATCCAATGGAGTGGTCTTTAGATACCGTCGTGTTCTGGCAGCTTTGCAGTTTGTGGGGTTTTCCACATAGATGCATTTGCCACAGCCCTCATAACAAGTATTCCTCTTTTTGGCTCTGGCAGTCAGTGGTTTCAACCAGAATTGGTCCCACAAATTCCTTTATGTTTAACCTCTTATTTGTTTCCTTCATTTGGTGGATTTCCTCATCCATACTGCTTTGTGTCAATTATTCTGATCACTCCCCACTAGTCAGCCTAATTGGGGTTTACACAGTTACACCAACTGCAAATTTCACTCCAGTATACTAGTGTCTGTCCTTTCTTCATCAACCTTAGTCACTGGTTCTACATCTCACCATTGATATTATTCATTTTTATGTCTTTTAGTTGGTCCTTGGTGAGGAGATCAGGTTTCTTTCATTGATTTTAATTTCACACAGAACTGTACAAGAGCTATCTGCACTAGCCATCCCTAATATAACCATGAAATACAATGAGAAAGGCAGCTAATCATCTCCACCCACCACAAATTTTGTACATCCTTTTTTTCAATGGAAGTGTATTAGTGGAAATGGAAGGTATTCCACAATTGGTCTGCTACTGAGAGATTCTCCACTGACTGGCCTACTGTGTGTCATATGTCTGAGTTTCTCACATGGTTTTTGAACTGGGGATTTTCTGTTTTTTTGCCCTCAGGCTCTCAGATTGCATTACCTTCTTTTTTTGTTTTTCCTGATGTTGAGTGTTTTGTTCCTCTGTCCTCACTATGTTTATACACTCTTTCCAGATTCATTGTTTCTCCAGATGACCTACCCTTCCAGACTAGGATATTAATGTGGTTTTTCATTCCCTCATGTTACCTCCATTTCAACCTATTCTTTTTTCTCCATGTTTCATCTTTTTCTTAGAACATATTTTCTTCTCCTTTTAGCCTGTGGATATGAAAGGACTAATTTGTTTGTCTTTGGCATTTCACATACACTTTACCATCACACCTTTTCCTGTCCTTTATTCAAATTTTTTCTTCCTTCCAAACCTTAGGAACTTGGGAGGGTAACATCTCCTTTTTGCATATTTCCTTTTCTTCTATTTCTCACCTCTACCACTATCCTGATCCAGACAGGCTTCTATGCCCATTCTGTACCATTTGTTGCTACACTGCCTACATGGTTTCCTTCCACTGTATCCACCTGACTCTCTATCCCTTGGCAGTCTTTCTTTGTTTGTGATCTGTTCCCTTCTATCCTCAGCAGTTGGGTCTGTCATTTGATTCAGTTAGCTTATTCCACCTTGTCTTTTCCCCACTGGAAATTGTCCAGGGTGTCTTCTCATCAGATCTGATAGTATAAAATGTACTAGATGTACCTATGGAAACATGTACATAGTGTGGTACAGACTATATGAGAATTGCCCATGAAAAAAATCTGTGTTCAATGCGATATAGGAGACAACATTTTACCAAATTTCAGGGTCTTTTCAAAAGTGGTTACAATTACCAGTTTATAGAATTATGTTTTCAATGAAAATAATTTTCTTAACAGGTTCAACGCTACGAGGGAGCTTCAACTATTTATGGACCTCACACATTACAAGCTTACATTCAGCAGTTTCAGATGCTTACCAATCACTTAGCTTTAAATCTAGAGGTGTCTGAAGGTCCACTTCCACCAAACCTTCTTTCTAGGCAAATTACCCTTAAACCAGGAGTTATTTATGATGGTGCTCCATTTGGTCGATATTTTGGAGAAGTTGTTGAGGATGTAAAACCTGTATATGCAGTGGTGAGTCATCTTAGTATAGTAATGATTTACATGCTATTGAAAATATCATTACTCTATGATTAAGAATAAATATAATATCACTGAAAGTAAGGTAACTATGTGCTTTTGAGTGAAACTAATCTTATAGTATAGTTCATGAAAATGATTTAAATATAACAGAAACCAATATAATGTTACTGATAGGATAAGATATTAAATGTTCAAACATCTGGATAGTTTTGTCAAAATGTTTTTTTCTATAAACATAAAATAGATAGATAAGGTCTTTCTTATAAAAAAACTCAAAAAAACAGCCTTTGAAATATTATAGGGTAGCGAAGTACGAGTGACCTTTGTTAGTGGACACCCTCGTAATAACCTACAGGTCAGTGAAATATTAATGATTATAAGGTAAATTGTCTGTTAGTAAGTATTAAAAGCTTGTATAAACACATTAAAGTAGTTATACATATTGGAATATTATCACATTAATGTGAACTAGTTTTTGATAATTCAATAAAACTTTGAATTGTATTTTCTCCATTGTTAATAATGAATAAGGGTGTTCCCTGTAATCCATACACACTAAAAAATGTATTAATGCTTGTCAATAGGAATTGGTTAAGAAACCATATTGCATTGCTTATATTAACTTGTTATGTTCATAACTTGTTTTGAAAGTTAAGTTCATGTCAGTTGGATAACCACAAAAATGATATTCCTGTCAATAATTTTTGCTTTTCTCTATAGTTAGTAATAAACATATTATTTCTTAAGCACAAAAAGTATGGATCTTGATGCTGAGATAAAACTAAATACATGAGGTGATCCTCTCTCTAACTTCCCATATCCTTATAAGGTAAATCAAGTGTGTTTTAGTATGAGGTGTCAGGAACAAAAAAACGTTTTAATATCAAGATCACCTGAAAATGAAACTTATTAATAATTATTCAGATTTATTTCGGAATGTTTTAACCAACAGATACTGGTTTTTACTTTATAGAATGAATTTATTGTGGAGAACACAAATGCTTTAAAACATAAACTTGAATCGTGAGTGTTTGGGTACGTGTATTTCCACATAATATTTTAAGTTTCAACTGTAATTTACTGAATATCATTATTCAGTGTTTAAGTATTTATTGCTTACTCATTGTAAAGACATATTTATTTAATTATTTAGCTTGAAGGAACTTTCCTTACTGTTGAACGTTGGAGTAACATTTCCCACACCTGGGAGGTAGTTGCAACGGATGCAAACTGGGAAACTAGGTAAGAGAATAGTAATTTTGTTATGAAATACCTAGAAAGTTTCTCCATTACATTAGAAGTTAAAACATGAGCAGAAGTAAATGTGACAACTAATTAACAATAATAATCTTTATGGTGTAGATAGTAACACACTTAGTGTTTATGTAGACAACAAATTAATTGTGAGCTGAAAGAATTAAGTAATATGATTTGAGATTCAAAATATGAGAAGAAATTAACATTTAATTAAGGATAAAAGCAGCCAGGTATGTAACACTAAAATTAGCTGGGTGTGTAGCAGTAACATTCTGAGTTGTTACTTATAAATGAAATTCCAAGCAGTTAGGTTTGTACCAAGAGTAACTAGTTATGTAACATTACTTTCTGAATAATTTGATTGAAACTACTTAAGTTAAATTTGTAACAATTTTAATGTAATTAGTTGTGTCACTGTTGTATGTTAAATTGTTAGTTGTGTTATGTTATAAGTTAGTTAAAAAAAAAAAATTAACACTAAGCTGAGTTTTCTGTGTACTACCAGTTCTACATTTTATAGTGATGTAGAAAAATGGCATTCATAACTTGCTTTTGTTTCCTTTGTATAGATTTCATTGGTATAGAACCAGTAGCATATTTGGAGAAAGTAGGGTTATTATATCATGGAATATTCCAAGTGATGCTTCACCTGGAACATATCGTATCAGACACTATGGGCACAGAAAAAACCTTCTCCAGGTGATTCGCCCTTATGTAGGGACATCAAGTGAATTTGATGTTGTAGCCAGTTAAGTTCACCAAAAACATATGTAACTTTCCCAAGAAGATAACTCTTAGTTATACCCATAACTATCATATGTTTGCTAGCAATGACTATATATATATTATTAATTGAAAATAAAGTAAAATTTTTGTTTATGTTTGTGAAACCTATAACCTATGTATATAAAAATTACATAATTGTGTTAGAATGCATTTAGTATAAATCTTGTTTGTATCACATGGTTTATACTTTGTACTTCTTAACATTAGTATGGTTCTGTTAGAAAATAGTTAATCATGTTAAACATTCTTACTTCACATGATGCATTGATGTCTTAAAACAAGCTAAATCTTTTAGCTGTTTCTATTTGTTAAAAAAAGACAAATTCCCATTTCCAATTTGATTCAAAATGTCAAAATTCATATTTTTTTTTCACTACATTTATCAAAAATTAGTGATTCTTCTTTCAAATATCTGAAATTTTATAGGGCCAAGCTGCAACTTTATTCATTAATAAAACTTATCCTAAACAGGCAGACATCTCTCAGTAAAAGAAGATAAATGCTTCCACATTTCTGTTTTTATACAGGTTGTTAATGGACAGTGCTGGCTTTGGAAAGCTTGAGAATTAGCACAGTATAATAAGAATTTTGTCTTTAACTCTTTGTTCATGAGACATTATAGGACAAAGCTATATAGGCTGAAAAGTTTTTTTATGTAAGGTTTGTATTACATCCTTGATGAAAATAGCTTTTTCCATCCTTAAACTCCTGCTGGATGAAGGCCCTGATTCTCAAGTTATTATATATGCCTTAAAATTTGTATTTGACAAGTAATTACAGTAGAATGTATATGTTAGTTAATAACTTTTGGTTACTTCTTAGTCTTAAAGGAAAACCAAAACTGTTTTGGGTATTATAAGCATATATCAAGGCAGCATTATTTGGTAGAATAACTTTTTGTTCTGCAAAGTTATTCAAGAAATGTTTTTTTTTATTATTGAAGTACTGTTCTTTCTATTAGTCTTAAGTTTTGTGTACTTAAAATAATAAGTGTTTGACTGTTTACTTGTAACAGTGAAATGTACTGACATTTAAAAAAACAAACATTTTCAATAACTTATAGACTATTTTAAGCACAGCTATTAGTATTATTACTTTGGTAATCTAAGTGATTTGAACTATCTGAATACTGACATTTTTCTTTGTTGAGAAGATGAACAAACAATCATCAAATCCTTATTGTCAGGAATATTATTTTTGAGTTAAATAAAATGGAGGTCATGACTGAGGCAAGAAGCACTTTTGAATATGAGTTAGTCTTATTTCTAGAGCATTTAATACCATGCATATAAATTTCCAGTAAGTTAGTTTAACACTGTTAATGTATATATAAATGTGCATATTTAATTGTCATTATGTACATTATTTCAATGTTTGGAAAATGTACACTTTTTTTTTGCATAATAAAATTTCCTAGATTATCTGTTAACTTCACAAAATTGTTTTACAGACTGTTACATTATGTACATTATCTAATTATATTGTTTATCATGTATAGTATCCAAAGGTTATGCAGACTCTCTGCTTATGCACATTCAAATTCATTGTAATCTATACAATACATACAATAAATGTAATTTATTTGGTTTACATTATAATTATGTAGAGACAATGTAGTTAATTGTACGAGGATGTCAAAGTTTGAAGTTTGACCCATTGACTGCTGATTTGACATATAGGTTACAACCTATCTCTGACAATTGAATGGATGTTCTCAGTATGCAGTATACAGCTCACAAAAAATGTTAGCATTCGTTTAAATCATTTGCAGTCAATGGGATAATAAGTCACTTTTTCTGTTTTTGCTGACATGTTTAAATATTTGTACTTCAAGAATTTACCATTACTATTTTTACATAATTTGAAAAATCTTAACTGATATTGTAATTTCATCAAAAGATGATATACGAATGTATTAACATGACATTATGATATAAGACTATCCATACTATAGTGTGACAATAGGCTTTTGTGATGGTAGACAGTGCTTTAACATTGTAGTTAGTACAAGACTATTTTGACACTACAACGAGATACAAACTGGTTTGACAGTGCAGTGTATTCCAAGCTTATTTTAACACTGTAGTATGATGCTTGGTTGTTTTGACACTGATATGGTATGACTGGTACAAGACTGTTTTGACACCACAGTGTTTGCAACATTGCACATATCTGCAGATTTGTGTAGAACATCATTACGTTTATATGCTTACATTGCATGAGCAATGAATATTTTGTGATGGTGGTTATCAGTGTTTGCAATACCTTATTACAAACGTTACTACTTTTGTCATGAAGAGTAACTAACAATTTTTGTTTGTATTTTTTGTCCACAAACAGTGCTATCTTTTAGAACCAACAAAGGTCAAACCACTATTTACTGAGTGTTTGGCGCAGATAGACTAGTTTTGCGCCATAGAACGCTAAACCAACCAATCAAACCAGAAAGATAAATAATTGTATAGTAGTGTAAAGAAACAGGTCATCGTATGATATGACGTTTCATTCTACGTATATTCCAAAATTAGTCAATATTTATATCAACAAACCTTTTTTGTATATTTTGTGTTCAAACTAAAACTTTCTAAATTTTGTAGCTATAGTTCTTGTACTCTTGGGAATAGTGACGTATGTTGATTTTTTTAGTCACTCATCGAAAATCGTGAATCAAAATATTTGATTTACAAGTGATTATAAGTTAAAACAGTTTAAGCCCAGATCAAATTTTTTCAATAAAGTCGTTTATTCAAATAAAAATATACATTTTGTTTTTTATTTTTTGTACAAAACATGTAAACACGTAAACAGTTAAGAGTAACATGTATCATACTTCTGTAAACAACCGATCAAAAAATGGTCGTTATGTTCTGTTCGACTAACTTTCCTTGGAGAATATCTACCTGTTGTCACGACTTCATGGAGTTCGCAGATTTTACGGTTTTAAGTGATTATTTGAAACAATTGTATCAACTATATGTATAAATTGTTTGTGATTACAAATTATACGTTATTTTGAAATGTCAATTAACGATGTAACAATTATATGCATTTTAAACGTATTGTAAACCCAATCTATATACAGAGCCTCACCCATTAATAAATTCTGTCACGTACGTATTACGTTAAATTTACGGTGTTTATAGTTTTAAAGAAGAAATGGACTTCATCTATTCCATGTTCACATTCTAATGATATTCAAGCATTTTTTATATCTTATTAGTCCCCCAGTGGCACAGCGGTATGTCTGTGGACTTGCAACGCTAGAATCCGGGTTTCGATACCCGTTGCTGGCAGAGCATAGATAGCCCATTGTGTAGCTTTGTGCTTAATCCTAAACAAACAAACGTCTTATTAAAATATCGGAATTAAAGTTTAATTAATAATTTTTATTTCTGAAGTATTCCAGTAGATGGCAGAGAGAAATCGAAGTTGCGCTATTTTAAATTCAACATCACAGAATTTTAAGCGTGTGTATACATGTAGTTTCTATCTAGCTAAAAATATAAGATCAGTAGTGTTTCAAGCATTTTCTTGGTTAGAGAAGGACAAAAACTGACACATGTTATGTTAGTATGTGTCGCAGTGTATAACACTGTAAAATCCTTAAAGACTGTATCTCAAATGGGGGAGAAAGACTGAGCTATTCAGTGCAACGGTGGGCATGCCTTTGAATAATAGTCTAGTATTCCTTAGCTTTTACTGCATACAGTTTAGTAGGTCTACTATAGTATTTCCCTGAAGTCAGTGTAATATTTCAACAGATTTGTTTTCCAATCTATAGTATGGTACATGAGCCACGTCGTTCTGAGGCCCCGCCCTTCTTGGTTTCCTTTCTTCAGAATAAAATTTCTATTTCAAAACATGGCTTGGTTCGTCACGGATCTCAGCACTCCTAAACAGGTGTGTTGTAATTCTTTCTAGGACTACTTTTTTGCAATTCCAAACGGTCAAATAAGTTTGCCTTTGGTTGATTATATGTTTTTATAGAGCTATCTGGTGAAATGCCAGTCAATGAAAAAATGGTTCAGAATATAGATTAACTTCATTGAGATTGAAACCTTGTATGAAAAACGCTTTGTAGGATATAACTTATATTTAAGGTTGCATTTTATCTTCATTATAATGTTGGTTAAGTTGCGCCTTTGTTTTTGTCACATTAAACTACTAAAGAAACATCTAATTTAATTATCTTTAAAATACTTAATGTTCCATCTGTAATGCGATTTGGTTGTTGCTATTAAGATGTTAAATGTATTTATTTTTGGGATTCTTTATAAATAATAGAAATATACTTCATTAACCTCTCCCTTTTTTATGTTTTTGCAAGGATGCATCTAACAATACTTGTTTGTTTGTTTTGAATTTTGCGTATAGCTACTCGAGGGCTATCTGCGCTAGCCGTCCCTAATTTAGCAGTGTAAGACTAGAGGGAAGGCAGCTAGTCATCACCACCCACCGCCAACTCTTGAGCTACTTTTTTACCAACGAATAGTGGGATGACCGTCACATTATGACGCTTCCACGACTGAAAGGGCGAGCATGTTGGGTGCGACCGGGATTCGAACCCACGACCCTCGGACTACGAATCGAACGCCTTAACACACTTGGCCATGCCGGGCCAAAAATACTTGCAATGCACTATATAAAACACCAACTAGAATTTCTAAATTACGTTTTACTTACAATATAATAATTATAAAAATCCTTCGCATCCTTTCGAAAAACGACACTGATTTGAAACCTTTAATCTCTTTCACCAAAAGATAGGGTCGATTATATTCATATATTATACAAAAAATAACGATTCGAAGCCTTCCAAATATTTCCAGCAACAATATATAGATTTAAAACTATATTTCGTATACGTAAAATATAAATCGAAATTCGTCACATTCTGTCGGTCAGCTACAAATTGAGCAAAATTATTTCATGTCTTCGTTATTGTTCTCGCTTTATAGGTACTTTTCAAAGCTCTCGTGCCTGTTTATGTTCAAATGCAACAGTTTGAATTGTAACATTTGCAAAATTATAGCCGCCTACCGCCAACAGTTTTAATTATATGAAGTTCATTGTACATAAGGAGAGTTTATTTTGATTTTTATTTTGGCCGTAGTTGTCCAAATACTGACCACAATCTTCCATGGAAATTCTCAAATTACTTTGTTATTCCATGACTATTTTAGACTATCATCCATTAGGGAATGGTATATACACATATTTCTAAAGGGATGATAAACACGTGTTCATAGAAGTGACCATTGCAACTACAGTTTTTCTCCAGATAAGTTAGTAATGTTATAATAAGAATGATCCGGAAATCTGTCGAGCTCAATGTATTCGTGTTCACTGATAAGAAGTTTGTCTAAAAGTCGGACAAGTTCTGAAAAAGAAGGTCGTTCTTTGGAATCTTTGTCCCAGCAGTAATACATGATATTGTACATTTTCCGCTTGCAGTGGTCCGGCTTTTCTAGTCTGTATCCATCCCTGACCCGTCCCATTACCTCAGCTGCTGCCATCCCTGGGTAAGGAGTTGAACCTGGAAATCAAAGAGTCAGTGAATACACTGTTAATACTTTAGATGCTGCATTAAACCTCAGTAGTTAGTAATTACTCATAACGCCAGTTGTAATAATCATAGATTGGTTCCTACCAGGATAACTTATCAGTTCCACTGCAAAACGAAGTTAGCTGTACTCACTGAAACATTCGGACTGGACTTGATAAACAATAAAAATAGATTGAAATTAATGTGGCGTCAGAAAGAGAGATAAAGATTTGAAGCCTTCTAATATTCATGCATGGACAAATAAGCTGTTGTATACACTTTATTTAGGCGTATTGCAAACCAATTGTAAGATCTACGAGTACAAGTTTATCATTACTATCTTGCCTGTTGTCACACACAAGCACTGTGTCTGCCTCCCCATAAGAGAACTTACGCCAGGCCCTCTCAGAGGTTCAGAGAGACCCGGGCTACTTCTATTTTTTGAGCTCTTGGCTGTAATAAAATTACAATATGATGACATGAAATCAAAATAAGACAATTATTAGCCCAAAATACAAGTAAAACGTAATATAATTTGAATATTCAATATCTGTATATAATTTGTAGCTCTAATCTGAGTGTGTTATAGTTTGGGTGATTGGGAGGTACATAAAAAAAAAACGTCGCTAAGCTTAGCAAATGTAAAAAAAAAAGTTTTATAAATCTGCGGCCTCCTTTGAACTTGAGGCCCCAGCCAAATGACCCTTCTGCTGCCCATCTAATTGGCCCTAACTGAGGTATACGAATTAAGAGCTAATGAATAAGGATAGTATGGAGAAAACGCAACGTTTTTGTATGAATCTCATCGTTAGAAATACTTGTATCAGGAGTCTGTAATGCAAACTGGCTTTCTATTCAGAATCATCTTATCTGTTCTTTTTCTGTCATACATTTTAATGGAACAAGCATGCTACACAATGGCGCAATATATTTGTCATTACGTGACGACCGGGTTTAATTTCAACTTTGTTTTTGTTCTTTTTTTATTTCCAAAGTATCTCGCATAAACAACACATAACTCGCATGTAATTTCCTAAAAGAAGTTAAAATTATATTAAATACAATTTCTATGTGCTTTCTAGACTTGAGTAAGTAAAAAATACGTATGCGAATTTCGTTCAAAACCGTATGCTTATCACTTTATCAACGCACATTTAGATGTTTCTGCATATCAGCTACATTTCTCTTTATTACATCTTTACTTACATCATTCTTGATGACGAGAAACCTACCTGAAGATTGGTGACCTGAATGATGACCAAGGAAGGTTGAAACGTTCTCTGCTTATCGATAAAAGTGTCTATACCCATACCAGCCGTTCTTAGATACATCTTTACTTACATCAGATATTTTCTTCTAATGCTACTTATTGTAATGAAGGAAAGTTACCACAAATCACCTCAACATTTGGTTAACTTTCATGACTCGGCAGAAAATATAAGTAGATAATAGCTAAACCTACCCTAAAATGTCCTCATGTGAAAGATTCATTGGGGAAAATGACAGCCAATGGAATTCATAAGGACAGGTGTTTCCCGGTGAAACATATTTTTGAAACTACAACACAGTAGTATAGCAGGTAGCACGTCATATATGAAAACAGAAAATACGCTATTTCTCGACAAAAGAAATCTTTTAATAGAAATATTTTAAAATTGTTAATTCAAAAGTAACCTATATTTTTATCATTTCTTTGTCAATCAACTATTCTAGCGATGAGGGATGAGGTAATATTATTTAATCAAAAACTTTTTTCTCTCTTTTTCAAAATTTATTTATTCCGGCCTAAGCAACCAAAGTTATCTGTTGTTGGTTTTTTTCTCTTTCGCCATCTCTCTCGGGAAGAGTTCTAAAATGTTTGTTGGATAATCCTTTTCTTTTACATTCTTTATCAACTCGTATTCTTCTTTATGAATAACTCACTAGTACATATGAACAGTTTTACTTTCATGCACTTAACTGTTTGGACCATAAAGAAAAACATACGCAAAACCCTTAATTCATTAAACCCAAATCCTCAGTCACGGACTATATTCAATAAATGATTATACTTGTGCCAACGTCAGGGACTTTACGTTTTGTGCATCAATCTAACGCCTATGTGGTATGGTCCAAAACAGTAACAGGTTATTAGTTTAGCTGCTTAAATATTACTTCGATGACTTAAAGGCTTTATTACCAATTAATCCAGCACTTGAATAATGAACTTACCTAATGTGACAATCTCCCACATCAGAATTCCGAAAGACCAAACATCAGTTTTGGTGGTGAATATGTTATCAAACAAAGACTCGGGCGCCATCCAGCGTATTGGTAGTCGTCCCTAAGAGTCAAAGAAAGGGTTGTTGTTATGGTAATACATTAATTCAGAAAATCAAGAAGCCCACCAGCGATAAGAAACACTTACTAAAATCAACATAAAATATCCAAAGCTTAAAAATTGTCCTTGAGATTACAGCTTCAAACCGCCAGAAGGAGTGTTGGAAATCTTCAAGTCACACGTGACCAGTATCAAATATAATGCAATGTTTATTCCTCCCACCAACAACCTAATTCGTTTTTCTTTTTAAATTTCTGACAAAGCTACACGAGGGCTATCTGCGCTAACCGTACCTAATTTAGCAGCGTACAACTAAAGGAAAAGCAATTAATCATCACTACCCACCCCCAACTCTTAGGCTACTCTTTTAGCAACGAATAATGGGATTGATAGTTACATTATAACGCCTCCACGGCTAAAAGAGCGAGCATGTTTGGTGTGAGAGGGATTCAAACCCGCGCCCCTTGGATTATCAGTCGAGCGCCCTAACTATTTAGCCATGCTGAACCGACCTTATACGATCAGATCTTCAGAATACAGTGGATTTCAAGAGCGAATGCTATTCAAGGTGAGGAGTAAACTACAAGAAGACACTTAATACACAGTGGCAGCTTGAAACTTTTGGAACATAATAAATTGTGATTTTATGATACATGGAACTTTCAGTTTCTGAATCGATAGAATTATTCACGAAGACAAACTTCTATGCATATGCGGTGCGAATTAAATTGCTTTTACTAAAATTCCTCATAACTTTTACAATATTTCTTGGTTCCTAGTTTTTATTACATACATCGCAATTTAATTTTACTCTTGACCCTTATAAAATAAATATAAAATTCCAAACCTCAACTATGTATTGCTTTAGGCTGTTAGGGTTGTTATAAGATATATTAATATAAAGCAGTCGATATACTGGTCGAAATACAACACACGACAAACCCTAATTCTGTGAAGTATTTTAAACATTGGCACTTATAAAAACAAATCTCAAATATGTTTGTTTAAGTCTGTGAGGGTTGTTGTAGGGTATCATTGGGCAAATTCTCATCTACTTTGATCGAAATATAAATGTTTACTTGTTTTGTTTTTGAATTTCGCGCAAAGCTACACCAGAGCTATCTGCACTAGGCATCCCTAATTTAGCAGTGTAAGACTAGAGGGAAGACAGCTAGTCATCACCACCCACAGCCAACTCTTGGGCTGCCCCTTTTGTCAAAGGATAGTGGGATTGACCGTATCATTATAACGTCCCCACGGCTGAAAGGGCGAGCATGTTTAGTGCCATCGGGATTCGAACCCACCACCCTCAGATTATGAGTCGAGTATCTTAAACACCTGACCATACCAAGCCAGAAATAACTTGTATATATATATATATATATATAAATGTTTATGTTATTTAACCCCTTTAAAAATCACAAAAAAGGTACAATTCTCAAATCTATCTATATCTGATGTCGGGGCTCTCACACAGTTTTATTGTGCAAAGCCTCATTTAGATTGGTCGAAACATAGAATAATGGCGGCCCAAAATATATATTTTGTAACATTCAACGTTTGACCCTTTGGATTTGGAATGATTATAAATTGAATGGTGTGTATATATATGTATTCTCTATGTTTACAGACGGTCAGGCTAGAAATAAAGGAATAATATATATATATATATATATACACGTGTGTGTGTGTGTGTGTGTGTTATTGTTGGGTAAAAAGGAAGAGGAAGAAAGACAAAAGAAAAACTATTGGTCTGTAACAGGACCCGGCATGGCTAGGTGGTTAAGATACTCCCCTCATAATCTGAGGGTCGCGGGTTCGAATCCCCATTGCACCAAAGATGCTCGCCCTTTCAGTTGTGAGGGCGTGGTAAAAGAGTAGCCCAAGAGTTGGTGGTGAGCGGTGATGACTAGGTGCCTTCTCTCTAGTCTTACACTGCTAAATTAGGAATTGCTAGCGCAGATAGCCCTCGTGTAACTTTGCGCGAAATTCCAAAAAAAAAAAAAAAATTTACTGCAGGCAACATACCTCAGATTTTCTTTCATACACCCGGTTGATTATTACATCCCTTGCAAATCCGAAGTCCGCAATTTTACAGATTTTGTGCTCTCCAACCAGAATGTTCCTGGCTGCCAGGTCCCTGTGAATTATCTGAGAATAAAAAGGAAAATATTGATATGGTAAAATATAGCAGTTTTATTGAGGGAAAATATTATATTTTAAAGAACAAAAAAGTATTTACTTTTCTAAACATTTAGGCAAACGAAAATAGATAATCAAATTTAAATTTAACTTTAAAATGAAACATAACTTAAACTATTAGAATTTTTAGCAGAGTATTCTTAGAAGGTCCATTTTCAGTTTTCGTTTAAGAGAGTGGATATATGTAGTGTTTCACGTATAGTTGTCTAATACGCATCAGATAAACCATATCAAATAATATCTTAAGACACTGTTTATGTTTTCTCATAGCAAAGCCACATCGGGCTATCTGCGTAGCCCACTGAGGGGAATCGAGCCCCTGATTTTAGCGTTGTAAATCCGTAGACATACCGCTGTACTAGCGGGATCTCTTATGACAGAGAAAACACAGTTGTGCACTGTTCTCTTTAATATCTGTCAACGTTTATATGTGAAGTAATATTATAGCTTAAGAACTAAAAGTGACTACACCAGTTATTTGATTTTTGTAATATAAATTTGGATATAATTAATTTGTCTTGTTTGTTGAATTTTCACGCAAAACTACAAGAGCAGTTAGTGCTAACTGTCTCTTTTCAAATGACACCTTAGATTCTATAGTGCACAACTCAATTCGGATTATAACTTTGAATGTGGTTGATTGGTCGTAATATTTTTTCCTCCGAAATGTTTTCAAGCCTTTTTAATTTTAAACTAATTCTAAAGACTATTTAACAAACTTTTTATTAAATTGTGATCCAAAAACTCATAACCTTAAAAACAGACAAAAATATTTCCATTATATTAAATGAAAACAAAACTCAACTTTGCTTACTATAATTTTGCATCACAGGCCGTGTAAAATGAGGTTGCGGACCAAATTTGGCACGCGGGTTGCATGCTATGCACTTCCGCGTCTAGAAGTAAAGCAGGTAGTCAACATTTCCTACCGTAATTTTTTGGGCTAATCTTTACCAACGAATATTGGGATTGACCACAATATTATCAGTCCTATGACTAAAAGAGTGAGCATATTTTATGACAGGTTTCGATCCCGTTATCCGCAGATTCTGGGTTAAGTGCCCTAACAACCAAGGCATGCCAAGTCCTATTGTTTTCTTTTTGTTTTTCTGGAGAAATGTATAAGAAATGTTACTATTGTGAAGTGAATCATTTTGCGTTAACACAAAATAAAGATATAAACGTGGTTATTAAAGCTGCCGTTTCCTTGTTGAAAAATTCATTATGTTTCAAAGTAACCATATTTGTGTCCTGTTCTTTATTTTTTCTGCCAGTTACAGTGGTATTTTTCGGATTCACAACCCTGTAAAAGGGGTTTCGATACTCGAGGTGAGTAAAACACAGCTAGCCCACTGTGTTTAAGTTCGTTATGCTAGAAAATTAACAGTTCCATTATTTACTATTATAATTGTGTGTTTCATGCTTGTAGCGACACGTTATCATTTTTAAAGTGACTTAAATTTCTTATATTGAACTACTATTGTAAACTGGGGTTTAATGTTTGTGAAGGTTCATCATTATTTTCAAAGTAATTTAGTTTGTTGGATTGGATGAAAGTGTTAGGCTTAAAGTTTTCTAGGAATTTCCGTATCAGACACTGCGGTAGTTTCTTGAATTAAAAATTCTCGTAACTTAGGATATTCTAATTGATGTTTTATTGAGTTAGTATAAATGGAGTATAGAATATTATACTCTCGTAGTGTTTATTAAGCGATTTAAGAAAGAACTGTTGTACTGATGTTAAGAGTTTAAATACAATAATTGATCATGTTTAATGTTCGGCAATTTAGGAAATAAATGAAAATTTAGTTGTTGTTACATGAAACTAAACTGAAGGTTTATTAATTAATTGAAAAACATTTCTGTCTGAAAAATATAACCTAAAACAATTATCACCCCTTTAGACGACAAGTATTCCATTCCTTTAGCAACTTGGTAGGCGAAAGATGTCAGGTCACGTGAAGAGAGGTGTCGCGAAGTGCCATGAAGGTTTCCATAGAAACGCTCTGCCCTACTTTCTCGAAGGTAGGACTGTAGTTTCCCTCCTGTTATATACTCCATGATAACGAACAGCGGATCTAGTTATTCAACAATAAACTAATTTCAGAAGTGGAACAACTTACAATTTATACTTAAAAATCGGTACATTTTTTTTTTTCTCAAAAGGTGGTATGTTATCTTGAACCAAAAGAATGTCACACAGTGTAAGCGAAAAAAACTGAAATTACAACCGCAGAGATTTAAGTTTATCACTACTAATTACCAGGTTGATTGTTAGTTTTGCTCTAAAGTAATAGCTTGCTGTGACTGGAAGTTAACATTAACAAGGGCGAAACGCTATTTATACACATAAGCACGTGCGTATAATTTTTAACCTGAAGAAACGTTATAACTGAAAACAAGAAGATAAAAAGAAAAACACAAAAGGTTAAGAAATAATTTAAAAGTTAGAAAAGAAACTCGTTTTTTCTATAACTGCAGAACGTCCAGGTGACTCAATTCCAAACACTCTCAGTGAATTACACAGCATTAGTAACTATAAATTACCTTTAATATAATTCTAATGGTGATAATAATTTTGCTTGCATCCTTCTTTGTTAGCTAAATAAGAAATTCCAATGCATAAAACGCTATTAGATGTAAATCACTACCACAGAGGCCTTTCGCTTAATACTATAAAACTGCTACAACAGCTAGACTATAGCATAAATGTTTGTTTGAAACGCTATTAATGCCAGTTTATATCAAATAATCAGCTTATAGGTGTAGGACACTTTCATGTCATTTAGAAATAATGTGTCCGTATTATAATATTATGGTACGGCTGATAATAATTCCAATCGCATCAATTTTACAGGTCCAGTAAAAACGACTGTACAAGCACCCTGAGCTTTGTAACATTCCAACTACATAATTATTAGCTAGTTTTTACCTCTTTAGCGAAGGTGTTTTCACACAATCATCACTAAAAACTGCTTGTAATCACTCTCGTGTTTTGATTCGTAAAAGCAGGCGATGAATAAAATAATAAAAATAAATCTATGACCATGTAGTATTTAGAACTAACCTTTTTCAGTGCAACATCCCCACAAAGTGACAACATTAGGATGTGGATCCAACAGTTTCATCACTTTTAGTTCACTCAACAAATCTTTCTTCTCCTTCTCAGAAGCATTTTCTAAATTAAAAACAACAACAACAAAATAAACACTTTGAAATAAATTGTCCTGTGTACTA
Source organism: Tachypleus tridentatus (assembly GCF_004210375.1). Taxonomy (NCBI): domain Eukaryota; kingdom Metazoa; phylum Arthropoda; class Merostomata; order Xiphosura; family Limulidae; genus Tachypleus; species Tachypleus tridentatus. Next base: position 70,025,630 of record NC_134834.1, on the reverse strand, counting down.
AGGAGGAATTCTAAGATACGGTTTGTTTGTTTTTTGAATTTCGCTCAAAGCTATCTGCGCTAGTCGTCCCTAATTTAGCAGTGTAAGACTAGAGAGAAGGCAGCTAGTCATCACCACCCACCGCCAACTCTTGAGCTACTTTTTCCAAGGAATAATGGGATTGACTATCACATTATAACGTCCTCATGACTGAAAGGGCGAGCATGCTTGGTGTGACGGGGATTCGAACCCGTGATCCTCGAATTACGAGTCAAACTTTTTAACCCACCTAGCCAATAAGATACGGTACTAGAACTTCAAGAAAAAAAACAAAAGAAATAACGAATTATAAGTTCAATGAATTTAGTTAGATATAATTTATGCCACTATGCAGTATTTCTCTCAATGCTGATTATCATTTCTTACATTTATTTAATCGTAAATGTTTAGTGTTTTTCCAATTGCTGGCGTGTTTCCTATTAAGATTAAGAGAGGACAAACAAACAGCATGCGAAAGACAGTAATTAATAGCAATAATGGCTCATTCAGAAATAAGTACTTAGGGCGCATACTAAGAAGTTTCCATACGTAAAAAAAAATATGTCTCCAGGCTAATACTTCATGATTTTTGTCAGCCAACGTTGTTAAAACTACCTTTTCATCTTGCCTACATACAAATTAGTCGGATTGTGTTTAGAACACTCATTACTAGTTATTAAGGTATTCTCGGCGGTAAATCTTTAGAAGAAATAAGCCAACAAATAGGATACTTTGAAGAACCGATGAAAGGTAAAAGCAGATGGTCGAACTACAACTGTAGAACCAGGAAGGTATGAAATGTTGTTTGACATACACAGTGTGCTTGTGATAGCTATCTTACTTACATTGATCAAACATCAACCAGTGTAGAAACCAAGTGGATAGAACGTCATCATTCGTTGAAAGATGACACATATGGTCAGGTGGGTTAAGGTGTTCGACTCGTAATCTGAGAGTCGCGGGTTCGAATCCTCGTCGCACCAAACATCTTCGCCCTTTCAGACGTGGAGGCGTTATAATGTGACAGTCAATCCTACTATTCGTTGGTAAAAGAGTAGCCCAAGAGTTGGCGGGGGGTGATGATGACTAGCTGCCTTCCCTCTAGTTTTACACTGCTAAATTAGGGAAGGCTAGCACAGATAGACCTTGTGTAGCTTTGCGTGAAATTCAAAACCAAACCAAAAATGACATATACCTGGACGTGGTCAGGAGTTTAATAAAGTTTGTTTTGTATATAAGTAATTGTAAAACCTGACTATTTTAGGTCAAGCTGTTTCATAATATTTTTTCCTTTCGAAGAATGATGATTAAAAAAGTGAAAATAAACAAAAATGTACTTAGGAAGAATATATTTCAATGAGCTGTGTTATATTCTAACAACGACTTGCCTTTTAGTGTTTTGACCGCAACAATACAGGCACCATCACTGTTGTTGATGTTCAGTGCTTCACATTTCCAGACCTGCCCAAAACAACCTTCTCCAAGAATTCCGAGGAATCGCAAATGGTGGCGCGAAAATTCCCACTTTTTGTCTTCTGGAGTAATCTAATGAATATTTTCCAAATATGCAGCTATAATATATATATATATATATATATATATCAGAATACATCTTTTTACTTCCTGAGGTGTCCCGTGGGAACGAAAGTTTTGTATTACACATGCAAAAATAATTGTTTCCGGTACAATACTTTTAAAATTTGTTATAATTCGTCTAAATTTTCAACTGTGTCTTACGTGATTACAAGCAATAACTTCGAAAAAGTTAACGAACGACATTTTGTTGTAGTATTGCATAAAAAATGATTCAACTTTTAAGGTCATTTTTTGAATATTTCCAAAAAGTTAAATTCCTGAAGAAGAAAAAAAACTTATTATTCAAAACATCATTAACGATAAACTTGTTCTAGAGTAGCAACATTTCAACTGTTTCAAAACACTATCTGCCGTGATCCAGTATCTCAAAAAACTCGTAGGCCTTGAATTTCCACACACATCGCCATACTTGGCGTTATTCAAGGGAATTATATTATAACATTTAGGGTTAGTTATTAGCCCCAATTTTCATTTTCATTATGAAAGGGAACAGAGGCTATAATCAATCTTTAGAAACTATAAAAATGTGTCAGTCGCCATCTAATTAATTGTTATTTTTAAGATAATATCAAGAAACTTCAAATGTTTAAACGCCATAAAATATTAAAAAGGCACAACAGTTCCTAGAAAAACGGTGAAATACGAATATATTTTAAAATTTTTCTTGTTAATAATAGTTTTTATAAGAACTTGCAGAAAACGCATATTGTAAAGTTTGGTTAAAAACTTACTCCCGTAAGATCCCCGGATTCATAGCGATTAGACGAACCTCGCCTTGACCGCTGGTGATAAAGAGCGCTAGAGTGCTCGCTAAGACCAATATTGTTTGTCAAGTCACTGATGTTGCGGTCTTGAACTTCCTTGTGCTATGAAGAAGTAACCACGCTCACATTAGTTATGGTATTGAA